>NC_053398.1:100275082-101475082 GCF_905171765.1 Bufo bufo
AGTTTGCAACCTATTTACACCACTTTTGTTGTGTAAATAGATTAGTAAATGTCCACTAGTGTGTTTTTTGTGGTGTTTTTCCTCACTTGTTTTTTGGGTCCATGGCATTTTTTTTTTTCAAAACCTACCATGATCTGGGTATGATGTTTTTTTTTTTTTTCTGCCTATGATCTGATCATCTTCATCTGACTGCACCCATACAAACAGTGCCAGTTATCAGAGCATACTGCAGTTTCCTGTCACCATTGCATCCTGCTAGTCCCTTAAGCAATGTTCTAAAATTCTGTTCCTGTCTTCCAGTGCCATGAAGCTTGTATAACTATCTACAGCAGTATGAAGAACAAAGGTCTATCAAACTGGGTCATGGTGTCTGTGGTGTCCATGTTGATCTGTCTGCTCATTTACTCTCTAACAGGTAGAGAAAATAAAAATCTCTGAATACAGAAATCTCCATATGGTCACTTTTTCATGGGTTGATGATCAGGAACGATCATTGCCCTGTGTAAGCCATGCCACTGATCACCCAACAAACGAGCAAACACTTGTTTGTTGAGTGATTGCATCATTGAGAATGTATGTTTGTCGTCAGCCTCGTAAATTGAACAGGTGATGTTTTGTAGACAATTGAAGACTTTATGGTGATGAATGATTGCTCATCTCCATGCTGAAGGTAATCACTGCCTATATGGTCAGTGCAGATAACCATTGCCGATCAACAGGTTATTCTTTTCACTTTTATTTTTAGACCCCCTTGGGGACTTAAACATACATCTTTAGTACTGCAGCCTCTGGTGATTTTGGCGTCTTCCTATTAAGTAGTTTACAATGGCAGGCTGGACGCCTTCACCGGATTCCAGTCTGCCATAACAACCGATAAGCACCCCACAATTTCACTGGGGCGGGGGGAGGGTGGTTTGGTTGCCGACTGGAGAACAGAGGGGCCCCCTCCCTTGGTCTAACCACTCAGATGTACAATTTGCCTGCATTAGATAGTTTTTATCATTTTTTAATACAACCCGAAAGAAACGTGTCCTTTCGAAGCACTTGACATGACTTGTCTTTCTCCCTTCCTTCACCTTCAGGCATCTATGGGTTCCTTACATTTGGGGAAAATGTAGCAGCTGACATCCTGATGTCCTACCCAGGGAATGACGCTGTTCTCATAGTAGCCAGACTACTGTTTGCCATCTCCATTATCACCATCTACCCAATCATACTTCTACTGGGAAGGTAAGCTTTTACTGGTATTGTAGCTTATAATGTGCTGCTAAATGGACACTACGGGAAAATGGTTTTCCAATGTAAGGCTCCATTCAGACGTCCACACTTTGGGTCCGGATCCATTCCGCAATTATGCGAAATGGGTGCGGACTCATTCATTTTCAATGGGGACGGAAAAGACAAGACAAGAATAGGCATTTCTATTGGGGTGCCGGCCCGGTGTTTTGCGGATGTGTGAATGGACCCTTATTCTCCAATAAAATAGTACTCTTGGAATGATATAAAACGGATGCCAGCAACCTGTCCTAGAATGTTAGGAAGACTGGTTGTCTCCACTTGCAGAGCTGCCTAAGGAGGTGAGGCCTCACTGCACTGCTCAACAATAGATGTTAATGATGTGATCCTGCCTATGATATGCAATTATGGCTGAGCAGCCTGACAGGAAAACTCACCAATATGTAGCATATGCAAGTGCCAGAGTGTAGTAAAACCCCACCACCACACCTCCCTAAGCAGCTCTGCAAATGGAGGCAACCAGTCGTACTCACATTCTAGAACAGGATGCTTGTAGCCATTTTAAATCATTCCTGCGAAACCCCTAGGGAAGCAGGCTATATGGACTATAATAACTTGATCACAGTATTCCACTGATTGGGCCCTACAGCAATCAACTTATATAGGATTTTAAACGGGGTACTGTTGTTCAAAAGAAAATGTTTCATTAAGAATCCACATTTTTCTGCTATTCCTTTCCTTAGATCGGTCCTTCTAGAAGCTTGGATGGATCACAAATACATGACTGCATATGTAACCGCTTCCTATGAACGCATTGTGCGAGTCACACTGACTGTACTCTGGATCCTGGTTACGCTCATCATTGCTTTGTTTGTTCCGGACATCAGCGAGATCATCTCAGTCATAGGGGGAATCAGTGCTTTCTTCATCTTCGTCTTTCCAGGCAAGCTTACTCCTAGCCCGTAACCAAAAGAACTACTGCTGAAATGGTCATATTAAAGAATGGCGTCAATTTAAAGTGTGGCTACTTGCACACCTGTTATAAGGTATCTGGCAGGCTATTCCGGCAGAGGAACAGTTTGCCGGAGTTCACCGTATCCAAAATAGCTGGTTAGGGCGGTGCACTGCTGGACCTAATTAACTACAATGGGAACCGGCAGGGATTCGACCAGTTTCTGGTATGAGCACTAGGTTTCCTCCGGACAAAAACCGGTGCATGCACTGGTTCTTGTCTGGCTGAAACCAGACTCTCATGCCAGAAAACGGTCAATGGGCTCAGGTGGTGAACTCAGTGGTATCTGGCTTGGTGGGATCCAGCGAACTTGCTCTCCACATGGTTTGGCACTGGATTAACAAAAGACTGACCTGTTACACAAGGAGTCAGGCATGTGGTGCAATTCTCCTAATTTGTATGTTGGCTAATATGTTGCTATGTAGAGAAGTTCAGACATTTACGGCTTATTCAGATGGCCGTATGAATGAGTCCGCATCCATTCCGCAATTTTACGAAACGGGTGCGGACCCATTCATTTCAATGAGGCCGCAAAATATGCGGACAGCACACAGTGTGCTGTACGCATCCGTGGTTCTGTTCCACGGCTCTGCAGAAAAGACAGAACACGTCCTATTCTTGTCCGCAGTCGCAGACAACAATAGGTATTTTCTATTATGGTTGCGGCCATGTATGGTTCGCAAATTGCGGCACGCATACGGCCGGTATCCGTGTTTTGCGGATCCGCAAAGCACTACGGACGTCTGAATGGGCCCTTAGAATGTTATTGCTATCGACTCTGTATTGTCACTTGTCACCACCGCTTACTGATTATTTTATATACAAGCCACTGCAACAGCGCCCCCCACCTCTTACTGCTAATGTCTTTTGTGGGCATAGTTTTATGTGACATATCATGACTATAATTTTCACAAATATATTTTATATCATTTATAGGACTTTGTCTGATTTGTGCTTTGGAAACCGAAGTAATGGAAAAGAGGAAAAAGTGAGTGCTATGGTATAATGTTTGTATATGCGGGAGTAACGGTCAGGTGCATTCTCTTGAGTTCTAGTGAGGCTACATTCATATCTGAGGTGGAGGTTCCATTACGAGCCTCCTTCGCAAATTCCAGCAAAAAAATCAGAACATGCAGTGGTATTTTATCTGACAGAATGATGGAAACTAAAACGGAGACCTGACAAATCCCATTCTAAAGGATTATGCATGTGATCAAACAAATGCAGCTTTAGGTACTCTAGTGGGAATGTTATAAATGAAACATTGAATTGCACGTTGAACATTTAATTAAAAAAAATAAAAATAAAAATCACAACAATAAAATATGCATCACAAAATGGTGCCAATAAAAACGAATTCTTGAGCAACAAGCAGGAACTATGTTGTAAAAATAGGTTATGTTAAAATGTACTGCTCTTGGACTGTGTCGTCTACAAATAGCTTAGCTTAATTGTTTTTCCACAACATACAAAAATCCTAAAAAAAATTATAATAAAACATATCTGTATCATCATATTTGTACTGTTGCCTGGAATAATTAAAATCTCAAAAGATCCTTGCAATAGCCTAAAATAAAAAAAATATCATGTTCTTCTCTCTCTCCTGTCTCCAGTGCCACTGGTCCGGTTATCATGCCATTACTTATTTACAGACGTGCAGGGATATGGCACAGTGACTGCTGCAGCCAATAATTATTTTTTCTTAAGCCTCAAAAACAATAAAAATTTTCATATGAGGGTTTTGTACATCACCTCTCAATAAGAGATGCGAAAAATGTTATGTCTCATCTGGGTGCTGGTAGACAAATGATTTCTAATGTCTGGTATGTGTCTCCTACTTGCAGATCATGCCTCATTGCCTGGGGGATCATCTCTGTTCTCTGTGGAGCCTTCATATTCGGGCAGAGCACGACCATTGCTGTTATGGAACTCTGGCATAAGTTCTGAGATGCCGTGCCTGAGAAGCTGGTGTATGTGTGAAATGTTGTTTTGTATTTTATTATTTAAATGGTTACTAGCTTTTCACATAACTTTGCATAACTCAATACAAGTGACCATAAGAAAATATGTAATATATCTTATCAGAGATAATGACTTGTTCTAGAGTTATCAGTTGTTTCTTTCTCTCCCACCCTTCCCCTTTTCTAAAATGACTTTGTCTATGAAAATCATGAGAAATTAGTCTTGGGTGACTGCTTCTCACTGAATGATCAGGTTACATCATCCCATACAAGTCTAAGGAGAGGGCAGGGGGGAGAAGTCATCAGAAAATCAGTAAGACACACACAGTCAGAGACTGCACAGCTAAATAGACAGTTTCTGTCTCAGCCCAAGTGCTATATTCAGATCCATGCAGGTCAGTACTTCTCTGTAATATCTTCCATGATCCTGGGGCTGCTCCTCAGCGAGCGTTAGAGGAGAACTTGCTTCAGAACTTTCTACTTTCTGTTAACAGTGGATAGGAGCTAGTTTCCACCCACCAGATCTGGGAGAACTGCAAACTAGACATACAGCATACACAGGGGAAAACTGCTAAACTGCAGGATACAAAGCATATAATGGACAGAAATAGTGTTATTCCTCATGTAAACACATTGTACTATTGATTAATACAAAGTTTGTTGAAAGGTTAGATACGTTTTAAGTTAACTTTATATCCTTTTAAAAGAATAAACGGTTTTATTTCCAGAAATCTTTTTGCTGAGGTTTTTATGAAGCCACAATGCTCTTCTATCTCCTACAGGAAATTTTATAGTTTGCAGGTCTAAGGTGGAGTAAATGGTTGGATTTTCATAATTTACTTTACGACTATCAGCTAAATAGCACACATTCATTATGCTGCAAGAAGCATGAAAAATCACCCCTGAACCTTAGATCTGAACTGCAGCAAGAACAACTTGTCCTAATACATCATCTTATAGAAATTATTGTCAATCAAATAAACTTATGTATGGCTAAAAGGTTGATTGGGCCACTGCCTGGTCCTGTCAATGAAAGCAGCTAGGGAGGGGCAGGTCACAGAAATGAGCGCAACATGGATGCAACCAGAGCAATGGTGAGACCTTAATTGCAACAAAGGCCTAATTTCCATGTTAAGTATTATAACTCGGGAATGGAGCCTCAGATTAACAAAAGAAAAACAGCATTTTAATCAGGTGAAACACAGCGTGTCTATGCAAGCAGTTGGACAGGGAGGTCTCTAGTGATGGACTCTCTGTAAAGAAGTAATTGATTTTGTGAGGCATCTGCACTGATGATGAACGGTAACACCCAGCAAATAAGTTGTCAGTGGGAAAACTGCCAGTTTGTCAATGGACAACCATGTCCTACATGGTTGCTCCAAGTTCTTCAGAACAACTTTCACAGCAGCTCTTTACTCCAGCCAAGGCTTTACCACAACCAGACTCATGAGTTCCATCCTTTCATTTGTTCATAATTGTCAAAAGTAGGGTAAGAACCCAGCACGCAAATGAAATAAACTAAAAACCATATAGGAGAAAGGAAGACTTGAGCGCAAGTGTGTAAGCAGCCAAAAAGAGGAGCCCCTCCGCTTCCTGACCTGCATTTCCCCTGGAGTAAACCCATATAAACCTTAAAGGTTCAGGTTTTCCCAGCAGATTCAATTTTTCCTCAATATAGGCCAACAAACCCCCAGAGACGGACGTAGCTGTGTGTCATTGTCATTACTTGAAAGTTTTCATGGCTCCATCATAAGTGGCTCTGGATAACGTCCATTAACTTTTTTTCACTCGCAATGTCAATCATGTTTTATTTTAATTATGTTAATTTTTTTTACTGAAAGTGACGGAACATCAATACTTTTACTAAGATTACATTCACATCTGCGGGAGGCTGCTCCAGCAAAGATCAACCTGTTGGATTTTGCCAGATCCGGCATTGTCAGATTGTACATTTTACTACCGAATCCACATAATGGGGTTTGTCTTGCCGACAGCCGGCATTTGTCCCAGATCAGGCATGCCACAGATGTGAACGTACCCTAAGAGTAAATAAAATCGCTTAGAATTAAAATGAAAGAATCCAAAGTAGTGCCAAGACTTTTATTGGGTATGATCTTGGCTGTACATAGCCTGTACAATTCCTTTGGAATGACATTTTCTAGCAAGTTGCATTGCACTATTAAAACCCATACGAATAGTGATCAGTTTACAGAGTTATAGAATATCAAACATGACAGAGAGAGGGGGAAAAAAAATCCACATTCCTGCATATCATTCCAGGATGTAAGGAACTTTAGTACCAGCTCCTATATTCGCCCTTTGCATCTAGCCATACATCACTGGATGACGCCAGGGGAACCAGAGAGAAAATGTTGGCCGATAGATGGTACAACCTGAACTAAAAACATGAACATATCTACCACAACGGTGTGTACGTTCCAAAACTAGAGGCCAGTAATGTAAAAAGTTAATATTTTCAGCTGGCTCACTTGTATTTCTCCTAAATATTTACTACTCTAAGTATTGCCTTCCAGAGAAAATCTATCTACAACAATGGTAAAGTACAAATGCAAGAGGTTTCATCATGCATGCACAAGAGAGATCTGTGCTACGGCCCTATTAGCTATCCCCTAGGTTCTCTTGTTGCTTAAAGTTCCTTTACTCATGTTAAATATATTTTTTGAGGCATTTCAAAAGTGGGATATTGGTTCTAGGAAGATTTCCCTTTTTCACAAGCAAATACATTCCCCACTATGTGGATTTAAGAGACAGCACTTGGAACAAAGTCATCAGGAGGAGACACATCTCATCTAGAAGGTTTTTGAAGGCTCTTGGTGAAATACACTGCTCGGAGAGCCAACGATGCCACAACCAGACTCTGCTCAACTTCACAAGCGGTACAGTCAATCTCGACCAAGGGTGCACCAAGCAGCTGCAAATAAAACAGAAAATCATGATTTGTAAATGGAAGCTTCCAATAATTTCCTCTTCTACAGCTTGTGGGCCACTCAGGGCTGTTTCTTTCACTTGGCACTAGAGGTCTATTCCTGTAGACAGCCCTGAAAGAAAAAAGCCCTAGGCTCTGAATGGACATTAGTTGGTGACTTAGTCAACGTTCAACACTTATATACATGTGATACCATTCTATAAAAACTAATAGAAAAATACTAAGAAATTCTCCATGGAGAGCTGAACCCGTTACATTGACCTTGGCAAATCGGGATATTAATGGATAGATTATTTTGCCCATAGGGTCTTGAAATCCAAATCGAAATAGTTAAAAATAGATTACATGTTAAGATGATGCACATTTGGTAATTTTTATGTCAGATTTCGTATGCGATTTTCCATTTAGTCATTTCACTTCACTTTATTTTCTATTGACTTGCAGAAAATAATGACATAAAAATCGCAAGTGAAATGCAATCTGTGAACCTGGCCAAAACAAGAATCCACTTTATGCACAGTCCTATGTTGAGGAGCAATAATACACATGGCCAATATTTTGGACTGGTGACGGTATGAAGTTTGATTTAAAGCTTTGTGAGCTCCCCCTAGTGGCCGCTGCAGACAGCTAGAACTGTAGCAATGAGTTATATGGCTGTTAGATGGGAGGCACTATACTGGCATGGTGTGTGGAAGTGTACCATGTATTTACAGGCATGTAGGCAAGTAGAAAGCCACTTAATATTATGTCATCTATAGGAGGGCCTTAGGACTTACCTGGCACAAACATTGTAGAGATGGATTCTGGCTGGGTCAGTGTATCCACCTTTACATGCTGGAACTTTTTACAGGGTCCATCCTGAAGATGCCTAAATAAAGACAGACCATGAGTACTATCCTCGCCACTTTTCTAAAAGGGGGGCTTGGCCAGACACAGCGACAAATCTATCTTCATTTACATCAGTTTTCTGGCATAAATGAAGACAGAAATCTACGGCAGCTCTGAGCTGTAGTATTATTCTGGTTAGGCGCACGGACTGTAGGAGGAGGCACCCAATTTATGATGAGGCATCATAAATTTGGTGCATCCTGACAGGCGCAGAAAGCTCCAGTCTTGATAAGCTCCCCCCATTATTATTACACTTTCACTGTCATCCAGATTTCCTGAGAACAGATATGAGACAACTTCTGTTAGGACAGGGGATACATTTGCTGCTGCAGCCAATGACTGGCCTCAGTGGTGATGTGTCCCCAAGCGGCATGTCACTGCTGAGTCATGGGCTGTTTGGGACATGTCAGCACTGATGCTAGTCATTGGCTGCGCACATGAACCCGTCCATGCAGAATTTGTCAGGGTGGGGTGGGCGTAGACTGGAAGCCTAATGAGGAGAGCCAGGGATCCAGGTTGCCAAAACAAGTGACAGGGAGCAGGTATTGACATCCTTTTTTAAGGAAAGATGAAGAAAATTCTGTTCCATAGTAATTTAGGATATTAAAAAGCATACTTGTCTTATGAGATAAATGACTGCCTAATATACACTGATCAAAAAAATAAAGGGAACACTGAAACAACACAATGTAACTCCAAGTTAATCACACTTCTGTGAAATCAAACTGTCCACTTAGGAAGCAACACTGAGTGACAATCAATTTCACATGCTGTTGTGCAAATGGGATAGACAACAGGTAGAAATTATAGGCAATTAGCAAGACACCCCCAATAAAGGAGTGATTCTGCAGGTGGTGACCACAGACCACTTCTCAGTTCCTATGCTTCCTGGCTGATGTTTTGGTCACTTTTGAATGCTGGCGTGCTTACACTCTAGTGGTAGCATGAGACGGAGTCTACAACCCACACAAGTGGCTCAGGTAGTGCAGCTTATCCAGGATGGCACATCAATGCGAGCTGTGGCAAGAAGGTTTGCTGTGTCTGTCAGCGTAGTGTCCAGAGCATGGAGGCGCTACCAGGAGACAGACCAGTACATCAGGAGACGTAGAGGAGGCCGTAGGAGGGCAACAACCCAGCAGCAGGACCGCTACCTCCGCCTTTGTGCAAGGAGGAACAGGAGGAGCACTGCCAGAGCCCTGCAAAATGACCTCCAGCAGGCCACAAATGTGCATGTGTCTGCTAAAACGGTCAGAAACAGACTCCATGAGGGTGATATGAGGGCCCGACGTCCACAAGTGGGGGTTGTGCTTACAGCCCAACACCGTGCAGGACGTTTGGCATTTGCCAGAGAACACCAAGATTGGCAAATTCGCCACTGGCGCCCTGTGCTCTTCACAGATAAAAGCAGGTTCACACTGAGCACATGTGACAGACGTGACAGAGTCTGGAGACGCCGTGGAGAACGTTCTGCTGCCTGCAAAATCCTCCAGCATGACCGGTTTGGCATTGGGTCAGTAATGGTGTGGGGTGGCATTTCTTTGGAGGGCCGCACAGCCCTCCATGTGCTCGCCAGAGGTAGCCTGACTGCCATTAGGTACCGAGATGAGATCCTCAGACCCCTTGTGAGACCATATGCTGGTGCAGTTGGCCCTGGGTTACTCCTAATGCAAGACAATGCTAGACCTCATGTGGCTGGAGTGTGTCAGCAGTTCCTGCAAGACGAAGGCATTGATGCTATGGACTGGCCCGCCCGTTCCCCAGACCTGAATCCAATTGAGCACATCCAGGTCTGGGAGGAGATCCCTCAGGAGACGGTCCGCCACCTCATCAGGAGCATGCACAGGCGTTGTAGGGAGGTCATACAGGCACGTGGAGGCCACACACACTACTGAGCCTCATTTTGACTTGTTTTAAGGACATTACATCAAAGTTGGATCAGCCTGTAGTGTGTTTTTCCACTTTAATTTTGAGTGTGACTCCAAATCCAGACCTCCATGGGTTGAAAAACTTGATTTCCATTTTTTTTTTTTTGTGTGATTTTGTTGTCAGCACATTCAACTATTTAAAGAACAAAGTATTTCAGAAGAATATTTAATTAATTCAGATCTAGGATGTGTTATTTTTGTGTTCCCTTTATTTTTTTGAGCAGTGTATTACTTGCCTAATTGCTATTTTTCATGGCATAGGCCATATATCATCATACTAACCTCTTCCACTCCTCCTCTTCCTCCCAGAATTCATAGACAATAAAAGTATTGGTATCTGGTAGCCGTACAGCAGTTACACTAAGGAAGGCAGAAGCAAAAACACAGGAGAAACTATAAAAGAATTGTACATTGTACATCAACAAGAACCAATTCTCTTGCTGCTATGGGGTCAATGCAGAGACCCCTTCCTCATGGCCTATATGTATGTACTAAGGGCTCCTTCTCTCCAGAAGCTAGTTATATTGGGGGAATGAGCCAGGAATCAGTCTTAGGGCTCATGCACACGACCGTTGTTGTTTTGCGGTCCGTTTTTCATGGATCCGTTGTTCCGTATCCGAGTTTTTTTTTCCTCTGATTTAAGTCCTCATCCGTTCCATTTCACAAAACATATCTGTATGGTTTCTGTATGCGATCCGTTTTTTGCGGATCGGAAACGGAAACAGTAACTTATTAATCACCAAACACATGAGCAATATGGGCTGGGCATAGCATTTCTACAGTATGGATCTGCAAAATACAGATGAAATACGGATGACATACGGATTTCTTCCCTGTGCGTGCCATATTTTTTTACTTGAATGGGGCCTCGGACCGTGATTTGTGGACAATAATAGGACATGCACTACTTTTTGTGGAGCGGAAATACGGAAACGGAATACCTTCCGTTGTTTTTGCAAACCCATTGAAGTGAATGGTTCCGCAAAAAAAAAAAGGAACGGAAGCGGAGAGAAAATACGTTCGTGTGCATGAGCCCTTAGTGCCATTCTGCCATCTGTCCTGTTGTGAATCTTATATATATATATATATATATATATATATATATATATATATATATATATATATATATATTTATACATACACTATAATTCTAGACATATATCTTAAAAGGGGTGTTTGCTTTAGAAAACCCATTTTTGAATATTCTATTAGGGAATTCTGCCTCTGTTGGGCAGAGTGGAGAGCGCCTACAGACAGATTCTTGAGGACCCAGCATGCCCATGTATTACGGGTACAGCCCTCTGATTTCAATGGGTGATGTGTAATGCTTCACTCACCATGCGGTGGCCTCGCAGGGTGAACAGACACAACCATGTGGACAAGAGCTGCACTGCTCTTAGAGGCTATCACCTTTGGGGGCAATTTTTTTTGTATTGCATAGTACTCATTTTAAGCTAAAAATAGTTTTTTAATTGGTCTTTATTAAAAATATGGCGTCCTTTTTTCTGTACTTAGCTGAGATGCTCTAGAAGCACCCCTTGGATTTACTGTCTTTTCCGTCAGACCAGGAGCTGACGGACTCCTTATCTCTGCTCTTTGACATTATAAACACTCATTATAGCTCAGTTCTTATCCTACTGATAAGAATGTGGATCAAATAAGTGTTTATAGATAATCGGCACAAAGTGAAATTACCAGTCACACAGCTAGAAAAACAGTTAACCCTTTGTGACAGATCGGCTCAATATTTTTAATAAAGGCCAATTGAAAAAAAGATTTTTAGCCAAAAATGAGTAAAATGCAATGTGGTGTATATAGCCTTTAAAAAAAGCACAGTGTCAATAATTCAGTCATCCTGTTAGGATCCACTCACATTGTATAGGGCCCTGTACTAGACATATCATACATCCTGTCTATATATGTCTACATGGTCCTATCATACATGTCCCATTAGATGAGGTGCACTCACTGGAAGCATTCTCCTTGTCCTGATACATTCTTTAGATATTGTTTCAGAGAACTGCAAAAGTCATTCACGGATTTCTGGGAAACTTGCATTTCCTGTCGCACCAAGTAAAGGTACTGAAGAGGGAAGTAGAAGAAAGGTGGTTAAAAGATATGAAAGCAAGGAGCAGTACAGGGGATTGGTTGTATGTAGACAGAAGCAACTTGTTACAAACACATACATTTAAAAATTAACAATATAACTGAAAAAAAAATAAGCTTCAAAAGGGGTTTCATAATTTTAAAGGGAATAAGTCATCTAGAATTTTTCTGCCAGTTAAAATCAGACGTGTCACTGACCCTGGTTTTTAACATAATGAAATCTAGCATGGCAAATTTTATTTGATAGTGCTGGATCTACCGTTCCTTTCCTAAGATGCATTCCCTGGCTTGGTAGTCCACCAGCAGTCCATGCATCAGGTCTATTGCATGCAGAGAGGCCAACAAAGAGCCATGAGCTGCATCGATCCTTTGTTGTGTCTACATAATTTTAATGTCCTATTATTTGCATTGCATTTGATTAGATTTTATATACTGTAGACTAAACTATTCATTGTCACGGTGATCTAAGTATGGGTTAGAAGAACAGTTGCAGGGATTTCTATGTCTTGCAGTCCTAATACTGTGGGTTGTCCCACAAAAAATATTCAGCAGTTTTCAAACAGCACCTGGATCTGAATACTTTTGTAACAGCATGTAATTAAAGAGGACCTTTCATGGGAGACATCCAAGATGGTGCCGGAGGAGAGGCGGTCTTTCCTCCTGAGCGCGACAACGCCGGACCTCTCGCATAGCTCCCCAACTCCAGCTCTGCGGTGCTCTGTCTCTGACCTGGCGCTTCTTGCCCAGTCGGAGTCGGGAGATCATCCTTTACCAGCCAGCAAGACAGGGCGGACTCTGGGTCTGGAAGGAGCGCGCCGATCGGTGAGTCGCAGCTCCCCCTCCTGCTCTACACCGCCGGAGCTTTCTACTTTTTCTCCCTCCTCCCCACGGGATCTCTCGCAACTTAGTGCCCGACAAGCAGCTGGGACTTCACCCTCATACAGGGTCGCACAGAGCTCCCCTGCAGCCCCAGTAGAAGACGGGGAGATAACGCTACTAGCGCTAGCAGTGTCTAATACAGCCCTCACTGATACCGCCATGCGCGACATGCTGATCCTTCAGCGGCGATCCATGCTGCTGGACATCATTGCACCTCTGCGCTCTGATATAGACGAGCTGGGGGCCAGAAAAGATAATTTGGGAGATAAATTTGGGGACTTCGCTACCTCGCACAATACCCTCATTGATGCCCACACAGAGCTAGAGGAGGAGGTGGAAGTTATTAAGGCCAAAATGGCCGAACTTGAAGATAGGAGCTGAAACAACATCATTAAGCTACGAGGGATTCCGGAATCGGTGTCTCCCAAAGAACTTCATGACTATGTGCTTTCTCTTCTCAAAGCAGCTCAGCCAGACTGTTCAGACCGAGATTTGGAAATTGACAGGGCGCATCGTGTGCCTCATCCGTGGCATCTTGATGATTCAGTACCGTGCGATGTGCTTGCCAGAGTTCACTTCTTCAGGGTCAAGGACCAGCTACTGACCTTTGCTAGGAAAAATGGGGGTCTCCCTGCCCCTTTCCATAAGGTCCTCTTATTTGCTGATTTATCTGCAGCTACACTGCATCTGCGGAGAGCTCTCTCACCTATCGCCTCAGCTCTTCGAAGTGCCAATGTGCCTTACCGCTGGGGATTTCCAGTTCGCCTGCTGATACACCACAAAGGAGACTTTCACGCGATCAAGACCGCGTGTCGCACTCCTGCAAAGATGGAACATCTCAGTTTTCTCCTCGGATGAAGCTCAACAGCACGCTCCAGCCAAAGTCCGCAAAGACTGGACAAGAGTACACTGATCCATGTTTCACGACGAGTATATCTCGCTTTCAGGTGCTTTACGTTATACGCGTTCTGTCACCCTAACCTGCTTTATTCCTAGGTTGCAGACGGGACATTTGCCCTACTCCCTGTATTGAGCCTTTCTTAGGCTTGTTATGTTCTACCTTTGTTCAAGTCTGTTGTTCTACCTCCTGTGTTCTTGGGGGTTAAGTTCTCTAGGTGCTAAGTTCTCTAGGTGCTCATACAATGCCTGTTTTTTCTCGTGCTGCCTATGTCCTTTTGATGCATACGTCCTCGCTGGGAGACGTTCTGTGTCTGGTTTCTCTCTTATTATCTGCTAGTAGTATAATGCCGTTTATTTTAACCTATCATGGTAATTACATTTGCTAGCATAAGGCTGGGTTCACACGAGCGGATGCCGTGCGTGGCATCCGCTCCGTGAAAGAGTGCCAAGACCCGATGCAGACTGCAGAGGCACGGAGCATTAACATGACTGATAATGCTCTGTGCCTCTCTGTGACCTCTTTACTACGAAATCACAGTGACAACTGTGATTTCGTAGTAAAGAGATCACAGAGAGGCACGGAGCATTATCAGTCATGTTAATGCTCCGTGCCTCTGCAGTCTGCATCGGGTCTTGGCACTCTTTCACGGAGCGGATGGCACGCACGGCATCCGCTCGTGTGAACCCAGCCTAAATGCCAATGGCTTAAACAGTCCAATGCGCAGAGTGTACCTGTGGAAAGAATCTAACGTATTACATTGCGATGTTTCGGGGGTGCAGGAGCCGCACTTGCTTCAACGTGATGCTTTCAGGTTGAGGCATATACAGTTTCCACATATTTTTCAATCGCATTTTCACTCCAAATCTAGGGGGGTCATGTTAGCTATTAAAAATACGGTAGCATTTTCCCACGTAGCTGATTATATAGACCCCCATGGATGGTTTGTTGTACTGATATGCACTCTCAATAATGTACTATTTACCATAGTGTCTCTGTATACTCCTAACCATGGCCAAATACACTTCTTTTGCAAGTTAATGAAAGTGGTCTATAAGAAAAGACAGGGAAAACTGGTTATCTGTGGTGATTTTAATCTGACATCAGATCCATCTGTGGACACTTCCTCTTCCTCATTGCGGGCCGCCCCTTTCTTCGCTACTACTTTCTGGAAGGAGGAGCTTTATGACGTTTGGCGTATCCACCATGCGTCTGCTAGAGATTATTCATTTCATTCTGGGGTTCACAATGCGTATTCCAGAATTGACATGTTTCTTGTGGATAGAGCACTTCTCCCTTACGCTCAAGACTCCTCCCTAGAAACTATCAAATGGTCCGACCATGCAGCTATTACCTTGGCAGTTTCTGAATCTATTAATTCTCCTCAAGTATACTTGTGGCGGAGTAGCCCCTTTTTGCTTTCAGACCCTCAGTATAGATCCCGCATAGAAGCAGATCTCAAAGACTTTGTCAAATTTAATGATTTCTCTCACACCGATCCAGTGACCCTGTGGAACGCTCATACGGCCTGTATCCGGGGGTCTTTTATATAGCAGGGTGCGATACGAAAAAAGCGACTGGAGGCAAAGATATCAACCATTCTGTCTCAGATACAACAGGTAGAGACGAAAAATGAAGCAAATCCTGCTCCTTTGTTAGCGGACAAGCTTAGACGTCTTAGGCAGGAGGTGAGAAGTTATATGCTTTCCTCCTAAGAGAAAATGCTCCATAAAACGAAAGCAACCTATTATTCGCAGGACAACAAGGCGGGTAAACTTTTGGCGTCTAGATTTAAGTCTTGTCACACCAATAGCCGAATCCCTCACCTTATCTATCCCTCCTCCCAGGAGAAGGTTTACTCCCCTATAGACATTGCTAACAGCTTTCAAACATACTATGCTGGTCTTTATAATTTAAAGGACTCCCACCCTGCCCCAGCGGAGCTGGACGACCTGGTCAGCTCTTATCTCCGTTCCTTACATTTACCCAAACTAACTAGTTCCCAGCTTCAGGACCTTAATTCCCCCATCACTACCGAGGAGGTGGAGTCTGTGATTGCGTCTCTTCCCAGAGACAAAGCCCCTAGCCCTGATGGCTTTGCCAACCACTATTATAAACATTTTAAGCAGAGCTTAGGCCCCTATTTAAGAGACTTCTGTCAAGCTGCGATGTCCTCTGGTTCTCTGCCGGCGGAAAACCTGCAAGCCTTTATTATTACCCTCCCTAAACCTGGCAAATCCCCTGATAAACCCCCAAATTTTAGCCCCATTTCTCTCCTGAATCAGGATGTCAAAATATATGCGAAATTATTGGCCGCCCGTTTAGCTAAAATTCGCCCTTCCATTATTCATGTGGACGAGGCCAGCTTTGTCCCGACCCGCCAGACCTACTATAATATGAGACGTCTGCTAGGTATTTTACATCATGTTCATACGCATGGGATTCCCACATTGGCCCTGGCCCTGGATGTCGAGAAGGCGTTCGACAGACTTTGTTGGTCGTTCGCCTTCTCGGTGCTTCAGCGGTTGGGATTCAGCGGCCCTATACTCACCGACATTAGAGCACTTTATAGTAACCCTACGGCTAGAACGTTTGTAAATGGAGCCCTGTCGGATGTGTTCGCGCTCACGAATGGCACCAGACAGGGTTGTCCCCTATCACCCCTTATCTTTATAATAGCCATGGAACCGTTGGCTCAGGCGATTAGACAAGACACCAATATTTCAGGGGTTGCTGTGGGTGGCCGTTCCCACATCATCTCCTTATACGCAGACAACGTATTTCTATCCCTCACGAACCCGGAGAGGTCCCTGACGGCGGTGATGGCCCAAATCTCCCATTATGGTGACCTCTCATATTACCACCTTAACTCCTCGAAAACGCAAGCTCTACCAATTAACATACCAGAGGCCTTGGTGTCGACTCTCCGCACTACTTGGATATTTGATTGGCAACACCGCAGCATTAAATACTTGGGCACTAACATGTCTCATTCCCCGTCCCAACTGTACGCACTAAACTACGATTCTCTCCTACTTTCCACAGAAAAGGAACTCATAGACTTTGCTAAATATGACACTTCGTGGATGGCTAGGATTGCTACATTTAAAATGTTTATCCTCCCTAAGTTTTTATATTTGTATCCCACCTTGCCTATAATCCTCCCGGAAAGGTTATTTTCTCGAGCACAAGCTTTACTTTCTAAATATATTTGGGAAGGAAAACGACCTAGGATTGCGACCAGGGAACGGCGTATGGGAGGTTTAGTGTTACCGGATCTGAAACTGTACTATATAGCTTCTTTGGTCTCCATGCTGAAGGGTTGGGCTCACTTGTCTTTAAACTTACCTTTGATTCTTCTAGAATCATCACAGGCCGCCCCATACTCCCTGTTGGAGTTGTTGCATTTACCATTTTGGAAGATTCCTACTCCTAAGGGTCTGAGCCCGATGGTGTTGGTGTCTCTGAAGGCATGGTCCACGTACCATGCGTTGGCAGATGCTGATGACCCTCCCTCACTTGCTTCCCTACCCTTCTCTTTGCTCCCTCACTCTGATCTGGCGCTTTGGGTCTCGGCCAATATATGCACAGTGGGGGATCTACTAGATCAAGGGGTATTGCAACCGTTCCTATCGATATGTGAAAAGTTTTCCATCCCGAACAGGGAGTTCTATAAATATCTCCAGATCCGCTATTTGTTACAGGGCTTGCAACCTTCGGGGGTAAAACTATATAATCTAGCCAAACTATATGTTTCTGGCAATTCGAAGGGACTGAAGCCCCTGTACAATTTCATTCTCCAGCTGACCCACTTTAAATGCTCTCATCCTATGGCCGCTTGGGAAAGAGATCTGAACATGTTTTTCTCTGAAGCGGATTGGCTTCATGCCCTCAGAATGATTCATAAACACTTGAAATGCACATCCCATGTAGAATCAGCGTTAAAAATGGTTCTTCAATGGTATTATACCCCGGACAGATTGGCGCTTATGTATGCATCTGTTTCTAACAGATGTTCGAGAGGTTGCGGACGTAGGGGTACCTTGTTCCATATCTTGTGGCTATGCCCTAGTATCCAAGGATATTGGTCCGCTTGCCGAGACCTGTTGGGCTGGATTATGCCATTTGAGTTACTCTGGTCTCCGGAACTGGTCCTTCTATTTATAGGAGTTGACCTCCTGCCAGTCTCCCAGACGGCTTTGTTCTGTATATTTTGTGTTACGGCAAAATTGCTGCTGCTACGGAAATGGAGAACCCCTGACACACCAGACCTCGCTGACTTAATATCTGCACTCAACACTACTTACTCTTATGAGAAGGTTATTTCTATGGGCAGAGGGGGTATGTTAGATTTCAACTAAACTGGAACCTTTGGTCAACCCCTCGTATTGTTCCCCTCCTTAGAGCCCCCACAGGCCTTTTTCGATCCCAGCTAGTTTCCCAAAAGTATACATTTGGCTTTGTCGACTTTTGTTATTGGGTTTCTTGGAATCTGTTTAGGTAGCCATTTTCCTCTGCGCAACTAATACTCTTCCCTTTCAGGCATTTCAAGTTGATTATACACTTATTAGGTTCTCCCTTCTAGGTGCACCACTTTGGTTACTGCTGTCAAGTTACTATGTAATTTTCTTGTATCTATATGCATCGGGTATGCCCGATATATCCCTTGTAATTGTAAAACGAAAGAGAACCTTTGATGGGTCCAGACTTTATAAACTAAATATCAGGGTATGTAGGGCATACAGCGGGGATCTAATAGCGCTTACAATTTTTTCTGGGTGCCGCTCCGTTCGCCCACTGTGGTCCCCGTTAAATTCTCCCGCCCTGTACGCTATTTTTTCTCCCTGGCTGTGATGCTCTCCGCTGCGATTGGACAGCGCTACAGCCAGGGAGAAGGAGACGCCCATTGAGAAACAGGGCAGTCTCCTCCTCCCTGTTCCTATGCGAAAATTAGCGTACAGGGCAGGAGAATTTAACGGGGACCACAGTGGGCTAATGGAGCGGCTCCCAGAAAAAATACTAAGCGCTATTAGATCCCCGCTGTATGCCCTACATACCCTGATACCTAGTTTATAAAGTCTGGACCCATGAAAGGTCCTCTTTAATTACATGCCGCTACAAAAGTATTCAGATCCAGGTGCTGTTTGAAAACTGCTGAATATTTTTTGTGGGACAACCCACAACTCTGTATTAGGACTGCAAGACATAAACTGTTCTTCTGACCCATACGGACATGTGAACGGACCCTTATTTAATAAAATGTATCTGTATAGTGCCACCTGCTGTTTGTTTTCTTATTTCTCTGTCCACCTCAGTGAGGTGGTCGCACATGCTCAGTTCCATTCTTCAACAGCGTACTGAGCTGTGATAGGTTGCAACAGAATACGCTCCCTGAGCTATCAGCCTAATATAAATCTAGCAGAGCAATGAATGGGGAGATCTCTGGATCCATGTGAGGTACAGGGCTGGTTCTAGCTTTGTTGGAAAGAGGGTGTCTTTACTTTAATCATGGGGTAACCCGTTTAAAGATTTCTGTATTTAAAGGGAGTCTGTCATCAGCATTTCACTTTTTTAACCCTTCCCAAAGCTCCCTAGCATGCTTACATTTAATAAAAACGTTACCTCTGGCATCAATCCTGGACTTATAGAACCATCAAAAACGATCTTTATAACTTATGCAAATGAGGGCTCGCAAGTGCCCAGGTGCGGCGTTACACTCGTAGGTGCCCTGCTTGCTCAGCCTTTTCATTGCGTCCCCCCGCCCCTTCCTACCCTCCGCCCGCCCATCGTTTCCCTCTGACCGCCTTTCTACTGACTTGTTATTCCGCCAAGATCCCGCGCCTGCGCACTCAGTCCGTCGGCCGGCGCATGCGCACTGCGATGCCTATTCCTTGTACGGCATCACAGTAACTATTGCGCATGCGCCGGCTAACATCGCGAAGCACTTGCGAGCCCTCATTTGCATAAGTTATAAAGATCGTTTTTGATGGTTCTATAAGTCCAGGATTGATGCCAGAGGTAACGTTTTTATTAAATGTAAGCATGCTAGGGAGCTATGGGAAGGGTTAAAAAAGTGAAATGCTGATGACAGACTCCCTTTAAACTAATATACTGAGAAGATTATTGTTTTATTATATATCACATGAATTCAGTCAAGATAAATGTATATTATGTGTGCAATCACAAACAAGTGATAGATCATGATTTCAAGATAGCCCAACAGCACCTTGTCAGGACCTTGAGTGGGACAACTAAATTGGCCTTTCTCTGATGTGGGAGAGGCAGTCAAGGGTCTTCCAGGCCTACAGGCAAGGAGATGTTTCTCTGCACAGGATGCAAAGTAGGGCAGTAATTGCACTACAGTATACCTAGCAACATCATCACGTGTGAACTAAAGACTAAGCATTGTGGCTAAAGTGTTGTGATTACCCCCAATAAACTCAAGTCATTCCTAAGATGTTAAAGATGGAGGATCTGTGTAAGGACTCAGAGACTATAAAAATGCTAGGAGAACAGTTATGAGATGGTGTAAGCGCAGGAAGACTAAAGACCACCATACACATTAGTGTATTGTCGGCCTAACCTTCTGAGAATGGCAGTCTAATGTGTGTGGGGAGCTCCCGACTACCTTGACAGATGAGGTTGGGGGAGTAAAGGATCTGGCTACAGTTTTGTCCCCTTCTCCCCACTGAATACACATTCACAAACCAAATGTGGGTGTGCAGGCCAACAGCTATTGAATGTGTATGGCGGCCTTTACAATAAATACAAAACATACAATAAAGTGTGCAAAAACAAGAAGAAAAAAATATAAATGATTGGCGAAGCTGAAGGGAGGTTGGTAAACTGGCTCAACTTTAGTTGGGAGATACCCCATACAGAGAGAAGTGTAAATAATCAGGCAATGACTGGGAACAAATCCTTTGTTCCCGATCATTGCCCGTGCATCGGCCTGTGTAAAAGGGTTCAAAGTCCTTTATCTATTCTGTAATCCTGTTTCATGCTGTCTGAAGCACTGAGATATTAGGACAATTGTGTCTGACTACAGGAATTGTAGAGCAGCAACTCACTAACATTACACTAATATGTAAGACTAAAGATATACTCGGGAAGATAGCGAATTGCTTAAATGTCTCCTGTAATTCCTTGGCAGGGGTAGATAATGGAGCAAGGGCTACAGGAGGGATATGTCTTAAGAAATAAATCGTGACATGCACAAAACTGCTTGTGACATCTCACTGAAATGTCAGGGCAGACCTAGCGTGCTTGCAGCCTTGGAGTGAAATTCTCTAAATCATAATCAGGGCGACTGTGTAATTATACTTTAGCAGATGCTTTACCGCAAAGGGAAATGGGATTAAAGATCTATGGGAACATTTCTCCTGTCACATCCGATACTCACCACTGAAGATGTATTCTCATTGTCAGAAAGTCTCTGGTGCAAATCAAAGGAGAGCGTCTGAAAAGTAAAGGCAGTATATGGAGTCTATAAGTGTGAGATGACACAAGTGAAGCCCTTCCTAAAGGAAGCTTAAACAATATTGCTTCTAGAAGACATCTTCTACCATCATCTCTTCAAATACATTTTAAGGTGGTTTCACACACAGCGTTTTTTGGAAAAACACCACTGCAGGTTTTGATGGAGATTTTCAACCAAAAGCCAGAAAAGGATTCAGCAGTAAGGAGCAGTCCTTTCTTCATATTTACCATTCCTCATGAATCCGCTTCTGGCTCAGGCAGAGCAGTCCTTTCTTCATGCTTCCCATTTCTCGTGAATCTGCTTCTGGCTCAGGAGGAGCAGTCCTTTCTTCATATTTTTCACTCCTCGTGAATCTGCTTCTGGCTCAGGAGGAGCAGTCCTTTCTTCATATTTTTCACTCCTCGTGAATCCGCTTCTGGCTCAGGCGGAGCAGTCCTTTCTTCATATTTCCCATTACTCGTGAATCCGTATCTGGCTCAGGCGGAGCAGTCCTTTCTTCAGATTTCACTTTCCTTGTGAATCTGCTTCTGGCTCAGGAGGAGCAGTCCTTTCTTCATATTTCCCACTCCTCAGGAATCCGCTTCTGGCTCAGGCGGAGCAGTCCTTTCTTCATATTTCCCATTCCTCATGAATCCGCTTCTGGCTCAGGCGGAGCAGTCCTTTCTTCAGATTTCACTTTCCTTGTGAATCCGCTTCTGGCTCAGGAGGAGCAGTCCTTTCTTCATATTTCCCATTCCTCATGAATCCGCTTCTGGTTCAGGCGGAGCAGTCCTTTCTTCATACAGGTGAAACTCCAAAAAAGTCCATTTATTTCAGTAGTGCAAATTAAAAGGAATTGCGTTAATGCAGCTTAAAATTTGAATTTTGTGAAAAGGTTCAATATTCTAGGCTCAAAGTGTCACACTCTAGTCAGCTAATTAATCCATACCCCCTGAGCAAAGGGTACCTCAAAATTGTAACTTTGGGGTTTCATAAGCTGTGAGCCATAATCATCCAAATTATCACAAATAAAGGCTTGACATATCTCGCTTTGCATGTAATGAGTCTATCTCATGTGTTAGTTTCACCTTTTAAGTTGCATTACTGAAATAAATGAACTTTGCACGATATTCTAATTTTTCGAGTTTCACCTGTATTTCCCACTCCTCGTGAATCCACTTCTGGCTCAGGCGGAGCAGTCCTTTCTTCATATTTCCCATTCCTCATGAATCCACTTATGGCTCTGGCTCAAAAAGCTGCATGAAAAAAAGTTTTTTTTTCAGGAAAAATTCTGTGTGTGAATACAACCTCAGAATAATTTGTCATATTTAACAATCCAACATATTTTGCACGTGCAAAGAATACAGCGGCATATCGCCTTTTATTACAATTGCAAGCTTGGATCTCCCAGCAGTTCTTCTGACCCGAACCATGGCGATTCAAGTTTAAGTTCGTAGAACTGCAGTTCTAAGTTTTGCAGTCTTAGAGGGCATCTGTCCTCACATACCACTATGTCAAACGGTCGTCAGCTGTCCATCCGGACATTAGTAAGCCTCTGGCTTCCCCATGTGGTCTGTCGATCCTAGAAAAAAATACTTTTTATAATATGTAAATGCCCCCCTAGGTGCAATGAGGAGGCTCCACCCCATCTTACAGGCCACGCCCCCACCACTATCATGTACTGGCCATGCAGTCCTTCAAGTCTCACAGGATGTGTAGCAAAGGGAAGACTGCCCATCTGCCAGGCGGTCTCCATCCCTTTACCAAGCATGTACAATTCTGTGAGATTTCATGGATTGCCTGGCTGGTACATCACTGCAGTGGGGACACAGCATAGAAGACGGTCCAGGAGCTTCTGGGTGCAATGGCACTGCCCTAATTGCACCTAGATGGTAATAAATAAAAAAAAACTGAAATAAAGTGGTCTAAATGGGAGGAAATGCTCAAAAACCCCAAACACTGTGGCGTGTTTATAACCGGGGAAGCAAGTCCTCTGCATGTGATCTGTTGCTAACGGCAATCCCTAGCAAAAATGCATACAATGGAAGATGTCAGCAGTGGACCACATGCACCACAACGGCATCCTGTGTCACATGGCCTGTTATAGGGGGGGCTTACAGCCTTAGCATCTCCCCCACTACATGAGTGATCTCATGTGGGAGCTTGGCTGTAAGTTGTATCTCAGCACCTTTCAGACCGTGTTCACACACCGTAGGTAGTCTAGTGGTAGGAACCATGCCACACTGAGATACCTTGACGGTGGTGCACAAGGGCTCCGATGTGTTCCTGACAGGAATACATTGGCTAAAGTCTCAGTTCTTAACATCAGCTTGAGGGAATAGCCAGTGTTGTCAGTTGCATATCATTGTGGTGCACCTTACGCAGTGATTTATAGATGGTAATTTACATATCATAAAAAGTCTTTTTTTCCTAGGATTGACTGAACACATGGAGATGCCAGGCAACATGAGACTCTTTTTAAAATAGCGGATGGACAGCTGCTGACTGATACAGATGCAAATTTGCACAGTATTTGGCCGGCTTAGGGTAAGTTCAATAGGAAACAATAACAGAAATAAGAAGACGACACACTAACAACCAATGCTCCATGATGGACACTGGCCTTCTCGCTCTTTAGCCACCAGCCAAATAGTTCAGAGGTCTGCTGGTGTCACCTGCTGCTTATGAAACAATCCTATAGTAATAGAATCCATTATGAGGTCTATGACTTGCTAATGGATAATAATAATGTAACATTTGTCAGAGTTGTCCTTTTACCCAAGCTTGCGTAGGTGGGAGCCTCAGAACTTGGAGAGGGAAAGATCCAATAATGGCAGGAGATGTAGGTAAAAGTTAGACATTGTTCCACCTCTGCATCTGTTACATATATCTGTTCTTCACAGAATCAATTTATGTTATAATGTGAGTCTACCTCTCATTATATTCATTTACATTACAGTAGCACGAGAACAGAGCAGAGCTGAATGCTTATAACAATGCTCTCTCGCTGGCTAAGCTGAATGTCAAACCCCCTCTAATGCTTGAGGTAACTCTTGGCGATATCATTATAATATGAGGCCCTGGCCAGTCTAACACCACAATCCTGTGTCTTGCGGAGAGTTCCTTAAGCTGCATTCAATTAGAGTGACCTTTTAATACGATCCGTTTTACATCAAAAACTCCAATTATCCTGAGGATACATGCTGTCTCTCAGAGAGTGCCATGAGGGTTATGATTATTTACAGTTTTCTGCAATTGGAAGGAGAGGTGAAAGAGGCAGAGAAATAATCACAGTCAAAGAAGAAAAATTGAGAATCAGAAGAAAGAATTTAATGATTAGACTGAAAACCAGAAGCAGCACAAATCCTCTGCTACCATCTACGAGACCAAGAGGGCTCTCATTATACAGAAGACATCTGAGCCTGTGCCCTCTGGTTAGCTGAGATTCCACCTGGATGCTCCTTCTGCTCTGCAGAGCAAGGGTCACCATCTCAAAGCAATTCCTATCTTCTCAAATCAAACATTAGCCACAAAGCAACAATCTACCAAGAACACATAGCTTGACTATATAAATTACTGTATAAATATCCTATATTCTGCAGCGCTTTACAGACAGTAGCCTCACAATGGGGCTCACAATCTAAGTTCCCTATCAGTAGCTCTTTGGCGTGTGGGAGGAAACCTACTATCTAATCAATTATCTAATCAATATATCTAATCTATCTAATTATCTATCCATCCATCCTTGTTCATTGTCACATATTAATTAAAAATCAGTCCAGACCCCCAATTTTCCGGCACAACCACTTCTCTGCTTTCCTTCCATCGAATTTTCTGATGTGTCTGTCTATGTATCTATCTACAGAGATGATTCAAAGCATGTGGATGGCACTGCAGCTCAAATGAAGGTTGGGTGCCAGCAGCTGTTGGAGCGATCCAATCTCCAAAAACATAAAAAAGGTACTCCACGGCACTCCAAAAAGTAAAATAAATGTGACTTTTATTCACCAATGCAACTGTCACAGTCGTTACCTCTGGCTGTGACCTTCTGTTTATGCTCTCGCTGCAGCTCCGTTCCTGTGTGTTGCTTGTGGTTCTTTATGGGTTCACTCCTCTGTGTGCCTATTAGGAGTTAATCCTCTCTGTCTGCTCCATGGGTGTGGCCTCTCTGCTGCACTCAAGGAATCTGTATATTAGCCTGATTTTCCCTTAGTTCTGGGTCAGCTCTTCTTGTATGTGTTTGTCCTGTCCTTTTCTTAGTTTGTATTTTGTCTCCCATGCTGCTGACCCATGGCATCTGTGTCTGTCTGTGTTCTGTGAGTTCGCCTTCTTGTTCATTGTCGTCCTTTCTCCTGTGTTTCTGTTATCAGGATTGCCAGTTATGTTTGAGTTCCCCTGTGTTTATTGTTATGTCTTTATGCCTCTGCCCTTATTTGTCTTGCCTATCTTGTATTGTGCCTGTCTTCCTCTATTTCATATTCGTTCCTCCGTATGGAGGGTTCTGTCTCTGCTTTAGGGGATATTGTGTTCAGCAAGCTCTTGCTGCAGCTTTCTTTGCAGCAGAGTGCCATGGGCAAGGCCATGCAGTTTACTTCTGGTGGAGCAAGTCCTCCTCTGCTCATTGTCACTCCTGTTTCCTTGCTATGTACTCCTGCTTGTGTTATTAGTTGCCCTGTTTGTATTTGTTTGCCTATGTGCCGTCGGTACCTTCTGGTACCTGTTGTCTGTTCGTTCTTGCTGTCACTGTCTAGTTCACGCTCTGGAGTGGACCCTGGCAACCTCCTGCTGCAAAGTCTAACCCTACCATCTGGGGCCCTAGTGAATACCAGGAGTTGCTTAGTCACGCTCCTCTGCATTATTACTAGACAGTGGCGCAGTGGCGGTTTTCTCCCACTGTGCTGACAGTACATAGAGCTCATGTTTTGTCTGTGCTGCCTTCCCTGGTTTTTGTTTGTGCAATAAACTCTTGTGTGTCTGTACCTGATTTCCATTTGTTTATTGCTTGACGATGCAGAGGTCTTTCGCTGGATCTCTAACTCGTGACAGCAACGTTTCGGTCCGCACACTGGAACATTTCTCAAGCACAAAACGTTGCGTTGGTGAATAAGTCACATTTATTTTACTTTTTGGAGTGCCGTGGAGTACCTTTTTTTGATCTATCTATCTAATAATCGAATCTATCTAAATCTCTATACTTGGTCATTGTCACGTATTAAAGGGGTTGTCCAAGTTATGGAAAAATCTGGCTAAAGGCCTGTGAGTCCATGCCTTTTTTAATACATGCCTTAGAAGCAGCTGATTGACATTGAGCTGTTATTTAGTCAATGATCTACAAGTACACCCAAATCCTTCTCTAGAAGTGACTCCCCTAGGACATATGAAGCAAAGATTATTAATACATAATGATACATAACGTTACATTTAACCACATTGAACCTCATTTGCCAAGTTGATGCCCAATAACTCAGTGTCCAAGTCAGCTACTATTTTATGGACATCTTCCATAGACTGCACAGCACTACATAGCTTGGTGTCATCTGGAAAAATAGAATTGGTGCTATTAATCCCATCCTCGATATCATTAATAAATAAATTCAATAATAAAGGGCCCAGCACTGAACCTTGGGGTACACCACTTATAACCCGGGACCATTCTGAATAGGAATCACTGACCACAAGTCTCTGGACACGTCCTTCGGCCCTGTTTTCAATCCAATTAGAACTATACGTTCTAGTCCTGTAGACCATATTTTTACCTATGAGGGTCTTTAAGGGACAGTATCAAATGCCATTACAAAGTCCAAGAAAACTACATTCACAGCCGCCCCTCTGTCCAGGCTTCTACTCACCTCCTCATAAAAACAAATCAGGCTAGTCTGACAACTTCTGTGGTAAACCCATGTTGGTCATCATTATTATATTATTTACAGTCACATACTCCTCAGAAATCTCTTTTGTTTGTGCCATGATACATGTCTACAAACGTGTTGTGAAGATCAGGCTGATAGATCTCTGTTCTTTAAATAAAACAGGTCACCCGCACACACCAGATTGTCATCCCATCGATTGAAAACATCTGACTATTTTAATAGTTTTAAAAGTTATCTGCTAACCCTAAAGGTTCACATACTTTTGCTACTCACAAACACTTGATATTGGATCATTTTCCTCAATGAATAAATAAATTACCAAGTCTAATATTTTGATTCATTTCTTTCATTTGGTTATCTTTATCCACTTCTAGAACTTGTGTGAAAATCTGATGTAGTTTTATGCAGAAATATAGAATATTCAGAAGGGTTCACAAACTTTCACGCACCAGTGTAGTATGTCACAAATGTTTGGTAGACAGGCTTCTGTGACCTATGCTCCACAATGTAAAAGGGGTAGATGGCAGCTACAAAAAGGAGTAGAGGACAACTGAACATGCGCTTGTGCACGGCCATCTCTTCCTGTTTTCCCATATTTAAAGCCGTCCTGGATTGTCAACTCATGTTCTTCTGACCAAAAGGTGGGACCCACCACTTATCCGACATATTCTGTGAATATGCCTTAAATGTCACTGGAGTATCTCTTAAATGGGTTATCTGGAAAAAGATAATGATGCAACAAAACAGAGGGAATAAACCCCAAAACACTGTACCTTAGATCCCTCTAGGTAGCCATACGCTCTTAGGTGTAAGCATCTGCTGTTCAGTCCACCTGAAACACCTAGGTGGATTCTCTTGATCACTAGCATTGAGGCCATTAGTCTCATTTGTGTCTGCTGATGAAATTGGACAAACCATCCAACAGAAACGCGTCAGCACCAATCTCGTTTCATCTGGGATCCCCCATCTCTACCATTTACAGCACCAACGCAGAGCTTAAACCACTTGCATTAGGGCTGCAACAGGGTATCCTAGCTATGATTAGGGACGGTCCAGAGGGGTGGCCAAGTAGGGGCACACTAGGGTTATCACCCAGCTCTACCCCTCTGAACAATCCCTCTCGCTTGCCTCAAACTATACAGGCTGCATCTGGTAAGACCATTCGTTTTTACGTGCACTGGCACACTGTCCAGCACTTCCGTAAGTTTAACTTGTGTGTTATATTTGAGTATTTTATACCAGACTAGTAAAAGTTAAGTTTTGATCGATAAGTTACAGTGTTTTGGGGGTTTATTCCCTCTGTTTTGTTGCTAGTTTTCCCAGTGATAATAACTGTATTTCTGTATGTTCTCTCTATATAGGAAAGACAGAGAAAACAAGAAAGGGGGAGGGGTGGCCTGTATGTGAAAGATAGCATAAAACCTAATTTAATACAAGTTAGCAAGACCAATTTAGAGTTAGTTTGGGTTACGTTGCAGCTTGATAATCATAAGGTAACTCGTGTAGGTGTGATATATAGACCACCTAGCCAAGTCAAAGAATTAGATGATCTACTAGTTGAGGAAATAGCTAAAATGACATTTAAAGGGGAAGTTATCTTTATGGGAGACTTTAATCTTCCTGGTGTAAACTGGAAAACCAAAATAGCTAGTTCTGCCAGGAGTACAGATATTCTAAATTCCCTACTGGGATTATCTCTACAGCAAGTAGTGGAGGAGCCAACCCGGAAGGAGGCCATTTTAGATTTAGTATTCACAAATGGGAATTTGGTATCTGATATTATTGTAGGGAAAAGCTTGGGATCTAGTAATCACCAGTCAGTGTGGTTTACTATAAGTACAGTGACTGAGTCACACCACACAAAAACAAAAGTTTTAGATTTTAGAAAAACCGACTTTTCTAAAATTAGATTAGAGGTATACGAGTCCCTATCAGATTGGAACAGTTTCAATGGAGTCCGGGAGAAATGGGACTACTTAAAAGTGGCACTATTGAAGGCAACAGATAATTGCATTAGGCTCGTCGGTAAAAGCAAAAAAAGGAAGAGACCACTGTGGTACTCAGCAGAAGTGGCCAAAATCATTAAAAACAAAAAGATAGCATTTAGTAATTATATATATAAAAAAAAAAAGCGAGGATGACAGGCAAATTTATAAGATTAGGCAGAGAGACGCCAAGCAAGTTATAAGAGCTTCAAATGCACAGGCAGAAGAGAAATTAGCTAAGTCAGTGAAAAAAGGCGATAAGACATTCTTCAGATACATAAATGAAAAAAGGAAACTAAAACAAGGAATTACCAAATTAAAAACAAAAGGAGGTAGGTATATGGAAGAAGATAAAGAACTAGCTGACTGCCTCAATGAATACTTCTGTTAAATTTTTACGAAGGAAAATGAAGGAAAAGGACCTCAGTTAGGAAGGAAGACTAATTAATCTTTTGATGCATGTGTCTTTACAGAGGAAGAGGTTCTAAGTCAGCTGTCTAAAATTAATACAAATAAGTCACAGGGGCCTGATGGGATACACCCAAAGCTATTAAAAGAGCTTAGCGGTGAACTAGCAAAACCATTAACAGATTTATTTAACCAATTACTGGTAACAGGAGTCGTCCCAAAAGATTGGAAATTAGCAAATGGTGTGCCCATTCACAAGAAAGGTAGTAGGGAGGAATCGGGCAACTATAGGCCAGTAAGCCTGACATCAATAGTGGGGAAATTAATGGAAACCATACTTAAGGAGAGTATTGTGGAACATCTAAAATCCCATGGATTGAAAGATGAAAAACAGCATGGGTTTACTTCAGGGAGATCATGTCAAACTAATCTTATTGATTTTTTTGATTGGGTGACTAAAATAATAGATGGTGGAGGTGCAGTAGACATCACTTATCTAGACTTTAGTAAGGCTTTTGATACTGTCCCACATAGAAGACTTATCAATAAATTACAGTCTTTGTGCTTGGACTCCCATATTGTTGAATAGATTAGGCAGTGGCTGAATGACAGACAACAGAGGGTTGTAGTCAATGGAGTAAATTCAGACCATGGTCTTGTTACCAGTGGGGTATCTCAGGGATCTGTTCTGGGACCCATATTGTTTAATATCTTTATCAGCAAAATTGCAGAATGCCTTGATGGTGAGGTGTGTCTTTTTGCTGATGACACAAAGATTTGTAACAGGGTTGATGTTCCTGGAGGGATACACCAAATGGAAAAGGATTTAGGCAAACTAGAGAAATGGTCAAAAATGTGGCAACTAAAATTTTATGTTGATAAGTGCAAGATAATGCACCTGGGGCGTAAAAACCCAAGAGCAGAATATAAAATCAGCGATCCAGTCCTAACCTCAGTATCTGAGGAAAGGGATTTAGGGGTCATTATTTCAGAAGACTTAAAGGTAGGAAGACAATGTCATAGAGCAGCAGGAAATGCTAGCAGAATGCTTGGGTGTATAGGGAGAGGCATTACCAGTAGAGAGAGGGAGGTGCTCATGCCGCTCTACAGAGCACTAGTGAGACCTCATTTGGAGTATTGTGTGCAGTACTGGAGACCATATCTCCAGAAGGATATTGATACTTTGGAGAGAGTTCAGAGAAGAGCTACTAAACTAGTACATGGATTGCAGGATAAAACTTACCAGGAAAGGTTAAAGGATCTTAACATGTATAGCTTGGAAGAAAGAAACTTTTAAATACATAAAGGGAATCAACAAGGTAAAAGAGGAAAGAATATTTAAAAGAAGAAAAACTGCTACAAGAGGGCATAGTTTTAAATTAGAGGGGCAAAGGTTTAAAAGTAATATCAGGAAGTATTACTTTACTGAGAGAGTAGTGGATGCATGGAATAGCCTTCCTGCATAAGTGGTAGCTGCAAATACAGTGAAGGAGTTTAAGCATGCATGGGATAGGCATAAGGCCATCCTTCATATAAGATAGGGCCATAGTATTCAGTATATTGGGCACTAGATGGGCCAAATGGTTCTTACCTGCCGACACATTCTATGTTTCTATGATCACTTTGGCGGTGTCTGTTACAAAAGATAATGATGACCTCAGGACAGGTCATCAATATCAGATTAGCGGGGTACCGGGTAAGCTGTTAGAAGAGGCCGGGCACTCTGTGAGCACTTCGGCCTTTTCCTAGGTCAGTCATGTCACTGTACATCGGCCTAGTTGCCGCTCAGCCCAATTCAAGTCAATGGGACTGAGCTGCAATACCAAGCACAGCCACTATATCATGTACGGCGCTGTGCTTCGAAAGCTGCCAGGAGCCTGCATTGCTGACTAGAGCTCTAGCACCCCCGAAACAGCTGATCAGTGGGGTGCTGGGACTCAGACCCCCGCTGATGTGATAACGATGACCTATCCTGAGGATAGATGAATAGAAACGGTATCGGCAGCATCTCACATCATCCACTTTATTGAGACTTCAAAGCAATGATACACATAGCAGCAACGTTTTGGCTGATAAACAGCCTTTGCTTGACAAAGGCTGTTTATCAGCCGAAATGTTGCTGCTATGTGTATCATTGCTTTGAAGTCTCAATAAAGTGGATGATGTGAGATGCTGCCGATACTGTTTCTATTCATCTATATGTTCTGGCCGTTGGATCCAGGGCCATTGGTGAAGCTGTTGCATCTACAAGAATACATCAGAAAGGACCGTGTGGTGCTGCTTCTGCACTTATTTATTGCTATCCTGAGGATAGGTCATCATTATCTTTTCCATGATAGCCCCTTTAATGCTTAAGTAAATGATATAATGAATAGGATGGAGAACCGCACTCAATTCAAATGTCCCTGGTGCCAATCAAGGGCTGCGAACAGCCAGTATACATGTAATGAAAATTGAGGCTCTCAGGTTTAGGTTTTTGCAATCAAAACTTTTTTATTTTTTCAAGTTTTTGCAGTATTTTCATCCAAAAAGCCCAATTAGATCCTTGGTGCAAACAGTATATTTAAGACCAGACGTTTTGGTCATTTCAGACCTTCATCAGTGGTCACATTTTTTTATCTGTTCTGAAGGAGAGGCATGGACATCAGGGCTTGGATGTACGGCGTTCCGTCTCGCCTGCCCGTGTCTTAAATGTATGGGCCCATGCCTCTCCTTCAGAACAGATAAAAAAATGTGACCACTGATGAAGGTCTGAAATGACCGAAACGTCTGGTCTTAAATATACTGTTTGCACCAAGGATCTAATTGGGCTTTTTGGATGAAAATACTGCAAAAACTTGAAAAAATAAAAAAGTTTTGATTGCAAAAACCTAAACCTGAGTGCCTCAATTTTCATTATAAGTAAATGATATAATGATCTGTCCATATACCAAGCTCTTAGGTCAGCTTTTTTCCTAGACTAAGGATGTATAGTTAAATATCCTCAGTAACACTACCACCACTATTAGCAGCCTAACAAATTTACACCGCAGAGTGCACGTTCCAGTGCTGATCAAGCCTTTTATCTAAATACTGCATAGTGCTCACCCGCCATCTAGAATAATAGAGATTATGGACAGTGTGCGCTCCTGAGGTGATCAACTATGGGTTTCACTTAAATAAGCTGCTAAGTGTAAAATTCATATCAAAGAAAGGTTACAGAAAGCCAACCAGCAATTATCTGTTCCGCTCGGCTAATGGATATACAGCGCAATCTGATGGCTTTACCCAAACACATCATTTCTCCTGCTTCTGAGGGCTAAAATACTATCAAACGCTGCAGATAAAAGTACAATGCACACGTCAATGTAGCTTAAAAGCTCTTTTATAAGTTGGCAACTAAAAGTGACTTTCCACCTTCTGGGTCCAAAATCGTGGACTGATTTAAGGGATTGTCTGAGTCAGTATTAAAAAGGCAGGAAAACTATTAATAATGAAAAAGAATCATACTATCCGTCTCAAACTCCCTGTGTTACAACGTCGCCACTCCGTGTTCCCCGCAGGGCGTCTTCCCCTCCGGACCTTGCGCTGGCTCGGCTATTTCCCTCTGCCCTATAGAAATGAATGGGAGCAGGGGCCGCGTGTGAGTAATGTTTTTGTTTAAAAAGGATAACTAAGAAAGTGTCTGAACTGCAATACCAGACAAAGCCTTTATACAAGGGTGGCACTGTTAAACGTGTAAGCCGCACAGTCTGCCTGGTGGCACCTGCGATATGCCAGGGTAACCAGGTGTCAGGCTCGGGGAACACATTGTGATGGAACATAAAGAATCAGCTATTCATTGTGTTCTCACTATAAGCAGGTATTAATACACTTCAGGTAGCAATGGCAAGAAAGTAAACTGCTTTAGCTCTGCGGTGCAATGATTCAGAGTGTAAAGGTTAACAGCTCCTCTGAATCCACATAAGCCATAGCACTGGCCGTATCTCCATCACTGTGCTGCGCATTCACATCCACAGTACAAAGAATCACCTTATTTTCCAGTTTCCCGATCAGCTCGGCCAGTCGGTTAATCTGCGCCTCTAGACCTTCCTCTTTCACATCTGAGCAGCCTGAATACACAGAAAACACAGTATACACATTCAACAGGATTAACGCAGAACTGTGTCTGATCATCATCATCAGATTCAGGGCACATAAAGAGCTTAGCATTGTATGACAGGATTATGGGCAATGGCATAAGGAAAATAAGACAGACACCACCACAAAAACTGCACACCCATTCCTTACTACAAATGTCAATGCAGCAGTTTTGTTAAAGCTCAACTCAACATAAACTTGAAAATGGTTAACCACTTCGAGTACTTGCTAATTCTAAATGGACTGCGATCGAAGGACTGGTTATTCACATAGGTAGTCTCTATGGACAAGGTAGATGTTTCTAAAGAGCTTTGAGGGATCTTGTCCACAGTGTCCTTCCTAAGGATAAGTGGTCCCATCATAGAGCTCATCAAGACTTGTTGTAGACCTCAGGGTCACCAAAGTTCCAATTCTACTTCACTTCCAGGTGATGATGGAACGTTGATGTAGAAATATCAGTATACATAAGACGACTGTCCCCATCTTTATTCCCATTAGGCTGGGGTTATACGGCAATCTTTGCACAACCAAGATTGTTGTGTTTCAGTGCAGCCATGCAACTGAATAGGGTCGCAGTGCCACCCCAGAATCACAAAAACATCCAACACTGCTGGATTTTTTGCAGTTCTGGGGTCATAGTAACTTGCGAGTCATTCTGCGACTCCATTCAGTTCAATGGCTGCACTGCTACACAGAGATCTTTGCTCGTGGGATGGGTGTTCAGGCCAAGATAGCTGTGTAGTCCCAGCCTAACAGCAACCATTAGATTGAAGGGTACACATAGATATGGTGTGCTCACTGCTCTTTACGCTCTTCCTCAGGTCCTTGGTGGAACTTCTAGTTGGAGGGTAAGTAGGTAGAGGATCTTCATGCCACCCATCGGTCATTCCTGATCCCTTATAGCAGTGTCTGATGAAGAAAGAATGTTCAGTTTAATATGAATCACATCTAGAAACCCAACTAAAACCAGTCTTGTACCATGTATTCATCTAAGTACTCTCCTTTGCCTTTATATACTGTAGAAGAATATTCTACTCTTACTTATGTTAACTAAGATGCATCACGGCAAAAGCAGCTCTGAAATAACATTTCTGTAATTAGCACAGTATTTAAATGTCCCACTGCGCAAAAAAATCGCAGCAATTTGTCAGCCTGGCATGGAGCTCTCCACATGCCGTCCTTGCATGCCCGCTAGAAAATTCACTGTCTGACCAGAAGCGACTGCTACAAGATTCCAAGGAAATGTGTCACTCCAGATTTGAGAATGTGCCACCAGCATTTGTCTGGGTCAGTGGCAGAGTCAGAAAGATCAGTGGATTATATGGTTCACATATTACTACTGTATAGGAAATTGATGTAATTTATAGGTAGCAGGATATTAAAGGTTGATCCATGCTGCACATTACTCTTGGTCTAATAGACGTTTCAGTATGAAATACATCACGCTGCACTATTTTACAATTCTGCAAAAACAACAAAATCATAATACTCTAATCTTAGAGGGGTCATGGGAGAATTGAAGCAGGGGGTTGGCAAATCCATGCGCTTGGCTGGTCCTGTAAAAGTAAGCTTACTTACCTGCTTCCTGACCCTGGCTCGCTTCTTCTGCTCCCAGCCTGCGGTGCTCTGTTGCGGTCCCTCGCTGAAAACATCCGGTTTGATGTCGAATGTAGCCAATCGCTGGCTGCGGCAGTGAGTGGCCCCCCTTGCGTCGTGTGTCCTTTTGTCATCATGCAAGGGAAGTCGGTCACCGCCGCAGCCAGCGATTGGCTGCAGGCGGCGTCAAACTGGATGTTTTTTACGCAAGGGAATGCAGCATCGCAGGCCGGGAGGAGAAGGAGAGAGGATCTACCGCCGGGAAGCAAATACGATTCCCTTAACAGGTCCGGACAAGTGTGTGTGTGGGGGTCGCCAAAACCCTCCCCCAATTCCTGCACAACCCCTTTAATCTCTGTAACATATAAAAAACTGTAAATATTGGTTTAAATCTGATTAAAGGGGTATTCTGTTTTTTTGGCGTTCTCCAGTTCTCGAAAAAAATAAAAATAAAATAGAAAAGAAAACTAAAAACCCATTACTCACCTCTTCAATCTCCAGTCGATCCGCTGTAGATGCTTTGGTGGCAGGGTGCGAGGCAGGAGTAGCTGGTGGATGGTTGAGGAGTCAGTAACCAGGTCAGTGGTAGTAGATAAATAAGTCTCTCTTTACTAACGTGTAGGGTAGGAGTAGTAGTACATCCAACAGTGTCAAGTTAAGAGCAGTTCACAGTGCACATCTTCCCCAATAGCAATATATGGATGGCAGCAAGAATTGGGTTTGTGGTACTCCTGCTCTCTGCATCTCCAAAGTCTCTCTCTTTCTGCAGAACCCAAGGCTGGCAATTACGTTTCTGTAATTCCCTGGCTATGGGGTGCAAATTTAATATACGGTTGGTAAACCGTCTCCATGTCAGGAGGGGTTCTGTAGCAATGTTCTCTTTCACGGCTGTAAGGTCTCCCGGCCTTAAACATGCACAATACCTTGCTGACTGACTCCAATGCACGGCCTTCTAGATTCTGGACCTTTTTTGCACACAGATGCAGCAGTTGTTCTTTCGCTATAAAAACCACAGAGGGTATGATTTTCTGAGCTCAAGCCTAGGAGTAAGCACATGTTTGTCCTCCATCTCAGCTAGCACAGAAAAACTCTCTCCCTAAACAGGGGACAGACCCAATTACATCTCCTGGCAATCTAAGGGGTTTGAATCAAGGTGTTAACCCTGACTTATCCATACAATGCTGTTGGGTTTACAAATGCAGCAAATCTTCTGTTAAGATTTCACTTAACAATACAACATTATAACAATTTACCCTACTTTGGGGTAGTGAAATTATAGGAGTTACTCTTTAATACACTGCTCAAAAAAATAAAGGGAACACAAAAATAACACATCCTAGATCTGAATTAATTAAATATTCTTCTGAAATACTTTGTTCTTTACATAGTTGAATGTGCTGACAACAAAATCAAACAAAAATTAAAAATGGAAATCAAATTTTTCAACCCATGGAGGTCTGGATTTGGAGTCACACTCAAAATTAAAGTGGAAAAACACACTACAGGCTGATCCAACTTTGATGTAATGTCCTTAAAACAAGTCAAAATGAGGCTCAGTAGTGTGTGTGGCCTCCACGTGCCTGTATGACCTCCCTACAATGCCTGTCTATGCTCCTGATGAGGTGGCGGACGGTCTCCTGAGGGATCTCCTTCCAGACCTGGACTAAAGCATCTGCCAACTCCTGGACAGTCTGTGGTGCAACGTGACGTTGGTGGATAGAGAGAGACATGATGTCCCAGATGTGCTCAATTGGATTCAGGTCTGGGGAACGGGCGGGCCAGTCCATAGCATCAATGCCTTCGTCTTGCAGGAACTGCTGACACACTCCAGCCACATGAGGTCTAGCATTGTCTTGCATTAGGAGTAACCCAGGGCCAACCGCACCAGCATATGGTCTCACAAGGGGTCTGAGGATCTCATCTCGGTACCTAATGGCAGTCAGGCTACCTCTGGCGAGCACATGGAGGGCTGTGCGGCCCTCCAAAGAAATGCCACCCCACATCATTACTGACCCAATGCCAAACCGGTCATGCTGGAGGATGTTGCAGGCAGCAGAACGTTCTCCACGGCGTCTCCAGACTGTCACGTCTGTCACATGTGCTCAGTGTGAACCTGCTTTCATCTGTGAAGAGCACAGGGCGCCAGTGGCGAATTTGCCAATCTTGGTGTTCTCTGGCAAATGCCAAACGTCCTGCACGGTGTTGGGCTGTAAGCACAACCCCCACCTGTGGACATCGGATATCACCCTCATGGAGTCTGTTTCTGACCGTTTGAGCAGACACATGCACATTTGTGGCCTGCTGGAGGTCATTTTGCAGGGCTCTGGCAGTGCTCCTCCTGTTCCTCCTTGCACAAAGGCGGAGGTAGCGGTCCTGCTGCTGGGTTGTTGCCCTCCTACGGCCTCCTCCACGTCTCCTGATGTACTGGCCTGTCTCCTGGTAGCGCCTCCATGCTCTGGACACTACGCTGACAGACACAGCAAACCTTCTTGCCACAGCTCGCATTGATGTGCCATCCTGGATAAGCTGCACTACCTGAGCCACTTGTGTGGGTTGTAGACTCCGTCTCATGCTACCACTAGAGTGAAAGCACCGCCAGCATTCAAAAGTGACCAAAACATCAGCCAGGAAGCATAGGAACTGAGAAGTGGTCTGTGATCACCACCTGCAGAACCACTTCTTTATTGGGGGTGTCTTGCTAATTGCCTATAATTTCCACCTGTTGTCTATCCCATTTTCATAACAGCATGTGAAATTGTCACTCAGTGTTGCTTCCTAAGTGGACAGTTTGATTTCACAGAAGTGTGATTGACTTGGAGTTACATTGTGTTGTTTAAGTGTTCCCTTTATTTTTTTGAGCAGTGTATGTTAATTTACAATCTGGTTAATTTACAGCCAGGTCCATAAATATTGGGACATCGACACAATTCTAACATTTTTGGCTCTATACACCGCCACAATGGATTTGAAATGAAACGAACAAGATGTGCTTTACCTGCAGACTGTCAGTTTTAATTTGAGGGTATTTACATCCAAATCAGGTGAACGGTGTAGGAATCACAACAGTTTGCATGCGTGCCTCCCACTTGTAAAGCGACCAAAAGTAATGGGACAATTATCTTCTCAGCTGTTCCATGGCCAGGTGTGTGTTATTCCCTCATTATCCCAATTACAATGAGCAGATAAAAGGTCCAGAGTTCATTTCTAGTCTGCTATTTGCATTTGGAATCTGTTGCTGTCAACTCTCAAGATGAGATCCAAAGAGCTGTCACTAACAGTGAAGCAAGCCATCATTAGGCTGAAAAAACAAAACAAACCCATCAGAGAGATAGCAAAAACATTAGGCGCGGCCAAAACAACTGTTTGGAACATTCTTAAAAAGAAGGAACGCAGCGGTGAGCTCAGCAACACCAAAAGACCCGGAAGACCACGGAAAACAACTGTGGTGGATGACCGAAGAATTCTTTCCCTGGTGAAGAAAGCATCCTTCACAACAGTTGGCCAGATCAAGAACGCTCTCCAGGAGGTAGGTGTATGTGTGTCAATGTCAACAATCAAGAGAAGACTTCACCAGAGTGAATACAGAGGGTTCACCACAAGATGGAAACCATTGGTGAGCCTCAAAAACAGGAAGGCCAGATTAGAGTTTGCCAAATGACATCTAAAAAAGCCTTCACAGTTCTGGAGCAACATCCTATGGACAGATGAGACCAAGATCCACTTGTACCAGAGTGATGGGAAGAGAAGAGTATGGAGAAGGAAAGGAACTGCTCATGATCCTAAGCATACCACCTCATCAGTGAAGCATGGTGGTGGTAGTGTCATGGCGTGGGCATGTATGGCTGCCAATGGAACTGGTTCTCTTGTATTTATTGATGATGTGACTGCTGACAAGAGCAGCAGGATGAATTCTGAAGTGTTTTGGGCAATATTATCTGCTCATATTCAGCCAAATGCTTCAGAACTCATTGGATGGTGCTTCACAGTGCAGATGGACAATGACCCAAAGCATACTGCAAAAGCAACCAAAGAGTTTTTTAAGGGAAATAAGTGGAATGTTATGCAATGGCCGAGTCAATCACCTGACCTGAATCCGATTGAGCATGCATTTCACTTGCTGAAGACAAAACTGAAGGGAAAATGCCCCAAGAACAAGCAGGAACTGAAGACAGTTGCAGTAGAGGCCTGGCAGAGCATCACCAGGGATGAAACCCAGCGTCTGGTGATGTCTATGCGTTCCAGACTTCAGGCTGTAATTGACTGCAAAGGATTTGCAACCAAGTATTAAAAAGTGGAAGTTTGATTTATGATTATTATTCTGACCCATTACTTTTGGTCCCTTAAAAATTGGGAGGCACATGTGCAAGCTGTTGTAATTCCTGCACCGTTTACCTGATTTGGATGTAAATACCCTCAAATTGAAGCTGACAGTCTGCAGTTAAAGCACATCTTGTTCGTTTCATTTCAAATCCATTGTGGTGGTGTATAGAGCCAAAAATTTTAGAATTGTGTCGGTGTCCCAATATTTATGGACCTGACTGTATATGCAATTCTCCTAATTTCCATCTCAGTAATGTAAAATAATTCTGTTAACTAGCATAGGCTGGCAGTAAATGGTGTATTGCCTGCTAATGGTACCAATGTGAAAAAAGAGAGGATAACAATTCTCTGTAACCTTGTGGGTTACTGGAACACTCCTGTGAAGCAACTGGAATGATTAATTATAGAAATGAAACATTTGATATATTAATTTTATTAATGGTACTTGCCTATTAGTTAACTGCGCTGTGGCCAGCACACTTTTGTAAGAATCCAGCGTTGTCTTGAAACTTGACTGGTCCTGATACTTCAAAATTGGAGCATGATCCCATCACAGCTGCTTTCATCTACCAAAAACTGCAAAAGAAGGCTCAACTCCACTCATCCCAAAATAAAGTTCTGTTGTGTACCTACCAGTAGACTGGTCACTGTTCAAGACAGGTTTTGTAACAGAGACATGATTAACTAATCTTATGTAATTTTCGACTGCTAAACACGAAAGGGACATTGAAAATGTGAGATTGGTTCTTGTTTGGAAGTTATAGAGAGGAAAATGGAAAGAACGCAGAGTTTAATGAGATTTTCTTTTTTTCAGAAAGAAAACGCATGTACATGCCTCAAATACGTCTTGGGATTAAAGAACTAATAACCCTAACTATAAAATAAGACACATACACAAATCTTCAGAGGAATAAATTGGCCCCGGCCTTTATTAGTTAACCTGTACTGTTAAATTGTAAGCCAAAAACCTCAGAACTTCATAACCAACCAACAATTTTTAGCAATAGATATAAAAAATTATTACTCATCATAATAATATAATACTGATAATGAACACAATAAGCCATAAGCACGAGCTCTAGCAAAACTCTCCAATATAAAGGTGATTTACAGGTTAACAAAAAAGGCAGCAACAGAAGCAAACAATAAAGGAGGGAGTTGAAGATTCAGGAATCCGGCAGATGAGGTAAGACAAGCAAAGACCCAACTTGCCAAAATTTTTAGCCCACATCACCCTGTCTCAAGAACTTCCTAACCAATGGCCAATCGGTTGCTGGGGCAGGTGTAAACCTACCCTAGAAATCATTTGGCCATAACAACTAATCAATCCCTTAACAGATACCCTCCTGGACAATTTCTGCCCGAAGCATGGCAACCATCTTGACCAATCAAAACAAGGTTCCAACGCAAAGGACATCTGCTCAGAGATGGCAACTGGCATTTTCTGCATTTTCATGTAGGGGATCCACAACTAGGATGACCATAATCACTTGTGGATCCCTCAAAGTCTGGAATGCTTCCATTCTGTTTGTCTCTTGTATTCTGTTTCTGGGGTGTCTCTTCCAATCATCCAGAAGTAAAAATGCCAACATTGTGGACTTCTTTTACCGTTGTAACGCTTCGCAATGACCGCCATACCCGGAAAAAATGCTCCCCATGTTTGTCACCAAGTGTGCCACAATTCATGGGGAAGACATCTGGGAATAGAGGCTCTGCAGTTTGGGATAATCTGCAGACCATTTTCTCGTATGCCATTAGAAGTTCATCCACAAGTGATGGAACTTTTCGTCTCTGACATTTCCTAACAAACTAGCTGACACAATTTTGAAAGGCTTCTTTGCATTTTTTTTGCCGTCCTTGACATTTTCTGTTTTTGTTTCCAGTGTTGTTTGACATTTTCCCTCTGTAACTTCCAAATAAGAACCAATTTTACAGTTCCAAACAATGATTTGTGATTGGTTCTGTAATCTATAATAAATCAATTTGTTGTTTACATGCCTTTTATGTCCTATTATTAGCACTATAACAGAAGATAACTATCTAATATATCAGTTAATGTGCTTCTATGGTTACATAGGAGGACCCTAGAGCTATTGGCTACCACTGATAAAAAAAAAGGATTTAAATTTATCAATATTTAGGTGTGATCTTCCAAATCCAGGTATACGTCCCAGAAACAGAGAAGAAGAGGCTACAGACTTCGATGAAGCCAATGCATGCTATTTGTGGAGATCATTTGAAGAGACAGTTTGTGTCCTGAATAGAAGTGGCATTTTTAATATCTCTCTTCTGTTATGCTCCAACAGTTTCCATGGTTACACGGAGCGATTCTCATCGTCATGGAGACATATGACCCAGACCATCATCAAACTCTAGTCCTGTACACCGTCATATCTCAGGTAGTTCTTTTATCAGCTTTCCTTCTCTCAAAGAGTGACGCTCGTTGTCCTTTATACTTTGCATTTGCCTTCTATGCCTCTACGTACCTAATTTTTAGCAGTGTTAAAGTGCTCTGACATTGATCATTTTTGTGCCTCTTCATTGCCTTTCATATGTTAAGTACTGGCCCATTAATCATTGCTTACACTGTGCCAGCATCTGTGACCAGCGCCATTTTAACATTCATTATTCCACTTTCTTTATTTGATACATTTACACCTTTTTCTTGTTTCGTTCAAAGATAATTTCATTTGTCTTTCGTCCTCATACCCCAGTTGGGTGACTACATTACTTGTGAGGATTTCTGCTTCATCACCCTACCGAGTCTGATCATGAACACCCATGCACCAATTCCCTAACAAACTGAGTGAAACGGACTGACGGTATGCAGGCATCTCAGCTCGACAACCTCAGCCCTTATATTCATTGTGTGATGCAACAAGCTGGTATTTTACCATGTTTGAGCCATCATCACCCTGATTAATGTCAACATCAGGTGCAGGTCCAGAGTGGTAATTTCCAGATTCCTGCTAGGCCGGTCAATCGATGGGCCAATCTGCCATGGCAAAGCAGAAACTGCACTGATAATGCCAAACCTGAATTTTCTGTTTAGTTTCTAGAGCTGGAAGGGCTGAAGGCCTGTAGTGACATCATGGTAACATGACCATAATGGCAACCAGCCGGAGTCTGAATGGCTTAGGAAGTAAGAGAAGAGAGTGGAGAGCTCTACTGACTCAGCTCCACCTCCAGCATCACTGGTGCTCCTGTCTAAATGGGTGGGAATGGGGAAATGTTGCTGCAAGTGGGGAAGGGTGGCTTGGGGGAGCATGTTACTGCTTGTGGAAGAGTTTTGGGAAGGGACTGAATGCTGCTACCAGTGGGGGAAGAGGTTGGAAGGGGGAATGTAAATTCCACTAGGAGAAGGGGTGGTTAGGCGGTTAATGCTCCTGCAGGTGATGCAGTGGTAGGATGGGCAACAATACTGCTGCCAGTGGGAGAGGGAAAAAGAGGAACACTAGTGCCAACAGGGGAGATAAGTGAATGGACGCTGCTACCAGTGGGTGAGTAGTTGGAAGGGGGAATGTAACTACCAATAGGGGAAGGGGTAGTTAGATGGCTAATGCTCCTGAAGTTGTGGCAGTGGAGGGATGGGCAATAGTACTGCTGCCAGTGGGAAAGGTAAACAAGGGAAAACACCAGTACCAGCAGGGGAGAGAAGGGAATGAACGCTGCTACCAGTGGGTATGTAGTTGGAAGGGGGAATGTAACTCCCATTAGGGGAAGGGGTGGTTAGGCAAATAATGCTCCTGAAGTTGTGGCAGTGAGTGAAGGGCAACAGTACTGCTGCCAGTGGGAGAGAGGAGAAAGAGGGACAAAGCTAGTGCAAGTAGGGGAGAGAAGGCATTGAATGCTGCTGCCAGAGGGAAGGGTTCTGATCTATTGCACAAACCTACCTGACAACTGAGTGTTACCATTTCTCTTACCAACAGGATGTACCCCCAGACCGTCTGATACTGCCATTGGGAGACACATGGGGAACAGTGATGGCCAGTTCGCAGTGTTCGCCAACGAATACATGCGGGCTGCCATCTTGACTCACAAGTCCGGCGATGCACAGGTAAGCGCTTACCTGTGCCTGCGCCGCGAGCCGGTCTGAAACAAATGCAGTCGCCAGGAGCAGGCAGTTCCGAGAACAGTCCGATGAAGGCCCCCGGCGGCTGTTCTCGGAACTGCCTGCTCCCGGTGACCGTATTTGTTTCACACTGACTCGTGGAGCAGGCACAGGTAAGGACTTACCTGTGCATCGCCAGACTTGTGAGTCAAGATGGCAGCCCGCATGTGTTCGTTGGTGAACACTGCGAGCTGGCCATCACTGATGGGGAATAGGAACAGCACAATGTAGAATTTTAAAAAATGTGCTCAAGAAATATTTCATGGGTAATATAAGTATTTACTGAAACAGACAAGTCAGGTGACAGGTCCTCTTTAAAAATAATTATGTTTTGTGATGTGACTGTGTCAGATCAGTGCTGTATTCTCTTGTATAGCCTGCAGTGTGATAATACTTTAGACTTCCTGTCAGGAATTCTCCCAGCCAGATCACCATACTGGGCTGTGCTGGGAGGGTTTCCATGTCCACCACCCTGGTCCCGGCTGGTTGACCTGACAGTGTAATTGGAAACCAAGCCACTAAGGCTTCTGACTCTGTGTCCAATCCCAGAGCTAGGTGTGGTATTTAAGACAGCTGATTCTTGATTGACAGCTGAGCATCAGGCTCTATATTGTGTGACTTCTCTGGTGAACGGATCTCTGGCTTTTTTTTTGTTTTACCCTGTGGCTGCTGTTCCTGCTTATATAGACTCTCCTGGTAACTGACCTTGGCCTGCTTCTGGATTTCTCTCTCATTTACTGCATTAACTGTGTCTGTCTCTCCTGATTTTGTCCCTGCTTCTTGACTCCCCTTTGTACCTCCCTGGTCATTCTGGAAGGACTGTTATCTAGTCTGAAGAGGTAACCTGGGTCCCTAGCAGCAAAGTCCATCTGGCCTGATGGCAGACTCTGGTGAATAACCTAATGGTGGCCTTTGGGGTCACTGTATGGCGGTATAACTGGTTATATTGGTGTTATAGTTTAGTGTACTCTTGCTCTTGACTAAAATGGTGATGTTTGTTCTTGATCATGTTAATAGGTGTTTCTATATTCCACTTTTATTTTCCATCTTGTGTTCATGGTCTGGTGTACATATTTAAGGAAGTAGTGAAGGGTGGACCAATTAAACAGAGTGTGCATTGTATGGCACTATTTTTCCATGATATGGGGGGGAGGGAATATTGTATAGGGAATGCTGGAGATTTATCTAATTTCGACAGATTGTAAGCCTATACTTGTGTTCACTTCATGTGTCAGAGTACTCATAGGTCTTTTTACCTTTACAATTAAACACATTCAGGTAATAGCCATGAAGATACAGCAATCCTTAGTAAAGTGCATCTTCTTGCAAGTACAGTTCTACCTGTGATCATGTGCACCAGTCACTAGAGATGGCCTTGCAGTTCGCCCGGCGGTCGTTTTGTGGCGAACTTTGCTCGTTCGCGGTTCGCCGAACAGGTGAACATATGGCGATGTCCGCCTGTGCCATAATCTTTTGCATTGTGCCGAACTTTGACCCATGACACATCCATCAGGTGGGACAGGACAGCCAATTGGGACGTTCCAGCACATGGACAAAACCCCTACCCTAAAAATAAACCCGATCTGGTCGCCATTTTACATTCAGTCTTTTGCCAGTGTAGGGAGAGGTTGCTGTGTGGAGCAGGGACAGACTGCTAGAGCAAACGCTAGCTAAAAGGGCCACAAAAGTCCTTTTAAGTACTGGTATAGGTGTGCTATCGATAGGTGTGACATACTGAGGGGTGTGATATACTTATAATATACTTTCCAACATAGAAAGTATATTATAGTGCATTGTACTGAGCAGCAGTTGTGTGCGGTTCTGCTGCGATACCGCTTCTATACAGAGGGATAAACGCTGTTGGAACAACTAATTGCAACTGGTGTAATATACCAGTTGCCCCCCCAAAAAACTGACTGAGGCAGGGGTGTGATATACCTATAATATAATTTATATATAGTGAATGTGCAGCATTTGTGTGCGGTTCTGCTGAGATACCGCAGCTATACAGAGGGACAAACGCTATTGGAACAACTAATTAACTAATTGCAACTGGTGTGATATACCAGTTGCCCCCCCCAAAAAAACTGACTGAGGCAGGGGTGTGATATACCTATAATATAATTTATATATAGTGAATGTGCAGCATTTGTGTGCGGTTCTGCTGAGATACCGCAGCTATACAGAGGGACAAACGCTACTGGAACAACTAATTTCAACTGGAGTGATATACCTGTTGTTGCCCCAAATTAAACTGATTAAGGGGTTCTATATACCTGCTTCCAGAAATAGTGCTCTTCTATAGGGACTTTGTCACAGGGTCATTTTGAAAATGACAGGCAGAGGCAGGCCATTCCGCAGGGGTGGTAGGGGTCAGGCAGGTGCACCAGGCCAGAGCCTAAGTGGGAAGTTGGAGAAGGTGTGTGCGATTACGTCAAAGGACGCACCAGAGTTGGTTGAGTAGCTCACTCAGCCATCCGCTTCTGCACCATCCTCATTTTCTGTATTAGCACCCTCCTCACTCTCTGCTGTGTACACCCCCAAAGACACCACCACCCCCACCATAGCCCCTCCACTCGAGTCAGAGGAATTATTTTCCCATCAACTTCCAGACCTTACCGATGCGCAGCCATTCTTGGCATCGGATGAGGAGGTAGCAACGGCCACCACCCAGCGGTCTGACGACAGTACCCAGATCAGCCCAAGGAGGGTGGTCCCTGCTGTTGCTGCCTACTCCGGGATCTCTAATGTCAGTGTTGGTGAAGGTGACGATGATGACGTGTCGATGGATGTCACGTGGGTGCCTACAAAAAAAGGAAGAGGAGGGGAGTTCAGAGGGAGAGACAGAGCAGCAGATAGGGAAGAGAAGGAGGAGAAGCAGGCAGAACTCGCAGTGCACAGGAGGCAAAAAGCAGACTGCAAATGTATCTGGAGTGAGCCATCCACCATGCACGGTCACATCTGGCGCTCCCAGGACGCTGGCACATGGTTCCACTGTGTGGCCTTTTTTTAACGTGTCAGCTGCTGACAATAGTGTTTCCAGCTGCAGCCTGTGTTGTCAACGCATAAGTCGCGGTAAGCCCAACACTCACCTAGGGATGACCGCCTTAAGAAGGCACCCGGCCTCCCATCACCAAGCCCAGTAGGAGCAACACTGTCAGAACCCACAAAGCCACACTCCTGGTGCTCCACGTCCAGCCTCTTCTCCTTCTCCTCTCCCTTCCATTTTGTCCTCTACCTTCCACCGTGCCGTCGTCGCGTTCATCTGGCGGAACTGCTAGCCCGCCAACTACTGCCATATAAACTAGAGGACTTGAAGGCCTTAAGAAAATTTGTGGCCATTGGCACACCACAATAGAACGTCCCCGGAAGGAAATATTTCTCCCAGAAGGGCAGCCCAGAGCTATATGGCCATGTTCAGCGGCAAGTGAATGTATCTCTGGCACACAGTGTTGGTGCTAAGATACATCTGACCACAGACACGTGGTCTAGCAAACACGGGCAGGGAAGGTACATAACTTTTACTGCCCACTGGGTGAACCTTCTGATGGCCGTCAAGCATCTAACCGGTGGCACCAGTGTAGATTTGGTGTTACCGCCATGGATTGCATGCAGGCCTGCCTCTTCTTCTCCTCCTCCATCCTCCATCTCCTCCTCGGCTGACTCCTCCTTTTCCACTGCTACCGCCTCTTCCACTGCACCCCCCAAGCTCCCCAGAATCGATTCGACGTGCCAGGTGAGACGTTATCATGCTGTGCTGCGGCTGTTGTGCCTGGAAGCCAAGAGCCACACCAGTCCTGCACGCCTTTCAGCTCTGCAGTTACAGGGCGATCAGTGGCTAACCCCGCTCAATTTGACAGTTGGTAAAGTGGTGTGCGACAATGGTGCCAATCTGCTGAGTGTGCTGAAATAGGGCAAATGACCCATGTGCCATGCATGGCACACGTCCTGAACTTAGTCGTGCAGCGATTTGTTACCAAATACCCCGGGGTCCAGGACGTCTTGCGGCAGGCCAGGAAAATCTCTGGCCATTTTAGAAGATCTTAGACGGCCATGGCTCGCCTTGCTGACGTTCAGCGGCGACACCACTCGCCCGTCAGACAGGTTCTGGGAGCTTGTTTTTTTTTCACCACGCCAGTGGCTGCTCATACGCGACGCATGCAGACTTCTGTGGCAATTTGATGAGATCATCAAACTGGTCAGTCGCAGCCAGGGCACCATCAGTGACATCGTACCTTACGCCTTCTTTTTGGAGCGTGCATTGTGTTGTATCATTGATCAAGCCGTCGAGGAGCAGGAGCAGGAAGATGAGGAAGCTGCAATGCTGAATAAATTCCAAGGGGGGCTACTCCATCTGAGACAAGTTAGCAGGAGTCTGAAGAGGAGTCAGAGGAGGATGGTGCTTGGGGGGAGGAGAAGGAGGAGGAGCAAGAAGAGCAGGCTTTAAACTTTTCTGGGATCCCTGGTGTTGTCCGTGGATGGGGGGAGGAGACCGAGGACGACATTCTCCTGGGCGATGAGCAGGAGCCATGTCGCTCCACCGCTTCCAATTTAGTGCAAATGGAGGCCTTCATGCTCCAGTGTTTGAAGAGCGACCCTCGTATAAAAAGCATAAAGGGCAAGGACCAGTACTGGGTGGCAACGTACTTAGACCCCCGGTACAAACACAAAATGGCAGACATGTTACCAGCATCACAGAGGGCTGTCAGAATGCAGCATTTCCAGGCCTTGCTTCGAGAGATGCTGCATTCTGGTGTTGCAGGCGCTGGCAGAGGAATTTCCACCCACAGAGAAACAGTTGCGAGTATTAATCCTACAATGCATGCAAGAAGAGGGCGGTTTGAAGATGTGTTGGTCACTTCAGATGTGAAATCATTCTTGCAGCCAACTCATCGACAGCCGCCCTCCGAATCCAGCCTCAGGGAACGCTTAGATCGACAGGTGTCCGACTACATCGGGTTAACGGCCGATGTGGACGCTCTGAGGAGCGAGGAAGCCCTTGACTACTGGGTGTGCAGGCTTGACCTGTGGCCAGAGCCACAATTTGCCATGGAACTCTTGGCTTGCCCCTCGTCGAGTGTCCTGTCCGAAAGGACGTTCAGCGCAGCAGGGGGGATTGTGACCGATAGGCGCACTCGCCTAGCTCACGACAGTGTGGACTACCTCACATTTCTATACATTTTATTGAATTTCCTCATGCCAGCCCACACATATCCACCACCACCCAGAACAAATAATGGTCACTGTCTTATGTAAATACAGCGGCATAAAAGGCCTTTTCTGTCCGGTGAATGCCTAATGTTTGGGACCTCAGAGGAATTCAACACCTGTGACGACCACGTGTTATCGAATTTCAACTATTATCATATTTTTTTTCAAGAGGGGCGATTACGTTAGCCAAGTTTTTAATACAATTTTATATTTTTTGTTCTTTTAAACATATATATTTGACATGTATTTGTACTGGCCTGCAGTAAAATTGATATCCAATGACCGTTTAATACACCTCCAGCCACATAATCACTTGATGTTTTCTGTACATTGAATGAATAATTTTTGGGGACTGTACTCCACTGGCCTGCAGTAAAATTGATATTCAATGACCGTCTAATATACCTCCAGCCACATATTCACTTGATGTTTTCTGTCCGGTGAATGCCTAATGTTTAGGGCCTGTATTCCCGTGACCTAAAATAAACTTTTCTAGGCTCCAGCATGGCACATTTTTGGGAGTTTCCCTTTAAGATGCATAAAAAATGGCCCCTGATTAAAATACATATTTTTTGTGGGAATTTTTACCATTGATCCCCCTCTGGTATATCACTGTCCATGTTGTGGGACGATTTGTGCACTTCTTGTAAGTATTTGGTGGCTGCAATAATGACCTGAAGGTTTTTCAGGTTCGCCTACCATTAAAGTGAATGGGGCCCGCCGCGAACTTGTTGTTCGCGAACATTTGATCGTGTTCGCGAATCGTCCCGGCAGATGTTCGTCCATTACTACCTGTCACCTACATGATACTGCAAACAGTTTATTAAAAGACAAAACAGTCCGTGTTTTAAGATGAGTTTGGTGGGTCTGTCCTTGTTAAAAACTGGGTCAGGGCCTGGTACCCCATCCATTTTCAGGGCTTGATGATTCAGCAGTGTTACAAATGTGGATTGCACACAAAAGGTGTCTGTATTTTGTGGTTCTATGGTTTTTGGACTGCTATACATACATGGTTGTGTGCATGAGGCCTAAGGCTAGGTTCACACCTGAGCGTTTTACAGCGCGTTCCTACACGCTGTAAAACGCTCAACAGGCAGAAACCAATGTTTCCCTATGGGCATGGTTCTCACCTGAGCGTTTTACAGCGCGTACGAACGCGCTGTAAAACGCCCTACGCTCCAAGAAATACAGGAGATTCTTTGGGGCATATTGTAGCTCGTATTGTGGCAGTTTTTCATTGGATGCCTCTGTGGTTAATCACACAAACGCGCATACTACGCGCGTTTCCAAAATACAAAAACGCCCCAAAATACGCCTCAAAAATGCCCGATAAAAACGCCTGTAAAAAGCGCTTATCGAATACGCTCAGGTGTGAACCCAGCCTTATTGTGTCTCTGCTAGATTATTTTATAATTTTTTACTCACCAAGATCATGACAATACATACACATACAGCTATGCTTTTTACACACACACACACACACACACACACACACACACACACACGCACACACACACGCACATCAGTAATAAAAACTCTGCTATTAATAGGAATTTTCATCTCCTTTACTACAGCGGGGAGACCTCCAGAGAACCGTGTCCTCTCCATGTGCTGATCATTCACCCTCCTCTCCTGCCTGCACTGATTGCACACTCAGGTGTCGGCCACAGAGAGACAGAAGTGGACAGATGCACAGCTCTCTCACTGATCCAGTAATGCGCTGTATGGGCGCTCTGCCCCATCATTTAAAAGGGGTTTTCTGGTTATAAGGAATTTTTAGCAAGTTGCTGCAGCCTGACTGCTGAAGCAGAAGATTCATACTTCCCTCCACTGTCTCCATCTTCAGGTCAGGCACTGCTTACATCTGGTGGCATGGTCTCAAGCACCGCTCCAGCCAATGACTGGCTTCAAAGGTGACCTGCTACTTGTGGCCACATCACGTCATTAGCTGGAGCTTTACATGTGACCATGCCTGTGCATCACTGGGAGGTAACAGTGCGGGGACAGGAATATAGAGACAGCATGGAGAACAGGAGCACCGTTTCACCAGGCAGGCTGCGGCACCTGCTTAAAAATCATTATAATGGGAAAACCCCTTTAAGGAAGCAATCACAGAGGTCTGGCACTGCTGGACCACCCTGACTGCGGACTATAAGACGCAAGCACTTTTTTGCAGGATTTTTATTGCTAAAAAGTGTGTCTTATAATCAAAAAAATACGACACTTGCTTGCAGTGTTTTAAAAAAATTCATTAAATGTAAAAAAATAAAATAAATACAGGGAATGTACAGAGGACTTGCAATTCCTTATAATTCTCAAAGTAGGGGGTAGCTAAGGGGTGCAGTAGAAGCAGTTACACTCAGGCACAAGTGCCTGAAAGGTTCCAAAGGCCCCTCTTCCATTTAGGATGACAATAGTCCTGATCTAGTCCCACAAGGCACTGGGGGTCATATCAAAATTCTAACCTAATTTTTGGCGTAGAAAAGCTATTTTCTACACCCTTGCCATTTTTCTAAAAAGTGGATGGGGTGCAGGCAGGAGTTGGCGGTCCGACAGTATATATATATCAGTATATTGGTTTAATACATTTCAAGGTAGCTCACCTGATCGGATTAGTCTGCTCATCTATGGCATCTACGGCACTCTCCACGGAGCTGAGAAGAGACTGGATCTGATTGGCCGACTCCTTCAGCAAAAACCGTGTTACAAACTGGTCAACGTTGGTGCCCTTCTCATACACCTGCGGAGATAAGTCAGCATTGTGAATATACTCACTCCTGATTAAAGGGGTTATCCCATGATTGATGTAAAAAATGACAACCAGACATCATCTAGCACATGGACATCTCTTTCTAACAAAGCTAGAACCAGCCCTGTACCTCACATGGATCCAGAGATCTCCTCATTCACTGCTCCAATTGTTCTGCTAGATTTATTTCAGGCTGGTAGCTTAGGGGCCCTGTCCTTTCTTAGAGGGTGTGCCCTGTCTGCTGCAGCTGGTGACAGTTGAAGGATGGAACTGAGCATGTGCTTCCATCTCAGTGAGCAGGACAGAGAAATTAGACAAAGAGCAAACAGCAGGTGGCGCTATACAGATAGAATTCAGTGAATAACTCAGTAGCTATAATACATTTTTAATTTCATGCAATTACAAAAGTATTCAGATCCAGGTGCTGGTTTGAAAACTGTGGGTTATTCATGGGACAACCCCTTTAACTACTGAATATACTGTTCATATGTCATTGTCCTGTCAACCCTTTCCTCAGGGTCACCAACAAGAACATGCCTACTGTGCCACTTTTACCAGCAGGAGATTCATTCCCAGTTCACAGACATGGACTATTTTATAGGCTGTTTTATGTTTAACCAACTAAATAAATGAGGTATGGAGTCGGCCATCTCTGTGACACTGATAACTCCATTAGCTTTTCCGTAAAGATGATCATTAAAAAGTCCAAACAGAAAACATCTGCATCTCTCTTCAGCACTTTGGTGAAGTCGTAGATCAATTCCACTGGAAAGTGTGTGTGAATTCAAGCAAACCATCTGTGGTCTGTCACAACAAATCCAACCCCAAGGAATAGCAGAATCTAATCCTTTACAAGTCGGGTTGACTTGTTAATGAATTCAGTTTTCCAGTCAAAGCCCAATGACTGGAGAACGACGACAGTCATGAATGAAAAAAAAGAGTCAGTGTCTACTATATGAGATGCATAGTATAATACTAGTGATTTATAATAGTAGTGATGAGCGAAGTATTCAAAAATTCTATTCCAAATTTTACTATAAAAAGTAAGTCTTTGTAAGTAGTGGGTGCAATGACAGGGAGGTGTTTGTGCCGCCCCCGTCATTGTGCCCCTCAGATGCTGTGATCAAGCCATCTGACAGCAATAATACAGTGTATAATATATATATTTTTTTTATAAAACCATACTTAGATCCATTTGATCGCAAACAGCCGTCCGCCACCATCTTGATTGAAGATCTAGCTCGAAATCTCGCGCGGCCCATGGTGACGCATGGGATTTTGTGCAAGATCTTCAATCAAGATTGAGGCGGCCAGCTCTTCAAACTCAAAGGCATGAGGCAAGTATGATTTATTTATTTTTTCCGCCATTCAGAGAAAATGTATTCGCTACCATTAAGCACAAGGAAATTCGGATAAGCGGCAAATCAAATTTTCCCTGAAATTCAGATCGAATTCCACCTGGTAATTACATGGGTAATAACATCTTTGATGTGGCACCTGAAATCATCGGGGGATTGCTGCTGACAATATGCAGAGTGAATGGTGGAGCAAAGGATCGTAATAATGATTGTTTATCTTCTCTTCACTTTGCATCGGGCCGATTGGCTAGCATATTGTTGATTGGTGCTCAATTACTGCCGAGCATCACTGTGTAAAAGGACCCTGAGGGCCCTATTAGACCGAACAAGCGTTCACAGGAGCAGTAATTGGCCGGTATAATTGTGCTGCCGATCAGCCGGTAAACAAGCAAATCCTCAATTGTTGGCGAGAGATTTAGAAAATGTGAATAAAAACAAAACAAGACAGAAAATAACAAAAAAAAAAAAAGGGAAAAAATATAGGTGACACATTCCCTTTAAGCAACACTATCACAGGCCTCAGGGATCACATCTGCTTGAACTGCTGTGATGTACCATTCAAGCAGATGTGACTACTGAGGCGACGTACCGTTCAAGCAGATGTGACCTCAGAGATCTGCGATTGGCTGCCTTCAAGTAGATGTGACCGTTGAGGCATATGATTGGCTGCAGCAGTCACAGGATCAAGCCAATTCGTGGTACTGCGAGGACCGGAAGCAGCCGGGAACAGGGCAGCAGTGCAGGTGGGACAGAGGACAGCTGAGGGTGTTTTTTTTCCTTACAGGCCACATGTGAGGACCATAGGAGTTGTTGGCTCCAGCAATTCTGCTGACAGATGCCCTTTAGGGTTCAGGTTGCTATACCAATAATAACCAGATGAGGGTACGATACGGCTACATGGATATTCTATATATGCAAATGTCATTTCCAACAGTAGCACAAAAAGCAGCGTGACACACAGAAAAAGAATCACATTAACTTCTCATTATTTTAGGTGCCCTCGTATCTTTCAAGAGATTAATTTAAGCTAGAAGTACATTAAAACATATATTTATAGAAGCCAGAGTTAATTTAACCAAGATAAAATAGTTACTAATGAGACTAAACAGAAAAGATTTATGACTCCCGGCAATCAACTATTTCAGTGACAACCTACAGGATGTCTGGCAATGCAAAGTGCAGTGATACCCACGGAGGACGGTGTCACACATGCAGTAATGTCACCGAAACTGTAGTAGAATGTGCACAATTCTGTAATTCTGGCACCCGAGGCAGAGAAAGGGTTACCGCAGCGGGAGAGAGAAATTTGCCGCTTCCAATTTATAATTAAGAAGTAAAAATTGCTGTGCTCGTTATCTGGATAAAACAAACCGGTCTCCTCGCTAATCATCTGTGTAAAACAAACACCCATCTGAACTCTGCTCACCACAGTCTGCTCGCCGCTAGCTGCCAAAACGAGATTCTTTTGTTCCTTTATTCTGTGTGACAATTTATTGCAGAGACAGGATATTTTTACTGACTTCATTCTGCCAATATAGAGCAGGCAAGTGGAAGGCTTTTATTCTCAAAGAATCAGGCGCATATAAAGGTTTCAGCAGCTCCAAAAAAGCCGACTGAACCAGATAAACTTTGGGTAACCTGTTTGATTTTTATGCCTTTTCTATTCAAAAAGACACAGTTTTCCGTAAACACTCCAATCGTTTGGCCAATATGACCACTTAGGCAGAGTTCACACTTCAGTTCCAAAACCAGGTATGGGTCAAAATAACAGAACAGGAAGAAGTCTTTCCATTACACCTAATCTCTGAGTAGGCTTTACTACTGGTTTTCACTGACGGAAATGACTGACCAAATAACTGAAATGTGAACTTGACCAAGTAAATATAATGTGTCCATCTTTTCCACTACAATTATTTTTATTGTGGTGCTTTTTCATTTTTTACAATAAAACAACAGTGTAAAGTGGAAGACATGGAACAGTCCCAATATAACTAATGACCATCAATTAGGATTTGGTACCTACTGGTAAACGTTGATTCATTGGACTAAAATTTTGAGAATCTTTAGGTGGTGAAACATGAGTGGATAACCTGGCCAAAAGACTCGGATATGACATTGGAAGAAGAAAGGAAAGAAAAATTAATGTAGAGAGGGAGGAGGATCTATTGCACCTTATTATATTGAAAGCATAGTTTTACTTTGTTGAGAAGGAATGCCACAGTCTATCCTTGGGGGTCTAGATTCTTAAGGTGACCATACAAATTCAATAGAAGTTGGTTGATTGTTGAACAGCAGTTGAACATACATCTGGTGAACGTTCATTTCACAGACATAGCCAGACACATTTTAGTCCATGTTGGCCGTTACAGTTGTTCAATCTGCCCTCACACATTCAATGAAACCAGGTGATATACAAAAGATCTTTCTGGGAAATTTCTTTGAAAGAAAGATCTTTTATTCATGCACCTCGTCTCTTCTAACAGCTTATCAGCAAGAATCCTGGGTGTTGGACCCCCGCAGATCTGATATTGATGACCTATCCTGACAATAGGTCATCAATATTTTTTCCCGGATAACCTCTAACTTTTGTGGGAATTTGTCTTGAGAAGAGGCATCTAAGGAGGACATGAATAACCTATATAAATATATAAACGGGCCGTACAAAAATATAGTCAAACGCTGTTCCATGCAAAATCCCCTCAAAAGACAAAGGGGCACTGCCTCTGTCTGGAGAAGAAAATGTTCAGTCTCCAGAAGCGTCAAGGCTTCTTTACCGTAAGAACTGTGAATCTGTGAAATAGTCTACCTCAGGACATGGTCACAGTAGGAACAGCAGATGGTGTTAAAAAAGGGCTTAGATGAATTCTTAGAACTAAATAATATTAATGAGTATGAAAATGTGTAGACCGATTCTCAATCCCCTTTCCAAAAACTCATATCCCTATCCATCCCTTGGTTGAACTTGATGGACTTGTGTCTTTTTTCAACTGTACTATGTAACTCACCCAATTCATTAATTGTGGTAGCGGCTCCAACTTTAAAGAAGTAGCCTCAATTAAGCATGGGCAGATAGTTAAAGGGTTTTTGTCATCAGAAATAAAGTTATGTAGCTGACTGATATTAGCGATGTGCTAATGTCAGCATTACATAACAGTATGCTTTATAACTCCCTGCCGCCATTTTCTTAAAATAAAGACTTTTAAAATATGCTAATGAGCCTCTAGGTGCTACTGGGGAGTTGCTTCAGCACCTAGAGGCTTGGTCTACTCACCCTTTTTGCACGCTCAGGTCCCGTTTATTGACTGTCGAGTTCTCCTCATCGTCACATAAATCCTGCGCCTGCGCCGTCCCGTTTAGTATTCGGCGCAGGCGCAGTGAGTGAAGGACGCGCTCCTGGTGCCGGCTTCCTCACTGCGCCTGTGCTGAAGGAAGGAAGACGGCACCAGGAGCGCGTCCTTCACTCACTGCGCCTGTTATAAAGCATACTGTTATGTACTGCCGACATTAGTACATCGCTAATGTTAGTCAGCTACATAACGTAATTTCTGATGACAGAAACCCTTTAAGACATTATAAAGTATAGGATTTAAAGGATTTATAAGGTGGATTTACAAATAATTATTGTTCCAGTGACCACTGAAATGATTAGTTTGAAGTTATGTTGGTAGTAGGGCAAGTTTAAAGGCATTTTTTCTCAAGATTACTTACATTTTCAGTTATGCACTGTACTATGTATAACCTATTGAAAGATTCATACTTATAAGATCCCTGTGGTTCCTGTCCTGCGCCCTGGCTCCCATAAGGCTATCTTCAGGTCCTAAGCTGAAGTTGTGGAGAGCAAGTATGAATCTTTCAATAAATCATACACACTATGGAGGTTAACTGAAAATTTAAGTAATACCAGAAAATCTCTGAGACTGACCAGAATCTGGAAAATTCTGAACAAGAGCATTAGGAGGACATTGTAATTTTTATGCCATAGATGTTGAGGTTACTGGAGCCAGAAGCTGATATGAACAGAAAAGGGAGATAAAAGGACATGAATGCAGTTTGCCACTTCAAATGGAAACCCTTAAATGCTTGGAGGATAGCCTACAATATCCATGCCAGATGAGAAACAGATAGGGAGATCCACATTTACCAATTCTAAAAATAGATAGGGCCAAGCCAGAGAACTGGAGACCGAAAAGAGAGTGCTGTGATTGTAAGCACGGGCAGGGCTCACTCTCCCTCTGTACCAGTCTTTCATTTATTTAGTCATCTTTATTGTACTTGTTTTTTTAATCTCATGTACTGAGAACCCTTTTCATAAGTACAGCATGCAGAATTAATAGAATAATAATAATAATTACAGTGGTGCTTGAAAGTTTGTGAACCCTTCAGAATTTTCTATATTTCTGCATAAATGTTACTTAAAACTACATCAGATTTTCACCCAAGTTCTAAAAGTAAATAAAAATAACCATATCAATTAAATAAGTCAAAAATATTAGACCTGGTCATTTATTTACTCAGGAAAATGATCGAATATCGTAGGTCTATGAGTGGCAAAAATATGTTAACCTTTAGGACTAGCAGATAACTTGAAGGTGAAATTAGAGTCAGGAATTTTTAGTCAATGGGATGACTATCATGAGTGGGCAACCTGTTTTATTGAAACAACAGGGGTCTATTGGTCTGATCTAGTGTTGAGCGAATTGAGCTTCGATCATAGATCCGAAGTTGATTCATTCAAACACTTCTTTTTAATGTTGCCCAGAGACCTGTCTTTGTACAGCTTTAAAATGTATTGCCTCCGTATAAATAGGCTTCAGCTGGGGTACCAGCCAGTATGAAACCCGATTTCGGATTGCTAATTCTAAAAGTTTTTAAAGAGGCAGAAAATAATACCGAGTTCATTCCCCAAAGTCTCGTGCAACTTAGGCTGAAACGAATTTTGCCTACACAGAGGCAATACATTTTAATGTTGTACGAAGACAGGTCTTAGGACAACAATAAAACAAAGTGTTTGAATGAATCGACTTCAGATCTATGATCCGAAGCTTGATTTGCTCAAGCCTAGTCTGATCTTCTCAAGGCATATTTGTTGAAGTTTATCATGGCACGAACAAAGGAGATTTCTGAGGCCCTCAGAAGAAGAATTGTTGATGCTCACCAGGTTCAAAAAGGTTAAAAAAAATCTCTAAAGAGTATTGACTGTAGCAATCCATAGTCAAACAGATTGTGTACCAATGGAGGAAATTTGAGACCAGTATTACTCTTCCCAGGAGTGGTTGACCAACAAAGACCATGCCAACAGCAAGGTCCGTAATAGTCTGCAAGGTCACAAAAGGAACTCAAAGTAACTTCTAGGCCAGTGTTTCCCAACCAGCGTGCCTCCAGCTGTTGCAAAACTACAACTCCCAGCATGCCCGGACAGCCTTTGGCTGTGCGGGCATGCTGGGAGGTGTAGTTTTGCAACAGCTGGAGGTACGCTGGTTGGGAAACACTGTTCTAGGCAACTAAAGGCCTTTCTTACATTAGCTAATGTTAATCAGTCCACCATCAGGACACGGAACAACAATGGTGTGCATGGCAGGATTTCAAGGAGAAATACACAGCTCTCCAAAAAGAACATTGCTGCCAGTCTGCTAAAGATCCCCAGGAATGCCAGAAGGCTACTGGAGCAATGATTTGGGGACGGATGAGACCGGTGGTGGAAGTGTCAATGTTTGGGCCTCTTCTGCTGTATCTGGGCCAGAATGGCTTGTAATCATTGATCGAACAATGAATTCTGAATTTCAACAGGACATTTTTAATGAAAATGTCGGCATATTTGTCCGTGAGCTGAAGCTCAAGAGAATGTGGGTCATGTAGTAAGATAACGACCCTAAGCACACAAGTTGTTCTACCAAATAATTAGTAAACAAGAATAAAGTTTTGAACTAGCCATGACCTTAATTCAGTAGAAATGATGTGGAAGGACTTGAATCGAGCTGTTCATGGGAGATAACCCACTAACACAAGGATAAGCAACCTTCTGCACTCGAGCAAAGAAACACGTTTTTCTATTTTTTACAATGGAAACCTACACTCACCTAAAGAATTATTATGAACACCATACTAATACGGTGTTGGACCCCCTTTTGCCTTCAAAACTGCCTTAATTCTACGTGGCATTGATTCAACAAGGTGCTGATAGCATTCTTTAGAAATGTTGGCCCATATTGATAGGATAGCATCTTGCAGTTGATGGAGATTTGAGGGATGCACATCCAGGGCACGAAGCTCCCGTTCCACCACATCCCAAAGATGCTCTATTGGGTTGAGATCTGGTGACTGTGGGGGCCATTTTAGTACAGTGAACTCATTGTCATGTTCAAGAAACCAATTTGAAATGATTCGAGCTTTGTGACATGGTGCATTATCCTGCTGGAAGTAGCCATCAGAGGATGGATACATGTTCTCATTCTGTTTACGCCAAATTCGGACTCTACCATTTGAATGTCTCAACAGAAATCGAGACTCATCAGACCAGGCAACATTTTTCCAGTCTTCAACAGTCCACTTTTGGTGAGCTTGTGCAAATTGTAGCCTCTTTTTCCTATTTGTAGTGGAGATGAGTGGTACCCGGTGGGGTCTTCTGCTGTTGTAGCCCATCCGCCTCAAGGTTGTGCGTGTTGTGGCTTCACAAATGCTTTGCTGCATACCTCGGTTGTAACGAGTGGTTATTTCAGTCAACGTTGCTCTTCTATCAGCTTGAATCAGTCGGCCCATTCTCCTCTGACCTCTAGCATCCACAAGGCATTTTTGCCCACAGGACTGCCGCATACTGGATGTTGTTCTCTTTTCACACCATTCTTTGTAAACCCTAGAAATGGTTGTGCGTGAAAATCCCAGTAACTGAGCAGATTGTGAAATACTCAGACCGGCCCGTCTGGCACCAACAACCATGCCACGCTCAAAATTGCTTAAATCACCTTTCTTTCCCATTCTGACATTCAGTTTGGAGTTCAGGAGATTGTCTTGACCAGGACCACACCCCTAAATGCATTGAAGCAACTGCCATGTGATTGGTTGACTAGATAATTGCATTAATGAGAAATAGAACAGGTGTTCCTAATAATTCTTTAGGTGAGTGTATGGTGACAGATAAGAGTCTAAAATTCCCCCCACAAAAATAGCAGGCTGTCACATGGTTGTCAGGACAATACGATTCATGTTGTAGTCACATTCATCAAAATCATAACTACAGTGTTCCATCAATAGCAAGAACAGCCGAGATGTCCAGAGGGATAAGCGGCACAAATATGGTGACTAAAGCTTGTTGAATGGCTGCAGCACAGCCAATCACCAAACTTTTAGGCTGTGGGCACTTGGAAACCATCTCAGTTTTAATCTGTATGTTAATTCTGTTGGTGACCTATAGCCATTTTTTGGGTGTAAAACATGTCCATTTGCATCTGGGACACTGAAATACAATAGTTAGTCTGGCTGTTAATTTTGTGGGTGACATAAGCTCCAAGTCATGCAGCAGTCATTTATGCTTTTTGATGACTCTGCCGTTGGGGGGTTCAGTGCGCCATCCACCTAGCCCTGCCCCAGAAGTGGAAGAGATTGAGTGCACTGATGCCCAACCACTCATGTTTGAGGATGAGGATGTGAGAGCACCGCTACAGCATGTCTCTGATGACAAAACACAGGTGTCAAGTGCTGGGGCTTTCTGCAGTGTGTAGACCAGCCAGGAGGGCAGGGGTGAGGAGTGGGTGGAAAATGATGTGGAGGATGATGAGGTCCTAGACCCCATATGGAATCAAGGTCATCAGAGTGACGTGTGCAGTTTGAAGGAAGAGTTGGTGGTCACGCAGCGCCAGCCGCACAGCAAAAGAAGGATCAGGGTGCAAAACTACAGAGGCCGGTCCCTAAGTAGTGCGCCTGCTACTGCCCACCGCGCCAAGGGACTAAGCACACCAAAGCCAGCTCAAAGGAGTCCCCTGACGTGGCAGTTCTGCAGGCAATGTGCGGACGACAAGACACGGATGGCTTGCACACTATGCAGTCAGAGCCTGAAGCGAGACGTAAATGTTTCAAACCTGAGCACCACCTGCATGACCAGGCATCTAAATGCAAAGCACGAGTACACACCTGAAAAACCACAAAAGATCTGAGGCTTCTCCTGCTTCCTCTTCTGCTGCAGTCTTGGCCTCTTTCTCCCCCTCTGGGGCAATAGGGCCACCTGGCTCCAAGCAAAGAGAGGGTGTGACAGCACCACCACCACCACCAGCAGTGTCACGAGCATCTCCACACCATCCCATGGAAGCGTTCATCTGTTCATCCCCCAAACACTGGAGAGAAAGAGGAAGTACCCACCTACCCTCCCGCAATCCCTGGCCCTGAATGCCAGCATTTCCAAATTCCTGGTCTTTGAAATGCTGCCATTCCGTCTGATAGAAAAATACACTTTTAAAAACCTTATGGCGGTGACTGACCCACAGTACGTGTCTCCCAGCCGCCACTACATTTCCAGGCTGGCCATCCCTGCCCTGCACAAACAAGTAGCGGACAAAATCTGGTGTGCGCTGTGCAACGCCATTAGTGGCAACGTCCACATAACCAGCGATACGTGGACCAGTAAGCACGGGCAGGGACGTTATATCTCCCTAACTTCCCACTGAGTAAATGTAGTGGTGGTTGGGCCTGAGGCTGAAAGCGGTTCGGCGCACGTCCTACCGCCACCAAGGATTGCTGGACGTTTCTCGGTGCCTCCTGTTGCCTCCTCCTCCGCTTCCTCATCATGTCCGCGCAACACCTGCACCCCCAACTTCAGCACAGCCAGGGGAAAAGGACTCCTCTGTTTGGGGTAAAGACCCCACACCGCACAGGAGCTGTGGGCGGGCATGGAAGAACAGACCGATGAGTGGCTGGTGCCACTCAGCCTCAAATCCAGCCTGGTAGTGTGTGATCACGGGCAAAATCTCATAGCAGCTCTGATTTGACACACATCTCTTGCCTGGCATATGTGTTGAACTTGGTGGTGCACAAATTCCTGAAGAATAACATCGATATGTCAGAGCTGCTGCAAAAAGTGGGGGCCGTCTGTGCGCGCTTTCGGCCCCTAGGACGGAACTCAATACTGGAAAAGTTTAACGCAAGTGTGAAAGTACCCCGAGTTTCTCGCTCTTAGCGGGTGTGGGAGGATGGCAAGCATACCAGATTTACTACAACTTACGCCAGAAACTGCATCTGCCTCTTAAAGGGGTTGTGTCACAAAACATATTCTACATTTTTCAAACCAGCACCTGGATCTGAATACTTTTGTAATTGCATGTAGTTAAAAATTTAGCATAGTCACTGAGTTATTCACTAAAATGTATGTGTATAGCGCCACCTGCTGTTTGACTTTTTTTCTCTTTTCTTTGTCCTGTTAACTGAAGGCTGCACATGCTCAGTTTCATCCTTTAGCCATGCTGTTTGTTATTTTTCTAATTTTTTTTGTTCGTCACATTGAGCTGGTCGAATGCGCTCAGTTTAAATCTTTAACTGCCACCAGCCGTATGTTCTGTTAGAAGCTGTGGAAGAGAGGGAGAGAGCTGCAGCAGAAAGGACACACTCCCTGATATCGAGGCTGAAGAGAATCTAGCAGAACAATTGGAGCAATGACTGTGGAGATCTCTAGATCCATGTGAGGTACAGGGCAGGTTCTAGCTTTGTTAGAAAGAGATTGTCATGTACTATATGATGTCCGATTTTCATATTTTACATCAGTCATGGTATAACCCCTTTAATAAGCTAGGTGCATCTTACTGTCACTACCAGAGCTTTGAGACGTTCTCACAGCTCTGTTTCTCCACCCCTGTGATGATGTCACTACTAGAGCTTGGAGGAGTTCTCACTGCTCTGTTTCTCCGCCCCTGGGATGAGGTCTTTACTTTCTGTCTCCTTTCTCCCAGCTGTTCCTCCTATGTTTGATTTCTCTGCCTTTAAATCACCCCTCCTCCTTTGTAGGGTGTGGATTATATTTCTCATTTGAGTTGTAGCTCTTGCTTGAGTATCTTCACTTGTATGCTATCATTTCACTGGACCTGTGTTCTGCTGCAGCAAGTACTCCGGATATTGCCAGCTGTCTTTGGATCCGTCTTCACTGCTGCTGCAGCTCCTTCAGCTAAGTGTGCAGACATTGTAGTGTATCTGTTTGTTTTCTGACTGGATCCGAGGCGACCACGGTTCCCTCCATATACTGAGCAGGGCACCGGTGGCCGTGCCCCTTCCACTATTGTAGGGGTTATAGTGGTCATCTGTCTTAGGTACGCGAGCATGCCTCGTTCCACCATTTGGATCCGGGCATGTGCTTAGCAGCATAGGGAGAGCTTTGAGGGTCTGACAGGGGTCACCCTTTATCCTCCCTAGTTTGGGTCCGGTCAGTAGCTCTATTTACTGTGTATGCTCTTGTTGCTCACATACAGCCGTAACACTTACTCCAGTGCACAGGGGTTTAGGGCTGCTGTAAGGGAGCGTTAGTCTTTATGTCTCCCACAAACGCTCTAATGTAGCAGACCAGAAAGTGGAATACGTACCTGAATAAGGAAAATGATATGGGGGCACCAGGGATTACTGTAGTAGGCATGGGGTCTCCTATGTATGCCTGTGGAGTTCTGCAAACTAGACCACAGAAACTGTGTCCTTTATGCTAATGTGTTCCAAAATGTAATCTTGAGGGTGCTCCCATGTCAATGGATATGCAGTTTCAAATTTCCCATGATTTGGCATTAGATGCTGGCACTTCTGCTAAATACGTATAAAATAAATGCTACTAATAATAAAACACATATTATTACTTATTTACTATGACCGCAGTGACACAGTGTATTAAATTTGTGGACACGAATAATGAAGTAGAAGTAAAATTCTACCTAATGAAAGCAATGCTGTAATCTTTCTGCATAATGTGAGTTATTCAACGAAATCCCAGCAAATTAGTAAAATGACATTGAATGTTTTCTGCTTTATTAGTTCTGTCAACTCTATTAGAAGAAACGACAATAATCGTGATCGCTTCTGAAAACCACAATGCTTTGCTTATCCTCAGTACTAGGCACATCGAACAGCCAGAAGATTGGGACCACTGACAGGTGGTCATGTGTGTGGGGAGTGAAAGGCTGGCCACCTCACCTGATCCCAAAGACGAGCTACTGTAGCTCCAACTGCTAAAAAACATTACTGTTGGCAATGACCGAAACGTGTCAGAACCCCCAGAGCATCATCCACAATGGATTTGAAATGAAACGAACAAGATGTGCTTTAACTGCAGACTGTTAGCTGTAATTTGAGGGTATTTACATCCAAATCAAGTGAACGGTGTAGGAATTACAACAGTTTGCATATGTGCCTCCCACTTTCTAAGGGACCAAAAGTAATGGGACAAAATAATAATCATAAATCGAACTTTCACTTTTTAATACTTGGTTGCAAATCCTTTGCAGTCAATTACAGCCTGAAGTCTGGAAAGCATAGACATCACCAGACGCTGGGTTTCATCCCTGGTGATGCTTTGCCAGGCCTCTACTGCAACTGTCTTCAGTTCCTGTTTGTTCTTGGGGCATTTTCCCTTCAGTTTTGTCTTCAGCAAGTGAAATGCATGCTCAATCGGATTCAGGTCAGGTGATTGACTTGGCCATTGCATTACATTCCACTTCTTTCCCTTAAAAAAAATCTTTGGTTGCTTTTGCAGTATGCTTTGGGTCATTGTCCATCTGCACTGTGAAGCGCCGTCCAGTGAGTTCTGAAGCATTTGGATGAATATGAGCAGATAATATTGCCCGAAACACTTCAGAATTCATCCTGCTGCTTTTGTCAGCAGTCACATCATCAATAAATACAAGAGAACCAGTTCCATTGGCAGCCATACATGCCCACGCCATGACACTACCACCACCATGCTTCACTGATGAGGTGGTATTCTTAGGATCATGAGCAGTTCCTTTCCTTCTACATACTCTTCTCTTCCCATCACTCTGGTACAATTTGATATTGGTCTCATCTGTCCATAGGATGTTGTTCCAGAACTGTGAAGGCTTTTTTAGATGTCGTTTGGCAAACTCTAATCTGGCCTTCCTGCTTTTGAGGCTCACTAATGGTTTACATCTTGTGGTGAACCCTCTGTATTCACTCTGGTGAAGTCTTCTCTTGATTGTTGACATTGACACAAATGCAGCTACCTCATGGAGAGTGTTCTTGATCTGGCCAACTGTTGTGAAGGGTGTTTTCTTCACCAGGGAAAGAATTCTTCGGTCATCCACCACAGTTGTTTTGGCCACGCCTAATGTTTTTGCTATCTCTCTGATGGGTTTGTTTTTTGTTTTTTCAGCCTAATGATGGCTTGCTTCACTGATAGTGACAGCTCTTTGGATCTCATCTTGAGAGTTGACTGCAACAGATTCCAAATGCAAAAAGCACACTTGAAATGAACTCTGGACCTTTTATCTGCTCATTGTAGTTGGGATAATGAGGGAATAACACACACCTGGCCATGGAACAGCTGAGAAGCCAATTGTCCCATTACTTTTGGTCCCTTAACAAGTGGAAGGCACATATGCAAACTGTTGTAATACCTACACCGTTCACCTGATTTGGATGTAAATACCCTCAAATTAAAGCTGACAGTCTGCAGTTAAAGCACATCTTGTTCGTTTAATTTCAAATCCATTGTGGCGGTGTATAGAGCCCAAAATTTTAGAATTGTGTCGGTGTCCCAATATTTATGGACCTGACTGTATATGAAACAGGAAAAGGAACATTCATTGGGAGTAGAAATGGTGTGGCAGGCGCAGCACTATGAAGTGCCTTTTGCGCTGTGGCATTAGAAGAATTTCGATATCTCTGACTTTTAGTCTAACCAGACTGTCTATTACTCTGTAATTCCTCTAGCGCCGTTCTATAGAACCAGTAGGTTTAAAGACAGGGCCGGACTGGCCTACCGGGATACCGGGAAATTTCGCGGTAGGCAGCGGGCCCTCCCCCGCACCGGGTGACCGTGACACCAGTCTGATGGGGTGACGAGAGCCTCAGGCGGCTGCCGCACTGCCCGGGCTGGCGCGTCCATGAGGGTGCACCGCCCGGGTGCAGCATGAAGAGAGGGACTGACAGGAGGGAAGCGCCTCTAGTGTAGCGTGGCCGAGCTCTGTCCGGTCCGCGGTACAGGAGCTTTTGTTTCCTGTAACCGGCCAGACTGACAGGAAGTGCTCACTTAGTGTGCTCCTGTACCGCGGACTGAACAGAGCTCGGCCACGCTACACTAGAGGTGGGGGGAGAAGAGAGTGACAAAGGAGGGGGGGAATGAGAGTGATGAGGGAGGGGGAGAATGAGAGTGACAAGAGAGGGGTAGAATGAGAGTGACAAGAGAGGGGGAGAATGAGAGTGACAAGAGAGGGGGAGAATGAGAGTGACAAGAGAGGGGGAGAATGAGAGTGACAAGAGAGGGGGAGAATGAGAGTGACAAGAGAGGGGGAGAATGAGAGTGACAAGAGAGGGGGAGAATGAGAGTGACAAGGGAGGGGGAGAATAACAGTGACAAGGGAGGGGGAGAATGAGAGTGACAAGGGAGGGAGGGGGGGAATGAGAGTGACAAGAAAGGGGAGAGAGTAACGGGGGGGGGGGAAGAGAGTGACAAGGGAGGGGGGATGAGAGTGACAAGGGAGGGGGGATGAGAGTGACAAGGGAGGGGGGATGAGAGTGACAAGGGAGGGGGGATGAGAGTGACAAGGGAGGGTGGATGAGAGTGACAAGGGAGGGGGGATGAGAGTGACAAGGGAGGGGGGATGAGAGTCACAAGGGAGGGGGGATGAGAGTGACAAGGGAGGGGGGGGATGAGAGTGACAAGGGAGGGGGGATGAGAGTGACAAGGGAGGGGGGGTGAGAGTGACAAGGGAGGGGGGGATGAGAGTGACAAGGGAGGGGGGGATGAGAGTGACAAGGGAGGGAGGGGGGGTGTCATGCCCTGCTCAGATTATGTGCGGAGGTCTGCCAGGTTAGCAGCACATGTGTAGTTCTTTGTTTTTGTTTTGGAGTTGAGCTGTATCCGCCTCCCTTCAGGTGATCTGGGTGGGGTCGTTTGTAGAAGTTCAAATCACGCCTCTTCCCAGTGTTTCGTGCGGGTTATAGCTTCAATCTTGTTCTGTGGAAGGAAGGATTTGCCATTTCTGCTCTGTGACAAGATGAGTTGGTTTTGGATTTCTTTTGTGTGTTCTGTCTAGGCTGTTAGGGAGACGCCTGCCTCCTCCAGGTCCTGAGGAAGCAGGCTGTCTCTTTTCCCCTGTCACCATCTTAGGGATTTTAGGGTATCTTCAGCCTTAGGCACGGGGGCACGTTTATTCCCTTCAGGGTCTGAACGTGGGCACAGTAGTCTAGGGAGAGCTAGTAGGGATTTGTAAGGAGGTGACCTTTTATCCCCAGCTTCTGGCCTAGACACTTGTTTGTGGTTTTCTGTGGTATCTTGTATCCTGTCCAGCGTGACAGGGGGAGAAGAGAGTGACAAGGGGGGGGGGGGGGGATTGACATCCATCACAATGCACCCCTTGCACACATACACAGAAACACACAATGCATCTCTTACACACACTCAATGCACTACAACGTACCCCTTACAGACACACACACTGCATCCCTTACATACACAGAAACACACCTTGCAGCCCTTACACATACAAACACAGATTTACATAATGCATTCCGTACACACATTCAGACACACACAGTAAATACCTTATACACAAGCACAAACTTCTTTCTATCCCTTACACGAAAACACACTGCAATCCACTACACACACACACACACACTGCATCATCTACACAAACTGGTATCCCTATACACTACATTCCATAAGCACACACATTAGATTATCTTGTGAGGGGCCACAAGATGGGCATTAGTACTGTGAGGGGCCACAATGTGGGCATTAGTACAGTGTGGTAGCACTTAGTGGACATGTCCTAGATTTCCCTGCTATACATTGGCATGGCTCAGTTTTACAGGACCAGCACAGTGCCCCCCTGCTGGTGATTTCACTGGGGCAGTCACCATCTCTTCCTTTTGTGATTGTTCTTTTTTTCTCTGTCACCACAGGGACCTTGTTCTGGATCCAGTGGACCATAACGCCAACGACACCCTGGATGAGGTAGGACCAGATTTTATTAGGACTGGGTGAGTGTAGCCATGCATTGGGCTTAGGGCTCTTTAACACGAGCGGATGCCATGCGGGTAAACAAGAAAATGACGTTGTGCTGGACTGCTGGTATAATTACACAATGCTATGGGGCTGGTATGTAATTTTTTTCCAGCGCTGGTTTTCATACCCAGTCCGGCCCTGTTTAAAGAGCACACGAAATGCTTGAAATAACTTCTTTATTAACTTCAACTTCAACTCTATTAACTTCATATATAACAGTCCATGTACAAAACACGTGTTGAATAAAGTATCACAAAATGACGGTATGCATAAGATGGTGGTTCAACTGTTCAATCTTGTCATTCAACATAAAATGGTGGATATATTTCTCTTGAGTATCTGTACTCTCACTTTAAAGGGAACCTGTCACCTGGATTTTGGGTATAGAGCTGAGGACATGGGCTGCTAGATGGCCGCTAGCACATCCTCAATACCCAGTCCCCGTAGCTCTGTGTGCTTTTATTGTGTACAAAAAACGATTTGATACATATGCAAATTAACCTAAGATGAGTCAGAGCTTGAAAATATGACTCTTCTCTGGTCACACAAGTAAGATATGACTCTTTTATGGTAATTTGCATATGTATCAAATCGTTTTTTTTACACAATAAAAGCACACAGATCTATGGGGACTGGGTATTGCGGATGTGCTAGCGGCCATCTAGCAACCCATGTCCTCAGCTATATACCAAAATTCCCGGTGACAGGTTCCCTTTAAGCACTTTATGATCTCTCTGAGAGGTATATCTGAGGTCTAACTAATAGTTCACTTGCTGAATTTGGTCGCAATTTGCAGTATGCAGTAACTATTTGCAGATTGGTTTAGTAAGATCTGGTATGGTTGTATGCAATTAGGATTGCAATATGGAATTTGAATGGTTGCAATTGTTTATATGGTATTTGTAGTTTGCAAGTTAATTAGTAGTTTACAATTGGCGGAACTGTAAGTAAACACATAACTGGTTCAGTATACAGTTCTAATCACTATATTAACAGTAGGAACATATATAACTGTTCTAAATACCTATTTTGGCCTCTCTGCTTCCATAAAACACAGCTCTTAGTAGAGTGAATGTCTGTTCAGCTTCTCTCTCTGGTGAATAATAATTTCTAGCAGCTCCTGCTAGGCTAATAACACGACCAAATTGTGCATTGGTCACTGCCTGGTAAAAGGTTGGTATCGTGTTCCAAAATTATATACACTGCTCAAAAAAATAAAGGGAACACTTAAACAACACAATGTAACTCCAAGTCAATCACACTTCTGTGAAATCAAACTGTCCACTTAGGAAGCAACACTGAGTGACAATCAATTTCACATGCTGTTGTGCAAATGGGATAGACAACAGGTGGAAATTATAGGCAATTAGCAAGACACCCCCAATAAAGGAGTGGTTCTGCAGGTGGTGACAACAGACCACTTCTCAGTTCCTATGCTTCCTGGCTGATGTTTTGGTCACTTTTGAATGCTGGCCGTGCTTTCACTCTAGTGGTAGCATGAGACGGAGTCTACAACCCACACAAGTGGCTCAGGTAGTGCAGCTTATCCAGGATGGCACATCAATGCGAGCTGTGTAAAGAAGGTTTGCTGTGTCTGTCAGCGTAGTGTCCAGAGCATGGAGGGGCTATCAGGAGACAGGCCAGTACATCAGGAGACGTGGAGGAGGCCGTAGGAGGGCAACAACCCAGCAGCAGGACCGCTACATCCGCCTTTGTGCAAGGAGGGACAGGAGGAGCACTGCCAGAGCCCTGCAAAATGACCTCCAGCAGGCCACAAATGTGCATGTGTCTGCTCAAACGGTCAGAAACAGACTCCATGAGGGTGATATGAGGGCCAGACGTCCACAGGTGGGGGTTGTGCTCACAGCCCAACACCGTGCAGGACGTTTGGCATTTGCCAGAGAAAACCAAGATTGGCAAATTCGCCACTGGCGCCCTGTGCTCTTCACAGATAAAAGCAAGTTCACACTAAGCACATGTGACAGACGTGACAGAGTCTGGAGAACGTTCTGCTGCCTGCAACATCCTCCAGCATGACCAGTTTGGCATTGGGTCAGTAATGGTGTGGGGTGGCATTTCTTTAGAGGGCCATGTGCTCGCCAGAGGTAGCCTGACTGTCATTAGGTACTGAGATGAGATCCTCAGACCCCTTGTGAGACCATATGCTGGTGCGGTTGGCCCTGGGTTCCTCCTAATGCAAGACAATGCTAGACCTCATGTTGCTGGAGTGTGTCAGCAGTTCCTGCAAGACGAAGGCATTGATGCTATGGACTGGCCCGCTCGTTCCCCAGACCTGAATCCAATTGAGCACATCTGGGACATCATGTCTCGTTCTATCCACCAACGTCACGTTGCACCACAGACTGTCCAGGAGTTAGCAGATGCTTTAGTCCAGGTCTGGGAGGAGATCCCTCAGGAGACCGTCCGCCACCTCATCAGGAGCATGCACAGGCGTTGTAGGGAGGTCATACTGGCACGTGGAGGCCACACACACTACTGAGCCTCATTTTGACTTGTTTTAAGGACATTACATCAAAGTTGGATCAGCCTGTAGTGTGTTTTTCCACTTTAATTTTGAGTGTGACTCCAAATCCAGACCTCCATGGGTTAAAAAATTTGATTTCCATTTTTTTATTTTTGTGTGATTTTGTTGTCAGCACATTCAACTATGTAAAGAACAAAGTATTTCAGAAGAATATTTAATTAACTCAGATCTAGGATGTGTTATTTTTGTGTTCCCTTTATTTTTTTGAGCAGTGTATATATATATATATATATATATAGTCTGAGATACCATAAAACATAATATTTATTTCGATCAGTTAAATCCCTAAATACATGCGATATACACCATAACGCTGCGCGATTGGTGACCCAGAGCTGGGGATAAGGGAGACTAATACTGGGTCTCTGAAATCTAGTCTTACCCTGTACTGGATGTATCTTGAGGTGGCAAGGCACTTCCAAATTACCCAGCTGACCGGTGAACACCTATAAGACCCTCCCTGTCCCTGCGCAGCAATGGAGACTGCCCAGCTTTGTCATGCTGTGGTGGAGGGCCCTGTCACCAATGTGTTGATGATTAACATGAGCACTATAATGTCCTAGGCATCAATAGCCTGAGTCAGAATGCTGGGGTATACATTGACTCCATTATGGCACCCTTTGTGAGGACTCTGCCATCTTACCTCAGGGATACAGGGGATTTCCTCGGCCGTTTAGAGGGGTTGGTCCTTGAAGACAAGGCACTCCTGGGGTCGATTGACGTGAAGGCCCTCTACTCCTCTATCCCCCATCATCTGGGGATGAGGGCAGTTGGTGCCTTCATCGTTACCAGGGGTTGTCAGTTCAGGGCACATAATTGCTTTGTGCTGGGTCTGTTGGAATTTACGATCACCCAGAATTATTTTCTATTTGATGGGGTCTTTTACCACCAGCTCAGGGGCACGGCGATGGGGAGTCCTTGCGCCCCATCCTACGCTAACCTATTCCTGGGCTGGTGGGAAAGGAACATCGTATTTGTTGACCCGCCGATTCCCCATACACTGGACGTCATCATGTGGGCAAGATACATAGATGACGTCTTTGTTGTCTGGAGAGGGAACAGAAATGGCTTCGAAAAATTTGTACAGCTGATTAATCAAAATGACTTGGGTTTACGCTTTACCTTTGGGTGATAACACACTACCTTTCCTTGATATTGAAATCATGAAGGTACAAGGAGGTGAAGTACATACCAAAACGTATAGAAAACCCACAGCAACAAACTCCCTATTGAAATGGGAGAGTCATCACCCCGAGCCACTGAAGAGGGGTATACTAGTGAGTCAATACCTGAGGATAAGGAGGAATTGCTCATCCCTTGCAGATTTTAAACTACAGGCAAGGGATTTGGAGCAAAGATTCCTAGACAGAGGATATCCCAGTACAGCCCTTAGAAAGGCCTATCATAGGGCACTTAAATGTAACAGGACAGAACTCCTACACCCCCCGCCCTGGCAGACAACCACAAATCCAATACGTCTCATAGGCACATACGATGGAGCAGCTAACGAGATAAAAAAGGTGACCTCGAAATACTGGGAGATATTACAACTAGACCCTGACATTAAGAGTGCGATCACAGACAGGCCACAGATAACATACCGTAGAGGATGTAGCCTGCGAGATTGACTAGTACACAGCCACTTCTTTGAGACAACAAAAAATAAAGGGTCTGAGTGGCTGAGACCAGTATGGGGCTGTTATCGATGTAGCGGGTGCGTGGCATGCAGATATGTCACGCAGGGCCGTGAGTTCACGGGTGGTGTTGCCCAAAAACGTTACTCCATTAGACAGTTTATCAATTGTCGCACAAGAGAGGGTCATATATAAATCAACCTGTGTCTGTGGTTTGGAGTACGTGGGCAAGACTACCCGTGAATTCAGAAGGCGCGTGGGTGAACATATAGGAGATTTACGACACTGTAGGGACACTCCCTTGGCAAAACACGTCACGAGCCACCATGGGGGCTATTTTTCGGGTCTTCGATTCATGGGCATTGAATCAGTACCGTACCCGAGGAGAAGGGGGGACTGGGACAAAAAGATCTTACAGCGCGAGACATGGTGGATTTTTTAATTGAGAACCGTCCACCCTGGGGGCTGAATGAGCAGCTATCCTTTGGATGCTTTATTTAGCCTAAGCTATATAGTAATCAGTACCTATGTGCCTTTTGCTAGGCTGTTTTATCTAGCCTGAGCTATATAGTAATCATTACCCATGTGCCTTTTTTAGGGTGAGTGATATATATGGGGGATACATGGAATCCTGTCACTGTGGCACCCATGCTCTAAAGTGTGGACATTTGGGTTGCCGAGTAGACAATGGGTTCCATCTTTGATAGAGTGTTCAGCTCTCCTCCTTTTATATATATATATATATATATATATATATATATGTATATGACACATCCTCCCTTATTGGGATTTATGAGATTGTTAACCTCCTTTGCTAATTAGTCATGATTGTAAATACAGAGTAAGGTATGCCTACTGACTCTATGCCGTTTTAAAATGCTCTATGGCGCGCTGATTGTATTAACATGGGAGCGCTGCTGTTTGATTAAAATCTGTGATGAAATTTGCTCACTACGAATGGGAGGGGAGCGCTGGTATCCCACAGCGCTGCTGCCCTCCCCCTCATTTGAATATCCGTCTTCAATGTGATACGAAGAGGGAGGAATATCTCTTCTATGACGCTGCCTCCCTCTATCACATGGTACGCACATCATCGAGCCTCATGCATCGTCATGGGGCTTGGCGGTCATGTGATGCTTTGGGGGAGGAGACGGCGGTCGCTGTGCATTGCCGGGTTAGTCACATGACCCGGTCACATGTGATAGTCAGCTGACCGCTGAGGAGGCGGGCCGACGTGTTCGGCGTTAACTTTAAAAAGGTGCCATTTCACATGTGGCATCGTTGCTGCCACAAGCCACAACACACCCTGCATCAGTGTGGACCGAAACGTGGGAGGCATAAGATAAGTAACATGTTAATGAATGCATCACTGTAAAGGGGCCTTTATCTCCCCACAGCATGTTACTCAATGCACTGTTAACCAGCTGAAAGTGGTGATTCTCAAATTTATCATCACCTCCGGATACTGACCATTAGGTCCCCTGATGAGTTGGACCTATGTCCAACGAAACGCGTTGGGATGCAAACTAGGACATTATAGTGCTCATGTTAATCATCAACACATTGGTGACAGGGCCCTCCACCACAGCATGACGAAGCTGGGCAGTCTCCATTGCTGCGCAGGGACAGGGAGGGTCTTATAGGTGTTCACCGGTCAGCTGGGTCATTTGGAAGTGCCTTGCCACCTCAAGATACATCCAGTACAGGGTGAGACTAGATTTCAGAGACCCAGAATTAGTCTCCCACATCCCTAGCTCTGGGTCACCAATCACGCAGCGTTATGGTGTATATCGCATGTATTTAGGGATTTAACTGATCAAAATAAATGTTATGTTTTATGGTATCTCAGACTATATATATATAAAATTGCAGCTCCTGCTAGGGAATTTCCCACACAGGCTGTGTGTGAGGCTAGCTGTGATTGGCCAAGACCCCTGCTGTGTGTGAGGCTGGCTGTGATTGGCCAAGACCCCTGCTGTGTGTGAGGCTGGCTGTGATTGGTCAAGACTCCTGCCCGGCAACAACAATTTAACTCTATGCTTTCTGTTGTTCCTGCTGTGTCATTGAGCTTACCTTACATTATATAATGAATCTTAACAGTTATATGACATCCAAACATGAAGTCACTGTAAATAACTCTGCTTTTGTCTTTAACACACAAACATAGGAATAGTGATGTCCCGAACTATTCGCAGGCGAACATAGCTTGTTCGCGTTCGCCGCGGCGGGCGAACATATGCGATGTTCGGTCCGCCCCCTATACATCATCATTGAGCAAACTTTGACCCTGTACCTCACAGTCAGCAGACACATTCCAGCCAATCAGCATACCCTCCCTCCCACTCCTATCAAAAAGCAAGGACAGCATCCATCTTAGATTCATTCTGAAGCTGCAGTGTCACAAATTTGACTAAGTTGTAATCGCAATGCGATTAATACAGGTTATATTAATCGCATTGCGAATTCAACTTAGAGCTGGGTTCCTAATGGTTATATTGCTAGAATATAACGAAGATTGAGAATATAGTGCTATATTCGTTATATTCGACAATTCTAGCAATACAACCATTAGGAACTCAGATCTAAGTTGTAATCGCAATGCGATTAATGCAGGTTATATTAATCGCATTGCGAATTCAACTTACCACACTCTGCGTCAAATACGTAATTTTCCATGGGAGTTTTGCCATGGATCCCCCTCCGGCATGCCACAGTCCAGGTATTAGTCCCCTTGAAACAACTTTTCCATCACTATTGTGGCCAGAAAGAGTCCCTGTGGGTTTTAAAATTCGCCTGCCTATTGAAGTCTATGGCGGTTCGCCCGTTCGCGAACATTTGCGGAAATTCGCATTCGCCAATGGAAAATTTAATGTTCGCAACATCTCTACATAGGAACTGTATTAAGGTTATTGGCGGGTCTAGCTGTATAAACATAAGCTTTGTTAGCAACCTAGGACAGGTCTTAGCTGGCCAGCTACAAATGGTGACCTATGCCTGATTAACAGAGGTGCAATGGAGCCTTTGCATATATGAACTGCCGTTCTGGGAAATATATACTTACCTGAGGCTGGGATTAGATTAGGTCCACTTTACTCTTGATGCCGGCCAGCATTAGGGTGTTGTGTACTGCAGCACTTAGGAACATGAGTACTGCAGGGCCTACTCTGAGGTATCAATTGATTTAGGGGTCTAGGGTCACAGTATTGGTGGTATGCACAGTATTGGGAGGAGTAGCATCCAACTGAGGAATTTGTGTTGCCATAGAAGCCATCTGTTGGAAAAATGAGATGCCAAAGGTGTTTAAAAGACTTTGCAAAGACAAGCTGTGGCCAGGAGAAGTCATGATGGCGGTCTGGGTGAGTGTAGAATGTAAAAGAAAGAGGACAACTAAAATCAGAAAAGTACCGTAAGGATTCATATTCGACATATTTACAAATATTTCTCATATAAGCTGGCTTCTGTTCTTCATATATATTAGTGTCAGTACAGCCAAACTCCTTCCCCTGACTGCACTACACAGCCATTAATATCCATTGTGAAAAAGGATTCATTCTGACACAGTAACATTTCTCTCTTGGATTAGCAAACGGAGATAAATGATACTTCAGTTGTTGAAAAGCTTCATATGCCCCAGATTCGTATATTAACTCCCCTTGTACACAGATTATTCTCTGCTCCATAGAAACACAGGTTAATTAATCTTGAATAAAGGAAGAACAAATGTTCTAAGGGACAGTTGTCTTGTACTAGCTTAGGAGAAATTTCACTGGAACTGGGGCAAAACATGTCACAGTAGTATTTCTGGAGTAAGAGGATCCTAAAAAACTATAACTGGTGACTTATTCAGTATATAAAAGGAGAGATGCACCCATCTTATCCATAAATTACTCATCCAGCTCATTAAACGTCACTGCAGGGGAAAAGAGGACTTACCAGGAGCTTTTCCTGGAAATATCTGACCATAGCAACCCATCAAGAATTGCCTATGGGGGTGTCCAAACAACACAAGTATAGATAATTTCCTCTAGACCAGTGGTCTCCAACCTGGGGCTCTCCAGTGGTTGCAAAACTACAACTCCCAGCATGCTCAAACAGCTTATGGCTGTCTTGGCATGATAGGAGTTGTAGTTTTGCAACCACTGGGGTGCCCCAGGTTGGGGCCACTGCTCTAGCCCCAACACTTAACGCAGCATTTAATATCTTAAAGTCCAACTGGAGTTTTGAATTACACCACCACTTTAAAGTGCAGCTGTAATTTCAGGTGACTTCAGAATAAACTGTGTTTTAAAGTGTGTACACAAGGAGTAACACTGTATCTGGCCATTATATGTCTCATGTCCTTCTTTTTTTTAGCAGTTCTCCCCTCTGCAGGCGCTATCCCGAATTGTTTATTTCCCTGAGCTAATGAGTGTATACTAGCTGCTGTGATGTCTCTCATAGACTGCACAAGGAGAAAATAGATCCTGCTCCCCAATCTTTTTGAAGGATACCCACAGAAACAGAACCAAGCTGTTCATATGTAAATCCAGAGTAAAGACAGAAAGTAAAGCGCTAACTATCCTGTAGCATCATCTCTGTATATCTCTGCCTCTCTCCAGCAGCTCTCCCTCCTCCTTTCCAGACTTCTATGGGCTGCAAATGCAATTTAAAATTCAATTAAATATATTGTTATACAATTTACTCTACTGAACCAAATAAAATACTACATTTATTTACATTGACTGATTTCTTCATTGCTTACTATCTTGTATACAGACCCAGTGATATCTGGTATCGGCAGCCAGATATACACTTCCGACTTTCAAACCAGTAAAAGCTACAGGATTCCGTACACCATTCAAACACAATTATCTGTGGCCGTCAACAGCTGGACAGCCACATGTGTCTCCTTATACACAAATACATTCTTTTACCATTACATTTCCAAGCTATAAACATAGCGCAGATTTCCTGTGCTACAAATAATAGAAACAAAAATACCATCAAGACAACCCTTGTTCTATTAGAGCAAAGTGTCCATCAGAGGTAGGGCCCATCCTGGGAGGAAGCCCCCTCTATAATACAGGGTAAAGACAAGAGCTGGTAGAACAATTATGTATCAAGCCCACATGATGTAGAGCTTTGTCAGGGACCGGAATGTCTACATCCTGATACACCATCAGTCACCTTTCAAAGAGCATTCTAGCACGCTGGTAATCTAAACTAAATGTAATGCCTCTGTCAAGTAGATGTACGCGGAAACTTTGAAAAGCTCCTCTGATTAAATAGTTACCAGGTGAATGCTCTATAAAGCAAAACGCTCCACTATTATTCACCAATTTTGAGTCAAAAATAGACACATAGATTTCCATTCCATCTCCCAGCTTCACAGTAGTGAGACAGACATTAGTCAGGTTCTGAGGAAGACATGAGTCAAGGCTATAATTTCCCTAACACTGAGAAGCTCCTGATGTCTGTTTCACACCACAACTTCATGCTCTTAGAATCCCAAACATGGACCCTTTAAAGCTCTTATCACCTGACAACTCCAGACGAAAATGAACTTTGAGATATTTAATGGTGAACTATTGAGTTTTTTACCCGATTAGATGTTGGAATGCAAGAAATTTCTATCATATCTTATGATGGAAGAAACACTGTAGGAAGCACAAGTCTGAGAGAGTATTTAAAGTATGACTAGAGGAATCAGGGTATGAGTTGTGACAAAAATTAAGGCAGCCTTACCTCTGGCGATGGAGTGAGAGAGTGTGTAATAAAAACAGTATATCAAGAAAGTACTTTTAAAGAGTTTTTAATATAAAGAGTAGGCCTGTGAAATAAAAATAAAAAAATCCAGTGGCCCCCACCAATACTGCAGTGAAGGCCTTACATACATCCTTCACATGACCATGCTGTAGTCAATCACTAGCCCTACCAGTGATACTGGCATGAATGACATGTGACTGGCTGCAGCAGACATGAGAATTATGTAGGCAATGTTATTGCTGCAGGATTGGGGGGGACTAGTAGCACAATAGCACTGGAGCAGCAAGGGATAGAAAGGGTGAGTAATGGTTAGTTTTTAGTTTATTTTATCACGATACCTACTCAGACATTTTTTTGTGAAAATCCCAGACAACCCCTTTAAGTGTCTAGTAATATAAAACAGCTGTTGTCCTATATCCTCTCCACTACTTACACTCTTATACAGTCAGGTCCATAAATATTGGGATATCGACACAATTCTAACATTTTTGGCTCTATACACCATCACAATGGATTTGAAATAAAATGAACAAGATGTGCCTTAACTGCAGACTGTCAACTTTAATTTGAGGGTATTTACATCCAAATCAGGTGAACAGTGTAGGAATTACAACAGTTTGCATATGTGCCTCCCACTTGTTAAGGAACCAAAAGTAACGGGACAATTGGCTTCTCAGTTGTTCCATGGTCAGGTGTGTGTTATTCCCTCATTATCCCAATTACAATGAGCAGATAAAAGGTCCAGAGTTCATTTTAAGTGTGCTATTTGCATTTGGAATCTGTTGCTGTCAACTCTCAAGATGAGATCCAAAGAGCTGTCACTGTGAGTGAAGCAAGCCATCATTAGGCTGAAAAAACAAAACAAACCCATCGGAGAGATAGCAAAAAAATTAGGCGTGGCCAAAACAACTATTTGGAACATTCTTAAAAAGAAGGAACGCACCGGTGAGCTCAGCAACACCAAAAGACCCAGAAGACCACGGAAAACTGTGGTGGATAACCGAAGAATTCTTTCCCTGGTGAAGAAAACACCCTTCACAACAACAGTTGGCCAGATCAAGAACACTCTCCAGGAGGTAGGTGTATGTGTGTCAAAGTCAACAATCATGAGAAGACCAGATTAGAGTTTGCCAAACGACATCTAAAAAAGCCTTCAAAGTACTGGAACAACATTCTATGGACAGATGAGACCAAGATCAACTTGTACCAGAGTGATGAGAAGAGAAGAGTATGGAGAAGGAAAGGAACTGCTCATGATCCTAAGCATACCACCTCATCAGTGAAGAATGGTGGTGGTAGTGTCATGGCGTGGGCATGTATGGCTGCCAATGGAACTGGTTCTTTTGTATTTATTGATGATGTGACTGCTGACAAAAGCAGCAGGATGAATTCTGAAGTGTTTCGGGCAATATTATCTGCTCATATTCAGCCAAATGCTTTAGAACTCATTGGACGGCGCTTCACAGTGCAGATGGACAATGACCCAAAGCATACTGCAAAGGCAACCAAAGTGTTTTTTAATGGAAAGAAGTGGAATGTTAATCAATGGCCAAGTCAATCACCTGACATCAATCCGATTGAGCATGCATTTCACTTGCTGAAGACAAAACTGAAGGGAAAATGCCCCAAGAACAAGCAGGAACTGAAGATAGTTGCAGTAGAGGCCTGGCAGAGCATCACCAGGGATGAAACCCAGCATCTGGTAATGTCTATGCGTTCTAGACTTCAGGCTGTAATTGACTGCAAAGGAGTTGCAACCAAGTATTAAAAAGTGAAAGTTTGATTTATGATTATTATTCTGTCCCATTACTTTTGGTTCCTTAACAAGTGGGAGGCACATATGCAAACTGTTGTAATTCCTACACAGTTCACTGATAGTGACAGCTCTTTGGATCTCATCTTGAGAGTTGACAGCAACAGATTCCAAATGCAAATAGCACACTTGAAATGAACTCTGGACCTTTTATCTGCTCATTGTAATTAGGATAATGAGGGAATAACACACACCTGGCCATGGAACAGCTGAGAAGTCAATTGTCCCATTACTTTTGGTCCCTTAACAAGTGGGAGGCACATATGCAAACTGTTGTAATTCCTACACCGTTCACCTGATTTGGATGTAAATACACTCAAATTAAAGCTGACAGTCTGCAGTTAAAGCACATCTTGTTTGTTTCATTTCAAATCCATTGTGGTGGTGTATAGAGCCAAAAATGTTAGAATTGTGTCGATGTCCCAATATTTATGGACCTGACTGTAACTTATAACAGCATGCCCAATCATACAGGTTCACCAAAAGAGATCTAAAAATGAAAGGGCTGTCTGTGATTTGGTATTCAACTCATTCATGACTATTTGTTCTAACCTCAAACCACTGGAACCTGTATGGTTTATATTACTAGTCCACCTAGGCCAGCAATTTACGTAGACTTTGATCTCAAATTTATTCTTGGCCCTAAATACCTGTTTAACTGCACTAGACTTGCGGTACAATCTCCATTGCAAAAATAGAAAGGGCTCTCCTTCCGACATGTCTGTGCCAGATGTCACCCTGTGGGTGGCACAGTCAAGAATAAATGGCTTTAGAAAACAGGATAGAAAAGCCTTCTGATATTGTTGGGTGAGACCGGAAAAGGAGACATCATTATGTATTATCGGCTGCCCTGGAGCTATGCCCGGTGAGATCAATGTGAACACCTGCTCCAAGCACTAAAAGGTGACATTACATCCTGCCTGTGAAGAAGAATTCTCCTTCAGATTTGTTTAGAAAACTCATTAATGCTTTCTAGTTGCTTATCAGAGAAGGTATCGGAGGTGAAACCAGCTATCTTCAAAGTTAGTGTGTCACAGGTAGTGGTGCACAGAAACCTATGGATCATGTCAGTTCTGTCTCATTCTCAATGGCCATGAAATTCATGATGGCTTTGATACAACTAATGTGACCACAGTATACTTCAAAAACATAAGCGTTTTTTACATTAGTATTAGAGGGCTGCAGAAGAAATGACCAAAAAAAAAAAATAATACAGAGTACAATATTCCCACACCAAACATCATGCTCAAAAACGGGTCATATATGCTTTTCAATAAGGTTAAAAAAAAAGTTATGCCGACCTATACTACTATTTTGGCATATGTCAGAAATTAGTTTGTGTATGCTGGGAGCATTTCACACAATTCGATTTCATTTAATAGAGAATGGTATAACTAGCAAATTTCTAAATCAATTCATTGAAAAAATATGCGTGCATCCACCTGAAAAAAAGCTGTAAAGTCAAGGCCGCTAGGGGTCTCACTTCCACCTAATTTGTAGCCCACTTCCTGTTGTCAGGCAAGATCCATCCCTAGTAACAGAGACTCAGAAGACGGTCATAGGAAAAATATGATAAAACCACTGTTTCTACACAGCTCTTGAAGATTATAGGAGCCTTCTGTGTGTCTGTAAGTGTGATTTTCCATTCCCCATCTGTTCTATGAGCTCCGGAGCTAAAAAAAACAGTGGGAAGTAAGGGAAAGGACTTCACAGCATTAGAATGCTGACCGACTTCACAGAAGGGATATACCCCCCTGCTTCTGAGTGAAATGCATCTAGCTGTGCGGCTGAAACAGGGAATAATATGGCTGAAAAAGACTTTAGGGAAGCCCCCAAAACACCTGATCCTTCACAGTTATGATTGTACAAATAAGCGCAGCCATTACACAAACAGGATGGTGCACTTGGATCCCTATTTTGTAGAAGGCTAGAAAACAGACTCATCAGGATCCTGATATGCAACAGGACAGAAAAATGAGGCAAACCCAATTTCTCTGACCTGTTGTAAAAACAGATCCTGATGGAATCTTGTCAAACATATTTAACGGGATCCCTATTAGAGAATTTCTCTAAAATAGGCATTCCATAAACCATAAATCTCTTGATATCAGGGACTCTAAGAAACATAAGCCTTTGGGTTTTCAGGTAGGGTATACAAATGACCCTGACTGTGATCTATTGGCCAATTCAGTTGGGATAAATGCAAAAACTGCATGATAAATGAATCGTTTGAACATGACCTCTTGGTATTTGGACAAGTCAGAATGCTGCAGTGCTGTGAGAGAAGCCAATATCAATTATATTTTAACAGACCCCGATGTCTCTTCCTGTAGGAAAAAAAAACTGTCATGGCAGCACAGATAGCAGGAAGACAACTGGCAGGCATGCCACATCACTCACAGCCTCCTTGCCAGGCGGTCTTCTCTGCCTTCCAGCAGAGGTGACAGCAGCCAAAGTCCAGTGTCTCTCACTGGAGGCTCAGCCTGCGCCAGGATGCAAGGCTTCTTGCTGTTTGCCATAGGGCGTGTGCACAATTCCTGGATTTTAAAGGGCTAGTACACAGTTACTCCAATTTTGACCAGCCAATGGCTGGACACCTGTGAGCACAGGAGGGAGAGGTGCCTGAGCATTAGCTATTCAGATTGTCTGCCTGTGTACCCTACCTCTGCCTGTTTACTGACTCTGATTCTCCGCTGCCTTAGCCTGTCTACCATATTGAGTCTTTGCTTCCTGCCCCAAAAAACGAACGCTGCCTGCACTGACCTCTGCCTGTTTAAAGACTATGAATATTGCCTGATACCTCAGTGCTTTGCCCCGGTGTCTCTGAAACCGTGGATCAGCTGCCAACTACATCAGGACTATTCCAAAAGTGTCTCCCTTGCAGCGAAGACCAGGTGCCTGTATAGTGGTTAAAGGGTGAAAACCGTGGGGACTTCCGGGATAATACTTTTAAGATTAGCCCATAGTGAAACTGGTTGATTTGTCCAGTAGGTCCATCCCCACTGCCGGTTACACACTGGAACTTCTTTGTTTTTTAGGGACTGTATGAGGCATAGTGGGTGATGCATCTTATGGCTGCGCTGGTCATAGGAGGTCACCATTAAAAGAATACAAAATGACAGCGGAGAGGTCTGCTCATACTCTCAATCCTCATGCTGTATACACAGCTTATTTTATGATGACGCCTATATACTAATCTACTCTTTCAAGATCCAAATGACTAAAGTTGGCAAAAGAAAGCCGGTTATGATTAAATAATTTAAAACCAAATTTCTTGAATTCATATTCCCCTATGGAAACACGGATTTGTGACTTGATAGAGACCACGCCACAATGACAGGCAGGCATTCTCTGACTGGTATAAATTCTATTACATAAATTGCTCTTGACGTGCAGCGCGCACCTTAGTAACACAAGTGAAGGCTCTGTTCAAGCTATTTTTATCGCCGCTTCACTGCGGGCAGCAATGACAACCGAGCCCCTGGCAGAAGAATCTGCGCTGTAATTTAATTGGCTGCCTATCAGGGACACTGTGGGGGCACAGATTAGTTAGAGAGGGCAAAAGCAGCAGGAAGATAAAAAGCCATTTATCTGTGGAGGGAACAGACCCAGAGTCCCATGGAAATAAAATTTATTTTCAGAGCTAATTTTTCCTATATTTTTTATAAGAGATATTAGTTTGATAAAAGAGGAGACCCTACGACTGGCGGCGCATTGACCAATTTAGAAACGGTAAGACAAACTAATCTGTCTGTTCATCAGCAAGATAATGAGCATTTCTGTGGTGGTGGTGGTGTGATCGGAGAGATCGTCGGAAGGGGATAGGTGGTTTAACAAGAAGCAACCAAAGGGAGGGCTGTAAAAATGTCATCCAAAAAAAATATAATAATTTGATGAAAGACATGTAACAAGGTACAGACATAGCAGTCTGACGGGGGTGAAGAGGGTGGTTAACTGCTAAGGAGTACTTGAGATAACCCTTCGTTAAATACTATATTCAGCTGGGTTTACATGCTTTTACAGCTGAATCACTTATACTGATAGTGGGCACGGAAGTGTATGCTGAAGGCCCACCATGGTGTCATTGAGCATGATGGGAGTGGTAGTACGTTTATTCTGTCCCCTTTTCTCTCCCCCCTTTCCCCTTTTTCCTATTAACTTGTGTGCTCATTTACAGTGATTCTGAGGTAATTTAATAAATGATTTTGATTGGTTCCTGGTTATCTACCTGTTACTGAGGCACCTGTTTTCTGCCAGCATTTGATTGGTGGATGAAGTTCTGGGGCGGGAAATTCAAGTACTTATAGATAGTCCCAGCAGGTCCGGAGCTTGTCCGCCGTGGAGCCTGGAAGAAGAGGATGTCGTCCCGCCCGCCCTCCCCTTTTAAGAAGTTGTGTCCTGAATTAGAGGGTGGGTTAGTCACCCAGCTTTGCTGGGGGGGACAATTGTGGACTTAATGAATATTTTATGAGTATTTATTTATTGGTTATTTAATTATTCATGGTTATTATTATCATTATTATTATATTATGTAACCCTTAATAAAGGAACACGGCCATTTTTCACAACAATTTGGTTTGTATTTATTTTAGATAAGTATTGGTAAAGTAATTGTTATAGTTTAAGTTACTGCTCATATGGCACCATTACCATGAGCAATTAGCACATTTTGAAACCAGGGCAACTGTGGTAAAAACGCAGGCTTTCTTAGGCCTCATGCACATGACCGTTTTTGTGGTCCGCATAAGAGCTGCATTTTTTGTGGCTCGGGTGCGGACCCATTCACTTCAATGGGGCCGCAAAAGATGCGGACAGCACTCTGTGTGCTGTCCGCATCCGTTGCACTGTTCCGTGGCCCCCGCCCAAAAAATATAGCATGTCCTATTCTTGTCCGTTTTGCGGACAAGAATAGGCATTTCTACAATGGGTCCGCAAATTACGGAAGGCAAGCGGGCGGCTTCCGTTTTTTGCGGATCCGCGGTTTGCGGACCGCAAAAAACAGCACGGTCGTGTGCATGAGGCCTGACGATGCAGTTTTTATTGTGTACTGTAACTTGTCCATAACGTATAAATCCAGCCTATTAGGCCAGTGCTAAATCTTCTGCTCTACTACTGATTTTTACCTACTGAGCTACAGCTCCAGTCCAAAGGCATACACTGAGCTGTATGGAATCATAATGGGACTTTTGAAGATGAACATCAGCGGGATAAAAACATGGTTGCAACCATCAATAACTTCACAGACAGTCAAAGACAGCAGACATTTAGTCACCACCAGTAATGAAAGTCAGTGTAGATGAAGTTGGCCATGCACTTTAGATGGCTGTTGACTAGATGCTTATTTGGCTGACAGCTACAGTGTCTGTTCAATCACTTCCCTACACATGGACACTTGACCCCGAGAATGCAGGTGTTCTGAATGGAGAAAGGGAAGTAAGCGGCTGCTAGAAACCCTGGCGGCCACTTATGTCCCCTGAAAACAGAGGGATTGGGCATGGTGAAATTTAACAGCTCGACCTCTAGATGCTATTAGGGGAAAGTCAAGACACAGAATAAGGCCTCATGCACACAAATTTATTTTATTTCCGTGTCCGTTCCGTTTTTGCAGACCGTATGCGGAACCATTCATTTCAATGGGTCCTGGGTCCGCAAAAAAACCTGAAGGTACTCCGTGTGCATTTGGTTTCCGTATGTCCGTATTTCTGTTCTGCAAAAAATTAGAACATGTCCCATTATTGTCCACATTACGGACAAGGATAGGACTCTTCTATTAGGGGCCAGCTGTTCTGTTCCTCAAAATACGGAATGCACACTGATGTCATCTGTATTTTTTGCAGATCTGTTTTTCTCGGACCACAAAATACATACGGTCATGTGCATGAGGCCTAAGACATGTTATTTTTTTTGGCGGGGCTGCGTAACGGACTTAAGCCTCATTCACAAGTCAGTGTTCCACGGACAGCAAACGTCCCCATTCATTTTAATGTATGTATTCACACATCAGTGTTTTAGCACAGTCCGTGGGTCCATATTTTTAGCACGGATGCATGCTCCGTTTTGTCCGTATTCACGGATCGATCATGCCCATTATAGTTTATGGGTCCGTGACAACGGATCATTTCACGGATCATTAGGAAGAGATACTTTGAAAATTTGGCTCCTTGTCTTCTGCGTACATAATCTTATCATAGTGAATTGATTTCTGACCAAAGACTTGGAGATCCCAACAAGTTAAAGCATGAAGGGGTAAAGCAATTGAAGGGGAACCCAGCTATGGTTCTAGCTATCGGGAAGCAACATCACCTTCGCCCTGAGCCTGACAGTTAGTACATAAAGATGGTGGCGTGTTTCTTCTCCTCACTGCTCGTCACCCTTATTCACATCTCCTTCCCACGCCAGAATCGTTTCCGTATCTCTTAACCCATGGGCAGAAAAAGGGTCCTCTTTGTCAGACATTTAAAGATAACGTAGACATAGGGCAGACCCACCAGTGGAGTTAAAATAAAACACTTTATTCTACTTATGCCCGACCTAGGTTTCACTCCACTTCATAAGGGGGGTCTACTTTCTTTATTAAAATGGGGGGTATTAATGTTACAATACATCACTCCCGCCTTCCACATTTGTATACAGTCAGGTCCATAAATATTGTGACATCAACACAATTCTAACATTGTTGGCTCTATACACCATCACAATGTATTTGAAATGAAACGAACAAGATGTGCTTTAACTGCAGACTGTCAGCTTTAATTTGAGGGTATTTACATCCAAATCAGGTGAACGGTGTAGGAATTACAACAGTTTGCATATGTGCCTCCCACTTGTTAAGGGACCAAAAGTAATGGGACAATTGTCTTCTCAGCTGTTCCATGGCCAGGTGTGTGTTATTCCCTCATTATCCCAATTACAATGAGCAGATAAAAGGTCCAGAGTTCATTTCAAGTGTGCTATTTGCATTTGGAATCTGTTGCTGTCAACTCTCAAGATGTGATCCTAAGAGCTGTCACTATCAGTGAAGCAAGCCATCATTAGGCTGAATAAACAAAACAAACCCATCAGAGAGATATCAAATACATTAGACGTGGCCAAAACAACTGTTTGGAACATTCTTAAAAAGAAGGAACACACCGGTCAGCTCAGCAACACCAAAAGACCCGGAAGACCACAGAAAACAACTGTGGTGGATGACCGAAGAATTCTTTCCCTGGTGAAGAAAACACCCTTCACAACAGTTGGCCAGATCAAGAACACTCTCCAGGAGGTAGGTGTATGTGTGTCAAAGTCAACAATCAAGAGAAGACTTCACCAGAGTGAATACAGAGGGTTCACCACAAGATGTAAACCATTGGTAAGCCTCAAAAACAGGAAGGCCTGATTAGAGTTTGCCAAACGACATCTAAAAAAGCCTTCACAGTTCTGGAACAACATCCTATGGACAGATGAGACCAAGATCAACTTGTACCAGAGTGATGGGGAGAGAAGAGTATGGAGAAGGAAAGGAACTGCTCATGATCCTAAGCATACCACCTCATCAGTGAAGCATGGTGGTGGTAGTGTCATGGCGTGGGCATGTATGGCTGCCAATGGAACTGGTTCTCTTGTATTTATTGATGATGTGACTGCTGACAAAAGCAGCAGGATGAATTCTGAAGTGTTTCGGGCAATATTATCTGCTCATATTCAGCCAAATGCTTCAGAACTCATTGGATGGCGCTTCACAGTGCAGATGGACAATGACCCAAAGCATACTGCAAAAGAAACCAAAGAGTTTTTTAAGGGAAAGAAGTGGAATGTTATGCAATGGCCAAGTCAATCACCGGACCTAAATCCGATTGAGCATGCATTTCACTTGCTGAAAACAAAACTGAAGGGGAAATGCCCCAAGAACAAGGAGGAACTGAAGACAGTTGCAGTAGAGGCCTGGAAGAGCATCACCAGGGATGAAACCCAGCATCTGGTTATGTCTATGCGTTCCAGACTTCAGGCTGTAATTGACTGCAAAGGATTTGAACAAAGTATTAGGCTTAATTCACACATCCGCAATTCCGCTCCGCATTTTGCGGAACGGAATTGCGGACCCATTCATTTCTATGGGGCCGCACATCCGGGTCCGCAATTCCGATCCCGAAAAAAATAGAACAGGTCCTATTCTTGTCCGCAATAGCGGACAAGAATAGGCATATTCTATTAGTGCCGGCAATGTGCGGTCCCCAAAATGCAGAACGCACATTGCCGCTGTCAGTGTTTTGCGGATCCGCAAAACACACACGGATGTGTGAATGGACCCTTAAAAAGTGAAAGTTTGATTTATGATTATTATTCTGTCCCATTATTTTTGGTCCCTTAACAAGTGGGAGGCACATATGCAAACTGTTGTAATTCCTACACCGATCACCTGATTTGGATGTAAATACCCTCAAATTAAAGCTGACAGTCTGCAGGTAAAGCACATCTTGTTCGTTTCATTTCAAATCCATTGTGGTGGTGTATAGAGCCAAAAATGTTAGAATTGTGTCGATGTCCCAATATTTATGGACCTGACTGTAGCTAATATGTTATTAGCTTTGGTGTTTCCGGCTGCATCGAAGCTCCCATGAGCTCTGGTACATAGTATGTATGAGACCTGTTTTAGTAAAACCGCGATCCCATTAAGGAGAAAACAAATAGAAAGATATACAGAGCAGTAAAGAGTGGATTGGTGATATGATGCATAGCAATGATGATAAATGTTTTATAGTTTTCATCTGTCGATCGTATGCTAATATAGAAATAAGTCGCAATGTATTTTAATATAGAAGTGAATACCGCCGATACTATTTATTTGAGAAATAATTACAGCTTTTTATGGATGATGAGCTTTTTGATAAAACTGATCTTTTATACCGCAACCCATATGCAAATGTATAAGGCGGCAGTGATGTAACATAAATACCGCCCATTTTAACAAAGGAAGTAGACGCCCCTGATGAAAAACCTAGATCGGGCAGGAGTTTGTTTTACACGCGATACCATGTGCATGAACCTGTAAGTAGAATAAAGTGTTTTATTTTAACTCTACTAGTGGGTCTGCCTTATGTCTATGTTATCTTTAAAGGTCTGACAAAAAGGACCCTTTTTCTGTTCGTGGGTTAAAGGGAACCTGTCATCAACTTTATGCTGACCACTGAGGGCAGCATAAAATAGTGACAGAAATGCTGATGTCAGCGGTGTGTCACTCATGAGCTAAAAGTAAGTGGTTGCCGAGAACCAGCATCATAATCATTGCAGCCCAGGGCTTGAGAAGAGTCAAATCTACTCGAGAAGAGTCCTGGTTATTCCTAATCTCCTGCTCTCTCACCCATCTGCTGATGATTGGCAGTTCTCTACTAGAGAGAAAGGAAGAAAACTAGGTCGAAGACGGTCAGTCATCAGCAGGTGGGCAGAAATTCATGAATAACCAGGACTCTTCTCAGGAGGCCGGGACTCTTTTCCAGGTCCAGTCTGCAATGATTGTGATGTCGGTTCTCGGCAACCAGTTACTTTTAACTTATAAATGACAGACCGCTTTAAATCAACTCATCTGTCTCTACTTTATTCTGCTGTTAGTATGGGCAGCATAAAGTTGATGACAGGTTCCCTTTAGGTGATACGGAAACGATTCTGGCGTGGAAAGGAGATGTGAATAAGGGAGACTAGCAGTGAGGAGAAGAAACGCCACCCCACCATCTTTATATACTAACTGTTCACTGAGCGCGGATCAAAACAGTTTGTGGACTTTGTATAGAAAAGTAGGATCTGACCCTTCTCCTGCTGCTATATTTCTACACGATCCCAGAGATATAACACATATACTTTTTATACAGTGAACAGTAACACCTCTATGAAAAACACCCCTGATAGTCCTCCTGATCAGTAATCAATGTCTTTTAGACTTTGTTTTACAACCTTCTTCGGGTCACTGACCCTTAAAATGATATTGTGAGAAGTCAGGACCGAAAACCCCAGGATCCTTTAGAGGTCACCCTGTCTAATGGATTGAGAAAATGCCTAAACAAGCTCGTCTGACAAGAACTCAGCCAACATTGGCACATCATCTGCTAAATAATGTACAGCAAATGGGGGTTTGCAGCCTTCGCAGAATAACAGAATGGTGTGTTCTGCGTCCTCATTAGTCCCACGCCATGACCCGCTGACACCGCAGGCCTCAAAGTGTTTTCTTCAAAACCGGCAAGAGAGAAACAGCACAGACTGCAAATAAATTACAGAACACAGACGCTGCAGTTCTGGAAGCAAATGTCCAGAGGCAATCTGTGGGGGCCCACGCTGAGAAAGAGAAAGGTAGCATGGATATCCTAGGTGACATGGATGGGGCACCACACACACAATGGTCCCGGAGACCTCCTGTAGCTGTTTCGTGCACAATTCAGATAGAGTGGACATTGATAAATGATGAAATATCTGATGTCCTGACCATAAAGGTGACTAGAAGCCTGAGGAGAGGGTTTCCAGTGGAATACTTTTTTGGAGATTTTGGTTATTGCATGCTAGACTGTGTACTGTGCCTGGAAAGTTGGCTAGATACCAGCTCATGGCGACATGGGGCCTCCTCTACAAACACAGCTGTTCAGATTAAAGGATATGTACATTTTGTCAAGATTTTTTTTGCTCTCCAATGAATTTTTATGTAAAGTAAATAGTAACTTTGCAAATCATCTTGATTAAAATGAGTTCCTAAGCAGACCTATGTGCAACAGGCTGATGCAGCTGCTGCTCCATGGTTACACACTGACAATGTGACAGATCTACAACCTGTATGTTAAATATGGCTTTAAGGGGTTGCTTCACAAAAATAGCCCATTTCCATATGCAGTAATAGTTCATAAGGACTTAACAGTGGGAGATACAAAACTTGGAACCCCCCTTTTATAAGCTAGAGTAAAGAGTCACTAATACAATTTCCCCTACAATGGCTGATACATCTGAAAGTCCTGGAGCAGGGGGTATCTGTAAATGGTTTGTTCTTTAATGTAATGTTATTAACTGTTATCCTAAGTATTGTTACACCATGTATTACAACCAGTATAGCCGTGTATGGATGGCACAGCCTTCTGGTTCTGATTCAGGACTTTACAGGAGGTTGGGTGGGGATCCAGGATATGCCCCCAGCTGAGTTTAGCGGAGAATTTATAAAGAGGAAGCTGTTGCAGATCTCTACAACTTCTACAGAAAGAAAGACAAAAATAGAGAGCTAGAGAACTTAAAATCTGCATGGCCGAGCATTGGAATCAGCAAGGTAACCTGCTACTACAGCCATCCAAACTTTGATGCTGTGGAGGATACCGTTAAAACACTCTTCACATGTGAACACATCCTGGCCAAATGCACCTTCAGGACCCTGTATCCCACAGTGGATCCCACAGCTATTATTGCCAAGGTACTGTAACCAGCTATAGATTCCATTGAGAGCGCGTTTAGCAGATAGAGAGGAAGGAGATCCATAACGCCCATCCTTGCCTAAATCTATACACCATTATCAGGGAGAAAACTGCACTGTGTACAATTGGAACTGTGTCTGCTATAATTAGATGTACTACTACTCCTATTTTGCACTACAGTAAAGAGAGACATCTATTTTTCCATCACTGGCCTAGTTTCTTACTCCTACACTATACGCTGGCCATCACACTCTACACGCCCTGCCTTGCATCCATCCTAACATCAAGGGTCACCAGGATCCCCAAGAAAAGAATGAGTGCCCCCGCCTTTTGCTGCAAATCCTTGGGAAGCAACAGTGTTAGAATAGCGGCCGTTACTGACTGCAACAGCCAGAGCCGCTACCACTTCCATCCTCCGCTTCAGCTCCTCCTAGGTTGCTGCCTATAATTCAGCGTCACAAATCTTGCGTCCTACCAAACAAGTGGCCTTACCACTGTGTTGGAAGCTATAAGAGAGACTTTATTGTGCTGTCAACATGTATTCTGTGGAGGCTGCAGCCACATTGTGTCGCCAGGACTCCTTGTGGTTGTTCACATTTACCCCAGCTTGCTGTCAAGGAAAGAAATTGCACTATTGGTTATACACCAGCACAGAAAGAGTTAATACGCCATTTTGGATACTCGCCGCTCATTCAGTGTTGGAAATAACGCCCATCAGAGAGCAGGAAAGGAACGGCCCGCCTAACCAGAGGAACCTTCTACCCAATAAGAGGAAAGCCACTATGATTGACCATAACAGCCAGAGCCACTACCACTCCCATAGTCCGCTGCACAAGGGAAATGACTACAATGTAAAATCAAGAAGTTCAAAAAGGAAAAATGTTTTTAAAATCTCTCAGCAGTACAGACTTTGAACATTTAACTTCTAGGGATTATATCACAGGATAGAATATACTAAAATAGTTTTATTACATTTGCAATATTCATCTACAGCAGATTTTCCAAAATTCTCTATTCCATTCTCAAAAAAAAATATATATATATATTAATAGCCATGTGCACACGTCACATTTAATATATTTGTATCTATTAAGATTAATATATTGGTCTCTCCTCAGTATGTATGGAGTACACAGCACAGCTATATACTGCATGTGAAAAGAAAGAGCTTAGGTAAAACTGAGAAAACTATTAAAAAGAAAATCGCTAAAACAGCAGGGTAGCGAGGAAGTATTGGAAAACTATAAGGAAAAAAATAGAACATGTAAAAGACAAATAAAAGCAGCCAAACTAGAGACAGAGAGATTCATTGCCAAAGAGAGTAAAACTAAGGCTACTTTCACACTAGCGTCATGGATCTGCAAAAACACTTCCGTTACAATAATACAACCGCATGCATCCGTCATGAACGGATCCGGTTGTATTATGTCTTCTATAGCCATGACTGATCCGTCTTGAACTCCGTTGAAAGTCAATGGGGAACGGATCAGTTTTCTACTGTGCCAGATTGTGTCAGAAAAAACTGAGCCGTCCCCATTGACTTACATTGTGTGCCAGGACGGATCCGTTTGGCTCAGTTTCGTCAGGCGGACAGCAAAACGCTGCAGGCAGGCCAGAGCGGAATGGAGACGGAACGGAGGCAAACTGGTGCATTCTGAGCGGATCCTTTTCCATTCAGAATGCATTAGGGCAAAACTGATCCGTTTTGGACCGCTTGTGAGAGCCCTGAACGGATCTCACAAACGGAAATCCAAAACGCCAGTGTGAAAGTAGCCTAACCCTAAAATGTTCTTCAATTATATAAATGGTAAAAAGTATATATCTGAAGGTGTCGGCCCTTTAAAGAGTGATGTGGGGGGAGTTGCAGACAGCGATGAGGAGAAAGCAAAGCCATCAAAGGATATGGACACCTTTGTAAAAAAAATTGGTTGTGTTGATTTATCTCTTTTTGTTTTTGTTCTCCAGCCTGCCGTGCTTCCTATGCTCAGCAGGCTGCTCATCTGACGGATTTTCTGTAACTCCTCCTCACTCCACATGGGAGCGCGCAGTGTATCCCTGTGTATGCTAATGGCAGGCCCAGTCTGCGATGTTTTTTACAGCTCCTAATACACATACCAGGCGTCTGCACTTTCATTGTGAGCCCTGCCATGTGTATTAGGGGCTGTAAAACACATCCCTGGCAGGTGCTAACACAATCGCCAGTGCCGTCATTAGCATACACATTGTATGCTAATGACAGCGCTCTGGTCATACATGTCACGTCACACATAGAGCTATAAACCGGCATCCCATTGCCGCTAGCTTTTTCAGGTATGCTGCCGGACCCCCGTGGCCCAGAGACAGAACTCGTCTTGCTGCGCTGTGTGAGCAGCAGAGGATTCACAGCACCCAGGAAAGGGTGGGGGGGGGGGGGGTGCGATCAATGAATGAGAGATACTGGGCAGTACTGGTGTATTATGTGTGAGCAGCAGAGGATGGACGGCACGGGGTGGGGCGTGATCAATGAATGGGAGATACGGGGCAGAACTGGTGTGTGATGGTGCTGACTGCAAGCACAGCTCTGCCACATGGTGCCCATTGCAAACACCGCTCTGCCACATGGTGCCCATTGAAAACACATCTCCGCCACATGGTGCCCATTGAAAACACATCTCCGCAACATGGTGCCCATTAAAAACACAGCTCTGCCACATGGTGCCCATTGAAAACAAAGCTCTGCCACATGGTGCTGACAGCATACACAGCTCTGCACATGGTACCCACTGTGTGCATACAGCACTGCCACATGGTGCTGACTACAAACACAGCTCTGCTACATGGTGCTGACTGCAAACACAGCTCTGCTACATGGTGCTGACAGCATACACAGCGCTGCCACATGGTACCCACTGTGTGCATACAGCACTGCCACATGGTACCCACTGTGTGCATACAGCACTGCCACATGGTGCTGACTGCAAACACAGCTCTGCTACATGGTGCTGACTGCAAACACAGCTCTGCTACATGGTGCCCATTGCATACACAGGTCTGCCACATGGTGCTGACAGCATACACAGCGCTGCCACATGGTACCCACTGTGCGCATACAGCACTGCCACATGGTGCTGACTGCAAACACAGCTCTACTACATGGTGCCGTCACCGCCAGCTCTCTGAGAAGTTCTGGCAGACGTTCTTCTGTACCTCTTGCATGATGTTCTTTGTTTTGGTTTCACTTTGTCATCTCTTTTCCTTCTCCCAGCTGTCATCTATTTACAATGATTGCCTCCCTTTATATTTCCTCCCATACTGCCTCACTTTGCGGTTTATACTACTTCCTGGATTGTGTTCACTGCTACATGCTGCAACTGCTGGTTCCTCAGATAAGTCTTTTCCTTTATTTGTGTTTCCGTGCTGGCTTGATTCTAGGTGACCCTGACTCCCTCCGTATTAAGCGCAGGGAGCCGGTGGTCGTGTCCCCTCACTATTATAGGGTTTTCAGGTGTCACACAGTCTAGGTACGAGGGCATGCAATTATCTATCATAAAGATAGATATGTTCCTTACCCATATGTTCCTTAGTTTGGGATCAAGTCAGTCGGATGTTTATTTATAACTTCCAGTTTTCTGCAACACCATCCGTGACAGGTGCCCATTTCATACACAGGTCTGCCACATGGTGCTGCCACATGGTACCCACTGTGCGCATACAGCACTGCCACATGGTGCTGACTGCAAACACAGCTCTGCCACACAGAAAACTACACAACATGCTTACATAGCCTTGCTTTACATGGTACACATGCTCCAATAAGGAACCTTCATACCCAGCACAGTCCTACAATGAGCCTTAGAAGTTTACTTTACTACTCCCACACACGTGGCTGATCACATGACTGTGACATCACCACAGGTCCTATACACATAATGCACTGTTTAGTCTGGAGATGTCCGTGAGGGGCGGGGCTTCCTGTGTGCAGGACCTGGCAGGCTGCTGATACAGCGCTCCTGACTAGAAAAAGACCATGCGGAAAAATATGCACGGTTCTTTTTTCAGGAAGTAAAATAGCCTGAGCAGGCGTCTATGACGCTTGTACAGGTGTTATTGTGACCTCTGGTAGACACTGAACCAATGTACTCTGCTGTACATAGCATTATGTGTCTTATTCACTCACTAAATCGTCACACTGTACTAATCGGTGTGGGAGAAGTGACTACTCACTGTGCGGACTGCACACAATACTATATTCAGAACAGAGTGCAGGTAGTGAGAGCTGTCAGTGATGAGCTCTATATCCTGCTTATAACGCCATGGTTCTGACTGTAGATCGCTACACTAACATTATCAACAGAAATATCTATTGTGTCTACAAATAATGGACTTTATATAGAATGGAAAGTGAGAACTAGCTCAGCTCGTGCATGTGAAAGCAACAGGAACGCCCACAGAGCCTGATGAGACATCCGAACAGTAAGTCTCATATCAGAGCATTTCTGAGGGCATGTGAAGCAAAGATGATAGCAGAAAACAAACAAGTGCAATTTTATTATGTGCTCCATTACAGTAAGATATGGGGGTTATTGGTTTTGATGGCACAAAGGTGTCCATAGCCATAAATATTTTTTTCTCCACTGTATTCACTGAGGAAAATAAACTCTCAGATGAAATGCAGAATGTTAAAATAAATTCCCCATTAAAAGTGCCGTCTGACCCAGGAAGAAGTGGAGCTGCGTCTTAAAAAGATGAAAATAGACAAATCGCTGGGACCAGATGGCAAAAAGTATAAATCTGAAGGTATCGGCCCTTTACAGAGTAATGAGGGGGGAGTTGCAGAGAGTGATGAGGAGAAAGCAAAGCTATTAAATATTTTTTTCTCCACTGTATTCACTAAAGAAAATAAACTGTCAGATGAAATGCAGAATGTAAAAGTAAATTCCTCATTAAAAAAGCCCTGTCTGACCCGGGAAGAAGTACAGTGGCGTGTTAAAAAGATTGAAATAGACAAATCGCCAGAACCAGATGGCATACAACCTCGTATCCTAAGAGAATTAAGTAATGTCATAGCCTGACACTTATTTCTGATATTTAAAGGGTTTCTATCACTTTGTTTCACCTATTTAGCTTTCAGACACTAGCGATCCGCTAGTGTCTGCTTTATCTAACCATCCTAATATAAGAGCTTATTGTCCTGCCGTTTAGCTAAAAAAAGAACTTATATAGATATGCAAATGAGCCTCTAGGTGCTATGGGGGCGTGATTAGCACCTAGAGGCTCCGTCTACCTTAACAAACTGCCGCCGCCCAGCGCGTCCCTCCAGCCCGCCCATCTCCAGCTGAAGCGATCCTCTCCGTGCGCGTCTCTGTTCTGCGCATGCGCAGTGAATGTCTGATGCTTCCCTGCTCAGACATCTCCACTGCGCCTGTTCCTCGGAGCACTATGACGTCATCGGCGCAGGCGCAGTGGAGATGTCTGAGCAGGGAAGCGATCAGACATTCACTGCGCATGCGCCGAATACGAGGCGCATCGCATTCCGGAGGAGATGGGCGGGCTGGAGGGACGCGCTGGGCGGCGGCAGTTTGTTAAGGTAGACGGAGCCTCTAGGTGCTAATCACGCCCCCATAGCACCTAGAGGCTCATTTGCATATCTATATAAGTTCTTTTTTTAGCTAAACGGCAGGACAATAAGCTCTTATATTAGGATGGTTAGATAAAGCAGACACTAGCGGATCGCTAGTGTCTGAAAGCTAAATAGGTGAAACGAAGTGATAGAAACCCTTTAAGGACTGAAATGTGGTGCCAATATTCAAAAAAGGTCCAAAAACAGAGAAACTATAGGCCGGTAAGTTTAACATCTGTCATGGGTAAACTGTTTGAGGGTTTTCAAAGCCATATCAGCATGGCTTCATGAGGGATCGGTCATTTCACATTAATTCAATCAGTTTCTATGAGGCGGTAAGTTCTAGACCTGACCGCTTCAAATCAATGAGCGTCGTATATATGGACTTCTCCAAAGCATTTGACACTGTACCACATAAAAGGTTATGTGCTTCTCATGTTAGATAATCTTGTATTGCCTTTTTTCACATTCTGCTCACTTTTAGTTTCATTCATTACTTCACCATCTTCGATGGATATCATCGGCTCACTTTTCATTTTCCACACTGAAAAAAACTTTTCACACCTTGACTCACAGAAACTCCTTCTGGAGTCTCTTTTGTGATTTTCTTACGCAGATCTCTCCAGTGGAGTTTCCTTTAATAATTACAACTCTATATAGTTTTATTTTCGGTATATGTAATAACAATATTATTATTATTGTAGTACTTGGGATATTCATGAAGTGTTACCCATTGTTTGACTTGTGTAGGCTTATGACCTGTATAACTCATACAATGTATATTTGATATTTTACATCATGTAATATGGAACAGTATGTACACCCATTTTAGATATATAGATATATGTAGAGTTTTGATTTCAACCCATTATTGCATTATCGACACTGAATAGGTGGCTCTGTATTTTAATATGAGATAATGCTACAGTCCATTTGATTCCTGTAGAACTGTTTTGTGTACATTTAATACTTGTATGCATAATAGTGTTATATAAAATATTCTACGGTATCTGTAGACATATTTGCTTCTTATATGTCCGCATGATTACATATGCATTATGTTTTTATATGTATATGCCACATTTTCTGATAGGGAGAATAGGCACTCCTGTCTCAGATTTCCCCATCTGACATGGCGCGCGCGGAGTCGTGGGGCCGCGCTCTGTGTCCTCCCCCTAGACGTCTCAATGCCGGCTGGGCACGTCACGTTATTTCGGCATGTGGCTCGCCGCGTCATGGCGTGATGCCTGGGGGCAGGATCACTGAGCTTTGGCCGTCGAACTCAGCGCGCCCTACGAATGTTCAGGTGAGGCAAATCACTACCAAAGCTTGGATTGGTTACGGGCAGTTTAAATTGTAATCCCCACAGTGATGGCGTTACCCCCTGACGAAGGTACGCCGAAACGCGTGTCGGGGTAACGCCATCCCAAGCATTCGGGTCTCCGTCACTTCTGGTGAGTCAGTGTTATCTCCATCCATACTCATGGCTTGTCACACATAGTCTGGATACGGTTCAGTGGGTGTATACAGCAGCTCCTGCTGCGTCATACTATATAGTACCTTCTGAGGATATTACCTGCTATTGAGTAGCTACATTGTTTGGCAATTTTGCTGTGATGTTTTTGTACTAGGACTCTCCTTTTATTAAATCATCGTGTATGTCATTCTGACATTTATATATTTAGATTCTGTATTGCTGGGATGGTGTTCTTGCTCCTTCCCCCCCCCCCCCTTTTAATGGTATTTATTATCAATTGAATTTGTAACAAAGTATACTATTTTTCAATAATTGGACGTCTATGAGCTTCAGTTCTCTCGTGTTTTTCTTTTCACATAAAAGGTTAGTATATAAAATGACAATGCTCGGACTGGGAGAAAACGTCTGTAAGTGGGTAAGTAACTGGCTCAATGATAGAAAACAGAGGGTGGTTATTAACGGTACACACTCAGATTGGGTCACTGTCACTAGTGGAGTACCTCAGGGGTCAGTATTGGGCCCTATTCTCTTCAATATATTTATTAATGATCTTGTAGAAGGCTTGCGAAGTAAAATATAAAATTTTGCAGATGACACTAAACTGTGTAAAGTAATTAACACAGAAGAGGACAGTATACTACTACAGAGGGATCTGGATAGATTGGAGGCTTGGGCAGATAAGTGGCAGATGAGGTTTAACACTGACAAATGTAAAGTTATGCACATGGGAAGGAATAATGCAAGTCACCTGTACATACTAAATGGTAAAACACTGGGTAACACTGACACGGAAAAGGACTGAGAAATTTTAGCGGACATCAAACTAAGCTGCAGAAACCAGTGTCAGGCAGCTGCTGCCAAGGCCAATAAGATAATGGATTGCATCAAAAGGGGCATAGATGCCCGTGATGAGAACATATTCCTACTACTTTACAAATCATTAGTCAGACCACACATGGAGTACTGTGTACAGTTCTGGGATCCTATGAACAAGGCAGACATAGCAGAGCTGGAGAGGGTCCAGAGGAGGGCAACTAAAGTAATAACTGGAATGGGGCAACTACAGTACCCTGAAAGATTATCAAAATTAGGGTTATTCACGTTAGAAAAATAATAACTATGTATAAATATATCAGGGGTCAGTACAGAGATCTCTCCCATCATCTATTTATCCCCAGGACTGTGACTGTGACGAGGGGACATCCTCTGCGTCTGGAGGAAAGAAGGTTTGTACACAAACATAGAAGAGGATTCTTTAGGGTAAGAGCAGTGAGACTATGGAACTCTCTGCCTGAGGAGGTGGTGATGGTGAGTACAATAAAGGAATTCAAGAGGGGCCTGGATGTATTTCTGGAGTGTAATAATATTACAGGCTATAGCTACTAGAGAGGGGTCGTTGATCCAGAGAGTTGTTCTGATTGCCTGATTGGAGTCGGGAAGGAATTTGTTTCCCCTAAAGTGGGGAAAATTGGCTTCTACGTCACAGTTATTATTTTTGCCTTCCTCTGGATCAACTTGCAGGATAACAGGCCGAACTGGATGGACAAATGTCTTTTTTTAGCCTTATAAACTATATTACCATAATGTTTTTCAATTTATATACACAGTGCAAGCAGCTGTATATATAATGGTAAAGGCTGACTGCACACTCTGCTGTATATCCCTGGCGGCTCGTTAGTCAACGTGCTGGGGATATAGCGGACACATGCGCTGTCAGCGCTCACCATTGACAGTGTAGAGGTGTCAGAGAGAAAGATCAGAAGTATTTCTATAGTATATAAGGTCAGCGATCTGTAGGAGGGAGACAGTGAGGACAGCAGCAGGACAACTCTGCATGTAAGAGTGAGCCTGGAGAGTCTTCAGTACTGCACTGAACACTGAAGACGGATTAGGGACAACTTCAGAGTATTTTTTAGTAAAAAAGTACAAAATCATCTAATAAAGTACATTGCAAAATTAATTATAATCACTCTCCCAACACACAAAAAAGTACGATTACTCTTTAGAACAACAGAACAGTAAATGGTGGAGTGATCGAGTCAGCGCTTGGGATCTTGACAAAACCTCTTACAATCCACTTCAACTTGCAACTAAATGTCATTACAAGTTCAGAGATGCACTTTGTCCCATTACAAACACTTATCCCCTATTTACTAGATAGGAGATAAGCGTCTGCGCAGCAAGGGTCCGACCGCAGGCCCCTGCCGATCAGGAGAACACTGCGTGCACACTGCCGCTCCACATAACTCTTTGGGACTGACGGAAGGAGCAGAGCACAAGAACTTGGCTATCTCTAACCCTGTTTGAAGTGGGATGTCCCCCTGAGTTCTACAGGATCTGGGACACTTTACTGTTCATACGCTCTTGCACAGAATCAGTTGGAGAACTTATCAGTTAAGCTCTTTTCATAAATGGTCTTTTCGGTCTATCATATGTGCTGTGAAAGCTCCTAGTGCACCCGTTAAAAGGACCCGCTCACCTACACTGCAACTACACAGTGTTCCAGAGGATAGGTCATCAGTTAGAAAGAGTCAGAAAACCCCTATAATCATTTTATTGCATCTTTGCACCCTTTGCCGGGCACAAACTACGGGCTGCTCTAAATTTCAATTAAAAGGATAACTGTCGTATATATATTTTTTGGAGTATTGGATTGTGGTGATTAATATCACCTTGGTGGCCCTATTTGAACTTTTCACTGTGTATTCAATTACCCCTTAATTCCACATTTTTGTTCCCTGTACTGCCTACTTTTACCTGTGCTTAAAATAGGGTTGCTAGGCATGGTCCGTCTATCTGTTGAAGGACGGAGCACGCAGCGTGCAGGCTCATATTACTGACAGCCAGGGACTGTAGGTAAATGATTAAAGCCAGGTCCTCCCCAGCAGCTGATAACAGTGCCTGGACTGTGTGCACTTCTCCCTGTCCCTGCCCTTTGCTGACGCTCCCTCACTCAGCAGAGCTGGGACAATGCAGAGTTGGAGCAGCGCAGAGCGGGGAAGGGAGATCTGCCGTCTGCTCAGTGTATAAATGAAAGCAACATGTGGTAAGAGGACCCCTTTGTGCTGCAGGAGATTAACCCTTTGGGGGGAGGGCTCTGGTTACTGACACTTTTGGGGGGCTATTGTTACTGGCTAGTGAGGGCAGGCGGGATTAGCCTCAAGGTGAGGGCAGCGGCGGCCATCTTAACTGAATAGTGAAATTGCAGTTTTATGCAGACTGGTCGCTAAGGGCTGAATCTTATTAAATATGGGGTAAGTCAGTCTAATAGGAACTGATTCTGGAATATCATGTTATTAGTAACTACATATATGAAAATTTGAATTAGGGTCTAAATGTGACAGTTATCCATTACCCTGGGTTCACACCTGAGCGTTCTGAAAGGAGCGCTCTGTATGCGCGATTGTACGGGCGTTTACAATCGCGCATACAGAGACAAGCGAACGGGAACGCGCGACAAAACGCCCCAAAGAAGCTCAAGAACTTGTTTGAGCGTCGGGAGTTTTACAGCGCGATCGTACGCGCTGTAAAACGCCCAGGTGAGAACCATTCCCATAGGGAAGCATTGGTTTCTCCTTGTTGAGCGTTTTACAGCGCGTAGGAACGCGCTGTAAAACGCTCAGGTGTGAACTTAGGGTTAAACTGTACGCCAGTAAATGTGGCAGCCCACTGAGGCCCCGTCCCCTTCCGCTAAGCTCTGCCCATTTTTTCTTTTTAAAAAGTGCTGTAAGCAGCGAAGATCTGTAAAAGTTGCACATTTTATTGCAAAATGTTGCTTGCACAGATATTTGCGACTTTGGAATGCTGGTACAGCTTTAGTATATGAGTAGTAATAACTAATATCTAAAAGATTAAATATGCACTACGTATACACCTTGACAGGCAGAAAACCTGCAGCTCACCTTCTTGGTGTAATCCATGGCCTTCAAGATAGACAGATTGAGTGTTTCCAATGAAGAGAGGACATCTTCATAATCTCCCATTTGATTCGCAAAATAATCTGTGAAAACAGAATTCCAGGTCAGAAACTGCAGCGCCCCAGTATAGTAATTATATTATGGCTCAATGTTCTCGGGGGATGTTTCTGTAATATTTTACTACATTATTTTGGCCATTAAATGGCATCTGTGAGCAGATTTGTACCTATGACACTGGCTGACCTGTTACATGTGCACTTGGCAGCTGAAGGCATCTGTGTTGGTCCCATGTTCAGATGTGCCCGCATTGGGAGAAAAATGATGTTTTATTATATGCAAATGAGCCTCTAGGAGCAACGGGGGCGTTACCATTACACCTAGAGGCTCTGCTCTCTCTGTAACTGCCGCTCCCTCTCCACTTTGATTGACAGGGCCAGGCAGTGAAAATGTCATAACCCCTGGCCCAGTCAGAGGGAGCAGCAGTTGCAGAGAGAGCAGAGCCGCTAGGTGTAACAGCAACGCCCCCATTGCTCCTAGAGGCTCATTTGCATATATTAAAATATCATTTTTCTCAGCAATGCGGGCACATCTGAACATGGGACCAACACAGACGCCTTCAGCTGCCAAGCGCACATGTAACAGGTCAGCCAGTGTCATAAGGACAGATCTGCTGACAGAGGCCTTTTAAAGAGGACCTTTCACCATAATAAAACCTCTAAACTAACTATACAGACGTGTAGAGCGGCACCCAGGGACCCCCTGCACTTACTGTTATACCTGGGCGCCGCTCCGTTCGCCTGATATAGCCTCCGGTATCTTCATAGTTAGGCTCCACCCAGGGGAACCTGCCGGCGTCTCCTTCTCCCATGCTGTAGCGCTGGCCAATCGCAGCGCTCAGCTCATAGCCTGAGAGAAAAAAATGCCTCTCAGGCTATGAGCTGAGCGCTGCGATTGGCCAGCGCTACAGCATGGGAGAAAGAGACGCCGGCAGGTTCCCCTGGGTGGAGCCTAACTATGAAGATACCGGAGGCTATACCGGGAGAACGGAGCGGCGCCCAGGTATAACAGTAAGTGCAGGGGGATCCCTGGGCGCCGCTCTACATGTCTGTATAGTTAGTTTAGAGGTTTTATTATGGTGAAAGGTCCTCTTTAAATATCTTATTGACGTACATTAGAACTATGGCCACTTCTTGGAATACGAAAGGCATGCACATCTAATTTACAGTGCCTCTTGTCATTACCGCAGAAGGAAAGGGTTAAACCATGGCCACCTTTCTGCATCATTTTACAGTTTATCTATAGATTTAATCTAAGGAAAATACTGTGCATTACTTATTTAGTACTGATCCGGATTTACAGCATGTATTATGGCCCACAGCTGCAGTCCGTGTCTCGGAGGCTTTAGACATGAGTTCTCCCGGCATTGTGTGTTGCTTCAATGTTAGTTCAGAACTTGCCCGGATAAATGTAATTCTGGGAGGCTTCCTCTTATATTGAGTAAGGTCTCTTTAACCCCAGCCAGATCAGGTCAATTATCGGGAATAAACATTCATATGATTCCTGAAATCTGGTCAGTGGGAAAGGTATCACCAAACACCAAGGAACAAGCAAAACGACAATTTGTCGGTGATCGCATCCTTTGTGCAGCAACTAAAATCCTCGTTTGCCAGCAGCACATCCACCTGTGTAAGGCCTCATGCACACAGCCGTTGTGCGTCCGTTCCGTGCCGCAATCTGCAGTCCCCAATGCACGGGCAACGTCCGTGCAGCGGCCGGGATGGATCGAGACCCATTCAACTTGAATGGGTCCGTGATCCGTCCGAACCGCAAAAAAATAGAACATGTTCTATTTTTTTACGGTGCGGAGGCACGGGCAGAAACACCACAGAAGCACTCCGTAGTGCTTCCGTGGAGTTCCGTGCCTCCAGTCCGCACCGCAGCTCCGGATTGCGGACACATTCAAGTGTGGGGACGGGAGCCTTGGCACTGAAAGTGGAATGTGCTGTCTTGGACAACCTCTTTAAGAGAGGTTTTTTTTTACCATTTGCCAGAAGAAGACAACTGTACGATTTATATTTTGGCGATTTTTATGGGGAAAATGCTCTATTATAGTCCAGCGACAGGATAGGTCATGAGGGGGATCTTACCGCACAGCTCTCTAGTATCCACATTACTGAAGCACAAGAGAAGTAAGAAAGGAGAAAGAGCAGAGTTAGTAACAGGAAAGCATCTGAATGTTCATATAATAATAGTCTCCATCAGGACTGGATAGGTGTCAAGAGCCTGGGGACACAAAATACCAGGTGCCCATCAGTGATACCAGCTTTCCCCTTCACAAAGTGTCCTCCTCTCATTCCCACCGTCCTATTAATGTCTAAATACTACACATCAATTACACATGAATATAGCGGTATATCACACGTCCCCTAGGGCCACCTATAGGAATAGGCCTACCGTGTCTATAGGTAAATCCAGTCTGACCACTACATATGTGGATAAACTGGGCATTGTATTATAAGTTGCAATTAATTTATTAGAAATCAGACCCTAGGAGACGGCTGCAAGAATTAACACATATATCGGTAGATATTAGAGAAATGGCCTGCTACTGGTCATTCCTTATGGCTTGATGTTCAGTAGAATGAAAAGTTTCACCATGGATTACTGTAAAAAAAATAATAAAGCTCATGTAAAACAGATTTGGCTTGGTATAGAAAAGAATACCCCCTGCCCCCACCCCAAGAATTTTGCACCAAACTTTAATAATAATACCTTAGTTTTTAAAATACGCCATAATCATAACTCCATCAGCATAACAGTTTTTCTTCCGTCATGCACAAAGGGCATAAATGTACAGTTCACCAATTTTACCATATATATATAAAAAAAAAAAAAAGAGTCAAAACATCACTTGTAGTGTTCACATCGATTTTTTTTGAAAAAACAACTTTTTGTGAATTTTTTTCTTTTTTTTTCTTTAAAGAAAACACTGTGGCCAGGAATTAGCTATAATAAAGAAGAATAAACAAATAGTGTCTTTTTTTCACTTTTGTGTGTTTTTGGGTGTTTTCAGATCACAGCATGCTCTAGGTGTAGCATTTTTAGGAGTTTTCTTATAGGCTTGTCTATAGGCTGGAGCTGGACAAACTTGAAAAAGTACACGTAAGGCCTCATGCAGACGACCGTAAATGCGGACAGGATGTGGATGCCATCCATGTGCTGTCGGCATCCATGCGGCCGTTCCGCAAAGGATAGAAGATGTCCTATTCTTCTTCATTTTGCAGACATGAATAGGCATTTCTTTGATAGAGACAGAGGATAGTGCGAGATGCACATGGCAGGTATCCATGTTTTGCGGATCCGCGGTTTGAGGATAGCAAAATACATACGATCATGTGCCTACAAAATAAGGACTCATGAACACGACCGCATGTATTTTGCGGTTCGCAAAAAACGGATCCGCAAAAAACAAACAGATGACATCTGTGTGACGTCCGTGTTGTATCCGTTTTTTGCGGATCCATTGTAACAATGCCTGTCCTTTTTGTAATTTTTTGGTAGAACAGACTTGCGGACATACGGATACGGAATGCACAAGGAGTCATTTCCATTTTTTTTGTGACCCCATTGAAATGAATGGTTCCACATTTGGACCGCAAAAAATAAAAATAAGGACAAAAAAAATAAGTTTTATGCGCATGAGCACTCAGAATAAAACAAGCTCACAAAATAAAATTTTTTTAATAAAATAAAAAATGCATGAAATTCAAAGTGTTTTTTTTGCAAGCCCCCCCCCCCCCAAAAAAAATCTTGCACCTCCTGCTAACTATTTTTTCTGCCCAAAATAATAATGTAATCAGTGCTGCCCCACAGGAGAGGCACCAATTTTAAGTTACAACATGTTTTCTCCTCCATTAAACACCCAAAGCTGAATCAGAATTCTTTCCCTTCCTATTACCATAAAGAAGTGCATTGTGGGAGCTCATTGTTCACATGGGCATTAAAGGCTCCACTCGGAACCTCCTTCGCAGATTCCCCCAAAAAGAGCGGACAAAGAAAAGTAATGTATGAAGGGATTTTTTTTTCCGCTAAAAAAAAGTGGAACCCATTATAATCAATGGGGTTCACTTGGCTCCATTCGTTTCCGTAATCCGGCACTTGCATTATTTTTGCTGTTCTTCTTCTCTAATGGACGCTGATGTAAATGTGGCCTAAATACCGGTAAGTCATCCATACCGTGGCCTACTGTCCCAATTTTGCAACAGCTGTACCCAATTTGCAGAAAAAACTTATGTAAGCTGAAATGGGCGGGGCCTGTGTATGCTGCGCCCATAAACGGGCAGTCCAGTGCTGTTTGGGGGAGTTCCCAGGGCGGGGCCTGTTTGTCACAAATACGTACGCATTCAATCGCAATCCTCAGCCCGAGTAAAAGGGCCCTAAACTGTTAGGTCAACAGTAGTATACATAGACTGCGGGGGAGATTTATCAAACTGGTGTATAGTAGAACTGGCTTAGTTGCCCATAGCAACCAATCAGATTCCACCTTTCATTTTCCAAAGGAGCTGTAATAAATGAAAGGTGGAATCTGATTGGTTACTATCGGCAACTAAGCCAGTGCTACTTTACACCAGTTTAATAAATGACCCCCTGTGTTTCGAAGGACAACCAGCAGAATTGAGAAAGCAGCTCTGGATGTGAATGGAGAGAACACACTTATTCACACTCTGTAAAAACAAAAAGTAACATGAGGCTACATTCACATGACCATATTTCGGAGCCTTGTCCGATTCGCATTTTTTACGAATTGCATGTGAGCCCATTCATTTCTAAATGTGGACAGCACACCGATGTCACCCATGCGCTGTCTGCCTCCGTGCGGCCATTCCCCAGACTATAGAACATGTTCTATTCTTGTCCGTTGTGTGGACAAGAATAGGTATTTCTAGAATAGAGAAAGGAAAGTGTGGGATGCACAAGGCCGGTATCCGTATTTTGCGGATCCGCGGTTTGCAAACCACAAAATACACAGGGTCGTGTGAATGTGGCCCAAGACTAAGCTGCTTCACATTTTATGTAAAGTTAAACAGTGAGATGTTAAAACTTGAGACCGGCTTTACAACCAGGGCCCTAATGTAACCGCTTCTGCCAGGAATGTCTGCAGGACTTGTAGACTGGCGCCTTGACAGTGAAGGGAAAAAAACCCTTCTGTAGATCGCGAGCATGCTGCAGAAACAATTACAATGAGTGCAAAGCAGGAATTGAAAAGATAATTGGATTTCTACCTAGAGACCTCAATTACAGTAGAACCAAAGTAGTATTACCTGTGCCCATTCACCTGTCCCCTGGCAAATCTAATTACTGTAAATCAGCTGAAGAGAGAAGCAATGTAAGGAGCCGTACCCGCTATTCAGTCCCGGGATGGGGAGGAATGGGTTAACTCCTCTCCCAGAAGAAACGCATTGTGTGACTACACTGCCTGAAAATTAAATTAAAATCTCTGATGCGAAGGGATGTTAATTACTTCCCAAATGAGAATAACTAGAGAGCGAGAGGAACCACTAGATAATTTACAACACCGTACAGTATACGCCCTTAGATATGCTGGGAGTTGTAGTCTATGGACACTCAAAAATCTACCAATTATAACTCACCGCTACTATATCAGCTGTGGCAGGTGGATGTGCCATCTAGCGGAGTAAAGGACCTAATGTAATGGAATTTTATAAGAGTTGTCAAGAGTTTAAAAAAATACAAATAAAAAAATGGCAGGTTAGGGGGTAGGTTCAAAGCCCCTCTGCTCCAGCAACACCACTCCAATCAGGACGTGCCCATATTTCAACAAGTGACTGCTGCAGCCAACCGCTGACCTCAGCAGTGTATAGCACAAGACCGCTGAGGCCGGCGACTGGCTGCAATGGTCACATGGGGTATACGGGCACACCGCTAGTGCAGTCATGTAAACAAAGCTCACCCGGGAGGAGTGGAGCGGGGGCGCTGAAGCGGAGAACGGATGCACCAGTAAGCATACCTTTCACTTGTTTAACACCTTCCCTACCCAAAGATATTTTTTTTACTCTGATAAAATCCTAATTGAATGGACTGTAATGACTGCTTCATGATTTCATGAGATACAGAAAGACGGGTGAGACACAAATCTGGAGAAAAATAGACAATTGGGGAACAGAAGAAAAAACTGGCAGTTGTTTATGGCCATTTTGCATCCGTTTTTCACAATTTTTTTTATCTATTTCCTGGCCATTTTCTATGGCTGTTAAAAAAAAATAGATAAACTTCATTGTCCTCCTTCCCCCCCCCCCCCCCCCCCCCCTGAAAACACCGAGAAGATGGTCACATTATCTCACCGGTGACATTTCTTTGGCTTCTACTGCATACGATAGGATTTCTCTGCCTGTCCTCAGCGTCTGCTGGCAATCAACCTAATTTTAATGGGTATCAGATAGATGCCATTCTGTAGAAGGGCCGTTAAAAAACGGGCCCACTGACTTCCATGGAGGCTGTCAGGACGTCAAAACGGTCAAAAATACGACATGTCCTACTTTTTGATGACCAGAATTTAAGGTCAGTTAAAACAACAGACATGAATTTACCCACAGACTTCAAAAGTTCTGAAAATGGCCGTGACACAGCCATTTTCCACCAGCACGTACATTTTAATCTAAAGTACCCTGGAGTAGGATGCGCCATATTTATTAAGACACATACCTCTGAATACATTTAGTCCAGCTTCGAGCAGGAGTAGATTTTCACTATAATTTACAGCAATTTCTGGCCAAAATGATGGTAAATCTCATTGCTGTGGGAGGCCCCATGTCCACAGCTTACCCCCAATCACTTTTACAAAGTGTCGAAAGATGCAACATAGGACAAAAAGTCTCAAATTTTTGTGCAAAAATTTTGCAGCTTTTATAAGCCAGTGAACTGGTGTAGATGGGTTAATTTTAAAATTTTACATTCTGAGTTATCTGTTTTGCTTAAAAAAATGTATATTAATTGCAAACTCTTGAGTTAAATAATTGATAAAGCAGCCACAGGAAATATGTAAGAAATACTTATGGTACGACTTGTTAAAGGGGTATTCCACCTTGGACCATTGTTGTTTGTTAGGTTGAGACAAGACAATGTGGTCAAGAGCTGCCACAGGTGGACGTAGTTTGCCTGATGCCGCCAGGTCAATCGTATGGTCTCAACCTTAGGCCTCATGCACACGGCCGTTGTTTTGGTCCGCATCCGAGCCGCAATTTTGGTGGCTCGGATGCGGACCCATTCACTTCAATGGGGCCACAAGAGATGTGGACAGCACTCCGTGTGCTGTCCGCATCCGTTGCTCCGTTCCGCGGGCCCGCAAAAAAATATAGCATGTCCTATTCTTGTCCGCGCTTTGCGGACAAGAATAGGCAGTTATATTAAAGGCTGTCCGTGCCGTTCCGCAAATTGCGGAACTCGCACGGACGCCATCCATGTTTTGTGTGCATGTAGCCTTAGAATCTCTTCTTAATAAAAAGCGGAGTATGAAATGTCCCCCTGCTAGGACACCCAGCAACCAATTGTAATATGGGGGCAAACCTGGCATACCATAAATGCCCAACAGATGCAGGTCCCGCCTTTGGGATCTGCACCTATCTCGAAACACAAGTCTGCCAATCCTGGCACATCCAGTCTGTGACATTGTACTAGAGGTGGCCAGGGTTAGGCTACTTTCACACTGGCGTTTTGGTTTCCGTTTGCGAGATCCGTCATGGGCTCTCACAAGTGGTCCAAAATGGATCAGTTCAGCCCCAATGCATTCTGAATGGATAAGGATCCGCTCAGAAGGCATCAGTTTACCTGCGTTTGGTCTCCGTTCCGCTTTGGAGGCGTACACCAAAACGCTGCTTGCAGCGTTTTGGTGTCCGCCTGACGATGCGGAGCCAAACTGATCCATCCGGAAACACAATTGAAGTCAATGGGGACGGATCCGTTTGTACTGGCTCCGCTTTAAGACATATCCGTTTCAAAACATTCAGGTCTCTGCGCATGTCCAGTAATATTCCTTCCCCTCCCCCAGCATCGTCGGCCATCTTGGAGGAGCAACTTGGTGTACACTGGTAAGTATTAGAAGTTTGTCTGTTTTCTGTCTTTATCTTTTTCTATCTATCTGTTCTATCTATCCATCTATCTATGGGGAAGCAGCTGGCACTGGGGGGGGGGGGGGGGGGGGCTGCTGGCACTGGGGGTGGCTGCTGGCACTGGGGGTGGCTGCTGGCACTAGGGGGGTGCAGCTGGCACTAGGGGGGTGCAGCTGGCACTAGGGGGGTGCAGCTGGCACTTAGGGGGGTCTGCTGGCCCTGGGGAGGGGGTGGCTGCTAGCACTGGGGGGTCTGCTGGCTCTAGGGGGGCTGCTGGCTCTAGGGGAGGGTGGTGCTGCAGGCACTGGGGGTCTGATGGCACTTGTGGGATTAATATAAAAAAAAAAATATATTTTTTTATTAGCTTCGTCCAAAACTTAAATAAAATTTGAAAGAAAAAGTTCTGTGGTGGGCAAGCACCAATTTATCGACTTTAAGGCTGGGTTCACACCTGAGCGTTTTACAGCGTGTTCCTACGCGCTGTAAAACGCTCAACAGGCAAGAACCAATGCTTCCCTATGGGTATGGTTCTCACCTGAGCGTTTTACAGCGCGTACAAACACGCTGTAAAACGCCCTACGCCCCAAGAAGTACAGGAGCTTCTTTGGGGCGTAGTGTCGCGTGTTCCCGTACATAGACTTCCGGGAACGCGCGACAATGGGCGTTTGCTTACTTCTGGAGCCGCGTATGTGAGACGCCCGGAGAATCGCGCATACAGAGCGCTCAGGTCAGTACGCTCAGGTCTGAACCCAGCGTAAAGTAAGTTCTTCAAAAAAAAAATTGGGTGATATCTCTGTAAACGGTGCTCTAAACATGTTCTTATAACGTTATCTGCATTTTGTCTGGTATTATGTTGGAACTCCAGGGGGCCCGGCCGCCTGTGGACCCCCCCAGGGCGCTGGCAGGGGCCCCGCTGTACTCACATGTAAAGGAGCGCTCTGATGGGGCCCAGTGGCAATTTCAGGCCCCATCAGAGCACTCCATGCCTCCATTACATGTATAATATGGGGGGTGGAGGGTCAAGGTCGAGGGGTGGGGGAGCGCACACTCACTCACACGGCACAAAAGTGGGCATCTCTACTGAGGGGCACCTAATCTGCCATAACTAATTTGAGGGGGCACCTAATCTGCCATAACTACTGTGAGAGGGGCACATATGAAGGCATAACTATGAGGGGGCACATATGAAGGCATAACTACTGTGAGGGGGCACGTAATCTGCCATAACCACTGTGAGCGGCACATATGTGGGCATATCTAATGTGAGGGGCACATAATCTGGCATAACCACTCTGAAGGGGCACATATCTGGGCAAATCCACTTTGAGGGGGCATATAACTGGGCATAAATACTGTGAAGGGGCACATAATCTGTCATAACTACTGTGAGGGGCACATAATCTGGCATTACTACTATGAGGGGGAACATAATCTGGCATTACTACTGTGAGGGGGAACATAATCTGGCATTACTACTGTGAGGGGGAACATAATCTGGCATTACTACTGTGAGGGGACACATAATCTGGCATTTGGGGAAAATGTCCTAGATTACCCTGCTATACATTGGCATGGCTCAGTCTTACAAGCCAGCACAGTGCCCCCTGCTGGTGATTTCACAGGGGCAGTCACCATCCCTTCCTTATGTGATTATTCTTTTTTTCTCACCACAGACAGAGACCTTGTTCTGGATCCAGCGGACATCACGCCGACGCCAGCGAGACCCTGGATGAGGTAGGACCAGATTTTATTAGGACTGAGTGTAGCCATGCATTAGGCTTAGGGCTCTTTCACACGAGCGGATCCCGTGCGTGGAATCTGCTGCGTGAAAGAGTGCCAAGCCCCGTTCCGGACAGCAGAGACACGGAGCATTAACATGATTGATAATGCTCTGTGCCTCACTGTGATCTTTTTACTACAAAATCACAGTGAGATAAAGTTGTCACCGTGATTTTGTAGTAAAAAGATCAGTCAGTCATGTTACTGCTCCGTGTCTCTGCTGTGCAGAATGGGGCTTGGCACTCATTCATGCAGCGGATTAGCCGTATGGAAAGAGCCCTTAGTAAGAAAATCTGCCGGTCTTTGTAAAAATGTTTGCACTGTGGCCCATAACTCTATAAGTACACCACTGGTAGGGGAGGTAGTGGGGGTGGGGGGTGGATGGGGTGGAGGCAGGTTGGGGGGGGGGGGGGAGGGGGGGGGGCCCTATGGATCAGTTTCGCACCGGGGCTCCATGGATTGTGTGAACGCCACTACGCGTACAGATGTCTTCACCTCAACAAAGAAGGCGCCTTCGTATCCAGAGGTCGGTAAGTATAAAATCAACGCCTGGAGTTTGTACTGTGTGATTCGTTGCATTAACCCAGGCATGTTCAACCTGCGGCCCTTCAGCTGTTGTAAAACTACCCACAATGCCCTGCTGTAGGCTGTTTGGGCATGCTGGGAGTTGTAGTTTTGCATGCAGCTGGAGAGCCGCATGTTGAGCATGCCTGCATTAACCAGTATGTGCTTTTATTCTAGGCTTCTTCTTCATCATCATCTGCCGGCTCACTTGCTGGGACCAGCTCTCCAGCTGTGGCCAGCTTACCTGCCGTGCCCGGCTCACCGTTGGTGGCCTCGCCGTCATCCAGGGGAGGTGGACCAAGCCCAGACCAGGGCCGTCAAGAAGTATATATTTTTTATTTTTTTAATACATTACGGTTAAACCATTTTTTGTTTTAGCAACCTGCACCTAGAGCCGTCAGCCAGGATCCCCCAGTCGCCTCCAGAGTTTGTGGGAATGTGCGTGGCGGTAATAGACGTGTAAGTCTTGATTAAGTAGTTGTAATTTGCATTTTGTTTTCGGATTTTCAGTTAATTTTTTTCTTTCTTTCAGGGTTCCAGAGGCTCCACCAGGAAAGATGAGGAGTTTGTTGTCCCTCACGTTGATAATGAGCTCCTCATCCAACTGGTGGAGGCGCGTCCATCTTTATGGGACCAGTCCGACCGCCACTACGCTGATCATCATTGCACCCAGCGGCTCTGGAGGGACATATGTTCAGATCTTTTTGAGACCTGGGGGATCTAAATGCGGCGGCTCATGCAAATTATTATTTTTATGTTTTTTTCAACAGTCAAACAGGTTGCCACGCGGTGGCGATCTATCCGGGACCGCTTTAGGAGGGACTATAACAAGGAGGTTCAGGCCCAGCCCTAGGGTTCCTGCGACGTACCATGGCACCAAGAAGGTAATTTTTTTTTAAGGACTGTAAAAAGCATTTATTTTAAGGGGTTGTCTGAGACAGCGGAGCGTTTGGCTCCCCTGTTTTGGCCAGCCCCCTATGGTATAAGGTAGCCATAGCATAGAACATGGATGCTGTATTTAAAGGACAATTCTTTACTTTCATTTGTATTTTCCTACAAAACTCCCAGTAGCACTCGGGAGCCTGAATAACCTCCTGAGGCAGAACCGGAACGGATCGCCACCGCCAGCCCTCCTGTCCCTCATGCATCTGCTCAGGACAATCCGGGTCCCCTACCGGATCCCAGGGCTGCACAGGGATAATGACATGGAGCAGATATGCTGATAGGTCTGGGAGGGGAGGAGAATACGGTCTGACACTCCGTGATACCCCCTTCCCCCCCCGGAACAGACATCCCGGAACTGAGACTGATGGTTGCCCGTTGGTCTTCCATTTGTGGATCAGCTTTTGTCTGCTTGAACTGTGGAGCTTTGAATACATTTAGTGTATCTTTGCAATTTTGTATGAGGAACTTGCCGGCCTGTATTGGCATGAGCATGCGCCCTGTACGAAAGGTAGTCAGCAGCCATCTTTGTTGTGGTTCCCACACCTTTATGCATTATCCCGTGTCTCGCTAGAGCACGTGTAGCGGCGCACGCAGAGACCGCTTTTCCGGACGCCAAGCAGGTTCCATCATGTCTCTACGACCGAACGTGACTGATTTGAATGTTTTTAAGGTTTCAATTAAGTTGTTATTGATACCCACTGTGCACTTTATATATTTTTATTGATAATTATGTACCCAGATCAATATTATTACTGTTTTTACCACGCCATGCACTTTATTCGACGACGTTCACAAATAACTTTGCTATGATCATGGTCACAGATGAATTATGCTTTTAATATTGCCATGCATTGATGAACTTGCACTTTATTACTTAATCATGGATTTTTGATTATGCAAATTGCTCGCACTATTTATGTATGTCACTATGCGCATGTTATTCAGCTGGACAAAGGCTCCAATGAGAGAGCTGAAACGTGCTGCCTTTTTTCTTCTTTACACATTTGGGACCTTGGTCACAGGCCCCCATAAGGAATTGCACCCGCGTTTAGTGTGTGCTGCTTTTTTTTTTCTATATATATATATATATATATATATATATATATATATAATATATATATATAATATATATTCTCAAAAAATAAAAAAAATGATAGTTTACTTCACTGTGTCTGTGTTTTCATTGTCCTGTACAGGGGAATAGTAACCTTGGACACTCCAGCTGCAGTGAAATTAAAACTACCATAGGCTCACTATTGTGCGTTTACTATAACGCCCTTGGTATTTTTTTTTTTTTCAAAACAGCCTTAGTGCCAATCCGGGTCCCCTACCGGATCCCTCCGCTCAACAGAGGCTCTTAGGTTTCCGGCCAAATTTGAGAGCCCTGGTGAGCAGGCAGAGAGCCGGTAGGCCAAGTTGAAATGATTATGTGGACCTTGTAGAGGTAGTTTCCGACGCTCTAGAAGGTTTTGCCGAACATCAAAGTATTTAGTGCTGACTTGATTCACCACTGGGAGGGGGCGGAGTCAGCGATTCAACGCAGCCCTAACTACCATTATAGGCTAAGCATAATCAATTTGATGGACTCAATGACGTCCGAGCAGTTGCATGAGTTTAAGATCATGCTAGAGAACGGGTCATGGGAAATTATGCACCGCCCCCCAACACTCACCCTCATCCCACACCAGTGCCAATTACCGCCAAACTCTCCCCCCCCTGAGCATGTGTTCCCTTCTGTGTCGTATTCTACTTCTCCTCCCCACTATTTTCCTCCCACTTCGTTCCAAACTCCCTCCACCTCTACACATGCTCGGGTCCCCTCCTCCTCAGACCCTTCCATTGTCCACACCCCACGATTTCGCCCTGCATCCTTTCCTGTGGCCCGTAGTTTGTAAAAAATAATAAAAAATAATGAAAGAGGAAATGTACACTGCTCCAAAAAATAAAGGGAACACAAAAATAACAGATCCTAGATCTGAATTAATTAAATATTCTTCTGAAATACTTTGTTCTTTACATAGTTGAATGTGCTGACAACAAAATCACACAAAAATAAAAAAAATGGAAATCAAATTTTTCAACCCATGGAGGTCTGGATTTGGAGTCACACTCAAAATTAAAGTGGAAAAACACACTACAGGCTGATCCAACTTTGATGTAATGTCCTTAAAACAAATCAAAATGAGGCTCAGTAGTGTGTGTGGCCTCCACGTGCCTGTATGACCTCCCTACAATGCCTGTGCATGCTCCTAATGAGGTGGCGGACGGTCTCCTGAGGGATCTCCTCCCAGACCTGGACTAAAGCATCTGCCAACTCCTGGACAGTCTGTGGTGCAACTGCAACGTGACGTTGGTGGATAGAGCGAGACATGATGTCCCAGATGTGCTCAATTGGATTCAGGTCTGGGGAACGGGCGGGCCAGTCCATAGCATCAATGCCTTCGTCTTGCAGGAACTGCTGACACACTCCAGCCACATGAGGTCTAGCATTGTCTTGCATTAGGAGGAACCCAGGGCCAACCGCACCAGCATATGGTCTCACAAGGGGTCTGAGGATCTCATCTCGGTACCTAATGGCAGTCAGGCTACCTCTGGCGAGCACATGGAGGGCTGTGCGGCCCTCCAAAGAAATGCCACCCCACACCATTACTGACCCAATGCCAAACCGGTCATGCTGGAGGATGTTGCAGGCAGCAGAACGTTCTCCACGGCGTCTCCAGACTTGGTCACGTCTGTCACATGTGCTCAGTGTGAACTTGCTTTCATCTGTGAAGAGCACAGGGCGCCAGTGGCGAATTTGCCAATCTTGGTGTTCTCTGGCAAATGCCAAACGTCCTGCACGGTGTTGGGCTGTAAGCACAACCCCCACCTGTGGACGTTGGGCCCTCATATCACCCTCATGGAGTCTGTTTCTGACCGTTTGAGCAGACACATGCACATTTGTGGCCTGCTGGAGGTCATTTTTCAGGGCTCTGGCAGTGCTCCTCCTGTTCCTCCTTGCACAAAGGCGGAGGTAGCGGTCCTGCTGCTGGGTTGTTGCCCTCCTACGGCCTCCTCCACCTCTCCTGATGTACTGGCCTGTCTCCTGGTAGCGCCTCCATGCTCTGGACACTACGCTGACAGACACAGCAAACCTTCTTGCCACAGCTCGCATTAATGTGCCATCCTGGATAAGCTGCACTACCTGAGCCACTTGTGTGGGTTGGAGACTCCGTCTCATGCTACCACTAGAGTGAAAGCACCGCCAGCATTCAAAAGTGACCAAAACATCAGCCAGGAAGCATAGGAACTGAGAAGTGGTCTGTGGTCACCACCTGCAAAACCACTCCTTTATTGGGGGTGTCTTGCTAATTGCCTATAATTTCCACCTGTTGTCTATCCCATTTGCACAACAGCATGTGAAATTGATTGTCACTCAGTGTTGCTTCCTAAGTGGACAGTTTGATTTCACAGAAGTGTGATTGACTTGGAGTTACATTGTGTTGTTTAAGTGTTCCCTTTATTTTTTTGAGCAGTGTATTATCTCAGCAAATTGGACAAAAATCGAACATCGAATCAGTAAGGGAAGGGCATGTTCACATTTGCAATGGAGGTTCCATCCATGGACTCTTGCAGATTCCACCAAAAAGAGTGGACAAAAAAGTTGTGCATGCACCACCAAAAAAAGGGGCAAGGAAAAAAAACAGACATTATAGACAATGGTCTCAGCTCGTGTCAGTTATGATCAGGCAATTCCGTTATTTTCTTTGTCCGGCCTCTCTAACGGAGCTGATGTGAAGGTGCCCTGTCATTTCATTTTTGAGTACCCTCCTGCCACTTCAATGCATCCATCCTTTCAACGCTGAAGTCGAGTTACAGCTGTGCCTTCCCAAATAGAAGGACATGTTACCACACTGGTCACATTATTACAGGGGCACAGACAGTCACACAACTATACAGATACACTTTAGACTTTCGATCATTAGTTCAAGGAGGATGGTTTGAAACCGTTGCATACTGCTCATGCCACTGACCATGCAGTATGTACGTTAAAACAAACGCAATACAAGAGCACTCTGCAAACATAAAATATATGAACTAATGCTATATATATCACAGAGAGTGAGAAAAAAGAGCGCAGCCGGCACAGCTGCATGTGTCTATGTAGTCACTGGAGCACTTAAAACACTGGGATCCCGAACCTTCACGGTGGTGCTCTATCGGTGATATGGTAATAATAATGATAGCATAAGAAAGAAAGCACTGCGGCACTCACCACTAGTCACAAAGTTGCTGTTTGCAGTTTATTTCTTGGTACACAGAGTGGACGCGGACAGAACACAGGTGAATGGATAGGCTACAGCTGTTTCGCGCTGTGTTGCGCTTTGTCAAGCAACACAGCGCGAAACAGCTGTAGCCTATCCATTCACCTGTGTTCTGTCCGTGTCCACTATGTGTACCAAAAAATAAACTGCAAACAGAAACTTTGTGACCAGTGGTGAGTGCCGCGGTGCTTTCTTCCTTATGCTATCATTAATGCTATATATAATATGAATATGAGGTACTTGGCAAATATATTTTGATCAAAATCATCTGTTCCCATCCACCACAGCAAGGTGACCTCTTTCTGGATGGGAACCTACTCTATATGATACATACTCTTGTACGTTTGCAGAGTGCTGTTGCACTGTGTTTGTTTTAACGTTTGTCGTTTCAACCATTGAAACACGCACCCATTTCCTTTTACAGGATGTGCTAACATATGGGGTCATTTATTAAGACCGGTATTTTAGATTAATAACCCTGCGCTGGCGCTTGATGGGCATGAGTTATGTAGAGGCGCCGGCCTCTACATAACTTTGGCGCATCCACCACTGGCCTAAATCTATGCCAGCTCCCTTGCTGGCGTAGATTTAGATAATTTGATATGCCTAAAACAGTCGTAGAAAATGATAACTGAGAGGGGCCGGCTGGCCCACCCCCTTCCCCTCTCATGTCACTCCCCCTTTTTTTTTTTTTTCAAGTGCTGTGGATGGGGAAAAAGTCGCAGATTTGGCCACAAATCCCTTTTGCAAATGAAAATGCGACAGATATAAGCCAAAAATTGTTGTATACCATATTTTTCGCCCTATAAGACACACCGGCCCATAAGACGCACCTAGGTTTTTGAGGAGGAAAATAAGAAAACATTTTTTTTAACCAAAAGGTGTGCTTTTGGTGGGTTTTAAACTAATGGTGGTCTGTGGATGACACACTTATGGGGGATCTGTGAGTGACACTTATGGGGGATCTGTGGGTGACACTTATGGGGGATCTGTGGGTGACACTTATGGGGGATCTGTGGGTGACACTTATGGGGGATCTGTGGGTGACACTTATGGGGGATCTCTGGATGGCACTGTTATGGGGGGGATCTGTGGATAACACTGTTATGGGGGGGATCTGTGGATGACACTGTTATGGGGGGGATCTGTGGATGACACTGTTATGGGGGGGATCTGTGGATGACACTGTTATGGGGGGGATCTGTGGATGACACTGTTATGGGGGGGATCTGTGGATGACACTGTTATGGGGGGGATCTGTGGATGACACTGTTATGGGGGGGATCTGTGGATGACACATATATAGCATCTTATGCTATGTGTCATCCACAGATCCCCCCCCATAATAGTGTCCCTGCGGTGTACAGGGGGTGGGGGTCACATCTGGTTTTATAATGACAGCGGGGCCCGTGGAGTGACTGTATTCTACTACACGGGCCCCGCTCACTGTATATAATCTTATCTATAATTGTGGGCATTCTTAATATATAAAAGTTCAGGGTAATCAGCGCCTGTATTACTTACAAGCGCTCGTAGCAGAGAGGAGGGAGGAGGCAGGCCGGGAGGACGGGCGCTGGCAGCGTGAGTCACTACGTCATGCGCCCACGCCGCCTACTTCATTTATAAAGTGGGCGGCGCAGGCGTGTGATGTAGTGACTCACGCTGCCAGCGCCCGTCCTCCCTCTTCCCTGCTACGAGCGCTTGTAAGTACGGTATACAGGCGCTGATTACCTTGAACTTTTATATATTAACAATGCCTACAATTATAGATAAGATTATATACAGTGAGCGGAGCCCATGTAGTAGAATACAGTCACTGCACGGGCCCCGCTGTCATTATAAAAGCAGATGCCGGCCCCTAGCCCCTCCTCCCTCTTAGCTGATAAACCCGCCGCGCGGCATCGCGGCTGGGCGTATCATTGAAAATGCGGAAAAATGCAGCATTCGCCCCATAAGACGCACTGCTATTTCCCCCCCACTTCTGGGGGGGGGGGGGGGGAGTGCGTCTTATAGGGCGAAAAATACGGTAATCTATTCATGAATGACCCCCCCCACAGTTAGGCCAGTCAGAACCCAGAATATCCCAGGCACACAATGCCAACAATTCCCAAAGTCTATTAAAAATGATATCTCAGTATATACCCCTATTGTGCACCATAGAAACAACATACATTGAGCCTAAGGGTATATTCACAAAGCCAGGTGCAAGAGTTCAGCTTGGGCGCCCTCAGTGCTTTGTGGTCAGGGGCAGGGATGCACACAGCCTTCGTGCTGCCTGAGGCAAAAATTGATGACCTAACCCCTTCCCTCCATCCAGAGGTGTAACTTGACCAGCATGCACTTTCTATAATACCCGTGTCTTATGCGGCAAAGGGCTCAGGCTCATGGGCTCGGTAGCGACTGCTACCTCTGCACTCCCTTGAGCTACGCCCCTGCACAAAGCGTTTGAGGTGTGGTTTTGGTGAGGTGCAGTTTTTAGATTTGAAATACAATTAAAGTTGAAACTAAACAGAATTAAAAACTACATCCAAAAACACATTTACCGCGGTTTTCCAATTTGGTTTTGCTGCACTTTTGACCAGGGCTGCAAAATTTGAATACAACCTTTAATTGTCTAGCATTTCTTTTTCTTATGCACCTAAAATATATATATGCCATTTCAGAGATGAAAGACTTGTAAGGCTTACTGCACACGAACATGTGCACTCCATGGCTGTATTGCGGACCGCATTTGCGGATCCGCAATACACGGGCACCATTCCGTGTGCATTCCGCAGCACGGATGCGGACCAATTCACTTCAATGGGTCCGCAAATCCGGACATGCGGAACGGAAGCACGGAACAGAACCCTACCGAAGCACTACGAAGTGCTTCCGTGGGGTTTCGTCCCGTACTTCCGTTCCGCAAAAAGATAGAACATGTTCTATCTTTTTGCGGAACGGCCGGGTCATTAGAGTGAATGGGTCCGTGATCCGCTGCAGCTGGCCCACGATAAGTGTCCGTGCATTTACGGGCCACAGCACGGCCAAGGGGCGCACACGTTCGTGTGCAAGAGGCCTAAGGCTTTATGCACACTGATCCAATGTGAGCTCCTGCCCATACTCTGTTCTCTGCGGCCCCATTCTCTGTGAAAAAGTCATCGGTGTGGAGAATAGTGGATTTAGTGCGTGCAGGAAATCTGCACTTTGGGGGGGGGGGGTATATCTTTAGTAAAAATGCAAAATCAATAAATAAAGTACATTAGAAAAATTATTTGTAGGACATTTAAAAAAAAATAAAAAAAATGTAAAAGTTTAGTTACTGTTTAACCTTCCTAAAGCATGAGATGTGGTAGCGGCTCCAACTTTTCAAGAGTAGTCTCAGTTTACAAAGCAGGGGTAGGTCGTTATATAACATACAGTGGGAATTTGTCAGGTTGTCACTATCATAGAAGCAGAAAGTTGGATGGCGATTGTGAGACCAACCTTGGTGGAAGGATAAGGTTAAGGGTCGGTCCGCATGGCGGATTTTAACTCTTTTTCACTTTGGATGCTGTAGACCCGCTCACAGCTTAGCTCCACTGAATGGAACTAAATTGTGAGCGAACACCTACCCTGCCACTGTCTGCACACCGCGCCAGGATATTAGAGGTGACTTTTTGGCACGGTTGCAGCTTTAAACCACTGAAATCAATGGAAGTCAGGCACCACGTGGCCTCTGCCCGAATTTTGGCGCAGTGTCCACACTAAAATTCCACGGTGTGAACGGACCCTAAAGCCTTTAGATGTGTCATCCATGGCTAGACCTGAGATGGATACAAACCTGGACAATTCAAAGGGCAAGTTTTGGAAGTATCTGTAGGGAGAGGACAGTTTACGGGAAATTGAGGAAGCCTCAATGATAGGAGTACTACTTCTCACTTGTGCACCTACAAAGCGGCACTATAATGCCTTGAGAGGTCTTCTACCAGAGTGCTCTCCATTATGTGCGCACGCTCATAAGTCCTCTCAATGCATTACCGATTTGTGGACGCTCAGCAAGAAAAGGGGGATGGGTATCAAGATGAACATTACAAATTCTGATTGAGGATTGCTAAACTTATTCACCATTTACCAGTGACCTTGAAAAGCATTTCTGTGGTGACAGAAGCCCTTTAAGGCACATGGCTAGAGTTTCACGTTGATATTTATAAGGGAAATGGGGCAGTAAATAGATTTGTCTAGGGCGTCTTCCCCTAGCATGAGAATCATTAAAGCGGCTGCTAAGAGCGAGTTTAGCGTACTGGGAGCCGAGCTCCCATAGCAAAGTAGACTTATAGACAAGAAATAATGCACCAAGAAGGAGTTGCTGGAATGGGATGAAACCTGTTATGTGTAAATGTAATGATGATATATGTAAGTGATTACAATATCAGAGTGAAATCATACGTTTATAGGCGAAAACTGTACAATAGAAAGGAGGCTCTAGGACCCTGTTGGGCTCTAGGCCGGATACAAGATGAGATATGGTTGGGCATACAGGTTCAGTATAGAACCCTGAACCTTAGCATTATGTCAGTGTTATACACTGCATTCCAGAACTGTAAGGGTTACATAGCACCATAAATCAATATAATGCTATGCGACCCGTTCAGTGCTGGGAGGTCAGGACGGGAGCTGCCGCATACTCACGCTGCAAGTCCGATGCGTGGAACTCGCTCGTCTGAAAGGGGCATTAACCCTACATGTACAGGTGAAACTCAATTTTTTTTTAATATTGTGCAAAGTTCATTTATTTCAGTAATGCAACTTAAAAGGTGAAACTAACATATGAGATAGACTCATTACATGCAAAGCGAGATATTTCAAGCCTTTATTTGTTATAATTTGGATGATTATGGCTTACAGCTTATGAAACCCCAAAGTTCCAATTTTGAGGTCCCCTTTGCTCAGGGGGTATGGATTAATTAGCTGACTAGAGTGTGACACTTTGAGCCTAGAATATTGAACCTTTTCACAAAATTCTAACTTTAAAGGGTTTCTATCACTTCGTATGACATAATTAGCTGTCAGACACTAGCGATCCGCTAGTGTCTGCTCTGGCCAACCATCCTACTATAATCACTTGTGGGGCAGCGGTTTTGCTTAAAAAAACTAACTTTTATAAATATGCTAATGAGCCTCTAGGTGCTATGTGGGCGTCATTAGCACCTAGAGGCTCCGTCTACCTTCATACACAGCCGCCGCCCAGCGCGTCCCTCCAGCCCGCTCATGTGACGCAGCGGACGAGTTCTCGCTCATGCGCCGTGCGCGGCTTTATTCGGCGCATTTGAGATCCCAGCTCGGATACAGCCGCGCATGCGCATTGAATGTCTGACCGCTCCGAGCTGAGATCTCAAATGCGCCGAATACAGCCGCACGGCGCATGCGCGAGAACTCGTCCGCTGCGTCACACGGAGGAGGACATGGGCGGGCTGGAGGGACGCGCTGGGCGGCGGCTGTGTATGAAGGTAGACGGAGCCTCTAGGTGCTAATGACGCCCACATAGCACCTAGAGGCTCATTAGCATATTTATAAAAGTTAGTTTTTTAGCAAAACCGCTGCCCCACAAGTGATTATAGTAGGATGGTTGGCCAGAGCAGACACTAGCGGATCGCTAGTGTCTGACAGCTAATTATGTCATACGAAGTGATAGAAACCCTTTAAAGGGACACTGACAGGGCCAAAAAGCATATTAAGGTATATATGACCGTACAGGTCTTATAAAGTGTATAAGAATCATGTAAGTATCCCCCCTGTCCACCTTATAACTACAGTAATGTGAAGTTTTATAACCTGCTGGAATCGGGTTCAATCTGCCCAAGGGGCGGTGTTTCACCTCAGCTTGCGCCCAGCCAGCCTCGCCACAACTGCCGTTTGAAGCGCTGCCCAGCTCATCAATATTCACTTCGCTGGGCGGCTACTAGTGTCCCCGGCCATCTTCAGCGCATGCGCCCGGCACCCTCACTGGCCGGGATCGCATCGCGCCTGCGCACAGTCTGATTCTCAGAGGCTGCCTCTGAAAATGAGACTGTGCGCAGGCGCGATGCGATCCCGGCCAGTGAGGGTGCCGGGCGCATGCGCTGAAGATGGCCGGGGACACTAGTAGCCGCCCAGCGAAGTGAATATTGATGAGCTGGGCAGCGCTTCAAACGGCAGTTGTGGCGAGGCTGGCTGGGCGCAAGCTGAGGTGAAACACCGCCCCTTGGGCAGATTGAACCCGATTCCAGCAGGTTATAAAACTTCACATTACTGTAGTTATAAGGTGGACAGGGGGGATACTTACATGATTCTTATACACTTTATAAGACCTGTACGGTCATATACAGGTCCTTCTCAAAAAATTAGCATATTGTGATAAAGTTCATTATTTTCTGTAATGTACTGATAAACATTAGACTTTCATATATTTTAGATTCATTACACACAACTGAAGTAGTTCAAGCCTTTTCTTGTTTTAATATTGATGATTTTGGCATACAGCTCATGAAAACCCAAAATTCCTATCTAAAAAAATTAGCATATTTCATCCGACCAATAAAAGAAAAGTGTTTTCAATACAAAAAAAGTCAACCTTCAAATAATTAAGTTCAGTTATGCACTCAATACTTGGTCGGGAATCCTTTTGCAGAAATGACTGCTTCAATGCGGCGTGGCATGGAGGCAATCAGCCTGTGGCACTGCTGAGGTGTTATGGAGGCCCAGGATGCTTCGATAGCGGCCTTAAGCTCATCCAGAGTGTTGGGTCTTGCGTCTCTCAACTTTCTCTTCCCAATATCCCACAGATTCTCTATGGGGTTCAGGTCAGGAGAGTTGGCAGGCCAATTGAGCACAGTAATACCATGGTCAGTAAACCATTTACCAGTGGTTTTGGCACTGTGAGCAGGTGCCAGGTCGTGCTGAAAAATGAACTCTTCATCTCCATAAAGCTTTTCAGCAGATGGAAGCATGAAGTGCTCCAAAATCTCCTGATAGCTAGCTGCATTGACCCTGCCCTTGGACCAACACCAGCAGCTGACATGGCACCCCAGACCATCACTGACTGTGGGTACTTGACACTGGACTTCAGGCATTTTGGCATTTCCCTCTCCCCAGTCTTCCTCCAGACTCTGGCACCTTGATTTCCGAATGACATGCAAAATTTGCTTTCATCTGAAAAAAGTACTTTGGACCACTGAGCAACAGTCCAGTGCTGCTTCTCTGTAGCCCAAGTCAGGCGCTTCTGCCGCTGTTTCTGGTTCAAAAGTGGCTTGACCTGGGGAATGCGGCACCTGTAGCCCATTTCCTGCACACGCCTGTACACGGTGGCTCTGGATGTTTCTACTCCAGACTCAATACACTGCTTCCGCAGGTCCCCCAAGGTCTGGAATCGGTCCTTCTCCACAATCTTCCTCAGGGTCCGGTCACCTCTTCTCGTTGTGCAGCATTTTCTGCCACACTTTTTCCTTCCCACAGACTTCTCACTGAGGTGCCTTGATACAGCACTCTGGGAACAGCCTATTCGTTCAGAAATTTCTTTCTGTGTCTTACCCTCTTGCTTGAGGGTGTCAATGATGGCCTTCTGGACAGCAGTCAGGTCGGCAGTCGTACCCATGATTGCGGTTTTGAGTAATGAACCAGGCTGGGAGTTTTTAAAAGCCTCAGGAATCTTTTGCAGGTGTTTAGAGTTAATTAGTTGATTCAGATGATTAGGTTAATAGCTCGTTTAGAGAACCTTTTCATGATATGCTAATTTTTTGAGATAGGAATTTTGGGTTTTCATGAGCTGTATGCCAAAATCATCAATATTAAAACAAGAAAAGGCTTGAACTACTTCAGTTGTGTGTAATGAATCTAAAATATATGAAAGTCTAATGTTTATCAGTACATTACAGAAAATAATGAACTTTATCACAATATGCTAATTTTTTGAGAAGGACCTGTATATACCTTAATATGCTTTTTGGCCCTGTCAGTGTCCCTTTAAGCTGCATTAACGCAATTCCTTTTAATTTGCATTACTGAAATAAATGGACTTTTGCACGATATTCAAATTTTTCGAGTTTCACTTGTGCTGTGGTGAGGATAGGTTAGGGTGCAACTCCAGTAATAACATTATTTTAGGGTATTGCTATTTCTGCTATTCTCCTATTTTCTTCAAAGCAGCTGCAAACACGGATACTTGGCTGTAAACGATACATATGCTATTTTAAAAAAAGGAATATATGGAAACATTTCGGGATTAACAACCTAATGTTCTGCTTACTGCCATTCTAACCCGATTTACAGATTAACATAATACAAAACCTAGTGTATTATAGGCAATCATAAATCTTCTTTTCTGAAAATAAAAAAACAAGATGCGCAGCAGATTGAGCAGACTTCCCAGGAGTGAAATCCTTCCTGTGAGTATATGGGACATCTACGCAGCTAAATGTTAATGGGATTCTGACTGAAGAGCCCTCCATGAGGAGCAGATAATAGGTTCCTGGCTGTAAGCATAGGGACTTGGAAGATAACGGCACGGATCTGGCTGTTAATTTGCATCTTCACCGTACTGCATGCTCCTATGTGAGAGGTCATCGAATACAATTGGATTTCAGAACCTACTCTTAAACATCTTATAACTTCTTAGATGCTGTTGAGAGATCCTATTCAAAAGTTATTACCAGACTTTTTCTGCCTATTGCTGTACTTTAGACACAAGGTGGTCTGGTTTTCTGAAAAAAAAAAGAAAAAAAAAAAAGAAGCTATCTACCATAGTGGAATGGAGAAGAGAAGACCTGCTAGTTCCATCAATTTACGCCAATGTACTTCTGATATATGTCCCTCAACTAAATAACCACAATCATTGGCATTACTGGTCGGTGACTTATATTTGTGCTCTGTTATCTTTTACAAATCTGGGGGGAAGGGGCGCGGCACTTGCAGAGACAGCGGAGCCTTTAGGAGTAACAGCAACGCCCCCGTTGCTCCTAGAGGCTTATTTGTATATACTGCATATAAAACCATGCTCCATTCTCACTAAAGTGTACCCTCTCTCATCTACCTGTCTGACTGCATTGGTTGCCCATACAATACGAGATTCAATTTAAATTTTTCACTCACGCCCACAAAGCTCTCCATGGTGCTGCACCCCCTTACATCTCCTCACTCATCTCGGTCTACCATCCTACCTGTGCTCTCTGTTCTGCCATGATCTACGACTAACATCCTCCATAATCTGAACCTCTCATTCCCATCTCCAAGACTCTCTCTGGAGCTGCACCAGTTCTCTAGAATGTGCTACCCAAGACAATCAGGTTAATTCCCAAATCTCACAGTTTTAAGTGTGCCCTTAAAACACATCTCTTTAGGGTGGCCTATCACATTCTCTAATCTAAGGCCCCTTTCACACGGGCAAGATTTCCGCGCGGGTGCGATGCGTGAGTTGAACGCATTGCACCCGCACTGAATCCAGACCCATTCATTTCTATGGGGCTGTGCACATAAGCGGTGATTTTCACGCATCACTTGTGCGTTGCGTGAAAATCGCAGCATGCTCCTCTTTGTGCATTTTTCACGTAACGCAGGCCCCATAGAAACGAATGGGTTTGCGTGAAAATCGCAAGCATCCGCAAGCAAGTGCTGATGCGGTGCCATTTTCACGCACAGTTGCTAGGTGATGATCGGGATGGAGACCCGATCATTATCATTTTCCCTTATAACATGGTTATAAGGGAAAATAATAGCATTCTGAATACAGGATGCATAGTAAAATAGCGCTGGAGGGGTTAAAAAAAAATAAAAAAAATAATTTAACTCACCTTAATCCACTTGTTCGCGCAGCCCGGCATCTCTTCTGTCTTCTTTTGTGAGGAATAGGACCTTTGATGACGTCACTACGTTCATCACATGGTCTATCACATGATCCATCACCATGGTGATGGATCATGTGACTGACCATGTGATGAGCGTAGTGATGTCATAAAAGGTCCTATTCCTCACAGAACAAGACAGAAGAGATGCTGGCTGCGCCAACAAGTGGATTAAGGCGAGTTTAAATTTTTTTTAACCCCTCCAGCCCTATTGTACTATGCATTCTGTATTCAGAATGCTATTATTTTCCCTTATAACCATGTTATAAGGGGAAATAATACAATCTACACAACCTTGAACCCGAACCACAGTCAGTTTTTTATCACGCGTGTGCAAAACGCATTGCGCACGCGCGATAAAAACGGAACGCAATCGCAGTCAAAACTGACTGCAATTGCGTACCTACTCGCGCGGGTTTGCCGCAATGCACCGGGACGCATCCGGACACGCTCGTCTGCAAGGGGCCTTACTGTTTTTATTTCACCCTCCTGCAACATTACTCTTCAGATCCTTTCTTCCAACAGTATGCACTCAGAAGCACTACAGACATGGTTGGTAATGCCTCACGCTGCTCTATATGTACTCACCTGCTCTGATGGACCATTTTACAAAACAAGAACTTCCTACCTTTCGTGCCTCTCCTACTTCTTCATAGACTAAGCTTTTGCGAGCAGGGCCCTCACTCCCCTCGTTTTAATTGCTGAATGTTACTCTATAATGTCTGGTTTGTTCGTACATGTACTGTCTGATTGTAAAGCGCTGAGGAGTATGTTGGCGCTATATAAATAAAGATTATCATCATTATAGTTTGCCTGCAGTAACTGCAATCAATATAAGAGCTGTGACAGTTTACAAAATTTAGCAGATTCAGCTGTGGATCATGTATATTTGCTAGGGATATTGCCCTTTAAATGTCCAAAAATATGCCATCTGTACTTAGGTGTCTCACTAGTGGAGAAAGGACTATGTGCAGCGAGTTAACTATACTGCAGTCTATGCCAAAAGTACAGAAATAAATCCAAAATATGTATTGTCACTCAAGCCAATATCTGTCAATCTTTATTTCATTAAGAACATTAAGGGTCCATTCACACGTCCGTGAATGTGTCCGCACCCGTTCCGAAATTCTGCGGAACGGGTGCGGACCCATTCATTCTGTAAGGGGCAGGAATGGATGCGGACAGCACACAGTGTGCTGTCGGCATCCGCATTTCCGGAGCGCACCCCCGATCTTCCGGTCCGCGGCTCTGGAAAAAAATAGAACATGTCCTATTCTTGTCCTAAATTGCAGACAAGAATAGGCAGTTCTATGGGAGTGCCGGTCGGGTGTATTGCGGATCTGCAATTTGAGATGATTTTTTTTACTGATGACCTATTTTCTGGGTAGGTCATCAGTATCTGATCTGTGGGGGTCCGACACCCGCCCATCAGCTGTTTGAGAATGCACCAGCGCTCTGTGGCCTTCTTTCAGCTTTCCCTAGGCTGAGTGATGACACGTTCATCGGTCACATGGTCTAGGAGCAGCTCAGCCCCAGTCAAGTGAATGGGCCGAGTGTGATACTAAGCACAGCCACTATCTAATACACGGCGCTGTGCTTGGGGAGCATGGAGAAGACAGCACACTGACAGGAACACTGGTGCCTTCTCAAAACAGCTGATGGACCCAGGGGCGGAATAAGTGCATGATAGGCCCAAGGCTGTGTACCCAACTCGGGCCCCTCCCTCCATTTTAGTTTTAGTTTTTTTTTCTGTATGAAGAGGCTGCGGTGCTTCGTAAGTGCCAAAGTCTCTTCCTAGGCCATATGACATCATTCACGTGGTCCTGGTGCAGCTCTGTCCCATCTGAGTGATTGGGGCTGAGCTGTAATACCAAGCACAGTTCTATCAAATGGACAGCGCTGTGCTTGGTAAGGAGTAAAGAGGCTGCAGCGCTCACTGGGACATCGCGGTCTCCTCAAACAGCGGACTGGTGGGGGTGCCAGGAGTCTGACCCCCGCCATCTCATAACTCTCTGAGTACAGATGTCATAGATGTTACCTGCAGTCCTATGTAACACCCCACATAACACAGTGAACTATTGTGTTATGTGGGGTGTTACATAGGACTGCATGGAACATCTACTACGTTACCTGTACACAGAACGTTATCACTGTTATCTGGGCTGTTACATAGGACTGCAGGTGACAAATTCAAATTTTAGTTGCCAAATTTAAAATACATATGATTATGATAAAAAACACTTGAAGGAGAAGATGAGATGCAGGTCACAGTGGTGAGCCGCTCTACATACAGGAGAATACAGCACCACATACCTCTTACATCCAGGGACATCTCCTGTCATGTAGATCTTCTCTTTCCTCTTCTCCTCCATTTGACCCAGAACGCCATGACAAATTCTTTCATCCGCATCTCGTCTCTACAGTTTTTTTTTACACAGACACGTTAGATTTCTCATAATTGGGGTCATTTATCAAACTGGTGTAAAGTACAACTGGCTTAGGTGCCCATAGAAACCAATCAGATTCCACCTTTAATTTACCAAAGGAGCTGTCAAAAATGAAAGGTGAAATCTGTTGCTATAGGTAACTAACCCAGTTCTACTTTACACCAGTTTGATAAATAATCCCAAAGGTCCCTATAGTGTCTACAGCAGTTATAATGTCCCCTAGAGTGCCCCCAGTAATAACACCCTATATTGTGCTCCAGGTAATAATGCCTGTATAGTGTCCCCAAAAATAATGTACACTAATAGAAATGCCCCCACACTACCCCCATATAGTAATTTCCCCCACACTGCCCCATATAGTAATTTCCCCCACACTGCCCCATTAAGTAATTTGCCCCCTACACTGTACTCCCATGAAATAATTTGCCCTCACACTGCACTCCCATGAAATAATTTGCCCCCACACTGCATCCCATGAAGTAATTTGCCCCCACACTGCCCCATGAAGAAATTTGCCCCCACACTGCACTCCCATTAAATAATTTGCCCCCACACTGGCGCCCATAAAGTGATTTGCACCCACGCTGCACCCCCTGTAGTGATTTGCCGCCACGCTGCACCCCCTGTAGTGATTTGCCCCCCACACTGCACCCCCTGTAGTGATTTGCCCCCACACTGCACCCCCTGAAGTGATTTGCCCCCACACTGCACCCCCTGAAGTGATTTGCCCCACACTGTCCCCCATGAAGTAATTTGCCCCCATTTAATAATCTGCCCCCCCCGAGCTGATTTGCTACTACACTGCCCCATGTCCTCCTCTGCCCCCCCAAAGTTGGCGCACACAGAAACAAACAAAAAATGTAAGCTAATACCTGTGTCCGGCGTGGTGAGGCAGGCGCGCATTCTTCATTGTCCTGCGTCCCTCCCGGCACAGGCGCGCGATGACGTCATCACACACGCATGCGCCAGGATTTCACTACCGCATAGGCCTCAGGCCTACTAAACCTGAAGCCTATGGCGGTGATCGGCGGCGGGGCAGGGAACTATTCGCTCCCGTGCCCCGTCGCAGTATAATCCGCCACTGGTTGGACCCCACCGATCGGATACTGATGACCTACCTAGAAAACAGGTCATCAGTAAAAAAAAATCTCAGAAAACCCTTTTAATATAAAAAAAAAAAAAAACATTAAGTGGCTCAGTGGTTAGCACTGTTGCCTTGCAGCGCTGGGATCCTAGGTTTAAATCCGACCATAAAGTGCAGAATGTCAGCGCTATATAAGTGGGTATAATAAATAAAAATAAATGTCTGAGACATTCGAATCATAAAATATGTAAAAAAAAAAATAATAATATATATATATATATATATATATATATACACATACATACATACATACAGTACAGACCAAAAGTTTGGACACACCTTCTCATTCAAAGAGTTTTCTTTATTTTCATGACTATGAAGGCATCAAAACTATGAATTAACACCATGAAGGAGATTGATGGGGTGCTGCGCCAGATGACCTGGCCTCCACAGTCACCGGACCTGAACCCAATCGAGATGGTTTGGGGTGAGCTGGACCGCAGAGTGAAGGCAAAAGGGCCAACAAGTGCTAAGCATCTCTGGGAACTCCTTCAAGACTGTTGGAAGACCATTTCAGGGGACTACCTCTTGAAGCTCATCAAGAGAATGCCAAGAGTGTGCAAAGCAGTAATCAAAACAAAAGGTGGCTACTTTGAAGAACCTAGAATATGACATATTTTCAGTTGTTTCACACTTGTTTGTTATGTATATAATTCCACATATGTTAATTCATAGTTTTGATGCCTTCTGTGTGAATATACAATTTTAATAGTCATGAAAATAAAGAAAACTCTTTGAATGAGAAGGTGTGTCCAAACTTTTGGTCTGTACTGTATATATATATATACATATAGGATTTTTATATATTTTATTATGTGTTTTGTTTTCTATATTATTAACGGTCTCAAAAATGAATATTTTTATATTAATGTTCCTAATGAAATAAAGATTGATAGATACTAGTGGGTCGCTTGAGTTCCAATACATATGCAGCAGAACGGACATGAAGATTAGAGGAGAACCTACTGCCTACACTCAATTGTGTGCAGGTTTCGTCTGCTGCACATAGATTTTTATATTTTTTTTTAATGGTGTGTATTGTACTATAGATTGCTGAGGATTTTTAGCTTCTTGTGCTAATTATCTTCTCGGAGAACTTTCCTGCATGACGGAGGTATTGGTTACCTTCCGCTCGACCCCTATAATACTTACCTGACCTTTTGGATGCCTTTCCTACTAAACCCCATAACCCAAAAACCTCCATAAATAACTAAGACCCTAATAAAACACGGACACCAGGGTTGGATTTAATTGGTCACAGCAGCCGTTTTATTACCATGAAATATAAATCTTATAATTTGCATAACATAACAAAAACCCATATGCAACGGCATATGTACAATACCTTTTTTCCAAATGTATAACATATAATTAATTACGGAGGAGGTCCTTGAAGCCCCAAATAAGAAGTTACCCTGTCCGGGGTGATCCATCTTGCCTCCAGCCGATGAGCGCTAGCTCGAAGGCACCACTGATTGCCCCCTACACTCTGCCACAACCAACCATGGGAGTCCAGCCCCAACCGTGGAGTCCTCCCATCATCCCCACCTGAGAATCTTCCAACTTCAAGGACCTCCCACCGCCATGACAAATTGCGGCTACCACCATATCTGTGCCCGATAAAACAACCCATACCAACTTAAGAACCCCCCCCATACTGTTAAAGATCAACGACTATAAAAACAGGGTGGGTGGGTGCCTGGGAGCTGGATTAACCCAGTCCGGCCTGTTCTTTATGTTTAGTAAAAGGACTATACAGCAATCACAAAGCGTAATATAATCTATCCAATATCATGCCAAGGAGGATTAACGTGGGACACATCCTGACAATAAAATAGTATGTTGTGTGGGATCCATCTATATTCATCCATGTATGCTCTAGATCTACAGCTCCACACAATTACTAAATGCTAGGACTGTAAACTCTGGGAAATGAGTTTCATTTTAGGATCCAGTTTTATGAACTTACAGTATATATGGTGTCTTATACCGCAAACACGCTGCCAAAGGCTTCATAGCAAGGCAGGTGAACTCACGGGAGCGGATTCCTTGGCTTTAATTTGCTTTTTGTTTATTTTGGGTGGGTGGAAAAGGGCTGTTTTCAGAGCTCCAGGTTATTAAATGTCTCATATGGATTCATTCTGCACCGTTCCTATGGTAACTAATATATCGACATATCTGTACTGTACCCATTGAATCCTCACAGCGCAGATACCTAGGAAGTAGTTGGGGTTGTACTTGGCATCTACAGTATTTGGCACTCTCACGCACTGCAGAAGACTTATGGAGATTTTGAGCACCATGAAAAAACCACCGAAAATCTAGCTACATAGCTTGCAATCAATTCGATTTTACTGTAAGCAAAAATAGTTAATTATCCCGAATTTCCCTTTCTATGGACAGCTGTCGCAAAATGTGCAGCTCATCAATTTAATTGCATCGAATCAAGCATCAGAGGCCAGCACCACAGGCTGAATCACTCAGTGTGATTAAACATTTCTCCCATGTGGACAGTACGGATGTGTATGGGACCGACTATCAGGAAGCGTGGATAACAAGACAAGAAAATCAGGTCACTGTCCTCCTGCTTCATGTGCAATCCTATTTTTAATCTGAATGCAGCAGCTTTTAGACACGGGCATTCGCAGGCAGGATTTCTCAACTCGAGGAATTCTTGACATTGGGCTTCAAAATGGGAAGAAGTCCTGTGATGGTCATAGACTTGTGTTCTCAGACGGTGAAAAGACACTTCCACCATGTGCACAACATCACATATTTAGCAGTGATTGGCCACACAGAGTACCTCCTACAGTACACAGGGAGCACACCAACATCTACAGTACACAGGGAGAACCCAACCATCTACAGTACACAGCGAGCACCCAAACACCTAAAGTACACAGGGAGCGCCGAAACATCTACAGTACACAGGGAGCGCCCCAACATCTACAGTACACAGGGAGCACCCCAACATCTACAGTACACAGGGAGCACCCCAACATCTACAGTACACAGGGAGCACCCCAACATCTACAGTACACAGGGAGCACCCCAACATCTACAGTACACAGGGAGCACCCCAACATCTACAGTACACAGGGAGCACCCCAACATCTACAGTACACAGGGAGCACCCCAACATCTACAGTACACAGGGAGCACCCCAACATCTATAGTACACAGGGAGCACCCCAACATCTACAGTACACAGGGAGCACACCAACATCTACAGTACACAGGGAGAACCCAACCATCTACAGTACACAGCGAGCACCCAAACACCTAAAGTACACAGGGAGCACCCCAACACCTAAAGTACACAGGGAGCACCCCAACATCTACAGTACACAGGGAGCACCCCAACATCTACAGTACACAGGGAGCACCCCAACATCTACAGTACACAGGGAGCACCCCAACATCTACAGTACACAGGGAGCACCCCAACATCTACAGTACACAGGGAGCACACCAACACCTAAAGTACACAGGGAGCGTCCAAACATCTATAGTACACAGGGACCGCCCAAACATCTATAGTACACAGGGAGCGCCCAAACATTTAGAGTACCCAGGGAGCACCCCAACATTTAGAGTACCCAGGGAGCACCCCAACATCTACACATGGAGCATCCCAACATCTATACATGGAGCATTCAAACATCTAAGCCAGTGGTGGTATTCCAGTAGACTTGAGCCGAGTTAGATAGATTTTGCTTTCCCTCCAATGCCTACTACAATCTCCATCCTTGCTCAAATCCGTGCATTTCTATCTGGAAAGCTTGCACTGTGAGCTATTTGGAACTGTGTTTTGATACTGTTGGATGTACTATAACAGTCATCCTGCACTTTAGTAAAGAGAGACGTTTATTTTCTATATGTGGCCTAGTTACTGACATCTGCATCATATGCAGCCTACACCCGCACCTCTCACCTATAACATCAAGGACAACCCAACTACAGTCAGACAGGAGCCTCAACATCAGGGTTTGCCAACGGGTGCACCCTCCTAGAACTGCCCTGGCCTTAGGGAACATTGGTGTGAAGATTGCCACTGCCATCGTCCAGGGCTTGCAGCAAATGTGGCCCGGGGCGACAAGTTCTTTACTCCTGCTTTAAACCAACAAATGTAACCAAATGCATCTTCTATGGGTCTCAATAGGTTGAGATGGAACAATGCAAAGCCATTGTATTAAGGCAGATGTGAAAAATTCTGTAAAGTTGTAACTCTGGTAACTGGTGGTAGAACTGAAGAATGCAGTTTACTCATAGAAGGGCAACCTTTCTGACATATGCAGCAGATGTCCATGTGCCATTCCTCTAGGCTTGATATAAAACGACTGATAATCCGTTTTTTTTTTTATTTAAGTCGTTTTTATTAACAAATTTTGAATTTTACATACAGACAACCCCAACTTCCCCTTTCCCTCCCCCCACATAATATCCTGAAGATGTTCTCCATCCGCCACCCCCCTCACTTCCCGACCACACCATCATTTCAGCGTGCCAAATACATGCTCCTCCCCTCCACAGCTCCCATCAATACACCTGCATGAAAACATTGATCTTATTGGTAAGAGTACTTTTGTTATCCGACCCATCTTCTCTTAATTAAATAGTGTATTGACATTCCCTAAGCCCCTCAAGAGACCGCCAATCACTGAGCCAAATACATACATCAGGCATTAGTATCCTTATACCAGTCCCAAGCGGCATCTCTGAAGTTCCCTGGATGCCAGCCCTGGGGCATCAATCCAGGGAGCCCAGAGCTTTTCAAATTTGGTCAGAGCACCCCTTTTCTTAAAAACCCCACTTTCCCTGTATAGCCAAGATTAATTGGCTAGTCAATTTGGAGTGCAGAATTATTAGGCAAGTTGTATTTTTGAGGATTAATTTTATTATTGAACAACAACCATGTTCTCAATGAACCCAAAAAACTCATTCATATCAAAGCTGAATATTTTTAGAAGTAGTTTTTAGTTTGTTTTTAGTTTTAGCTATTTTAGGGGGATATCTGTGTGTGCAGGTGACTATTACTGTGCATAATTATTAGGCAACTTAACAAAAAACAAATATATACCCATTTCAATTATTTATTTTTACCAGTGAAACGAATATAACATCTCAACATTCACAAATATACATTTCTGACATTCAAAAACAAAACAAAAACAAATCAGTGACCAATATAGCCACCTTTCTTTGCAAGGACACTCAAAAGCCTGCCATCCATGGATTCTGTCAGTGTTTTGATCTGTTCACCATCAACATTGCGTGCAGCAGCAACCACAGCCTCCCAGACACTGTTCAGAGAGGTGTACTGTTTTCCCTCCTTGTAAATCTCACATTTGATGATGGACCACAGGTTCTCAATGGGGTTCAGATCAGGTGAACAAGGAGGCCATGTCATTAGATTTTCTTCTTTTATACCCTTTCTTGCCAGCCACGCTGTGGAGTACTTGGACGCGTGTGATGGAGCATTGTCCTGCATGAAAATCATGTTTTTCTTGAAGGATGCAGACTTCTTCCTGTACCACTGCTTGAAGAAGGTGTCTTCCAGAAACTGGCAGTAGGACTGGGAGTTGAGCTTGACTCCATCCTCAACCCGAAAAGGCCCCACAAGCTCATCTTTGATGATACCAGCCCAAACCAGTACTTCACCTCCACCTTGCTGGCGTCTGAGTCGGACTGGAGCTCTCTGCCCTTTACCAATCCAGCCACGGGCCCATCCATCTGGCCCATCAAGACTCACTCTCATTTCATCAGTCCATAAAACCTTAGAAAAATCAGTCTTGAGATATTTCTTGGCCCAGTCTTGACGTTTCAGCTTGTGTGTCTTGTTCAGTGGTGGTCGTCTTTCAGCCTTTCTTACCTTGGCCATGTCTGAGTATTGCACACCTTGTGCTTTTGGGCACTCCAGTGATGTTGCAGCTCTGAAATATGGCCAAACTGGTGGCAAGTGGCATCTTGGCAGCTGCACGCTTGACTTTTCTCAGTTCATGGGCAGTTATTTTGCGCCTTGGTTTTTCCACACGCTTCTTGCGACCCTGTTGACTATTTTGAATGAAACGCTTGATTGTTCGATGATCACGCTTCAGAAGCTTTGCAATTTTAAGAGTGCTGCATCCCTCTGCAAGATATCTCACTATTTTTGACTTTTCTGAGCCTGTCAAGTCCTTCTTTTGACCCATTTTGCCAAAGGAAAGGAAGTTGCCTAATAATTATGCACACCTGATATAGGGTGTTGATGTCATTAGACCACACCCCTTCTCATTACAGAGATGCACATCACCTAATATGCTTAATTGGTAGTAGGCTTTTGAGCCTATACAGCTTGGAGTAAGACAACATGCATAAAGAGGATGATGTGGTCAAAATACTCATTTGCCTAATAATTCTGCACTCCCTGTATATTCATTTCTACTAGGACTACACTCGTCCAGCCAATGCTGGGCAATCAGTTTACAAGCCATATATAATGCTGGCCACTGCTACTTTTCTGGGCTCAGTGATTGGCAGGTCTTCCACGTATCCCAATACACAAACAAATGGGGTCACATCCAATGTAATTTCATATAGAGAATCAATAAGATGCAGTACAGCGCGCCAAAAGCCTTCCAGGGCCGAGCACGACCACAGCATGTGCAATGCGCCCGCATCCTCCTCCCCACATCGAGGACATTAGGAGTCCAAACAGAGTCCTATATTAAAGGGTTTCTACCACCACATTTTCACCTAATAATTAGCTGTCAGACATTAGCGATCTGCTAGTGTCTCCTCTCCCTAACCATCCTATTGTAATCCCTTTCTGTGCAGCGGTTACCCTAAAAAACGTAGTTTTATTGCTATGCTAATGAGCCTCTAGGTGCTATGGGGGCGTCTTTTCAGCACCTCGAGGCTCCATCCACTCACTATTTCCGCCGCCCAGCGCGCTCCAGCCCGCCCCTCTCCTCTAGACTGTCTCCCTGCGTCGGCATCTTCACTGCGCCTGCGCCGATTACGGCGCAGGGAGCAGTCCAACAGTCACTGCGCCTGCGCCGAATACAGAAGCACACGGCGCAGGCGCGAGTGGGCTGTCAATCTAGAGGAGAGGGGCGGGCTGGAGCGCGCTGGGCGGCGGAAATAGTGAGTGGACGGAGCCTCTAGGTGCTGAAAAGACGCCCCCATAGCACCTAGAGGCTCATTAGCATACCAATAAAACTACGTTTTTTAGGGTAACCGCTGCACAGAAGGGATTACAATAGCATGGTTAGGTAGAGCAGACACTAGCAGATCGCTAGTGTCCGACAGCTAAATAGGTGAAAATGTGGTGGTAGAAACCCTTTAAATAGAAACTGAGGGGTTTTGTAAACCCGATGGATCAGGTACAATTGTGACAACCTGTGGGCTTCACTGAGTGAAAGCTGCGGAGTCCTCTCCAATATCTCCTGCCACTGGTTTTCCTCTAACGGCCCCATCTCTACTTCCCACTTTGCCCTACTGTTCACTGGGTATTTTTGCAGAAATCGGTCCAATATAACCTGATAGAGCAGGGAAATAACTCCAGACAAATAATTCCTCTGGTCTACGAGGGCAATGAATTTGTTTCGATGTACATTACTCAACATACAGTCATCATGGTCAGCACGGAAGGCATGGCGCAGCTGTAATTACCTAGAAAAGTCCGAGGACGGTAAACCAGTTTCCCTCTGAAGTTGCTCATAAGTTTTAAGATCAACTTTTTGATCAAGAAGTTGGTGAACTCTGATAATACCCCTATGACGCCAACCCCCCATACCCTGCAGGGAGCCCAGATGTGGCAACCACGGAGTGTCCCATATTAAAGTATACTGCGTGATGCCTTTTATGCCTTGTATGTCCCTCACTTTCCACCACGTCTTATGCAGGAAAAATAGCGTAGGGAACGCCAGACCTGACATTTTCAGCTTATCTGCCTCTAACGCTTCATATAGGTTTGGCACCGCCAGGAATCCTCTCAGTAACCTATTCTGGGAATCTACCTCCTCTTTCCGAACCCTGCATATGCTAAAGTTGAGCGGCTCGGAAGTACACCCACGGATTTGGAAGAGCCAATCCCCCATCGGTTTTACTCCTCTGCAGTCTCAACCTCGCTGAGCCCCCTTTCCATATGAGCTCCCTAAACAATTTATTTATTGAGTGAAAAAACCTGAGAGGCAACCATATGGGGGAATTATGTAGCATATAAAGAAGCTGTGGCATCCAGATCATCTTAATAAGATTAATCCGTCCTACTACTGACAGCGGTAGCTTGGACCATACATGCATTTTCTGTTTAAATCTGCCTATGAGGGGGGATAAATTCAGCCTTTCATAATCAGTGAGTCTCCTAGACACCACCACCCCCAAATACCTAAATTCACTCACCACTTGCAGTCCTGTCTGAGTATAAGTCACAGAATCATCCACATTATCCATAGGGAGGAGGGACGATTTGCTCCAATTTATAACCAAGCCAGAATAGCGCCCAAAAGCACTGATCACCTCCATAACCTCCGGTGGGGACTCCCTAGCCTCGGCCAGGAACAGCAAGGCATCGTCCGCATATAATTCAATTTTCTCTTGTGACCCGCCTCGGCTAAACCCTGTAATCCCGTCATGACTCCAAATAATGGCCACCAATGGCCAGGGCAAACAGTAACGGAGATAATGCCTGGTTTCCCCTGTATAGCCGGAATCCCTCTGATAGACATCCATTCACCCGTACCCGCGCTGTAGGCCTACCATATAACAGCCACACCCAAGCTATGAAACGATCCCCCAACCCAAACCTCTCTAGTACCTCCCACCGCTACTCCCACTCAATGCTATCACATGCCCTAGCCGCATCCGGGGAACAGATGACCCTATCCCCTGGGTTGTCCACTGGAATCTGCATATTAAGATATAGATGTCTGATATTAACCGCCGTGGACCTATATGGCAAAAATCCTGACTGATACATATGTATAATGGAGGCTATGACCTTAGAGAGGCGCATAGCCAGCACCTTAGCCAATATCTTTATGTCTGTGTGCAAGAATGATATAGGTCAGTATGAATCCCGGAAGAGAGGGTTTTTTCCCGGCCTAGGGAGAACAACTATAATGGCCTCCTGCATGGATGCCAGAAGCGCCCTCATGTCCAAGGCCTCCTGGTAAACCTTCAGCAACTGAGGTAGTAAAATATCTCTAAACTTGTTATTAATTTCTACATGCAGCCCATTAGTACCCGGTGATTTATTATTAGCCATGGAAGATACTGCTTCCTCAATTTCTAGCCGTTGTAGCGGACCATAAGGGTCCATTCACACGTCCGTTGTTTCTTTCCTGATCTGTTCCGTTTTTTGCTGAACAGATCTGGACCAGATCTGGACCCATTCATTTTCAATGGGTCCTGAAAAAAAATCTGACATTGAGCTGAATGGGTTCAGATCTGGTCCAGATCTGTTCAGCAAAAAACGGAACAGATCAGGAAAGAAACAACGGACGTGTGAATGGACCCTTAAGGTACGCTCTATCTGAATCTGACAGCCTAGTCAAGGGTACCCCACGTAAATATAGATGTCATCCCTATTACAACCTATACGTGACTGATACAAATCGGCATAAAAGAAGCCAAAGACAGACACTATTGCCTGGCTATCCACAATTTCCATTCCATCCACCCCCTGTAACGCAGTGACATATGCCGACGTGGACTGTGCCCTAGCCACAATGTCTAGTAAGTGGCCCGCCTTCTCCCCCTCATCATAATACTTCTGTGGCTGAAAGGACTGCTTTGTGCGGGTAAGTTCCACAACATACGAGTCATATGCATCCTGTGCCTCCTTCCAGACAGATGATTGCCCTTCTCCACAAAGTTCGCCTCTGTCACCCCAACCCGGTCTCTCAAAAATTCTCCAAACTGTTGACTTTTAAGTTTGGCTCTACTAATTCCTTGAATAAGCAAGGCGTCCCATACCACCCCGCCTGCGGCTGAGCCTGTATTCAGGTTAAAATACTCCTGTATAGTAGAACTGATATATGAACAGTAAATTACCTGTAACCAGAAGGAATTAAATGTCCATAGCCATTGAGAAATGGCCGATATCCGTTCTTTGTACTGAATACGATTATACAGGGTCATCTGGTCAAAAATGTAACCTCATGACATCCAAAGGCCTTCACTGCTGATCCATTTCAACAACTGCTACATCACATGTGAACGAGTGACAATATTGCAGGTAGAGTTTGAACACTAACAGACCTTTTTAATTCAAGGCCGTTTTTTCCCATTTCACATTCTTCCTAGTCCACGGCACATTCTGGCTCCGGCAGACACATTTCAGATCCGTTTCCTAGAATTTCTAAATCCTTTACCATCTGACTATCCAGTCGCTCTCTTTTCATTCCCATAATCCCACACTACAATATTACAACTACTGTAATCTGAGGTGCAATAACCCTCACAATTCCATAGAAGGCCATTTTGGAGCAGTGATCAGGTCTATTGTACAAAAATATGCATGTAGCAGATTTAGTCATTCATTTCAGTAATACACCTTTTTTTTATTATGAATCACTTTCATTTTGTTACTTTATACTTTAGGCTACTTTCACACTAGCTTTTCCCTTTTCCGGTATTGAGATCCGTCGCTTCCATTTTGTCTCCATTTATTTCCAATGGGGACAGAACAGAACGGAGTGCACCAGAATGCATTCCATTCCGTTTGGTTGTGTTCCCATACCGGAGACCTAACCGCAGCAAGCAGCATTTTTCTTTCCGTTGTGGGATGCGGAGCAAAACCGATCCGGCACGACCTACAATGCAAGTCAATGGGGACTGATCCATTTTCTCTGACACAATAGAAAACGGATCCATTCCCCATCGACTTTCAATGGAGTCCATGATGGATCAGTCTTGGGCATGTTACAGATAATACAACCGGATCCGTCCATAACGGATGCAGATGGTTGTATTATCAGTAACGGAAGAGTTTTTGCTGAATCCTGCTGGATCAAGCAAAAACGCAAGTGTGAAAGTAGCCTTATTTTGTTATCTTGTATTGTAATTAGTGTTTCAACCACTTTCATTTGAAAATACAGGGCAGGTGTCTTTCTGCAATTTCCTGCAAATCACAGCAAAATACTTCCTAAATTTGACTCATGTAAAATACTCTCTGGGGGTATATTCAGACGTAGTAACTGGGCTGCTGTTCTTACAATTGTTCACTGCTAATTGCCATTGTTTTGCTTTGCGGTATTAATGAATTTTTACTGTTGGCTTTAAAAACATATCTGGTCTTTGTCACGCAGCAACAATCACACCCTAACTGCTATGCCGAAACACACCCTAACATGGAAATAGGGTGCACGCAGTTTTGTGGTCCTGGCTACACACAGTGTCGGCCTATTGTGAGGCACATGATTTTAGGACTTTTCAAAATATGGCCCATAAAAAAAATATATATATATATATATATATATCACCAAAGATTTTTTTCATTTTTTTTATTATAAACAAATCAAATGACATATGGAATAATATCCAAATACAAAAGTGTTCACAATAAGACAAAATTGTAAGGAAATAAAAGCACCAAAAAAATAATAGCAGTAAATAACAGTCGAAGAGCTAAGCACTCTATAAAGAGAGAACAAAAAATGTATTTTAGCAGAGAGTCACTTTAGAGAATCGGCCCCCAGTCTCAAACTAGATGGGGAAGGAGGCAGCCAGGAGAGAGAGAGAGAGCTAGCCTCAATCCCTGAAACATAATGAAACAATGTAACATTCATACAGATAGCAAAATGATCATGAGTGGGTCTAACAAAGTTTTAGGTAAACTCTGAGATATAGGGCAGTTCAGACTGGAGCTGTGGACAAAGAACCAGAGGAACGACCAGTAAAACGCCTGCTTCTTCTGCGTGGAGCCCTAGGCGGAAGTCCGGGACCATCATTAGAGAATTCCTAGGAGGATACCAATTGCCGAGGTAAGTAGGAAGAGACAGGTAAGGCTACTTTCACACCAGCGTTTTGCTGGAACCGTCATGGATCTGCAAAAATGCTTCCATCATAATAATACAACTGTCTGCATCCGTTATGGAAGGATCCCGTTGTGTTATCTCTAAAATAGCCAAGACGGATCAGTCACTAAAACCATTGTAAGTCAATGGGGGACGGATCCATTTTCTTTTATGTTCGTCTTGCTCCGCACCACATGCAGCGTTATTCTGTCAGCGATGGGGACATTCTGGTGCACTCCCTTTCGTTCAGTTCAGTTTTGCCCCCATTGACAATGAATGGGGACAAAACTGAATCGTTTTCCTACGATATTGAGACCCTATGACGGATCTCAATAGCGGAAAGGGAAAGCGGAGATGTGAAAGTAGCCCAACAAGGAGGGCCATTTTCCCAAGGATACCTGTGGAAGATCCAGGTCTTGAAGGAAGCATGGAAGATCCTCAACTGAACGGAGAGTGGAAGAGCGAACTTTGTGTCCAGCAATTAAAGAAAAGGGATACCTCCAACCCTATGGGATTTCTTTATTACGTAGAATATCCTAGAGTGGCCTCAAAGCTGCTTGTTGTGCCAAAGTATGAACAGGACAGATCTTGCAAGATGAGAATGGAGTTGCCCTCATGAGAAAGAGAAGGCTACCGACTGGTTTTAGCCAAAATCTGTTCTTTAATAGCACATAAAGAAATCCTGCAAATAACATTGCGTTTGGAGCCATCTGGGCTCAGAGCTCTGTGACCTAATCTATGTGTTGTTAAGGGGTGACCTAGTGTGTTGTATAAAATCGCCTAGATAGTTGGGAGCAAATCAGATGTTGAAATGGTGTATCCGTAAGTTGTTGCGGAACATGTAATTAATTTTCAATACTGGAAAGAGGAAATCAACTCTAATCCTTACTGCAGTGGGTTTGACAAAAGGTCACAGACTGCAGTTGGAAAAGGTCTTACATAAAGTACACCTAGGGATGAAATGGTCTGGCATATATTCTAGCTAGGACATAAATGGAACGGCACCCAGTAAAACTTGAGAAAGAGGATTTGTCCACAGGTGGCAGTGCCAAAAATGGTACAGTACATAGCAGAGCTAGAAGAAAAGCAGCGGTCAAGGGTTGAATGTGAGGTGGTATGGTACAAAAAACTGGAAAAGGAAAAATACTGCACTGCAAAACTACAGCAAATCCCGGTTAAAAAGTCAATGTTTTTTTTTTATGCAGTTAATAACCGCAATGTAGGACTCAATATGACTAGAATATCAAAAGAACGGAGAGGGGGGTTTAAGTTGCATTTATGTTTGGAATGCTGTGAAACTAACATCAAAAAGTTGCAGAACTGGAAGAAGGGAGTATAAGGTCCTGTGAAGTGACACCTTTATGATTACAGCACCGTTCCTGACACTACGATGGTAATCTCATTAAGGGGCAGAAAAGGGGAGGCAGCAGAACGCTGACAGTGAAAGAATGGGTCGCAATTAAAATAATGACCTTAAGCTGCAGAGAGAATAAACACAATCAAATGCTAATGCTAGTTCATGGCCGCTCCTGAGGTTTAAAGTTCTGCTGCGCCTGACTGCCATCTATACCATCCGGGTACCCCAACCAAGTCACCCCAGCAGGAAGGCGCCGGTACCCTGCAGAACGATGAAAGCCCACCTGCCAGGCTGCAAGATGGTGATATCACCTCTTCTATTGGAGACTTCGTCCAGTGAATAAAACAGATGCAAAACAGCCAGAGACATAAAAGAGTTAAGCACGGTGTCTTCCCTTTAAACCAGAAATAAATGTTTAATCAGAAATGATTAGAGAAATTATGCAGGAGAAGAGAGAGATCCGAGCGGCTCAGATCCCTTTTGTTTAATTGTGGTTTTGACAATAAATCAAGGGAACATTTTTAGAAAGCTTTGTTTCCCCTTCATGAGCCGCTGTCTTTAGCAGCTGTCAGTAAAGGGAAAGAAATATAGAGCAGGATATCGAGTGATGTTACAATCTAAGGCTTCGTGCACATTTTACTGAGGCTGCACAGCGGCACATACCCTGGAGCTCCTTACTTACCGCATCTGATGGAGCTTCCCGAAATGTCTTTATTGTCAAATTTATACATAATCCAACATACAAAAGTACAGTAAAAGATGAGAATATACATAAGAAAAGAGGAGCAGCAGACCACAGACAAAATAATACAGAAGAAAATAAGGGCAGAATATATGGAAGTTTTCACGTTACGCCCTTCTGTTTGGGGGTTCCATTGAGGTTTTTGGTCAATTTTGGTAGTAAGAGTAGTGCAGAACAGTCAAGTTACGCCCTTCTGTTTGGGCGTTCCATTAAGATTTTGGCTCAGTTTTGGCAAAAAAAGTAGTAGTGCAGAACATGTTATGTCCTTCTGTTTGGGGGTTCCATTGAGGTTTTAAGTCAGTTTTGGCAGTAGGAGTAGTACAGAACACATCACGTTACACCCTTCTGTTGAGGTTTTTGGTCAGTTTTGGCAGTAGGAGTAGTACAGAACACATCATGTTACAGCCTTCTGTTTGGGGGTTCCATTGAGGTTTTTGGTCAGTTTTGGCAGTAGGAGTAGTACAGAACACATCATGTTACACCCTTCTGCTGAGGTTTTAAGTCAGTTTTGGCAGTAGGAGTAGTACAGAACACATCACGTTACACCCTTCTGCTGAGGTTTTTGGTCAGTTTTGGCAGTAGGAGTAGTACAGAACACATCATGTTACACCCTTCTGCTGAGGTTTTTGGTCAGTTTTGGCAGTAAGAGTAGTGTAAAACATGGGGCTATTTTTTACATTAAAATAACGGAAATCTCAAAAAGAAAAAGAAAAAAACATCAATTGGGTTGGTCACCCGCTGTTTGGACCTTTTGTATGACAGATTTGGTATAGCATTATGGTTTAATTCTAAATAATGTAGCCACGTACATGCTAGGCGCTGGCCCACAGAGATGAATATTAGATTGATATTGGCAGGTTGGGGCTGGTATTAGGTTTACACCAGCAGTAAATATTTCTTGTAATTTACCAAAAATTAATAAGTTGTAACCATCTTGGATTGGTATTTAGACTACTATGTTCTAAATGGTATTATTGGGGCACTGTATTGGTATTATTGGTACTATTTAAAGGGGTTTTCTAGTTTTCTAGATAGGTCACTGAATATTAAATGGGTGCAGATCAGACACCCCCAACGATCAGCTGTTTTCAGCAGCCGTCTGACCCACAGTGGACGGAGACAGAAGAATACTCTGTCCCCTGTGTAGTGGCTGAGCCGGAATACTGCAGCTCAGAAATGGGGGCAGAGCTGCAACACGCCGGCACAGTCACTACACATACAGCTTTCTGCTTCCAGCTCTATCATTGTGTAGTTTCTGGTGCAGAGGCAAAGCAGCTGATCACTGCCAGGGCCGGGAGTCAAACCCCCTATGATCTGATATTTATGATCTACCCGAGGACAGGTCATCATTATCTAGAAACCAGAACTCCCCTTTAGGCACCGTATGGCAGTTTTAAAAAAGCACTGTACAGCAGTATGATGATTTCCTGTATAGGATATATTTTTGGGTAATGTTTGCTTTGGTGTCAATAGGACCCTTTATGGAGGTGTTACTTGGATTATTACATGTTTTTTTTTGGATTGCTGCATGGTGACATTTTTGTGATCAAAATATCAAATACATAGTAATAGATTAAGAAGAGATTTGTCAGATCAGTGCATTCACCTTTCTGAACTGCTGACAGCAGCTGTCTCATCACTAACACTGGTGGCATGGTTGGAAAAGCCATATGGAACTGAAAGGAGAAGAAGTGGCATGGCGCCTTCTCAAAGGGGTTATCCAGTTATGACTTAGCCTCAGGATAGAACATCACTACCAGATATGCGGGGGTACGACACCAGAGCTATTAGAAGAGGCCTTGAGCACTGCAGCTTCTTCCTAGGCTATGTGACATCCCAGTACGTTGGTCATATGGTCTAGTTCAAGTCAATGGGGCTGATACCAAGCAATACCAAGCACAGCCATAATCTGATGTACGGTGCTGTCCTTGGAAAGCTGCCGGGAGCCTGCATCACTCACCAGAGATCCGGTGAGCGCAGTGGCTACCTTAAACAGCTGATCAGAAGGGATCCCGGGACTTGGACCCCCGCTGATTTGATAATAATGACCTGTCATGAGGATAGGTCATCATTATCATTTCCCGAAAAACCCCATTGCCGTTGGCTATCATTTGGCCCACGGCTATGAGGTTATCCAGGAAATGATGACCTATCCTCAGGATACACATACATGTTTAGCCAGGAGGGAGTCGGGAGAGATGGCCATCGTTCGGCCGACAGCTATAGGGTTATCCAAGAAATGCGGAGTATGTGTATCCCATGGAGAGAGTGAAGAAAGCCACTGCCAGACACTTCTGGTGGCGGCTTATCTCCCAGGGCAAACAAAAGGATGGGGCAAAAATGTTCATTTTGTCTGATCCATGTCTCCAACCGACATCTATTGGGAGAGATTCAGGAGATTCCTACACAAATTTTAAACCCGCCATTTACAACAGACTAATGTGTATGGCACTTTGTTCTAGTGATAGCTATACAGCACCAATATCTGTGAAGAGACAATCTCATCTTTAAATTCTCAGACTGCAAAGCTTTTCACAAGAGCACTGATGATTCTCATACATTTCTTATCCCTCCATCATAACGTAGTGCCTAGTCAATTCAGAATGTGGCAAAGCGGTATCTTCTCCACCTTCCTGTAGCCGGCAATTACTATTTCCCTATCCGCAGGTTCCTTCTGTTGCAGAACTGTACAAGTCATGTGAATGAGGTCTGGAGAAATCCATGAACATGCTGCAGAAACAACTCCATTAACATGCATGGAATGGCTGTGGAGGTGCAAAACTTTGTACAAAACTTAAAGAGGACCTCTCACCACTCCTGACATTCCTGTGTTAATAGCTTCATGCATTCCCCATGTAATAACAATTCTGGAGCCTCTATTCTTATGACTGTATGTTGTGCTGTTCCTTTATTATTTGTACTAGAAGTTATGAATAAATTGCTATCAGTCTGCAGTAAGGGTACAGAGGGGAGGTAACCAGTTGGGGGTGTGCCCCTGCACAGACTCACTCTATCCAATCAGTGCTGCCTTTGTCCGTCCGTGCAGATACACCCCCCAACTGGTTACCTCCCCTCTGTACCCTTACTGCAGACTGATAGCAATTCATTCATAACTTCTAGTGCAGATAATAAAGGAACGGCACAACATAGAGCCATAAGAATAGATGCTCCAGAATTGTTAGTACATGGGGAATGCATGGAGCTATTAAAATAGGCATGTCAGGAGAGGTGAGAGGTCCTCTTTAAACATGTAAATATACCCTTAGACTGGTTTCACACTAGCTAGGTAAAGAGATCCGGCAAGCTGTTTCGGTAGGGGGGCTCTCTGGATCCGGCATTGCCAGATGCTACTTGAATGCCCACCAGCCCCATTAATTATAATGGGGACCAGCAGAGATCCAGCTGAAAACCTGCAAATATGCAGAGAATCGGCCAGACAAATACAGCTGCGGATCTTTTTACCGCTAGTCTTAGGCTGCCTTTTCACATGCAGTTTTTGATATGCCTTTGTCTAAAAAAATAAAAAATCGACATGAGAATACAAAAAGATGGAAAACCATACAGAAGGTCTCGTTTCTCTCTTCTTTGTATCTACTTGTGTTTTTTGTCTTAGAAAACTGTGTGTGAATGTAGAACATATGGACGCCGTCTACTAAATCCTATCAAGCATTCAGAGCTGAAGATCAATGGAGGATTATTTCCTTACAGATAAAAGGATAAATTTCATATTACAATATTTCCCCAATACTTAACCATTGCAAATATTTCTTTTGAATGATTACCTATATCTGACTAGAGCTTGAAGGCTCCTAAACAATTCCCAGCAGGACTAGCGGGCATGGGTTGAGGACAGAAGAAACACATAGACATGCTCTATTAAGCAGAGGGAAAAGCATCACGTTCTCACTTGGTGTTGTCAGAGTCGATAGTGTGAAACAGCTTCTCAAGTTCCTCCTCGTTGAGGTTCCCATCTGAGAAAAAGGCCTGAAACTCCTCCAGAGACAACTTCCCATCATCTGGAAAAGAATCATCGGTTAAGAACATGTTCAGTAGAGCGATCACTTACTGTTCTGTCAAGATCTTCAATCCTGTTTGAAAATCCGTGTAAAATTAAAATTATCCTTTAAAAGGGTTGCGTCACTTCAGCAAATGGTATTTATCATGTAGAGAAAGTTAATACAAGGCACTTACTAATGTATTGTGATTGTCCATATTGCCTCCTCTGCTGTCTTGATTCATTTTTCCATCACATTATACACTGCTTGTTTCCATGGTTACAACCACCCTGTAATCCAGCAGCGGTGGTCGTGCTTGCACACTATGGGAAAAAGCACCAGCCTCTCTGGTGGCTGGGACCACAGGAGCGTGCATAAGCTTACACTTTTTCGTGCAAACACGGTCACCACTGCTGGTTGGTTGTAACCCCTGGAAACGAGCAGTGGAAAATGGGATTGAAAATTCAATCCAGCCACCAAAGGAGGCAATATGGATAATAACAACAGATTAGTAAGTGGCTTGTATTAACTTTCTCCACATGATAAATGGCATTTGCTGAAGTGAGACAACCCTATAACAGATTATTGTGTTCATAAGATTAAAAAAAAAGTCTAATGAACTTAGTTAATTGGGAGAAGAACAGGTATGCTCAATTGACAACAAATGAGTTAAAAAATAAAAAAAGACTTAAAAATTATGCAAAAAGTTTCAACTCTATTTCAAATCATTGCAATTAAGTCCATTGGCCAACCAATCACTCCGAGCACCGACTTATGGACAATTTCAGTCAGGGTTTTCGACCAGAAAAGTAGTAGTGAACAACTTCAGATACAACCCAACGTTGTCCAGAGCGCACTGAATTTCCCTATTTGCCTCAAATTGGGGAAAATGCTAGATCTACAAGTTTCCCTCCCAATCAGATAAATGAGCGTGGATATTTTGATATTGCTGGAAAATTTTCCCCCATAAATTCATTTAAAAACAAACCTACATTTTTGGTTGATAAACCATAAACAAGATTATAACTGGTGAACAAGATTGTCTTCAAAGGTGCGGCAAAAAAATGGAAGTATTCGAACTGCCCAATGATGACTCTACAGGTGTCTTGGTAAAATATCTACTGAATATGTCCAACCACATACAAAATGTGACTTTAGTTTAAAACTCAAATCAATACATCCTTCAACGTCTTCACATCGGCTTCAGGTCTTCACATCGGAATGCAGGGAATAGACTAAACCACCAGTCTGACCATCGTCTCTGTGGCTCTTACTGAAACCCCCCTGCATCATCACTGGAGGCAGAACATATACTTGGACTGGTCAAAAGTAGCTTACGCCACCTCAACACGACCCCATGCCACTCCACTAAGCCCTACAGCCCTATAATCCACACAACCAAGGGGGTTAGACAGAAGTCGTTGACTATTGTAAGACGACAGTAAATGAACAGGTAACTATTAAAGAACTAAGCAGATTAAGGAGAACTGTCTGAAACACCTTCTCCATACTATAAAAAGTTATTTAAAACCAATTTAAAGGGCACATATAGAATTCCTACCTGTTTTCAGCTGTGATAGGAAAACTTGGAGCATCCTTCGAGCCATTTTGGACGATAACAGAAGTGAATCAGTGTCATTAAGGAGAGTGATCGAAACGCCCTCCTCGGTGGCAGAGGAAACACACGCTGTCACTTGTTCTTCATAAATAATTTAAGGCTCTCATTTAGGAATCTCCTTGAAGATTAGGAGCCCCGCAGAGGGTAATTAACAATGTACATAGAAAGAGTGGCCCTGTTTCGTTAAATTGGATGCACAAAGCTGTGTTTAATCTAGTAAGAAAGGTCAGGGCACAGCTTTATTCTACATGAATCCATTATGGGTCGTCTTTGGTTTGCTAGATTGCTCATTTAGCTCAATAAATGTAAAATAAACAAGTTTACTGATTACGGCTTTATTTCATGGCTATTAGGAGCCTTTTTCATTATGCTTCATTTGCTTAATGCTTAAGTTTCCGCCACTGAGAACCTGAAGATCCAGGCTAGAATGGGGCTTAGGGCTCCGTTCCGCGGGCCGACAGAGCGGACACTGATCGGAATCACATGCAGCAAAGATCAGTGATGTATGAGGATGAATGATCGTTACTGTGATCGCTTGACCCCATGAACCCCTATTTACACTTCCCAGATACTCAACCCGTGTATAAGGGCCCTAACTCAATTACTCTACTCTCCTTACAAGCTACACTGATGGAGAACCAGGAAGATGAGAATATTCAAAGGGAATCTTTCACCATCGCGACCTCCCTATCCTGCTGTTTGAATAGACACAGCGCTGTGGTTCACCTGAGTAAAAGGCTGTTCTTCTTTTGTTGATCTGAAACGAAGCTCCGTTCCCAAATTAGGATACCTTGCCCTAATATGCAAATTAGGCATTTGGTGCAATGAGGTTGTCCTCATCGCTCTCGTTGCACCCAATCTCTACTTTCTGTGGCCAGCTCCTCCCTTGCTACTTTGATTAACAGGGCCAGGCAGTGGCAAAACAGCGAGGGAGGGGCTGGCCACAGAAAGGAGCAGAGCTTGGGTGCAACAATAGCAATTAGGACACCCTCATTGCACCAAACACCAATTTACATATTAGGAAAAAGTGAATGCAGACGGGTGCTCCAGCGTCAGGAGTGCAGACGGGTGCTCCAGCGTCAGGAGTGCAGACGGGTGCTCCAGCGTCAGGAGTGCAGACGGGTGCTCCAGCGTCAGGAGTGCAGACGGGTGCTCCAGCGTCAGGAGTGGAGACGGGTGCTCCAGCGTCAGGAGTGGAGACGGGTGCTCCAGCGTCAGGAGTGGAGACGGGTGCTCCAGCGTCAGGAGTGGAGACGGGTGCTCCAGCGTCAGGAGTGGAGACGGGTGCTCCAGCGTCAGGAGTGGAGACGGGTGCTCCAGCGTCAGGAGTGGAGACGGGTGCTCCAGCGGCAGGAGTGGAGACGGGTGCTCCAGCGGCAGGAGTGGAGACGGGTGCTCCAGCGTCAGGAGTGGAGACGGGTGCTCCAGCGTCAGGAGTGTGCTCCAGCGTCAGGAGTGCAGGCGGGTGCTCCAGCGTCAGGAGTGCAGGCGGGTGCTCCAGCGTCAGCAGTAGCAGGCGGGTGCTCCAGCGTCAGCAGTAGCAGGCGGGTGCTCCAGCGTCAGCAGTAGCAGGCGGGTGCTCCAGCGTCAGCAGTAGCAGGCGGGTGCTCCAGCGGCAGCAGTAGCAGGCGGGTGCTCCAGCGTCAGCAGTAGCAGGCGGGTGCTCCAGCGTCAGCAGTAGCAGGCGGGTGCTCCAGCGTCAGCAGTAGCAGGCGGGTGCACCAGCGTCAGCAGTAGCAGGCGGGTGCTCCAGCGTCAGCAGTAGCAGGCGGGTGCTCCAGCGTCAGCAGTAGCAGGCGGGTGCTCCAGCGTCAGGAGTGCAGGCGGGTGCTCCAGCGTCAGGAGTGCAGGCGGGTGCTCCAGCGTCAGGAGTGCAGGCGGGTGCTCCAGCGTGAGGAGTGCAGGCGGGTGCTCCAGCGTCAGGAGTGCAGGCGGGTGCTCCAGCGTCAGGAGTGCAGGCGGGTGCTCCAGCGTCAGGAGTGCAGGCGGGTGCTCCAGCGTCAGGAGTGCAGGCGGGTGCTCCAGCGTCAGGAGTGCAGGCGGGTGCTCCAGCGTCAGGAGTGCAGGCGGGTGCTCCAGCGTCAGGAGTGCAGGCGGGTGCTCCAGCGTCAGGAGTGCAGGCGGGTGCTCCAGCGTCAGGAGTGCAGGCGGGTGCTCCAGCGTCAGGAGTGCAGGCGGGTGCTCCAGCGTCAGGAGTGCAGGCGGGTGCTCCAGCGTCAGGAGTGCAGACGGGTGCTCCGTCAGGAGTGGAGACGGGTGCAGTACTAGCAATCTTTCACCCCCCACACATTTGCCTTTGCATTAGCCCAATTAAAAGGCACATAAAACGAGTGCCAACTGACTTGCTATATTGTTGAACAAATAGTAGACCAGTGTGGCACACTTGGTGATGAAGCGTGGAGTCGGGATCCCACCCTGTGTATATAATAAAATAAACTCCAGCGAGATTTGCTTGGGTGTTGTTGATATTTATTGTATTGCGGCAAAGAAACACTTTGTGTGACGTTTCGGCACAAATGCCTTTTTCAAACACATGCCGCTCTGGAGGAAGGAGCCAGATGATGCTGCGCTGAAAGGGGGTATAGCATGCCACTGCATGCAATTGCTATATTGTTGAACAGTGCTCCTTATGGCCCCATATTGGCCAGTGTAAAAGAGCCCTCACTTGTCCTTGTCCCTCCAGATCCAACATACAGTAAACATCACAGAGCCCAAACCAAAATGCATCAAATGACCAACACAATTGTTTTGTCTGTGTTAGTTTTACAGGCTAAAGCGACCGCTTAAAGGGGTTCTCTGGGCCTACAGTGTTATGACACCTTTAAATCTAACCTGTAGACATAAGATCCATTGTCCCTCCGATGTGCCACCGATTTTTCCCTCTGCACAGAGCTCAAATGACTGCCAGGATTTTGAAAACACACGACACGGAGCCGACAGGAGGGCAGGCGGAGATAGCGCTGGAATGAAGGCAGCAGTAGACATGCGGGGTTTGGTTAGCAAACTGAGAATACAGCAACCAAAAATCTGGGACCGTGAAAACCAAAAACACTAAATTATGCCGCTTGGGCGTGATCTCCTTTAATCATATCAACAGTTTGGAGCCACTTCCAGTCAGCACTCATCCAGCGGAGGATCTCAATCCCGAAAAAAAAAAACGTTTCCGTTTAGTCCCCATGCATTCTGAATGGAAAGAGATCCATTCAGGATGCATCAGGATGTCTTCCGTTCCAGCAAGCTGCAGTTTTGTGTCCGGTCCTAAAAACGGAAACAAACGGATCAGACACTGAAAAAAAAAATGTAAGTCAATGGTGACCGATCTGTTTTTTATGGAGGCTAAAAAAAACGGATCCGTCACCCATTGACTTTCAATGTATTTAGTGTCGGATCCTTTTTTATTTTTTTTTATTTTAATTTCGCACTATCGCACCCTAACGGAACAGATGCATCCTGATGTGCAAAATCAAAACGAATCCGTTTAATTCTGGCATTGAGATCCTCTGCCGGAAAAGAAGCCTAAACCTATGAAGAATCCATGCGGGCAGATAGGAGAAGAACCTTGTGAATCCCTGTGCGGGCTGGAGGAGGCTGCTGACTCAGGATGGACCTGACTGCTTGCTGCTTATTTACTGTTCAGTCAGCAGTTCCTCCGATTTACGTTTATTGCATGATTAACTGATCGCTGCTGCTTTTATAATTAATGGCTTCTTGTCGGGTCCTTTATTTTCATTTCCTACAAGATCCTGCTTCGTACACCTCTCCCTGCTCTCTAGTCACGACATGACAGGAACGATTTTCCTGATGAACGATGTCGCCATCTCAGTCTCAATCTACGTCGGCTCAGGGAACAGTAACCTTCGTCCAGGCCGGTGACCTGTTCGACCGGTGAATCTCAGGATGTAAAATCCTTTTCCCCAATCAACCCTACGCGAATAAATGCGAGACTGCGCCGGAGGGGGAATTCTCTCTTCCTTCGACATAAGCTCCTCAGGAGGCGATCTCACAGACTTCTTGTAAAAACCCAAGATGTTCTGGTGGAAGATAAAACGCACCATAAACACAGGTATGTTGTTGCAAAAACAAAATGTTTTTTTTGGTGTGTTTTTTGGCCACACTAAAAACACAGTACAGCCGCAACGTGTGGCCCCTGCCCTAAGGCCACCTGCACACGTTCCAGTGTAGTACAGTACCAACAAAACGCATCCGATTACACAAATCTCATGTAGACTTTTTCTCATCGGAAATGAACCTGCCTTGCGGATTTCTAAATCTGCGGCATGTCAATTGTTTGCGGTTTTAGCTGCAGATTTCACCTTTTTCTAATAAAAGGCAAAATCTGCAGCAAAACGGCATCAATTCTACATGAAAAACCGCAGTTTGGGTAAAGAAACGCACAGAAATTCGTGCGGATCTTCTGCATGCTCCCGAAGGCTACCTGCCCACCGGTGAGGCTTTTGAAACAGAAAACCCGTCTGGTTTTTCTATGCATTTCTGCACCAAAAACGGCGAGTTACTTGCCTTTCTTGGTGTGGATTTTCTGCAGATCTCACCCTTGTATTAAAAAAAGGAAGAAATCTGCACAAAAACTGTGCACAAAGAACTGACATTTCAGAATATGTACAGCGAGTCGATTCCCGAACTAAAAGGGGGAGATTTATCAAACTGGTGTAAAAGAGCCCTGAAAAATAATAGGCGGAATCTGATTGGCTGCTATGGGCAACTTCGCCAGTTTTGATAGTGAACATGAGATTTGTCTAATTTCATACACTTTTCTGGCACGGCATTAGGGCTCATGCACACGGCTGTAGCCTGTTTTGCAAACCACAAATTTCGTATCTATAAAACACGGATACCGGACGTGTGTGTTCCGCATTTTGTCCAGAACAGAACAGTCCTATCCCTGTCCGTAACGTGGACAAGAACAGGACGTGTTCTATATTTTTGCGGGTGCTACGGGCACGCTTAGTTATAAATTTTTAGCTGAATCCTCTGGCGAAACAAAGACCGTAAAATGCCAATCTTTGCAAATGGCCCCCCTCTGTGTGTAAACCCAGATGAACAGAAGGTCTGATGTTACTGCACATACCTGCCCAAAATCACATTCCCCCTATGAGGCCACATTTTTTGTATTATGCGAATGCTAATTTGCAATCGAGTGAAACCTTCTCAAAAAGAGAAAATTATTTGCCATTCCACAGCGAGCAGCGCTTCACGCCAGCCTCAGCTGGATATAACCATCCTCTATAGCACTTCATTCTTTTCTAGGTGACGCCAGCTGCTGCCCTTCCTCCCATCCCTAGCGAAAAAAAATGATGACACGTCGAATGAATTGCGTTTAGATATTCTTAGAAGTTGGCATCCATAATGCTAAATTTACACAGTATTCTCAATTGGCAGCTGAACAAGGCGGCTGATCACACAGTCTTCAGAACAGGTGGGGCACCTGTCAGACTCCGAGCACACCACAAGGATGGCATTGATCATGTAGTAGAGGTAGTTCATTCAAGGCACTTACTAATGTATTGTGATGGTCCATATTGTCTCCTTTATTTTTCCATCACATTATACACTGCTTGTCTCTAGGGGGGTACGACCACCCTGTAATCCATCAGTGGTGGTCGTGCTTGCCTACTATAGGAAAAAAGCTCCAGGCTATAAGCACCACTGCAGTCCCTGCCATCAGAGAGGCTGACGTTTTTTCCTATAATGTGCAAGTGCGACCACCACTGCTGGATTACAGGGTGGTCGTAATTAGTGTTGAGCGAACTTGTGTTTTAAGTTCGGCGTCTAAAGTTCGAGTTCAGGTTATCGAAGAATCGCGTTATGGATTCTAAATTCCGTTATGGTCCGTGGTAGCGGAATCCATAACAGGATTCTTCCATAACCCGAACTTTAGATGCCGAACTTAAAACACAAGTTCGCTCAACACTAGTCGTAATCCCTGGATATACGAGCGGTGTATAATGCGATGGAAAAAGGAGTCCAGCCAGCAAAAGAGGCAATGTGGACAATCACAATACATTAGTAAGTGCCTTGTAGTAACTTTCTCTATAAGATAAACGCTATTTGCTGAAGCGACAAAACCCCTTTAATGCTATGACACTTTATATCGCACTGGTGGGTCTAAGACCAATAAGTTTAACTTAATATTTATAGCATTTACAATCCCTCAGAGTATATTTGTGGCCGCTCACAATCTAATTACCCTCTCACACACACGCCAATCTTGTATTCCAAAGATCACTAGTATGTGTCATAACTGTAGGCCACCAATGGGCGATCAGGACTCTCACTTCTTTTCTAGGAGTCCTGCCTGCCTTTGACAACAGCAATGCTTTTATAGTAAAGTAATAATTAGTGCTTAAATTGTGGGTGCATATAATTTGGCCACCAGGGATTTCCAACCTGCGGCTCTCCAGCTGCTGTAAAACTACAACTCCCACCGTGCCCTGCTATAGGCAATGTGGGCATGGTGGGAGTTGTAGTTTTGCAACAGCTGGAGAGCCTCAGGTTGGCCATGCCTGCTATAAACACCCATAACGGGTGTCATTTATCAAAGAACGCCTTTTTACGCTTTTTCTTTGATAGCCCCTGTGCTGCTGGAGGGTGCGTCAAATTTTTGACCTGCTTAGTGGGTACCGCTGCATCAACTTATTGGGTTTATTACGATGAGTGATGCAGGATGATTTTTTTTATTTTTTACATCAAAAACAGGCATAACAGCCCTTTTTGCAATTTATTAAGTGCCCATGTGACACAATTTTGTCGCATGGGCATTTTTACGGCATCCGGGACATCGCCATTCCTGGTAAATTTACTAACATTTATGACTGGAATGAAAACTACTCCATCAGGGGCTGAAGTAGTTTTCACTCCCTGCACATGGACTGCAGGAGGTGCGCAGAATTTATGATGGGTCCTGCACCGGCATAAAAAGGCAGTCTTTGATAAATGACCCCCAATATGTTGTTGCAAAAGCTACATGCGGTTTTTACGCTTTTTTTTTTTTACTGCACCTCAGCGGTGACGTGTGACAGCACCCTTAGGGTGCCTGCACACAGTGGAGATTATGCATGTTTTTTCCTTGTGGATTTCGGGCGGAAAAAACACAGCATAATAAGTACCGGCAAAGTGTAGGAGATAAGACATTTATGCTTTTTTTAAACCTGCAACATGTCAATTGTTGCTGTGTTTTTCTGTTAAAAACCACACAGATTTTTGGTGCAGATTTCATGTGGATTTTCTGCACATAAATTTGCACCGTATGCAAGTGATTGCACATAAGATCCGCACGGATTTATGTCCGTTTCTGCCACATATCCGCACCAAAATCTGAAATTTCTAATTTTGGAGCCGATTAGATGCCGTTTTTCCGCAGATCTCAGACTTCATTGGAAAAGGGTGATTTCCACAGCTAAAACCGCAAACCTGCGAAGTCTACATGAGATACGTAATCTCATACACTTCGCTGGTACTGCATTATGCCGCGGTTTATCCGCACAGGAATACGCACTTATTCTGCAAAGTGTGCAGGCGGCCTTAGGATGCCTCTACCTGGTCAGGTTTCTTGATGCAGTTTTTGAATCCAAAACCAGGTATAAATCATAAAAGAAGAGAAAATATAGAGGACAGATCCAACTTCTCTTATTTCAATCAACTCCTAGTTTTGGCTTCAAAAACTGCAAAGAACCTTAGTGTGCACCAACAAAGTGTTTTGGGAGTAACTGTCCTTTTTGGCAACTTTTTAAGCTCCCACGTGACAAGATTTTGTCGCACAGGAATTTTTTCATAGCGTTTCACACTTAAGAGTGTCAAGGGAGTGGTGGGCAGAGGTGTGGCAGGGGCCAGGACATCGGTGTGGCGAAACCAACCTTGCCACTGGGTTTTGGAGGGGCCTGGCTACTAGCCTCTTGCCCCAGGATTATGGGCCCTCTCATCAGCCAGGCCTCATTTGTTCACAAAGGACTTGGACTAACTTGAACTCTCACCCCCACGAATTAGACCAGGGTTCAAGTTAGTCCATTACGCTTGGTAATTGTATTTTGTGGATTGCGTCTCAGACAATGCTCATTGTATTTTGTTTATTGCGTTACAGACAGAGGGAAGGGGATTTTGTGTACAATTGCTGGGGAGGTTTGAATACTGTAAATGCATGTGATTGGCTGTTTTTACAAAACCCTGTGGGTGGTGGCCTTGTTGGAAGATGTGTATAAAATGCTTGTGTGTTAGAATAAAGTGGTTGCTTTTATACCTTCATGAAGTTTTGGCTCATGTTTGGGGAATGCGATAACTACATTCTTGGGGATTGCTATATCACAATACTCCCCTGAGTATAAGCTCTTGTAAGAGCTTGTTCATGGTTCCTGCTCTCTGGATGTAGGAGAGGTTCACCCACTGGAAGCTGAAGCCCAGTCTTGGGTCCAGCGTGGGTAGAGGACGGTGAGACCCCAACCAAGCTGCGGCGGTTCATGGGGTCTGCAGTGCGTACAGTGTCAAGTGGAGTGCTTGGAGTCCTCTGGAAGCACTAGGAGCATATATCGACGGAGGTACCTGGTCGGGGTGCTAGGCGTTCTGTTACATTGGTGGCAAGCAGTGGGATGGCGTCCTAGTGTGAGGAGAAGCAGCTCGGAGACACCGTTCGTGGAGTATATTGAGGGCAACGCTAGTATCCGTACAGCGCCCCTGGCTACAGCAATATGTATACCGTTGGTTCCTGCACAGCATTCCATGAGGAAGATCACCCGGATTACAGGGATGCCGAGCGGAAAGGCGTATGGCACCAGGCCCTGGAGGACGTGCAGCGTCGGAGGGGTGAGAGTCTTCCCAGTGAGGAGCAGAGATTGCGAATGCAATTGGCGCTGCGACTACCTCTACTGGGAGAGCAACCATTGATGGAGTGGGTGTCAGAGCTTGAGACACTGGTATGGCAGGAAACCTGGCTGGATGACGCTTACCAAGCACTATGGTGGGACACAGTACGACAGGCTCCATGGATGGAGGAGTACGCCAAGCCCGAAGGTGAGGAAGATAATTTCCCTGGTTTATTGTGGGAGTCTTTTGAAGACATTGACTTTGGAAGCACAGAAGAGTCTACATTTTGGGACATTACGGACTACAGGTGGGACCTGCACAATTGGCCTACAACTAGTGGGGTTAGGGCAGATCTGACCTTTCTGGTCCAAAGGGAGTGGGAACTGGAGCAAGATTATCAACAGTTGTTTCGCTCCATTCAAGCCCAGCGCAAGATACAAGACAGTTGGATACCAGGCCCAGACCTGCAGCCCTACCCCTGGCAAGTCACAGCTGAGGTATCCCCTACTTCCTCACCAACTGTGGAGGTAGGGGACTTCAGAGACTGATACTGGGAGGAACCCCAGTCGGCAGGACCGCAGTCTCTGCACCAGGGATGGGACCGCAGTCTCTGCACCAGGCCTACCGGAATGCTGGACGGCCGGTACGGATCCCCCACCAACCCTGCAGGAATGCCAGGAGGAGGAGGAGGTAAACGATCCCTCCTCTCCACAGCTGATCCGCAACAAGGTCCTGGGGGCAGGATTCCCTGATCCCATCCCAGCGGAAGAGCTGGCATCTGGGCAGAGCGCAGTCGGCCTCTGCCCTCCCCTATCCTCTTCTCCAGAGCCAGACTTCCCACAGGCACCCCAGCAGAAGAGCTGGCATCTGGGCAGAGCGCAGTTGGCCTCTGCCCTTTCCTATCCTCTTCTCCAGAGCCGGACTTCCCACAGGCTACCCCAGCGGAAGAGCTGGCATCTGGGCAGAGCACAGTCGGCCTCTGCCCTCCCCTATCCTCGTGTCCAGAGGCTGACTCCCCACTGGCTACCCCAGCGGAAGAGCTGGCATCTGTCCAGAGCGCAGTCGGCCTCTGCCCACCAAGTACCTACAGCTCCAAGGTAGAGAACCACAAGGAAGCAAGGAGTCGCAGATGCCCACTCAACAGCTGGGGACATACAGAACAGAGCCAGGCCCCAAAATTCAACAGGTCCAGTATTGGGTTGTGGTTGGACTGCCAGACTAACTCAGGTACTGACCGTGAGGTCAGGTATCTGGTTAGTCTTCCCTGGGAGGGGGAGATGTGTGGCGAAACCAACCTCGCCACTGGGTTTTGGAGGGGCCTGGCTACTAGCCTCCTGCCCCAGGATTATGGGCCCTCTCATCAGCCAGGCCTCATTTGTTCACAAAGGACTTGGACTAACTTGAACTCTCACCCCCACGAATTAGACCAGGGTTCAAGTTAGTCCATTACGCTTGGTAATTGTATTTTGTGGATTGCGTCTTAGACAATGCTCATTGTATTTTGTTTATTGCGTTACAGACAGAGGGAAGGGGATTTTGTGTACAATTGCTGGGGAGGTTTGAATACTGTAAATGCATGTGATTGGCTGTTTTTACAAAACCCTGTGGGTGGTGGCCTTGTTGGAAGAGGTGTATAAAATGCTTGTATGTTAGAATAAAGTGGTTGCTTTTATACCTTCATGAAGTTTTGGCTCATGTTTGGGGAATGCGATAACTACATTCTTGGGGATTGCTATATCACAATACTCCCCTGAGTATAAGCTCTTGTAAGAGCTTGTTCATGGTTCCTGCTCTCTGGATGTAGGAGAGGTTCACCCACTGGAAGCTGAAGCCCAGTCTTGGGTCCAGCGTGGGTGGAGGACGGTGAGACCCCAACCAAGCTGCGGCGGTTCGTGGGGTCTGCAGTGCGTACGGTGTCAAGTGGAGTGCTTGGAGTCCTCTGGAAGCACTAGGAGCATATGTCGACGGAGGTACCCGGTCGGGGTGCTAGGCGTTCCGTTACAATCGGTCTCGACAAATTTACCAAAATTTACACAGGTGTAAATGTTGGTGAAAGTTTTAACTCCTGGCGCACGGACTGCTGGAGGTGCTCCTATTTTATGGAGAGGTGCGCGCCTCGTCATAACTTAGATGCTTCCTCCGGCAGCGCAAAGGGGAAACAAAGACTGGTGTAAAACGACGGTCTTTGTAAATGACCCCCATTGCGGTTTATTAAACCTCGAATATCTGCACGGAACAATGATCACATCTCCTCCACGAGCAGCCTTTATTCTGCAAATAATCCATCTGCTTTATCGTGGAGTAATTAGGCCACTAGATGCTGAGAAAGCCCTGGCAGCCGAGAGCACCTCATCAAAGAAAATCATTTTAGAATCGCGTTCTCGGAGGAGCAGGATTTTCAGGAACTTGTAAGATCCATTAACAGAAGCAGCAAATGTATTCTGAGGTCGCTAAAAAGGAGCAGCTCTAAGAACCAATGCGTACATCTCCTCTTCTCACATAAGTGAGGTCCAACCATGCAACTGTTAAAGGGGTTATACGAGGCTGGAAATGTCCCCATATACCCGGCCCCTCACACTGATTTTACTTACCTGGCTCTCCGCGTTGCACCTGCTTCTCCGCATGCGTTGCTGAAAACATCGGGGGGGAAGGGGGGAGCAGCCAATGGCAGGCGGTGATGGGGATGAGCCTCCTTGACATTGTAAGTCAGGGACCGATACAGGCAGCCAGGTAAGTAGAATCAGGGCCCAGGCATATGGGGGGCCATTTACAGCCTCGGATAACCCCTTTAAAGGGAATCGGTCACCATTGTAAAAGTAGTGACAGAGACCCTGATTCCTGACACCCAGCCGATAAGCTGTATGAAGGGAAGGTGCGCATGTGCCGTCTCCCTGCTCGCTGCTGCTATGTCTATGGCCAAGCAGGAAGAGTGAATGGAGACGGCATGCGCACACTGCCGCACTTTCCCTTCATACAGCTGATCGGTGGGGTGACGGGTGTCGGAACCCAGCTGATATGATATTGATGACCTATCCTGAGTATTGGTCATCAATATTAAAATCCGGGAGAACCTGTTTAAATCCACACTAAAAATGCACATAAATCTGCACTATTTATCACGTTTTTGGTGCATTTCAAAGTCCATAGGGCAGGTCAATTTCCACACCTAAGATAAAAGCAAAGCGTCTGATGCACATTGCTGGTACTGTATTACGCTATTTCCCTGCACATAATCCGCATCGTGTGCAGGCGCCCCTAGGCTACTTTCACACTAGCGTTTTACTAGTCGGATTACTGGATCCGGCAGGGTTCAGCAAAAACGCTTAAGTTACTGATAATACAACCGTCTGCATCCGCTATGAACGGATCTGGTTGTATTATCTGTAACATAGCCAAAACGGATCAGTCATGAAAGTCAATGGGGGATGGATCCGTTTTCTATTGTGTCAGAGAAAATAGATCCGTCCCCATTGACTTGCATTGTGGGTCATGACGGATCCGTTTTCCTCCACATCCCAGGATATAAAGTAAACCGCAGCATGCTCTCCGGTATGAGAACGCAACGGAATGCATTTTGGAGCACTCCGTTCTGTTCAGTTACATTTTCTCCCCACTGACGGATCTCAATACCGGAAAATAGAAACGCTCATGTGAACGTAGCCTTACTGGGTTTCTTGCTGTTTAGCTGCTGCTGGTCTTCTTAATGAGGAGCTCACGCTGTGTTGCCCCCTCCCCAGCCGCTTATCGACAGCTCTCTCCCTACACTGCGCAAAACAGATTAGTAATGGCTGCAATTGGAAACACTTAAAAAGAACCTGTCATTTCTCCTGACATGTCTGTTTTAGTAACTTCTTGCATTCCCAGTGTAATAACAATTCTGGAGCATCTATTCTTATGACTATGTTGTGGCATTCCTCTGTTATTCCTGCTAGAAGTTATGAATAAATTGCTAACAGGTTGCAGTGACGGTCTAGATGGGTGTTACTAGTTGGGGTGTGTGTCCCTGCATAGTCCGACACCGACAGCACTGATTCGATAGCGTCAGACTGTTCAGGGACATATCCCCCCCCCCCCCCTACCAACTGTTAGCACCGATCTGGACCTTCACTGCAAACTGCTACCAATGTATTTATAACTTCTAGCAGGAATAATAATAGCACATCATAAAGTCATAAGAATAGAGGTTGTAAATGTAAAAATTGTTACTACATGGGTAATGAATGTAGTTACTAAAAAGACATGCAAGGAGAGGTGACACATCCTCTTTAAAGGGATAGTTCCCACTAAGAACACTTCTATATTTATCTCCTGTCCAGTAGATAGGGGATGACTCCTAGGGATCCCAATGTTGGGACCACCACAATCACTAGTCCCCAATTCCTTCTCAGTGCTATTCTCCATCAGCCCCATAGACCTTGAATGTGTTTGATTCTGTTCCATTTAGAACCCCCCCCCAGCAATCGTACATCTATCATATATCCTAGCAAGACTTGCTTGATCTCCAGTGAAGACAGATTCCTTTTTTTTTCTGAGACGGACCTTAAAAAGGTGACATAATTTGGAAAATATCATCTGCTTTTTGCCCCAGAAACACCACTTTTGAGTGGGACCGAGTTGCACTAATCTCACCCGATCCCTTTACAGTACGGATTTGTACACCAAAACCACACATATAGTTGCATGCAAAAGGTTGGGCACCCCACGTCAAACAGTTAAAGAGGACCTTTCATGGGTCCAGACATTATGAAATAAGTAGGGGGTTGTGTAGGGCATAATTCAGGGATGTAATATCGCTTACTAGTGTGTCTGTTCGCCCGCTGTGCGTTCACTTTGCCTGCCTGATATGCTAATAAATAGCCCTGTTTCTCTATGGGCGTCTCCTTCTCTGTGGCTGTAGCGCGGTCCAATCACAGTGGAGAGCGTCACAGCCAGGGAGAAGGAGACGCCCATAGAGAAACTGGGCAGTCGCCTCCTCCCTGTACCGATGCGATTCATTGGCATACCAGCCGGGAAAACTGCAGGGGGGCAGAGCGGGGGAACGGAGCGGCGCCTAGACAAACTAGTAAGCAATATTACATCCATGAATTATGCCCTACACAACCCCCTACTTATTTCATAATGTCACGTTAAAATATAAAATGATCTCCAAACGGCATAAAGTTAAAGATAACACATTCCCTTTGTATTTTAAGCAAAAACAATTTTATATTTTCATCTTTTACATTTTCAATGTAACAAAACAGGAGAAGGTCCCTAAGCAAAACTTTGGGCACCCTACATGGTTAGTACCTAGTAGCAACCCCTTTGGCAAGTATCACATCTTGTAAACACTTCTTGTAGCCAGCCAAGAGTCTTTCAATTCTTATTTAAGGGATTTTCCTCCATTCTTCCTTGCAAAAGTCTTCGGCCTCTTTCAGACGGGCGTTGCGGGAAAAGGTGCGAGTGCGTTGCGGGAACACATTGTAATGCGTTTTGCTCTCGCGTGAGAAAAATCGCGCATGTTTGGTACCCAAACCCGAACGTCTTCACAGAAGTTCGGGCTTGGGATCAGTGTTCTGTAGATTGTATTATTTTCCCTTATAACATGGTTATAAGGGAAAATAATAGCATTCTGAATACAGAATGCATAGTACAATAGCGCTGGAGGGGTTAAAAAAAAAATATATATATAATTTAACTCACCTTAATCCACTTGATCGCGGAGCCGGCATCTCCTTCTTTCTTCATCTTAGCTGTGTGGAGCAACAGGACCTGTGGTGACGTCACTCTGGTCATCACATGATCCATCACATGATCTTTTACCATGGTGATGGATTATGTGATGACAGGAATTATGTCACCACAGGTCCTTTTCCTGCCCACAGCTAAGATGAAGACAGAAGGAGATGCCGGCTCCGCGATCAAGTGGATTAAGGTGAGTTAAATTATTTTTTTAACCCCTCCAGCTATTTTTTTAACCCCTCCAGCGCTATTTTACTATGCATTCTGTATTCAGAATGCTATTATTTTCCCTTATAACCATGTTAAGGGAAAATAATAATGATCGGGTCTCCATCCCGATCGTCTCCTAGTAACCGTGCGTGAAAATCGCACCGCATCCGCACTTGCTTGCGGATGCTTGCGATTTTCACGCAACCCCATTCACTTCTATGGGGCCTGCGTTGCGTGAAAAATGCAGAATATAGAGCATGCTGCGATTTTCACGCAACGCACAAGTGATGCGTGAAAATCATCGCTCATGTGAACAGCCCCATAGAAATGAATGGGTCGGTATTCAGTGCGGGTGCAATGCGTTCAACTCACGCATCGCATCCGCGCGGAATACTCGCCCGTGTGAAAGGGGCCTTCCAGTTCTGTGAGATTCCTGGGCCGTCTTGCACGCACTGCTCTTTTGAGGTCTATCCATACATTTTTAATGATCAGGGGACTGTGAATACCGTGGTAAAACCTTCAGCTTGAGCCTTCTGAGGTAGTCTATTGCGGATTTTAAAGGTGAGTTTAGGATCATTATCTATTTCTTGAAGTCTATAGAGAAACCACTCTACAGAAGAAGCGGAATCACACAAACAATTGACATGCTTGGTATTTTAAGATCTGCACAGCAGGTCAATTTCTGTACGGAAGAAAAAAAGGCTAAGTGTACATGAGATCTGCCAAATCTCATTCACTTTTCTGCTGCTGTATTAGGGCTCATGCACACGGCCGTGTGCCGGCTGGGCCCATATTGCGGCCCGCAAACAGGCCATTTTGGCACCACATCCCGGATGCGGACCCATTCAATCTGGAAGGTGCGGTGCGGAACTGAGGCACGGAAGCCCACGGAGTGCTTCCAAGGGGTTTCTCTCCATACCTCCGCACCGCCAAAAAAGTAGTATGGGTCTGGATTGTTCTGCAGAATCCACAAGGATGTTGCCCGTGCGTTGGGGACCCCAACGCAAGGGCTGTGTGCATGAGCCCTTATGTGCAGTTTATCTGCATGAAAATCCACACGTAATCTGCATCGTGTGCAGGTGGCCTGAAGGTATAGCATGTTCTTCCGTGATGCACTGCCCATCAAGCATTTAGGTTTCGTGTTCCTTTAATCCCGCGAGTGACAGGAGGCTGTGAAGCGAGCAGCTCTTCTGACATTATAAGCAACATTTGCCTGATGGCAGAACAAGCTCCTGGATACCTTAATGAGCTCATTAATTTATCCGTTGTTTAACTTTTCTTTCATTTTAATTACTGCACTGGGAACCGACCCAACATTTCCTTGACTGTATCGTCAGCCTAAACTGGAATGAGAACAGCAGAGTTTATGCGTGGTAACGAGACGGTAAAGGGAGATGTTCTGCACAAGATATGCTAGCTGACATTCTGAGCGTGACCTGCAATAATTCGCAAATCTGTGGTTTATAAAAAGCCACGTTATGCAATCCAGATAACAAAAAGCAGGAGGGGCCGATTTCATCAGATCTTCAGCATCGCTGGCTCTTGCAATATGTTTCGTTAGCTTTGAACATCAAATACTCCAGGCTTGCATTACGGATCTGCTTTCATGTCGATATTAAAGCGTTGCGCTACGGCGTCGATTTTTCAAATGTGCCCAAAGTTTCCCGAAAAGGTAAAAATAAAACATACATTTCCAAAGAAAATTTTTGCAAACGGCTAAAAATCTTTTCTATACCTTTCTAAAGATCAACCGCTGCATAAAAAAAAATGGCCATTAAATTTCCATCTGTCCCACCTCTGTCACCTCCCCCTCATTAGCGGCTCTCCGAGGCTGTGTAACGAGCTTCATCAAACAGGCGACGGCGTGAGCGCCCACGTTTTCTTACCTTACATTGCCACCTGTAATTGGTGCCCTTCAAAGTTTGATGATTCTGTCTACTGGGTCAGGGCGGCTTTGAATTATCCGCAGTGACCCGTGTCCTTTAGATCCTGGTGTAAAAAAAGATCAAGGCAATGATGACTTTTTATTTTGTTTCTACTGCAAATGCCGAAGATGTGTGCGAATATGAACACAGCAGAGGCTGAGCCCGGATTTTACGTCCCTCCAAAGCCAGCTGGATAGAAGCGATGTAGTCAATGTCAATAACAGCCCGGCCTCCGCTACCACTGTAATTATCAACACTATGGTTCGAGACAACTAATTGGAACAGGCCACCGGTTTCTGGTAATGTGTTCACATTTCTAGCATGCTATTATGACAGACCTGTCACTTGAAAGATTTGCTGTGATGCACGCCAAGTCATCGACAAAGACGATTTCACTGGTATTACATTTTCATTTCTATAGGGCCAACATATTCAGTACCATCCAGCTTTAAGGCAATGTTCCCCAACCTATGGCTCTCCAGATGCAGCAAAACTACAACTCCCACAATGTCCAGACGGCCTGTGGGCATGATGGGGGCTTAGTTTTTCAACAGCTCAAAAGCCACAGCTTGGAGACCACTGCTGTAAGGGCTCATTCAGACAAGCAATGTTCACGTCCTTGTGCCATCCATGTTTAGAACAGACATTTTTTTGGGGGGTACCATCTCTCCTTGGGGAGAGAGCTCATTTGCATCCCTTTCTTCCTAGAACAGACATCGTCTGGACTTCACACTGATACATTACTGACTGTCAATGGGCCAATTCACATATGCAATTTACCACTAGAACCGTCTATCCGTGCACAGAGAACCACAACACACACTACTTTGGACCAGTTTTCAGGCAAGGCTCATCCATTTCAGGGAATGGATCCAGAAGAAAAAACGGCACATGGACTCAATCCGTGTCTGTATTTAGTGACCAGAATGCAGATGAATTTTACATCATTCATATGAATAATCCCTACGTAGGCTGTAGGTTGGTGTCAGGTCAGTGGTTTGCCCAGCTCTTGAAGCCTGTGAGATCTGGTAGTCTGGACCTACTGGCCCCCTCTTTCCTCCGTTCATCCTTGCTGGTTGCTGTAGCCTGCATGCCCTACTTAGACCTCTTTAGTCTGCTTATAGCGCCTATTGCTGACTGTCTCTGGGACATCTTCCCCTATGGGAGGATGCCTGAGCAATAGGTATTCTAGGGTGCTAGTTTGTGGAAAGGTGTTCTGTTTGTCTGTGTAGTGAAATCTGCCCAATTCCACCTTCTGCTGCCTGACCCAATTACCGTATTGACCCTTTGCTGCCTGCTCAAACCTCTGACCTGGTTTACAGATTTGCACAAACTCTGCTTGCCCTGACCTCGGCCAGTTACTATGAGTTTTGCCTGATCCTTTGGTGCTCCATACTGGTGTCTCTGACCTCTGTGGGTTAGCTGTCAGCCACATTAGGACTATTCCATGTGGCAACAGCCTGGTAGTTTCCCTGCAGCAAAGTCCAGTTCTCTGAATAGGGGTTAAAGGGTGAATACCAGGGGCATAGGTCGCAATAACGCCTGTACAAGCGTCATAGACGCCTGTTCAGGCCATTTTACTCCCTGGAAAAAGACTCATATGTAACTTGTCTAGTCAGGAGCGCTGTATCAGAAGCTGCCAAGTCCAGCACACATGAAGCGACGCCCCTCTCCCGAGAAGCACCGTGCCTCATAGACATCTCTCTCACCAGGACCTGTGGTGATGTCACAGTCACGTGATCAGCCATGTGTGTGGGGGGAGTTAGGGGAACACAGGCTCTGTGTAGGACTGTGCTGGTGGAGAATGCAGAGGTACTTTATGTATGGAAGGTGTGTATAAAGCAGGGCTATGTCAGTGTAACCAGTCTATTATACAGTTTGCTGTGTGTAATGTGCACATAGTAGTTCTATCTGTGTAATGGACATGTAGCAGAGCTATCTGTGTGGTGTAAGGTGGGCCCTGCGTATGGCAGCGCCAGGGGGGGGGCCTGCGTATGGCAGCGCCAGGGGGGGGGCCTGCGTATGGTAGCGCCAGGGGGGGCCCTGCGTATGGCAGCGCCGGGGGGGCCCTGCGTATGGCAGCGCCAGGGGGGGCCCTGCGTATGGCAGCGCCAGGGGGGGCCCTGCGTATGGCAGCGCCAGGGGGGGCCCTGCGTATGGCAGCAGTGGTCTTATGTTTAGTGCATGATGTTGGATAAATCTAAAATTGTCTACATTTATTTCTGCATGGTTCTGCAATGGTTCCCTGCAGATATACACTGCTCAAAAAAATAAAGGGAACACTTAAACAACACAATGTAACTCCAAGTCAATCACTCTTCTGTGAAATCAAACTGTCCACTTAGGAAGCAACACTGAGTGACAATCAATTTCACATGCTGTTGTGCAAATGGGATAGACAACAGGTGGAAATTATAGGCAATTAGCAAGACACCCCCAATAAAGAAGTGGTTCTGCAGGTGGTGATCACAGACCACTTCTCAGTTCCTATGCTTCCTGGCTGATGTTTTGGTCACTTTTGAATGCTGGCGGTGCTTTCACTCTAGTGGTAGCATGAGACGGAGTCTACAACCCACACAAGTGGCTCAGGTAGTGCAGCTTATCCAGGATGGCACATCAATGCGAGCTGTGGCAAGAAGGTTTGCTGTGTCTGTCAGCGTAGTGTCCAGAGCATGGAGGCGCTACCAGGAGACAAGCCAGTACATCAGGAGACGTGGAGGAGGCCGTAGGAGGGCAACAACCCAGCAGCAGGACCGCTACCTCCGCCTTTGTGCAAGGAGAAACAGACTCCATGAGGGTGATATGAGGGCCCGACATCCACAGGTGGGGGTTGTGCTTACAGCCCAACACCGTGCAGGACGTTTGGCATTTGCCAGAGAACACCAAGATTGGCAAATTCGCCACTGGCGCCCTGTGCTCTTCACAGATGAAAGCAGGTTCACACTGAGCACATGTGACAGACGTGACAGAGTCTGGAGACGCCGTGGAGAAAATTCTGCTCCCTGCAACATCCTCCAGCATGACCGGTTTGGCATTGGGTCCGTAATGGTGTGGGGTGGCATTTCTTTGGAGGGCCGCACAGCCCTCCATGTGCTCGCCAGAGGTAGCCTGACTGCCATTAGGTACCGAGATGAGATCCTCAGACCCCTTGTGAGACCATATGCTGGTGCGGATGGCCCTGGGTTCCTACTAATGCAAGACAATGCTAGACCTCATGTGGCTAAAGTGTGTCAGCAGTTCCTGCAAGACGAAGGCATTGATGCTATGGACTGGCCCGCCCGTTCCCCAGACCTGAATCCAATTGAGCACATCTGGGACATCATGTCTCGCTCTATCCACCAACGTCACGTTGCACCACAGACTGTCCAGGAGTTGGCAGATGCTTTAGTCCAGGTCTGGGAGGAGATCCCTCAGGAGACCGTCCACCACCTCCTCAGGAGCATGCACAGGCATTGTAGGGAGGTCATACAGGCACGTGGAGGCCACACACAGTACTGAGCCTCATTTTGACTTGTTTTAAGGACATTACATCAAAGTTGGATCAGCCTGTGGTGTGTTTTTCCACTTTAATTTTGAGCGTGACTCCAAATCCAGACCTCCATGGGTTAAAAAATTAGATTTCCATTTTTAATTTTTGTGTGATTTTGTTTTCAGCACATTCAACTATGTAAAGAACAAAGTATTTCAGAAGAATATTTAATTAATTTAGATTTAGGATGTGTTATTTTTGTGTTCCCTTTATTTTTTTGAGCAGTGTATATATATATATATATATATATATATATATATATATATAAATTACAGCAAAATTTGTACTCCTCCTCGGCTAAATATACTCCTCAAAATTGTTAAGAGGAGTATTTTTACTCTTCTGGAAAAAATGTAGTGCGACCTCTGACCAGGGGACTGACAGGATAACGTCCTTAGGTTTAGCCTAAAGTTAAACTGGTAGATGCAGCGGTTCCACCCTCTCTTATAGTTGGTCCTGGTACAATTTTGGCATCTTTGTTGTGCAGAAAATTTCATACAATTCTTTATTGATAACTCAGTAGAAGTGAGGCTTGCCTCCTCGATTTGCATCTAAACTACAAAGCTACTAGGTTCAATAACCCACAAAATGGTTGATGTAACATTCATAAATGGTTGTCAGGGGATAGCATAGATACAGTACTAACTGGAGGATACGTTTAAGTCATTACTGATGGAATGTGGTTGTAATAAGGCAAGAACCTCAGAATTAGGTAACAGCAAACAACCTGACTCTCCTAATAGCATTCCTCAAAGATGAGGACTACTTGACAACAAGGCTTATGTTAATGTCTAGAGTGTTTGTGTGAATGTTCGCACAGTTTTCCATGCTATGTAAGACTGGTTGATGTCTTATGGGGTGTTCTGCTTTTCTTTGCATCAACAGGGGAAACAAAGTTTGATATTTAACAGTCATTCCTCTTTTAGTAGACATCGCTTATCTAGACTTTAGTAAGACTTTTGATACTGTCCCACATAGAAGGCTTATCAATAAATTACAGTCTTTGGGCTTGGACTCCCATATTGTTGAATGGATTAGGCAGTGGCTGAGGGACAGACAACAGAGGGTTGTAGTCAATGTGTAACGGTCACGTCCACACACACACAGGGGGAAGGGTAGTGACCACTGCGCTCCACCCTCACCCCTGGCCCTGCCTACTTGCCTCACGAGTCCTGATGACAGGGGACAACTGGACGGCAGTCCCTAACTTAGGATATGTGCAGGGAAGACAGACAAGACAAAATACGGAACATGAACGGACCGGGTCAGAACCAAGAGAGCTACGCAGTACAACAGATAAAGAAAAGAATGGTCAGGAGAAGCCGGGGTCAAATACCAGGAGAGTAGCGAAGTACAAGAGGAGTCCTAAGAGAGTAGTCAGGTGGGAGCCGAGGTCACAATACCAGGATGTATGCGCAGTACAGGAGGAGCAGGCAGAGGATCGTCAGGGAACAGGATCAGGTAAATATTCAGTAGTCCAACAAATAGCCAGGAACCTAGAAATTAACAGGCAACCTGTAGCCAGCAGGCTGCCTGTATTTATAGTGAGGAGTGAGGGTCATGTGACGTGGCCAGCGTCACATGACAGACAGACCAACCAGTCGAGCACCGAGTGATCAGCTCGGCGCTCAAGGCAGACTAGGAGCAGGGAGCCACCCAGCTAGTAAAGCCGCCCTGGGAATGAGGTCAAACACAGAACCTCATTCCAAAAGCTAAGCAACAGTTCTGCGGGCAATGGGGGACCGAGTGCACCTTCGGAACCCCGTGACACAATGGAGTATATTCAGACCATGGTGTTGTTACCAGTGGGGTACCTCAGGGATCTGTTCTGGGACCCATATTGTTTAATATCTTTATCATCGAAATTGCAGAAGGCCTCGATGGTAAGGTGTGTCTTTTTGCTGATGACACAAAGATTTGTAACAGGGTTGATGTTCCTGGAGGGATACACCAAATGGAAAAGGATTTAGGAAAACTAGAGGAATGGTCAAAAATCTGGCAACTAAAATTTAATGTTGATAAGTGCAAGATAATGCACCTGGGGCGTAAAAACCCAAGAGCAGAATATACAATCAGTGATACAGTCCTAACCTCAGTATCTGAGGAAAGGGATTTAGGGGTCATTATTTCAGAAGACTTAAAGGTAGGCAGACAATGTCATAGAGCAGCAGGAAATGCTAGCAGAATGCTTGGGTGTATAGGGAGAGGCATTACCAGTAGAAAGAGGGAGGTGCTCATGCCGCTCTACAGAGCACTAGTGAGACCTCATGTGGAGTATTGTGCTCAGTACTGGAGACCATATCTCCAGAAGGATATTGATACTTTGGAGAGAGTTCAGAGAAGAGCTACTAAACTGGTACATGAATTGCAGGATAAAACTTACCAGGAAAGATTAAAGGACCTTAACATGTATAGCTTGGAAGAAAGACGAGACAGAGGGGATATGATCGAAACATTTAAATACATAAAGAGAATCAACAAGGTAAAAGAGGAGAACATACTTAAAAGAAGAAAAACTGCTACAAGAGGACATAGTTTTAAATTAGAGGGGCAAAGGTTTAAAATTAATATCAGGAAGTATTACTTTACTCAGAGAGTAGTGGATGCATGGAATAGCCTTCCTGCAGAAGTGGTAGCTGCAAATACAGTGAAGGAGTTTAAGCATGCATGGGGTAGGCATAAGGCCATCCTTCAAATAAAATAGGGCTAAGGGCTATCCATAGTATTCAGTATATTGGGCAGACTAGATGGGCCAAATGGTTCTTATCTGCCGACACATTCTATGTTTCTATGTTTTCATCCACATCTTCTCAACCATCTCTTCAACCATATTAACTAAGTCATTCCCTACTCAGACATCAATTATTTTAATAAGCTGCAGTTTTTGTCATCCACATGTGTACCACAGAGATAGAGATGAACCCTAGAAGCTGGTTTATATGTGCAGAACAATGAGACTGGCATCTGGAGTTCACTTCATTCACCAGTGACCTGGGAAGTAATTGCTCATTGGGGAAGGAACTCGCTTATTCTCGCTTTCCAAAATCAATAAACGTCTTCCTTTACAGGAGGCCCAAGGATCAGAAATCTGAAGATTCTTAACACAACATGAGACCTGTCAGGAAACATTTTAGTAGGCAATTTGTTGTTTTGCTAAAAAAAAAAAAGCCTTGTTTAGTGTAGAAAAAAGATGAAAATATAATTTTCTTAAAAGGGGTATTCCCATCACAATGATCACTGTTATATCTGTTAATGATTTGACAGTGATCATTTTTCTAAATACATTTTATTACCCAATTCCCACCCTTTTTGAGAAAAAAAGTCCCCTCTTACCTGATTGTTGTCTTTCGTCTCCCCTGGTTACGGCCACCTCTCCTGACGAATCCCGCCGGGCCGCACTTGCGCAAAAGCTTGAGGATTCTCTTCCGGCCGGGCAATGTCCTGAACGCGCACGCCGCCGCGCATGCGCCATGATGACTTCTTCCTGGCCAGTATAGTACAGAGCCGCGAACGCGCACGCCGGCTCTGTACTATACAGGCCAGGAATAAGTCTCCATGGTGCATGCGCGGTGGCGTGCACGTTGAGGACATTACGCGGCCCGGCAGGGAGAAAAACTTCAGTCTTCTGCGCAAGCGCGGCCCGGCGAAGACGTCAATCAAGCCCAGCCGAATCCAGGAAGTGAACGTCGCGCTGGACGAAGGTAAGTATGAAAACTAAAGATGGGAATACCTCTTTAAGGCTTATGCTTATGTCTGTGGTGCAGGCCATAGGGACACACACAGATACAATTACACACTACTTTCATGGGATTATCCAGTAACCACTGAACAAAAAATACATGAATCAAGAAAGGAACAGATTTCCTCCAATGCCAGAAGAGTATTAAAAGGGGTTATCCAACATACGGATTAAACTTAGACCTGCATCGCTCCTGATGCCCGCAAGGCCACTGCTGCCCAGGGGGTGGGATGGCAGGGGATAAAGGTGGCGGTTGGGGAGTAAGCTAATAGCAGGCCACGAAGGGAACGAGCCTCCCTAGCATCACCGGCAATGCTAGCGAAGCTCTTCCCCGTGGCGGCCTGCTACTGGCAGCCCCCTGCCTCCATTTGTTTTGATCTGCATGACTGAGAGATGCAGCAGCGGCCCTACAGGCATCGGGAGCGACGCGGATGCCGGGTAGTGGGGTAAGTATAACATGTATGAGGTGCCCAGGCATTTTTGGGGGCATTATAGTGGTTGGATAACCCCTTTAAAAGGTTCATTCACACAATAGGGATTATGTCTGTGTGACGTCCATGTTGCATTTTTTTTTTTTTGTGGACCTATTGACTTCAATGGGACCGTGGTCCGCATTTGCGGCCAGGAATAGGACAAGTTCTATCCTTTGTGGAATGGACATACAGATGCAGAAAGCACACGTAAGACATCAGACACTTGCTCCCTATCCAGCTATCCAGTGGATAGGGGATATAGGTCCTTTTACACTAACCGATTGTCGGGCAGATTATCGGGGAGGAATGTTTGTTCCCAATAATCTGCCTGTGTAAAGGTGCCACCTATCACTCAATGAACAAGCAAAACGCAAATGTTCGTGCAGATCATGATTTGTTGGTAGCAAATCGTGCTGTCTGAAGAGCACTCTGTTGCCCAGAAACAATGACGATGACATTAGCCATTGCTCGTCCCCATATAGTGGAGGGGATCTCTGAATGTAAATGTAGCAGTCTCCTTCACTGACGAGCAGGAACGCCTCCTTCCTGACAATCGCTTGCTCAATCAGGCCTTATAAATCGCCTTTTAGCCTTTGATTGCCGAGACGCTCAGCGATCAGGAGAACAGGGCTCCACGGACTGCAGTAGTGCATATCCGCTGCCGCTCCTTTCAAGGAGGTGTCTGGCAGTGGCCTTCTCCTCTCTCCCTATGGAAAACACACACATTCTCATCTATCTATATGGGGGAGTCGGGAGAGTTGGCCTTAGCTGACAGCTATTGAAGGTGTACGGGCACCTCCATTGTCAATAATAGACCTTTTTTTCCATAATATATGCACTGCAGTCCAAAGTAATAAAAGCAAACCTTTCATAAAATGTATGCCAACTTGCAGGTAGATTGTTGGAGCCGAGTAGACTAATATATAGTTTTGTAGGAGACGATTCAGAATAACTTGTACTATACTTATTTAAAGGGCTTCTGTCACCCCCCATTGTGCAATTTTCATTAGCCGACATTAGCTATTTGCTAATGTCACCTGAGTGCAATCATACATGTCCTACCTTTGTCTGTGGCTTATTTCTTGTAAAAATCATACTTTTATCATATGCAAATTTCTTCACTACCGGCAAGTTGGGCGTGTACTTGCTGGTAGCCGCCGCATCTAGACACGCCCCATCTCCTCTTGATAGACGGGGCCAGCGAGCACTCTCCTCCTCCCGCTGGCCCCGTCTGCTGCTGAATTCCTGCGCCTGCGCCGTAACGTTCCTCGATCGGCGCAGGCGTACTGAGTGAAGGAAGTGCGTTTGCCAGCTCCTTCCTCAATGCGCCTGCGACGATTACGTCACACTACCCCCGGAAGAGAAGACTGCCGGCATCAGCGATAATCGGCAGTCTTCTCTTCCTGGTGTAGTGTGACGTAATCGGCGCAGGCGCACTGAGGAAGAAGCTGGCAAGCGCGCATCCTTCACTCAGTACGCCTGCGCTGATAGAGGAACATTACGGTGCAGGCGCGGGAATTTAGCAGCAGACGGGGCCAGCAGGAGGAGGACAGCGCTCGCTGGCCCGGTCTATCCAGAGCAGATGGGGCGTGTCTAGAAGCGGCCGATGCGGCGGCTACCAGCAAGTACACGCCCAACTTGCTGGTAGTGAAGAAATTTGCATATGATAAAAGTATGATTTTTACAAGAAATAAGCCACAGACAAAGGCACGACATGTATGATTGCACTCAGCTGACATTCGCAAATAGCTAATGTCGGCTAATGAAAATTGCACAATGGGGGTGACAGAAGCCCTTTAAAAGGGGTTCTCCATGCTTTTCTGAAAATCTGAGTCTTCAGACCCTGTGGAAGAAAGATTGTTTTCTCTCTTCTTACCCCTCCGTAGTGCCCAATGCAGCAGTCTCCAGAATGGCTGCAGGCCCTTTAGCTTTGGTCCCAATTGGATGTGAACCCAGCTGCATTTACATTATGCATTGAAACACAATTAGTCAGGAACAGAGTAGAAAAGCTTGCAGCCAGTCTGAGCGCAGCAGAGACGGCAGCATCAGGTGAAACAGAGTCAAAGGAGAACTGGGACTTTAAAGTGGCATTGAAAAATAAAAATAAAAGTTGCACCAAGTTGTAGGCAGGTCCAAATTTACATTAATTGAGACGGGGCTAACACAAGTAGGTGGGTCCAGCAGTACCATACTGCGGAACAATATACTGCTCGGTTCTCGGCAGGAGAGGGCATGAATTTCCCCCAGGCATCTAGCTGATGTTATAGCTATTAAAAACACTGTTTTAAATGAAAGGTGTTTAATTGAACTGTCCGATATAGGAGTAAATGGAGGCTTAAAATCCCATTGAGGAACCTTTGGGGTTAGGAATGGTCTCAGTCTGGAAGCGGCTCTTCTAAATCTTTTCATCCATCTATGGTTGGCTAAGTCTATAGCGTAGAAGGCCCCTAAGGGGGAGATTTGGACCTTTAAAGTACTAGGTCTAAGGCAGATATCCAACCCCTCTGGCGAAAATCTAAAATTTTGTGGATACATGGGGATGACATATTCGGGGAGACTTCCCCCAGCCAACTGCAGTATCTCTTCCAGATTTTGAGATATATAGCCAAGGTGACTTTTTTCCTACTAGCTTTCAAAGTATTAATGACTTTATCCGAGAGCCCCTTGCTTTTCAAGACTTTGCTTTCAGGATCCAGACTAATAGCTTGAACAGGCTGGGGTCCTGATGAAGAATTGGGCCCTGTGACAGAATGTCCTTTTGCAATGGTATTTTCCAAGTGTCTTCCAGAGCCATCTCCTTTATGATGGAGAACCAGCTTCTCTTGGGCCAGTAGGGGACTATTAGTATCACTGTTACTGGGTCCGTTAATATCTTCTGCATGACCCGAGAGATTAGGGTCCAGGCAGGAAAAGCGTATGCTAGGTCCCAAGTCCACGTGACTGAAGAGGCGTCTACAGCCCACGGTTCTTCTCTGGGATTTAAGGAACAGAAACGCCTTACTTTCGCATTTGTTTTTGAGGCGAACAAGTCTATTTGTGGGACTTCCCATCTTTTGGAGATCTCTTGAAAGATTTCTTGGCTTAATGACCACTCCCCTGGGTCTAATGTTTTTCTGCTCAGATAATCTGCTTCTATGTTTTCTGAACCTTTGAGATGGATTGCTGTAACCAAAATGACATTTTTTTTCTGCCCAAGTGAATTTTTTTTCTGCTAGCCCTCTTAAGCTTGGAGATCTTGTGCCTCCCTGGTGTTTTAAATAGGCCACAGTCGTGGTATTGTCGGAAAATATCTTTAGATGCTTTTAGCATAACATGTCTTGAGATACTTTTAGGGTCTCCCAGACCGCTCGCAGTTCTCTGTAGCTTGTGGATCTGTTCTTTACTTCGTCTGACCACTTGCCCTGCCAACTTGAGGAGGCCACTTTTACCCCCCCCCCCCCATCTTAAACCTCTTGCGTCTGTTATAATTAGAATTTCTGGAACTGTTAGCCAGGCTACACCTTTTGACAGATTCTCCCTTTCCTTCCACCAGTTAAAATCTAACTTTACGTGGTAAGGGACGTTTATCTTTTTGTCTAAGGAGGACTGTTTTTGTCCCATTTTCCTAGAATCCAGGATTGTATTACTCTGGTGTGAGCCTGACACCATGCCACTGCTGTAAAGCATGATGTTATCATTCCAGGAGGCTCATGTCACCTCTGATAGAGCACTGTTTCAGAGATTGGAAGTTCCTTATTCTCTCCCTGAAAGACTTCATATTTTCCTGTGGGAGAGATGATGTCTGGGTAATTGAATGTAGCATTACCCCTAAGAACTTAATTTGTGTTGCTGGTACTAGGCAAGATTTTTTTATATTTATCAACTAGCCGAATTCCGAGATTTTCTGTATCACGTATTTGGTCTGTCTGGTCCTTTCTAGTTCTGAATTCCCTACTATGAGGAAATCGTCTAAGTATGGAAAAATGTGTTGCCACTCTAGTCTGAAAGGGGAAATAATTTCTACTACCAGCTTTGTGAAGACTCTTGGGGCGGATGATATACCGAATGGTAGAGCGATGAACTGGAAATGATTGAATATGCCCTCTTCGTCTTTCAGCGCAAATCTGAGGTATCTTTGTGACTTTTGATGGATGGGAACATCGGGTATATTTTAGGTCGATGCATGTCATATAGTCTCCCTTTTTGATTAGGGGAATTATTGGAGAGATTGACTCCATTTTGATCTTTTTGTAGGTTATTGATTTGTTTAGTCCTTTTAAATTTATAATAGTACGGGAAGAGCCGTTGGGTTTCTGGACTAAAAAAAAACTTTGAATAAAAGCCCCTTCCTCTTTCTGGTACGGGAACTTCTAATACCACTCCTGACTTTTTTAAGTCCAGAACTCCCTGCCAAATTTTTGCTAACACGTTCTGACTGTGGGATGTGATCTGAAATCTTTTTGGAGGGGTTGAGGAAAATTCTATCCTGTAGCCATTTTTTACAATGTCTAAGACCCAGGGATTCTGGGTAATGGTTTCCCATAGAGATAGAAAATTCCTCAACCTTCCTCATACGTTGGAGTAATTGTTTTTCGGTTTGTTTGTTTTAGGGATTAAGGAGGAACCCCCTGCCTTTTCCCACTTTCTGATAGCTCCATCGTCCCGTTTTTCCCTTTCCTCTGAAGTATTTTGATTGTGAGCTAAAGGGACGAAAGGGTTTTCTCTTGCTCTCCTCTGGAAACCCTTTCTTTTTGTCGGCCTCCTTCTCTAGGATTAAATCTAGTACAGGCCCAAAAATGTATTCTCCAGAAAACGCAATAGAGCACAATTTAGCTTTCCTGTCACCTCCCCAAGACTTCATTTAAAGTGCCCTTCTTGCCGAATTCGATAGTGCCGCATCCTTAGCAGTAAATCTGACTGATTCTGCAGAAGCTTCGGCCAGAAAAGCCGTGGCAGACCTAAGAAGGGGGTTGGAGTTTTAGGAGTTTTGTTCTTTAAGTGGTTCTCTAATTTGTTAAGCCAAAAATACATTGCCCTGGCCACAGAGGTTGCCGCTATGTTTGTCTTAACTCCGAACATGAAGGCTTCCCAGCATTTCCTCAGTAGAGCATCTACCTTCCTCTCTATTGGATCCTTTAATTGCGACGAATCCTCAAATGGCAGGAACGTTTTTTTGACAACTTTTGCCACTTGAAAATCAATCTTTGGGGTCTCATTAAAGATTTTTACTTCAGCCTGGTCAAATAATGGCCTATTCTTAAACTCCTTAGAGACTCCCAGCCTTCTTTCTGGATCAGTCTACTCATCCAGAATCATGTCTTTAATATTTTCGTTTATGGGGAAAACTTTGGATTTTTTTGCCCGTAGTCCCCCAAACATCTCATCTTGTACTGACTGGGGTTTTTGAACATCTTCAATGCCCATAGTAGCTCTCACAGTCCTCAGTAACTTCTCCATATCCTCAGAGAAAAAGTAATATTTATTTTTATCTTCCACAATTTCCCCCTCTGATAATACATAATCTTCAATAACTTGTCTAGAGGTGGAAGCCTCCTCGTCCATGTCCTCTGCATCAGAGGAGAATGGAACCGACAACCTGTATTTTTTGGCAGGAGGCATAGGAGGGACTGACTTAAAGGAGGCCAGGGAGGATTTAATTTCATTTGAATCATTGATTTAACCGCCATAATGATAGATGGTTGCTCTTCCTTTACAAGCTCATTAATGCAAGATTGTCAAAGTTGCGCATCTTGCGTATTTGGATTTAACTTTGGGCTCTTTCACTCCCTATAAAAAGAGGAGCAACAAGGTATCAGGATTTTAGAAGCATATGAAAAACATAAAAAGGAGCAGATATTTTCCTCACAGGGGAACTCATGGTAGAAGTAGCCGAAAGTGGGTCTGCAGTTTCCATCTGGCTTGCAGGGGCATCAGGAGCTGACATTGTAACTCCAAAAGCAGGAACACAGTGCAGGCAGCAGCAGGTTGAATCGCCGGCTCTTTTCACCCAATGCAGCATCTGATGTCACCCATGTGCGCGCGTGTTCTACCCACGTGTTCCCAAGCTCCGCCTCCGCCGCCAATGCCTGGAACAGAGCACAGACTGCTGCTCATACCAGCTGAATGGCGTGCAGCGTGCTCTTTTCCTCCGGTCTGTTTCCTCACATAAGGAAAGGAAGACCCAGCGTCGTGGGACGAGAATCTACTCCTATATTTTCCACTGCCCAGCTTTAGTAGCCACCGCAGGAGGGCAGAAGTAAAGGCGAGCTAAAAACCAACCCCCGTTTCTTAAAAGGCATCTAAAAATATAAAATTGCATAAAAAACCTTCACCTCCCGTAGGGAGGTCTCTCTGTGAGGTGCCCCGTAGGGACAGGAAACACTGAGGGTGAGAGTGGGTGGTGGCCTTTTAAACTGTGTTCCTGCCCCTACAGAGGTCCAGGGGTCAATCTCATGTGTAGCAGTCGTGGTGGATGAAATGGAAAAACACCCCCGCGCTTCATATTTCCCCCAAAAAAACTATAAAAAGTGAACCCACCCTTATTTACAAGCTTTACAAGTGGTATTCCACAGGATCAGAGAATGAAGAGGTGGCCACGCATGTCTGCGTCACTCTCTACATAATTCTATGGGAGTTATGAAAACAGACGAGCAAGGCTGTGGATATGCCATAAATGACTAAGGTGGGGATGCCCCTTTAAACACCAGTTTTACACTGTTGTGTTCTATTATATTATATTATATATAGCCGTAAAAAAAACTGTAACCAGCACATCATAAAACCACCAAGTGTTTGCTCTGACAATATAACAAAAGCATAGTCTTGTTTATGACACAGCAAGGGACGGCAATCCCTGAAGTGAGAGTTTTTTTTTTAATTTACTGGCTGCCTGGGGACATATATTCACTAAGAATTTTACCCACAAGGCTTGGGGCATTGGAGTCCATGTGACACCACTGGCTTAATGAGCTCCCAGGGGTATCTCAACTGTCTCATAAAACTCACAAACAACACTATGAAGGTAAAAAGCACACACTAGTTTCAGTGTTTTACATGCAGTGTGGCTCAATGTTAGTGCATAGGGGGAGTCCCCTGTTCGGGATCCCCTTCTAACCGCCAGAGCAGAAAGCCTCTTACCAAGAGTAAGGGGACGGCCACACATTCAGGTTCTTTTATGCAGTGGTCTCTGTATGATTGACCAGTAAAGAGCAAGAGACATCGGGGTGAGACAAAGTCAGGGACAGACAGAGTCAGGGACCCTTTACTGTGTACGATCAGCACAGTAAAGAGTCCGAGGTCAGGGACGAGCAGAATATGAGCAGCACGGCAAATGGTGCAAGGTCAGGGCAGGCAGCGAAAGGTCAATATGGAGGTCAGGGAAAGGTCAGGAAGCGGAGGGTCAGGGTACATGCACACGTTAAGGATTCATGTGCAGAGAATCCGCAGGTGCTCGCAGGCAAATCCGTGCGGTCAAATCGGCATCAATTAATGCGGATTTCACTAAGTGAATGGAGAAAATCCGGTTAGGAAAAATAAAATACGTTGACATACTGCAGATTTTAAAATCCGCGTGTAAAAAATCTGCATCGTGTGCATTGAGAATTTCAAATTCTCATAGAATACAATGTACATGACCTACGGTGCGGATTTTCCGCACGTAAATCCTGATCGTGTGCATTTAGCATCACAATCCAGAAAACAGGCAGAAAGTCGGTTCACAGGCAGACAACAGAACAGACACCTTAGCAGGATACTGGTACAACGCGATATTAGGCAGGGAACTTATGGTCTATAGATGACAGGCATTTGCAGTGTGGGGGACGTTCTGGGCTACTAGATGTTAAGTGCAGATTTGGCTGCACCATATATATAACAAAGTGTGAGCCTCTCCTCCATAAGTCAGCCTGACAAGTGCAATTCTGGCGGATAGCCACACATTTTAAATGTAATTAAATAAAAGTATTTTTAAGCGTCTCATTCAGGCAGTTAACCCTACTTGTACAACGACCCAGAAAGGAGGCGAGGATGAGAGGCAAAATACTCAGTTACACTGGTGGTACTCACCCTGGTGCCCCCTGGGGCCATGTAGTAAATGGAGGGAGCACCCTTTCTTCCCTCAGGGCACACCCTGGTTTTGGGGCTCCTGTCTGCTGGTAGCTGGGGTGCCCTTGATGGTGGATGTCTGGCCGGGTGCAAGGCAGGAAGTTAGGTAGAGTGAGGCAAGGGAATGTCAGGATCCCGTATATGACAATATGGAGGGATCCTCATGGGATTATGATCATCCCATGTTAGCTGGCTATACGTTTTGGCGGGAATTTTTCTCGCCGAAAGTGGATGGTCAAGGCCGAGTAGGGAAGGTTAGGCTTGATTGGCCAGTAATATGTCCTATCGTGGGATTGGTTAAGCGTTAGGGCTGTTTATGGCTCGATAATTGCGTTGGCTGACTGCTTTGTGCTGTCAGCTGGACCGCAATTTGAAGAGCTGCTGCCCGCCCTCCCTGTTAAGTTTTGTGTGTCATAGTCACTTTATTAGAAGGAAAGGTAAAGTCGCTCGCCATCAGGTGGCGAGTGGATGAGTTGATTATGGTATTTAGGCCGAGCTTATGGCTGGTCTAATCTGTGGTTTTAAAGTTATTTGGTTATTATCTATTGTGTAAGCTATTCTTTAATAAAGTTGGCCGTGGCCTAAATTTTATCCATGCATTTATGTGTCTTATTCTAGTTTATAGTTATTGGTTTAAGTTATTTAATTGGAAGGTTATATGATCTATAATCCCATGGTGGAATCTATGACAAGGCCTAGGTTAGGTCATTTACTAACATTTTTATGCCAGGTTTTGGCATTAAAAAAATAAATAAAATTGCCAGACCCTTTCCATGACTTTTTAAAAGCCCATTTGAATGGGTGTTTTTTACGCACTTGGCAAGCGAGTGGCAAGGGGGAGGGATTCACATGGGCATACGGGCACAGGAGCAGAGGCCTTGCGGCAAGGGCAGCAGCCTGCGTGGAGGGATAGAGCAGATCCAGCGGCCAGGCTCGCCAGGAAGAAGGGAGCAGACGGTGGGTCCATGCAGGCGGGCACAGCAGCGGCAGGCCGCCAGTGTAACAAACTGCATCAAACAACCTAAACATGTGGCCATACCCTGACTCCCAATCTAGCAGCTGGTAACAGCAGGGGAAATTAATAGATGATCACATTTAACACATGATCATTGAGGGTCTCTGAAGCTGGTTAACCAGGTGATTTCAACGCCGCCTTTAATTTTAAAAAGGGGTTGTGACAAGACAATCTCTATAAAAAAATGTGATAACCACAATTCTTCAGTACAGACAATGAATAATAACCACCATTAACTGGAATCCTCATATAATGAACTGAAAAATGTCAGGTTCTGACAAATGAAATTCTGCTCCATCAGTCAGACTTTTATCAGACAAGCAACACAAATCTTCATCTGTCATCAGTAGCTCCGGCTTCTTACTGTGCTCCTCACAGTACGGCTTTGTTAAAATCTGCACTGTAGGTTCCATTAGGAGCCTCCATCGTGGAATCCACTAAAAAAGGCAGATGATACAGAGCAGCACAAAGCGCTATTGTATCAGGGAAAATGCAGTTTTTTCCTGACAGAAGCCCAAGAGATCCAATATGGTCAACGGGGTCCATCTGTTGCTGTTCATTTCCCTTATGCAATGGGCTGGAGCTTCACTTTTTTTTATTTTTTATATTGTTCTGCTCCTATAATGAAGCAGAGCAATGGAAATATTTAAGGCAGAAATAAACAAAACCCTAAATAAAGCACCATTCAATATTTAAAGGGGTTATGCCATGATTGATGTAAAAAAATAAAAAATCAGACATGATCTAGAACATGATGATCTCTTTCTAAAAAAGCTAGAACCAGCCCTGTACCTCACATGGATCCAGAGATCTCCCCATCCATTTCTCCAGTTGCTCTGTCAGAGTTAATTGGCAGCTCAGGGGGCATGTTCTTTCTCAGGGGGCATGTTCTTTCTCAGGGGGCATGTTCTTTCTCAGGGGGCATGTTCTTTCAGCTGTAGCTCTTCCCCTGTAACCGCCACAGCTCCTAACAGAACATATGGCTGATAACTGTAGAAGACAAACTGAGCACGTGCGACCGCCTCAATGAGGTGGACAATAAATAAGGAAGATAAACAGCAGGTGGTGCTATACAGCTAGATTTCACCGAATAGCTTAGTGGCTATACTACATTTTTTAATTATACGTAATTAGAAAAGTATTCAGATCCAGGTGCTGGTTTGAAAAACGTAGAATATTTTTTCGAGGCACAACCACTTTAATCAATAGTTCTCTTCACTCAAGTTGGTAATGTCCAAGAACACAAGTATAAAAATATAGTCCACTTAAAATAAAATGACAATATCGTAAGTATTGTTATCTTCTGTTCCACTGATTCATGCATGTTTGGTAATATGTCTGAACCTCATCCATTTCCATACCTTGGAAGAGATTATGCTTAACATGCTGGATTAGTCAAAGGACATGTTCACATTGTGTAAAGTTTTGCACTATCCCAGACACAGCACATAAATAGTCCGGACATATTACATGGAAAGGAACCAGCCAGTGTGGTTTAAAGGGGAGAGCAGGGCGAGCGGTCACATAGGACTGGTGAAGGACAGGAGGAGCTGGAGCTCCCACAGAACTAAGGGACGACAACTTGTGCTAATGACCGCCCTCTATTGGAATTACACTCCTGCTAGTGAACTTGTTCTCCTTAGCGTCCTCTATTAGAATGAAAGATTATAGGTCATTAACAACTTTTTACAGGTTGACTCCTACCCACTAATACCAATTTTAATAACCTTCATGTATTTGAATATTAGGACAACTTGAAAATGAAAATTCTAATCAATTTTTCGTTTTCATTTGAATTTCGGCACAGGTAATGCCTGCAGAGATGAAAAATGAATGTCAAACTTGTTTTGACTCTTTTTAATGTAGACCATAAAATACCAGGACGGGTGATGGAAATGAAGTTAGAAAATTAAAAGATAAAGTCCTTTTTAATTTTATTTTTGTCACATATTACACATGCTCGTGTTGAAAGTGAAAGTGCTAATTAAAGGGGCTGTGTCACTTCAGCAAATGGCATTTATCATGTAGAGAAAGTGAATACAAGGCACTTACTAATGTATTGTGATTGTCCATATTGCTTCCTTTGCTGGCTGGATTGATTTTTCCATCACATTATAGGCTGCTCGTTTCCATGGTTATGACCCCCCTGTGATCCATCAGTGGTGGTCGTGCTCGCACACAATAGGAAAAAGTGCCAGCTTCTCTGGTGGCTGGGACCACGGGAGCTCACATAGGCTGGTGCTTTTTTCAAGAACGGAGCCCCAAAAGAGGTGAAGGGTGCACTGCGTATGCACAGCCGCCCTCCATTTATTTCTATGGGGCCGCCAAGCACTGGTTCGGCTATTTCCGTCAGCCCATAGAAGTGAATGGGAGCAGTGGCCGGTCATGTGCGGTGCGCTCCCATTCACTTTTATGGGGAAAGCGATTGGTGCTGGCTGGACAGGAGTCCTCCAGCCACTACTTTGCGGGGCTCCTTTTAGGAGATAGGTGCGGGTCCCATGGCTCGGATCCGCACCTATAAGACAATGGGGGCATATCCTAGCGATATTCCCCCATTGTCTGAGGTGAGACAACCCCTTTAAATACTGTTCTATTGGTACTGCTCAGAAATTTCAGAAAATCTAACAACTTCCAAAGCAAAGGGCCATTAAAATCACAGAGTGTGCCTAAAATGGAGGGATCCTGGGCTTTAAAGAAGTATTCTAGCCTGAAGCATCTATTATCTATACTAGATTTTTAGTACTCCAGACCCGAGGGTACTACAATTGTATCTTCAATTCCTAACGTTTTATATGTACGTTACATATTTTTCATGCTACACTATCTAAGCCAGCAGAGGAGGTAATGGTTGGCAGGAAAGGGGCTAACCAACCAGATCCTCCCCTCTTGGGGTAAGTGAACTGGTCCGACTTCATGCCAGGAGGGGGAGTTCCAGCGTAGTGAGTCAATGGTAGGAGGAGAGGGGATGAAAGAGGTTGCCTCTTCTGATAGTTGGGGAGTTGGGAAGCAGCTTGTAGAGCACCAACTCCCATGAACTGCATATTTTCCCCTGTGAGAGAAGTTCAGGAACCAGATACCCTCCTCCTGCCAGGACAGCTAAAGACGGCCTCAAGTGAAGCCTTGAGATTCCAGACAGCAGCGTGAACTGCAGCTTCTACAGACACTGGTGTGAAGTGTCACCAACCAACCACTAGGCCAGTATCACCTAAGTGCAAAATTGCAGTCATCCAACCAGCTACCATATCTCTTCATCTAGTGCCAGAGATGAATTTTTGTCACATTGTCACATTTTTTATATTCCAAATCTCTGAGCAGTGGCTGAAGAATGCGCCATAAATATTTTTATCACTTAGCCTGTGTAAGCTTATTTATTTTCAAATCTTCTAATTCATGTTAAAACAAATCCCAGATTTTTCACTGACCGTGGATCAGTAGAAAAACCACGGAGACATAAACTATTTTGTCCCGTGATGCGGACCGAACACAGCCACTGAAGTCTATGGTTCCGTGAAAACAAACACAAAACGGATGGCATCTGTGTTCTACCAATGGTCCATACCAACCACTGACAGGATATGCTCTGGAAATAAATTTTGAGCCTAGCAATGTATGTGGAATATGGATGTGGATGACACACGGAGTGCAAAAAACGAGACACATGGATCCTTCATGGACATCTTCATGAATGAACCCCTGACCATCTGGTCACGGATGTCATCAAGGACAGGGACATGTGAATAGGTTGTTACTGCCCACAACATGAACCATTCTGACATCTCCCTCTATCCACAACGGGTATAAAGTTAATGTCTATGACTGTGCAGGATTTCTTCTTAAAGGGGTTTTCCAGTCCTTTTATATTGATGGCTAGGCATGAGCGCATCGTATTCGGATTGCTCTATCTACACCTGATCCATTTGAAAACTTTGTTAACAATATCTCCTCCGTAGTGCGCTTAAATGTATGGGTTTAGCCGAGTACTGGCAAATCTTGCTGCAAATAACACAAGACTTGCTTCGTCTCGTGTCTATGACGTTACGCTTTGTTTATGCACTAAATTACTATTCCAAAATCCGAAGCTGAACTCAGCTTTGTTAATGAGATTTTAGAACAGTATTTTAATTAATTTATATCCGCATAACACAAGTGTAGGGTCATAGACGCTCAGTTTAATCCGTCAACTGCCACTAGCTATATCTCCTATTAGACGCAGTGACAGTTATAATACATGTCCCCTGAGAAAGGACACATCCACTAAGCTGCCAGCCTGAAATATATCTAGCAGAACAATTGGAGCAATGAATGGTTTGGTCTCTAAATCCATGTGAGGTACAGGGCTGGTTCTAGCTTTGCTAGGCCACTTTCACATCTGCAGGTGATCTGGCAGCCAGTTCCGGGAGAGAATGCTGGGAATCACTAGGACGCAAACAGCAGCGGCTTCTGTTCAGCCAATTCTAAGTATTTTTGCCAGATGGTGGCCGGATCTGAGCCGGACCCCATTATAGTCAATGGGGCCGGCCGGCATTCTGGTGTCATCTGGCAGCGCTGGATCCGGAGAACTCAGGCTGGCTGTTCTCTGCTGAAACAGCCTGGCAGAATTGCTGCCGCAGATGTGAAACCAGCATAAGGCAAGTTTCAGATGAGCGCATTCATTCTGGGAAACATAGAAACATAGAATGTGTCGGCAGATAAGAACCATTTGGCCCATCTAGTCTGTCCAATATACTAAATACTATGGATAGCCCCTGGCCCTATCTTATATGAAGGATGGCCTTATGCCTATCCCATGCATGCTTAAACTCCTCCACTGTATTTGCAGCTGCCACTTCTGCAGGGGTATGTGAATGGTATTTCCTAGCCTGAACGCTGCTCCTGTGAAGTGAACTCGCAACATTATAATGATTTATGAAGTTGTGAATTCCAGTGTCACCGCCGATCTACTGAACGGTTATCACATATTCCGGTGACTACAGTTCAGTAGATCGGCAGTGAGACTGGAATTCACAGCTTCATAAATCATTATAATTGTTGCAAATTCACTTTGCAGGAGTTTCCTGGAAGGAGTACGCTCCTCTGAAACTAGCCTTAGAAAGAGATTGTCATGTACTATATGAGGTCGGATTTTTATTTGTTACTTTAATCATGGAATAACCCCTTCAGGTACAAAAACACCAAATGCTACTTACATGGAAACCACTGAAAGCCCCGCAAGATGGTGGATGGAGGACTCCAGTCTGGCCACCACCAAACGCACTCCCCAAAGAAGTGAAGTCCCAAGCGCTCCCATTCACTTCTATAAGTCCGACGGAAACAGCCAAGTCAGTGCGGCTATTTTCGGCGGCCCCATAGAAAATGAATGGAGGGCGGCTGCGCATGCGCCCTCCAACACTTTCGGGGCTCCGTTCTAGGTGTGGGTCCCAGTGGTGGGACCCGCACCTATAAGACAATAGGGGCATATCCTAGTGATATGCCCCCATTGTCTGTGATAATAATACCCGTTTAAAAATCTTTATTCCCATACGTTAATATTACCCAATTAGCATATTGTTGGACAGTCAAAAAGTTGATGCGTTTCGATCATCTGGTGATCTTAGTCATAACCAAGATCGTCTTACAATCAAAACACATTTTGACCATCCAACAATACGACACTGGAGTGATTTTGACCTGTCGGAACAAAGATAGCCTAGTATAAACTAGTCCCCAAAAACATATTTAGTGACCCCCAACCTTACAATGTATAGTCTACAGAATATATTTTAGATTGTATAAAACTGCTGAAAATAGAAAACTAAGACACGCTATAGATTTTCACAATGGGTGAAGCTTTTCATTTCGAGATTCTTCTCAGAGTGGGCAATCAATAGTGTTTTAAGAAAATACAATTATTTAGTCAGAAGTCGAAGAAGGAATCTATATAGAGAAAGTCTAGCCACAAGAGCTAAGAAGCGGTCACTGAGAACACACTGGGTGCTCGGCATGCGCCGTACAGACCGCACCGTGTTGGCGGTATTAATCAAATCTATTATTAGTAGTTTCCATTTATTATGAACATTTAACACACATCACATAATGCAGAATTACAGAAAGACTGCACGGCACAGTTGGATGTGCAGTACAATTAACCTGTCGGGGTTCCCTGAAACCAGTGCAATCTACCAGTGGGGTAAAGGTTTAACATTTCTGCAGTATAAACCAAACGCTGAATAATGGGATTCCAACCACTTTTTAGAGGTCTATATATACCTGTATTAAGTAACCGACATACTGTCAGCATGAAACGCGCTGTACAAATTATTCATCAAATTAAAAAGGATTTCTAATATAGAAAACACATTTTTATATACCCTACTAGCAAGTTCTGAGATAATACAGGAAGGTCTTCTGTGCAGGATTTTAATCTTTTGGCCAGTTTGGATATCATTGTTAGGCTACATTCACATGACCGTGGTGTAGCCATGCCACAAACTGCAACCCACTGACTTGAATAGGTCCACGATCCGCAAGATACGGCAAAAGATAGGACATGTCCCATCTTTTGGGGTGCGGAGGCACAGATTGGAGCCCACAGAAACACTTGGGAGCCCTTCTTTGGGCTTCCGGGTCCGTGCTTCCGCACAGCAAAAGATAGGGCATGGTCGTATGAATAAGCCTAGCACACAGCAGTTTGGAGGATCTGTCGTTGCACAGAGAACCCATTGATATGAATGGGCACTGTGTAATGCTTAAGCTTCCCTGTGGTGGCGCTGCAGGTTTCCACACAGACTACAGCTAAATCGCTCAGGGATCCAGCATCAGGACACTTTGTGAATAGCCTATTGTCAAGGAACCCTTCTAACAACAAGTAGGGATTGTTTAAAGAGGAGAAACCTTTAACGTGAAAAGGGCAGTTATAGGCTTATCTCCACTCTGTCCTTAAACATTCGACATTTTTCAAATAAGCACCTGGATATGAATACTTTTTTAATTGCATGTCGTTAAATTTTTTTTATAGCCACTGAGTTTTTTAATAAAATGTACGTGTATAGCGCCTCCTGCTGTTTGTTCTTTTCCTTATTTTTTGTCCGTCACATTGAGCTGGTCCAACATGCTCAGTTTAAATCTTCAACTGCAACCAGCCACATGTTCTGTTCTGAAGCTGTGACAGTTACAGGGAGAGAGCTGCAGCAGAAAGGACACCCCCCTGAGCTGCCAGGCTGAAAAGAATCTAGCAGAACAATTGGAGCAGTGAATGTGGAGATCTCTGGATCCATGTGAGGTACAGGGCTGGTTCTAGCTTTGTTAAAAACGCAATGTCATGTACTATATGATGTCTGATTTTCATTTTTTACATCAGTCATGGACTAAACCTTTTAAAGCACGCCTCCAGCTAAAGAAAAACATTCACATTAACTGGGGATCGAGCAGAATACTTACATGGCGCCCCCCCCTTTCATCTTTTTAGCTGCAGATCTGCTTATTTTCAGGCTCTTCTTCTGCCATCCAAGATGGTCTTACCACTTCTCAGACTACCTGATGAACACTGCGCATCGGCAGCCCAAGAAACTTCCTGCTTGTCCAGCCCTGCTCTTGGATTGGCCAGCACTGCTCATGTGGGCAGTGCTGGCCAATCCAAGAGCATCAGGAAGTCACCAGGGCTCGGGCAAAGTTTGCCCGAGCCCTGGTGACAGTAAATCATTGGTGGATTAGTGGGGTTGGGGGGCTATAAGTGTCCGGGCTCCGTGGGCTGGTTTGCCTGTTTGCCTCACCTGCCCTGGGAGCCTGGACCAGTTTGTTCCTGAACACAGCCGTGGCCTCTTTCTATGGAGTCCCTGCTTGAAGAGCTTACCAGCCGCGCTATGGACCAAGATGCCCTGTCCTGGATTCGAGAGTGCCTTCGCCAGCTGAGTCCTCCGGTACCCACTGCTGTGGAGCCATGTCCGGTGCCTGTTTTCCCCTCCTTGCGATCGGCTGAAGATGACCGCCGTGTTCCGGCTGCTGCAGGCCTGGAGGCTGAACCTGAGATGGGTACCGCTGTGGGATCTCGCGAGAGGAGCAAGAGGACTCTGTGTCAGAAGAGAAAATTTTCCCCGTCGCCTAGTTCGCATGCACGGTCTCGCGTGCAAGTTGAAGATCGCGGAGATGTCGGTATCGCGAGAGGACGTCGCGGTTCAGCGGGACCAGGATGCCCAGCGCTTTCGTCCGTCGGGAGGGCCATCGCAGGTCAAGTGCGGATTTCTCCCCCCTCCTTGCTTGTGGGTTGCAGGGTAGGGAAGGAAATGGCGGAGGACACTGGATGCAAGAAGCTGTGATGTCCAGTGGATCGCCGCCCGGAGCTACAGGGACCCCAATGCCGGCGGCTGCTGCAGCACCTCAGCCTAGACCAGGTCTTCAATTGGGCGAGTGTGCTGCTACACAGCTGGCCCCAGTCATTTCATCCTTGTCTCAGATTTTGTGTTCCTTGGGAGGGTTAATCCCTCATCCTTCACCCCCCCCCCCCCTCAGCCTGCTGTTTCTGAGCCTATATTTTCTAATGTAGCTTCTGCTTGGCTCGCAGCTGAGGGTGAGGGTGGGGGTGACGCTGACAGTGTTTTGGATCCTTTATCATTTCCTCAATGTTTGCCGTTATTAGACAAATCTAAAGGGGTTCATGAAAATTGTTTTAAAGAAGTTATACCATGTAATATTTCCCCTTTGGGTTTTCATTTGTCAGCAACGGTAAAAGAAAAAATTTGGAATGGTGAATGTTGATGTTTTAGCTCTGCTCCCTGCGTATAAGGTATTTGTCTCTAAAGGGGAACGCAGGGACGAGAGATCGGAGGAGGATAGGCGCCATCCTATTCCTTGCTCGTTTAATAATTGGTTACAGGCTTTTTGTATTTTGGCTAGTGTTCTTGGTGAGAAACATCCTGAGAAATGTTCAGGATTGTTTCAACATGTTGATATTGTGTTGGAGGCCTACAAGAGTTTTGGCTGGTTTCAATATGATGAGAATTTCCGTCAGAAATTGGCAGTGTATCCTCATTTGCAATGGGGCACCAAGGATGTGGGCTTATGGCTCAATCCTTTGGTCCCCCAGAGACCACCAGCGGTTAATCAGAAAATATCTGTCAGGTAATGCAATGAAACGTGGCTTGTGCTTTGCTTACAATGAGTCGCAGTGCAAATGGCCTTTCAGTTGTAAATATAAGCATGAATGTGCCTTCTGTGGCTGAAGCCACCCTATGTCCAGATGCTTCAAGAAGGCCAGTTTGCCATCGCAGCCGACGGCAAAGGATTTTCTTTCCAAAAGCCGGTAAAATTATCGAGAATGCTGCCTTGGTTAAGCAGGTTCCCAAATCATCAGATAGCTGATTTATTGGTTGCAGGATTTTCTGAAGGTTTTGTTTTGCCTGCATTCTCTGGTCATGGTTGTCCCATGGTCAGGAATTTGCCTTCTGTTCAGCAGCTGCCTCAAGTGGTGGCGGCTAAGTTACAGAAAGAAATTGAGTCGGGCAGAGTAGCAGGTCCTTTTGAAGTGCCACCTTTTGAGGATTTTCGTTTATCTCCTCTTGGGGTGGTGTCGAAGAAAGAGCCTAATTCTTTCAGGATAATTCAACATTTGTCTTATCCATTTGGTCAGTCATTGAATGATGAGATTGATAGTTCATTGACTAAAGTTAGGTATGCTACTTTTGACTCTGCGGTTGCTGTGGTGAAGTCTTTTGGTAGGGGGGCTTTAATGGCCAAGGCTGATATTCAGTCTGCATTTCGCCTCCTTCCCATCCATCCGGCAGCTTTTAATTCTTTGGGTTTTAGTTTTCAAGGTTCATTTTATTTTGACAAATGTCTGCCTATGGGTTGTTCTATCTCCTGTTTTTATTTTGAAGCGTTCTCCACTTTTCTTGATTGGGTAGTTTCAGTGCGTGCAATGAAGGGCGGGGTTGTTCATTATTTAGACGATTTCCTGTTTGTTGGTCCTGTTGATTCTCCGGTTTGTGCTGAGTTGTTAGAGTGTTTTTATTCCGGTTTGTGCAGATTTTGGTGTTCCACTTGCATTTGAAAAAACTGTTTTACCTTCTAGTTGTCTTGAATTTTTAGGAACGGTTATTAATGCTGGTCTTGGTGAATGTAGATCACCTATGGAGAAGGTTTTGAAAGCAGCTTTAGGGATTAACGTTTTTCTGTCTCGGCATAGTGTCACTGTCAGAGAGGTGCAGTCCTTGTTGGGTTTGTTAGCATTTTGTTGCAGGATAATGCCTATGGGGCGTATTTTCTGCAGGCAATTATCCTTATCATTAAATAAGGATATTAGGGATGATTTGTTGGTTTGGCTGAGTTTTCTGTAGGATTTTAATGGTAGGTCTATGTGGCAAGAGGAATTTATGGATGCTGCTCAGTTAAAATTTGTTCACAGATGCGGCAGGTAGTGTTGGTTTTGGTGCATACTGGGATGGGCATTGGTGTGCTGCTGCTTGGCATGAATCCTGGGTTGCGAATGCTGTATTTAAGAATTTGGTTTTGTTGGAGTTTTTCCCGGTAGTGGTAGCATTGGCCTTGTGGGGCAGATTTTTTCAGAATAAACGGATTCGTTTGCATACAGACAATAAAGGGGTGTTATTTGCTGTAAACTGTTTGTCATCTAAAAGCCCATTGGTGGTGAAGCTCTTAAGACATCTGGTGTTACTTTGTTTAAAATTAAATATTTGGATTAAGGCAGTCCATATTCCTGGTTGTAATAATGACATTGCAGACGCCTTGTCACGTTTTCAGATGGATCGTTTTTCGTGCTTTGGCTCCATCGGCGGATGTTTGCGGGACTCCTTGTCCAGAGCACCTGTGGGGCTTGATTTGGTCTTAGCGCTGAATTCGTTGAGCCGTTCAGGAGGCAGCTTCAACGTGGAAAAGTTATATGTCAGCCTGGTTACGCTGGGATCGTTTTATAACTGGTTTATCCTTATCGCCTTTGCTATTAGACGAGTCTATAGCCTTGTCATTTTGTTTGAAATTATTTGAAGAAAAGCTGGCACATAGCTCAGTGTCTAGGATTTTGGCCGGTGTTTCTTTTTTCCTGAAATTATTTGGTTCTAGGTCCTTTTCAGATTTCTTTTTAATTAAACAGCTTCTGAAAGGTTACAAATCTATTGGATATCTGCCAGATGGTAGATGTCCTATCTCGCCAGAATTGTTGATACAATTGTGTAAAGTTACCAGCTCGGTTTGTTTTTCTGGCTTTGAAGCTTCATAGTTTCGCACAGCGTTTACGTTGTTTTTCTTTGGTACCTTGAGGATTGGTGAATTGTTGCCGCGTTCTCGTTTTGACCAGTCTGGTTTAAGTTTGAGTCATGTTTCAGTTAGAGGTTCTATTTTGTCTATTTTTGTCGAGAGGTCTAAAACTGATCAGGCGGGTAGGGGTTATTATGTAAGAATTGGTTCAATTATTGATAAAAGGATATGTCCTGTTAATGCAGTTTTGAATTATTTGGCGATCCGGCCCAGGGTTAGCAACGCAAATTTTCTATTGCACCAAGATCTGTCTCCTCTGTCCCAATTTCAATTTAGGGCTGTGTTCGCTAAATGTTTGGAGAAGCTTGGTTTGGGAGCTCATTTCTTTTCTTCCCATTCCTTTCATATTGGAGCGGCAACGTCTGCGGCTCTTGCGGGGTTGAATGAGTCGGCCATTAGACGGATTGGGAGATTGTCGTCTAATAGATATCAACTGTATGTCAGACCCCATTTGCTGATTGATTAACATGTTTTAGTTTTTACAGGTCGTACGGTATGGATTCTGGGCCATTCTTATGTCCACTGGGCGAATAGGAGGGCCACAGAGCGTTGCTACGGACTAAATTTATTGTTACATTCAGATTCTGTCAAGATCTGGTGGGCTGGAGTTCGGGGTCTTCGGTGGTCAGGTTTGATCGATCTAATTTTACACCTGCATGATGTGTTTCCTAACCCGGACATTGTCATTATTCATCTAGGTGGTAATGATGTAGGTGGCGGAGACACCATGGAGTTGATTTTTCAAATGAAGAAAACAATGTCAGATCTGCATCGCCTCTTCCCTGACACGAGGCTCGTTTTCTCCGAAATTATCTCTAGGTGGTGTTGGAGGGTTTATCCTGCCTTGAGGTTTGAGGACAAGATCCGGAAGCGGATTAACCGCGTGTTGTCAAAGTTTATGCCTTTATTAGGGGGCTTTTCCTTCAGACATGCGGATTTGGAGAGTGGAGAGGCAGGTCTGTTTTTCAATGATGGTATACACTTATCGGATATGATATTTTCAACCTCAACCTGCAGGCTATGATAGAAATAGCTGTGGGTGGGGTGGGTCCCTTGCTGCCTTCTTGAAGGCGCGGCGGGCCTGGTGGATGGTTGATATAGTCATCCCGGGATGGGATGGACTCTGATGTATTGATGGTTTAAAACGAGTCTGAGTTTATGACTAGGCTCATGGTATTTATATGGTTAATATTTTGAGTATATATTAAAGTTGGTTTGAGTTTAAATAAACAGGCCTCGGCTTATCTCCACTCTGTAGTCTTGTGTTTTTATTACATTAAGGTTTTATTATAAAAAAAAAACATTTATTAATGTGTTTTGTGAGCATGTGCCATGTATTGCCATGCAGCAATCACACCCACTGCGTTTCACGTACCACACACAGCCAAGTGAAAGCAACCTTAAAAGGTGTTGTCCCACAAAAAATATTCTGCAGTTTCCAAACCAGCACCTGGATCTGAATTCTTTTTTAATTGCATGTAATTAAAAAATTTGTATAGCCACTGAGTTATTCAATAAAATGTATCCGTACAGCGCCGCCTACTGTTTGTTTCTTTCCTATTTTTGTTGTCCGACTCACTGACATGACCGCCCATGCTCAGTTTCATCCTTCAACTGCCTCTTGAGCGGTGATAGAGAGAGCTGCAGCAAAGAGGACACTCCCCCTGAGCTGCAGCAGAAAGGACACTCCCCTTCAGCTGTCAGCAATGAATAGAGAGATCTCTGAATCCATGTGAGGTATATGGCTGATTCTAGCTTTGTTAGAAAGACATCATCAGGTACATCAGGGGTGGCTCGCAGGGGACCGGTCCGGTCGGGATTTCTGTTATTGCGATACTAGGCTGCTCAGCCTAGTATCTAATGAGAACATGGCGTGTGCCGTGCTCGGCCGCCACTGAAAGCAGTGAAAAGAGCAGGCCCTGAAGCTGCCCGCACCACTGCCACCAATGAATGTGCGGCTAATTAAAGCAGGAGGAGGGACGGGGAAGGGAATAAACTGATGCGCCGTCTGAGCTAGTGAGCTCGGCGAGCAGCAGCAGCGGCAGCAGCCTCCTCCTCCTGAGTGTCCTGTCCTCAGCGTCAGCCCGAGCCCCAGAGTCGGTGGGCACTGAGCAGCCAGCATAGAAGGTACCCCACACCCACACAGTGCAAGAGTGATTAGCCTGCCTCAAAATACAGGCAGGCAAAAAACATGCATCAGGCAGCCAGCAAGATTGGGGTTAATGTGACTCATTAACCCCAATCTTGCCACTGCCATGTTTTAAACATGATGGGGGTCATTTATTTTTAATTTTGGACTGGACCCCATGTGCCTCACATTAATAGTAAGTGACTCCCAAAGTAGCATCTCACATAATGGGCAACATGGGGTTAATGTGAGTTACAGAATACAGGCCACTTATTAATATGAGGCACATGGATTGACTGTACCAATAGCAAGTGACTGTTCAGGTTTGCACCTCATGCGTTAACCCCATGTTGCCCATTATGCAAGGATATGGATACTTGATAGGGTTATTATGAGACACATGGGGGTTATCACTAGGAACGGTTAGACCTGTGCCTCACATTAACCCCATCACGTATCACTTTGGCAGCTTCCAATCTGAGCCATGGCATCCAGGACGGTTACCATGGCAGCCAGGACGCTACTGAAGCCTTGACTGCCATGGTGAGCTCCCTGCTGTCCTGTAGTTATTAAGTAAAAAAATAAATAAAAATATTACAAGTTTAAATCACCCCCTTTCCCAATTTTACACATAAAATCGCCCGAAAAAGTCCAAACTATTAAAATATAAAAAAAAAATCATAAATAATGCGGTGAACGCTGTAACAGAAAAAAATTAAAAACAAGCAATTCAACATTTTTTAGTCACCTTGTCCACCCAAAAAATAGGATAGGACTGTTCTATTATGGGCCAAATGTTTCATAAAATGTTTGAAAACTCAGTTGTAGTAATACTGTCGTGTTCACGCATATTTGTGTAAGTGTATAGCTTGTGGCTCCTGACAGTCATACGTTTTTTTTTTTTTCTGGCTCTGTGTCTGTAAGGTTGGCCACCCCTGATGTACTATATGATGTCTGCTTTTTAATTTTTTACATTAATCATGGCATAACCCCTTTAATGAAAAATGAAGAAACCTTGCAATTGTTCTTAATTAAAAATGTACTATTGTTTTCTTCCTACAACTCCTATGCAGACAATGCGTCTCCATGGTAACAGTCAAACAAACCCTGTATAGTCTAAGGCTCCATTTGCCTAGGCTACATCTGATGTCTGCTTGCAAGAGGATCCACCAAGAATCGCATGCACAGTAGAGTAGCACCGGGTATCGAAGTATCGATACTTTTAGACCTGGATGCGCTGCGGCACAGCCTACTATCAAGTTAGAGAACATGGCAGGTGCATTTTCTTTTCACCAGCACAGTGGAGAAGGAGGGAGTCCCTCCATCCCCATTGTGCCACGGCTGCTGGCCACCAATGGGCAAATAGCACTGCGGAGGAGGATAGGGACTGTGGCCACTGCAGCACCAATGAATGTAATTAGCACATTCAGTCAAGTTTAGGCAGCGGGTGCCGGCGGCGGGATCACATACCCGGCCTCAATAACAGGGCAGGGTGATCCACCAAACCGTGGCAATTAACCCCTCTTGCAGTCATATAACCTTCTACTTGTGTGGCAATAAATAGGGAGCACTGTTATTTTGTTAATGTAGTATTAGGTACACTTATCAGTGTCCTACAGCTGCAAGAGTTACACAAGGTAGATCTACCCAGACGGGGAAAATAATGTCAAGTACAAAATCAGGATTAAAAACCATTCAAAAAACTCTTTAATTAACAATGTTAAACTTCATGGAAAACAAAAGGTTTACTCACCGTTCTTATCCGCTCTACGGAAAATCTGGAAAGAAGAAGAAATGTACATTAAACTTAATAAAACTATTTGTGGAAATGCTGTTTATGATACTTTGTACATTTTTAGTATCACTATAATATATTAAGGGGCAATTTATAGGGCGCAAATCATTGTGTAAATGTACCCAATCATTGCCCAGTGTAAACATGTGAGCAATTGCACAATCCGCGCCATTTGACCTAAAAATTATTATTTGTCGGTGTGATATCCCCTCGTGTAAACAGGCATTGGCTAGTCGTTCGCATAGCATGGGCAGCGCAGTGTCTCAGTGGTTACCATTGGCGCCTTGCAGTGCTTGGATCCAAGACCAAAGACAACATATGCATGGCTCCATAAACTATAATGTCTCCTTGTGGCCCCCATAGTATGGGGGCCACAAGGAGAGATTACTGTATACTGTATGGAGCTTATACAGAGATACCCCCATAAATTACAGTAATGTCACCATGTGGTCCCACATCATGAAATGAGGCCCAGAACGGGAAGTAAGCGGTGAACAGGGCCTTCAGTCTTAGCTCACGGGTCCTCTTGTGCAACATGCGCTGCGACACGTACTGACTTACGTACGCATCGTACTGACATGTAATCTGCGCTAGATGGCGCGGCCGGAACGTGTTGTGAATTGGCACACATAACATGTCAGTACGAGCCAACGTGGTGCCCGTTTTAGAAGCAGTCAGCGCCGTCAAGCGCGACCGCCCCTATGGAGTCACTAAAATACAGCAGTAATTAAGAAATGGCGATATCGCCAGATTGCCGCTTCTCTTGGTATCTACGCGGTATTTTGTAGATACCAGTAAAGCGCCCCAACCCTATATTGGAGTGCCCATTGTTCGGGCGGGACTAGCTCCAATGGACAGTGAAGATGTTCTTTGATGCTCGTTGGCATCGGCCTATTACACAGGCCAATACAAAGCGAGTGTGGGAGGAATGATCACTACCACAGTCCTTCTTCCCCGATTAAGTTCTATTGATTAACAGTAGGGATCGACCGATATTGATTTTTTTTAGGGCCGATACCGATACCGATAATTTGTGAACTTTCAGGCCGATAGCCGATAATTTATACCGATATTCTGGGAATTTTCATTTTTGAGAAAAAAAAATAATTCCTACACAAATCTGTTGAAAATTAATATGTTTATTGTTAATGTGTATTTTTTGGTTTATTGTTAATATGTATTTTTTTTTATAAATCTTTTTCATTTATACTTAATATTTTTGTGTTTTTTTTTTACTAACTTTTAGCCCCCTTAGGGACTAGAACCCTTGTCCTATTCCCCCTGATAGATCTCTATCAGGGTGAATAGGAGCTCACACTGTCCCTGCTGCTCTGTGCTTTGTGCACACAGCAGCATGGAGCTTACCATGGCAGCCAGGGCTTCAATAGCGTCCTGGCTGCCATGGTAACCGATCGGAGCCCCAGGCTTACACTGCTGGGGCTCCGATCGGAGGAGGAGGGGATCCTGTGGCCACTGCCACCAATGAGTAATACTGGGTGGGGCGCACTGCGCCACCAATGTTTTTACTATTGGCCGGGATTGGGGTGGGGGGCGCACTGCGCCACCAATGATTAATGCTGGGGGGCTTGTCGGGGGGCGCGCACTGCGCCACCAATGAAGATAAGTCTCTCAATCATTCACATACAGGAGGCGGGAGCTGGCTGCAGAATCACATAGCCGGCTCCCGACCTCTATGAGCGGTGGCTGCGATCCGCGGCACCTGAGGAGTTAACTACCGCGGATCGCAGCTATCGCTCATAGAGGTCGGGAGCCGGCTATGTGATTCTGCAGCCAGCTCCCGCCTCCTGTATATGAATGAATGAAAGACTTATCTTCATTGGTGGCGCAGCGGCCACAGCCCCTCCCCTCCTCTTGTCTCCTCTCCTGCTATTGGCGGCAGCAGCAGCACAGGGGGAGGAGACACTGCTTCCTTCTCCCCTGTGCTGCGGAGGGAACACAGAGAGCGCTGACAGCAGCGCGTTCTGTGCTCCCCATACGTTATCGGTATATCGGCAAAATAGATGCCGATACCGATAACGTTCAAAATCCTCAATATCGGCCGATAATATCGGCCAAACCGATAATCGGTCGATCCCTATTTCTGAGTACACCGGGAGATGTGCTGCCAACAATATTCGGGCATCTTTCATCCTGATAAAAGACGCAAATCAGCCAACGAGCCTTTACACATTTATCAGCTGATCGGCGGAGTGATTATACAGCCAGTTATCGAGAACGAGCGTTCCTATCAGGGTGGATAAAAATCAATGATTTAAAAAAAAAAATATAAGAATTTTTTTGATTTAAATCTAATTTTTTTTTAATATATAAAATGCTTTTTGAGGAAAATATATTACCATCCAAAGGTTATTTCATCATGAAATAAAGACTAGTTTTTTAATTATGTAGAAAAGGCTGTATATGTTTAATTTTTTTGGTAAATAAATTCCATTAACCCATTCACAATGTCATGCTCTTCCAGAGTTTTTTTGTAAGATTATGCGGTAGTTTCTCTGCCTACAAGATATTATCACAGATGCTTGGTTTACTTTTGCAGTTCTCAAAACTGAATTTGACTCAGCAGAGATCACATGCCTCCTCTTCACAGCAAAAATGTTATAACCTGGACAGAGTTGAGAAAAAGACCTTAATCCTATGAATGCAGAATCAACCTAATCAAACTAAACAACTTTTACTAATATAAAAAGTTGTTATTGTAAAAATCTTCATCTACTTGCATATTATAAGTTATACCAGCAAGAATTAGTCTTTATGTAGAAAACTATGGATTTAAATCAAGCCTTACTGACTAGTGATTTAAATCAGTTTGATTTTTAATCAAATCCACCCTGGTTCCTATGAACACCGAAAAATTAGCCCAAAAGTCTATAAAGGGGTTATTCAACAGTATAAACACCCACCACAATGCCCAGGCCCCTCCTATAGAAAATACTTAACCGTACAGCCTATAGCAGGCCGCGGCGGCGACCAGTCTCCCTTGCATCACAAGCGACGTCACCGCCATGGCCTGCCTTTGGCTGTGTATTTTGATCTGCGCAACTGGGAGAGGCAGAGGTGGCAGTGCAGGGATCCAGAGCGACGCGGGTGTCGGCACCGGGTAAGTATCTTCCATAGGAGGGGCCCGGGCATTGTGGAGCATGTTTATACTGTCGGATAAACCCTTTAACCTGAGTGCAGAACACATCGGAATCTGGTAAGGGCTGGACTTTATCATTAATGTAAATGTAGCACATTAAGTTCGGCCCCGCACCAATGTGAAACGGCTAATGAACTGCACAGGAAAAGGAGAAAGGATTTTAGGCTTAGTGTCCCTTTAAATGCACTCTACACTTTACCTGTCTGTACAGTAAGAAATGCAGACATCCAGTATGTATCTCAACTAATTGCACAGGGAATCCGATTTCATAGGTGTGGTTTTAAATTGCGCAGGCAAATCTTATCAACTACCAATCACAATGCTGACCGAGAGAACATATTTTACAGTCAGCATCTGTTTACACGCTCTCCTAGGATCTACTCCTTGAGGAGTTCATGCACATTGAGGAATTTTCGGTCCAATGTAACTGATGAAAAAACTGTCGTAATTATAATTAGCCTGTAATAAGAAGCAAGGTGATCATTTACGCTAAGGCCACATGGCATTTTTAGTCTTGCGGAATAAAAACGTGAGCGATAGGCCTGTGACTTGTATTGAAGTTGTAGTTTACGTGAAATTTGATTAGCGAGTCACGTACAATTTATCAGCGCTGACAGTAAAGTGGTGCACACAAGCAGAAGGCTGTAAGAAGCTAAACCTCCCACTAACTAACCAGCGACTGGGACGCTCCAGGAAGATAGCAATCAGCCCCTGCAGTAAGTAACAATAGGCAAGGATACTTAGTAAAATATCTTATATATATGTATGGAGGCAGCAACTGTGGCAGGGAGAGAAGAGGCAGACTGAGAAGCCTTCCTCTGCCTCTTACAGTGCACAGTACACGCTGAAGATTCTCTATACCAACACTACAGTATAGCAAACGCGGAAAAAAATTATTGACAATTACACTTCAAGGCTATGGATATCTTAGAGCCAATTTTTATTGCTGTGGCAGTATTATAGGATAAAAAACACATTTTGAATAGTTTTTTTTTTTTTAATTAAGAATTGTGTTCAATTTGTCTCCTGCAGCCTGCAAGTATTCTCATACACTGCATCTGTTCAGCCCCAGACTGAATGAAATTCATAAGAAGAGCTCTCTGATGCAGTGGTGTACTACCAATAGAGGCAGTCCACGCAACTGCAAGGGGGGGGGGGGGGGCAGAGTGCATGGAAGGCCCTGCCCCCTACAATGTCTGTAGTCATTTATGAATTATGCCAAGCCCATTGTTGCCACGCTTATTTTCCGCCCTGAGTCCCTGGTGCTCAGATGGGCCCTGCATCCCCTCTTCTCAGGTCCCCCCTCCCCCATTGTGTGCAAACACAGTGCACTGACTGGCGCTGATGTCCCTGGCCCTGCCAGCACTGCAGCCAAGCTAGCGCCCACGCTCGCTCTTTTCTTTCTGCTGGACCAATCAGCATTTAGCAGTGCTAAGCTCCTGCTGCTGATTGGCTAGTGTATCGCTCGCAGCAGCAGACAGAACTGAGCGGGCGGGACGTGGCAGTTAGTCGCTCACGCGCTGCTGCCTGCTTCAGCTTTCAGCCAGCTTCTGGACTCCAGCAGCCCCCAGCATTGCCTACCCCTGTGTGCCACTGGCAACACAAAGTGAGCTGAGTACCTGTGCCGTCTTAGTCTGTAGCGCCTTTTTCTAGTCTCCTAAAACCAAATATATGCTGACATCTTAGCAACCAAATAACTTAAATTTAAAAGAGATAGCAGCTTGATGGACATTCAGGAGAGCAGAGAAAGAGGGGACATGGACTGAGCGGTCAGTTTGCCTATTGGATTTCACACTGAATGGGACTGAGCAGCCTTCAATGTATAAGAATATGTGAGGGCTACAGAAGACAAATGTTGAGAATTTTTTATAAACTCCACTGTAAAAAAGTTTTTTTTTTTACCACGAATTCAACAAGAAAATATGTCCCTAGTCTTTAAAAGCTATAGACACCTTTGTAATATGTTTTTAATCATTCATTTGCTTTCTAAAGTAAGGACAGGCATTAAAAAAAAAAAAAATCCTATGATTTTGCTGCTGCACAGTGTGTGTACCATCCTTCACCTAACTGCTAGTGCTTCTGCATCTGACAGAAGACCATCTGTGCAAAATTCAAAAGAACAGCTCCGGATTCGCATAGAGGTCCTCTTAAAAACGTCTCCTTCTCCTTTATTCAAGCATGATGTTTACAGCAGACACATCCACCCAGTATACAAATACAGTTGACGCGTTTCGGAACTGAATCCTTAGTCGTAACAGAAGACCATCTGTGCTCTGCTAGTGTATCTGACAGTGCCCTCTGCTCCCCCAAAACCATGTTTGAGCAGCACAGCCTGACAGGTCACTTTTACACAGTCAGTGCATGGTCAGTGATTTCCATCCGTGACTGTGAGCCACAGACAATAGGGAAAGATCTGCACCTGTTCTGTGTTTAGAGCCGCACCTGGTTTTGGATCACAATCACTGATGGAAATCACTGACCGAACACTGACTGTGTGAATGGGGCCAAATCCAGCATTGGCGCACGTCATCCGGTGGTCCAACTCACCTAAATTACAAACAATAGTGCAATGCAAAGCTGGTGCCAGCACACAACAAAGCAGAATTACACGAATGAATCATTTACACCAACATATGTTTCTGAATGCTTAAAGGGCCTCTGTCAGCAGATTTGTCCCTATGACACTGGCTGACCTGTTGCATGTGCGCTTGGCAGCTGAAGACATCTGTGTTGGTTCCATGTTCATATGTGCCCGCATTGCTGAGAAAAATTAAGTTTTAACATATGCAAATGAGCCTCTAGGAGCAACAGGGGCGTTGCCATTACACCTAGGGGCTCAGTTCTCTCTGCAACTGCCGCACCTCAGCACTTTGACAGGACCAGACATGATGTTTTCACAGCCTGGCCCTGTAAAAAAGAGGAGAGGGCGCGGAAGTTGCAGAGAGAGCTGAGCCTCTAGGTGTTACGGCAATGCCCCTGTTGCTCCTAGAGGCTCATTTGCATATGTTAAAACTTTATTTCTCTCAGCGATGCAGACACATAAGAACATGGGACCAACACAGATGCCTTCAGCTGCCTTTTTTTTTTCACAAAGCAACCAATAAAATATGTAAAACTAATTTTTGCCATGTCAAAGAGGGTTACCAAAGCCTTTGAATCAAAGTTGTCTGCAGTTGCACTGCTGAGTATCTGATCCGCGCTGCAGATTATAAAAAATAAATCAATTTTAGCATATCTTACTGCTGCAGCATTATGCATAAAGCAATCTTCAATTTCTTCACATACCACTGTTTTCCTTGAGTTTTTCCCTTAGTTGCGGCTGTTTTAAACATATACAGTCAGGGCCATAAATATTGGGACATCGACACAATTCTAACATTTTTGGCTCTATACACCACCACAATGGATTTGAAATTAAACGAATAAGATGTGCTTTAACTGCAGACTGTCAGCTTCAATTTGAGGGTATTTACATCCAAATCAGGTGAAGGGTCTAGGAATTACAACAGTTTGCATATGTGCCTCCCACTTGTTAAGGAACCAAAAGTAATGGGACATAATAATCATAAATCAAACTTTCACTTTTTAATACTTGGTTGCAAATCCTTTGCAGTCAATTACAGCCTGAAGTCTGGAACGCATAGACATCACCAGATGCTGGGTTTCATCCCTGGTGATGCTCTGCCAGGCCTCTACTGCAACTGTCTTCAGTTCCTGCTTGTTCTTGGGGCATTTTCCCTTCAGTTTTGTCTTCAGCAAGTGAAATGCATGCTCAATCGGATTCAGGTCAGGTGATTGACTTGGCCATTGCATAACATTCCACTTCTTTCCCTTAAAAAACTCTTTGGTTGCTTTTGCAGTATGCTTTGGGTCATTGTCCATCTGCACTGTGAAGCGCCGTCCAATGAGTTCTGAAGCATTTGGCTAAATATGAGCAGATAATATTGCCCGAAACACTTCAGAATTCATCCTGCTGCTTTTGTCAGCAGTCACATCATCAATAAATACAAGAGAACCAGTTCCATTGGCAGCCATACATGCCCACGCCATGACACTACCACCAACATGCTTCACTGATGAGGTGGTATGCTTAGGAACATGAGCAGTTCCTTTCCTTCTCCATACTCTTCTCTTCCCATCACTCTGGTACAAGTTGATCTTGGTCTCATCTGTCCATAGGATGTTGTTCCAGAACTGTGAAGGCTTTTTTAGATGTCATTTGGCAAACTCTAATCTGGCCTTCCTGTTTTTGAGGCTCACCAATGGTTTACATCTTGTGGTGAACCCTCTGTATTCACTCTGGGGAAGTCTTCTCTTGATTGTTGACGTTGACACACATACACCTACCTCCTGGAGAGTGTTCTTGATCTGGCCAACTGTTGTGAAGGGTGTTTTCTTCACCAGGGAAATAATTCTTTGGTCTTCCACCACAGTTGTTTTCTGTGATCTTCCGGGTCTTTTAGTGTTGCTGAGCTCACCGGTGAGTTCCTTCTTTTTAAGAATGTTCCAAACATTTGTTTTGGCCGCGCCTAATGTTTTTGCTATCTCTCTGATGGGTTTGTTTTGTTTTTTCAGCCTAATGATGGCTTGTTTCACTGATCAAAGCTGCAGTCTGCAGTTAAAGCACATCTTGCTCGTTTCATTTCAAATCCATTGTGGTGGTGTATATAGCCAAAAATGCTAGAATTGTGTCGATGTCCCAATATTTATGGACCCGACTGTACAATATGAGGACCTTTTGCGGCTGTTTTAAACATTTACAATATGAGGACCTTCTCAAGATGGCTCCTCTGCCAGTTCTCTGAGGCCAAAACTGCTTTCCCTTACTTCCCATACACACTTGCTGTAGCCAGCAGCTCCCTGACAGCCAATCAGATTAGATTACTGAGACACGCCTCCTCACTCTGAAGCCTAATGCAGGCATGCAGTGTGAAGGACAGCCCCTCCGTCTTCTGTTTACAATAAAGGGGTTGTCCGGGTTCAGAGCTGAACCCGGGCATACCCATAATTTCACCCAGGCAGCCCTCCTGATGTTAGCATCGGAGCATGTTGTGCTCCGATGATCTCCCTTGCCCTGCATAGGGCAAGGGCTCTTTTATTTACAATGACGCACTGCCGGGCGGAGATTTCCGACTAGCATGGTGTTCCACGACATCACCGACTCCGATGGGCGGCCTTTAGCGCTGCCCTAGCCGCTTTAAGGCTAGGGCATCGCTAAAGCCCGCCCATCAGTGCCGGTGATGTCACTTGGCTCACTGCTGGGCGGAAGCCTCCACCTGGCAGCCCTACGGAGAGCCCAGTACGTCACCGGAACTCCAGAAAATGCCTTTGCCCTGCGCGATATAGCGCAGGGCAAAGGAGAGCATCGGAGCATGAACTGCTCCAATGCTCAAGTCAGGGGGGATGCCTGGGGAAAATGCGGATATGTCCGGGTTCAGCTCAAACCCTGGACAAACCCTTTAAGTTGGGAGACAGACAAGCCCTAGTCATGGTCTTTTAAGGGAGCAGTGGAAAGGGACAGAGGGTATTAATGAAAGCTGTTATTATATGGTAATTACAGATCTTTTGACAATCATTGACAGACTAACTCAGGTATACATGCCTAGCTCTAATACACTAGCAAATAAAATAAAAATATGACAGTTATCTTTTAAAATAATAATAATATACTTGGAGCTACACACATGCCTTATGTCAAGGCTTCCGCAGTACTTACCCGAGATGGCAGAGTCTTCCAGTCCTACAGAAAACTGTAGTTTCCTTAAAGCTTTTAAATTGGTGCCTAATGTGACGCTGAAATCTGCCACAGCAGCATCTCGCCCCATGACAGGCGAGTCCATGATCAGTATCACTCTACTGTGCATAATGAGCCCTAATCTATGCCTGCAGGTGACAGTCACAGGGGACACAACGACGGGGAGTTCCCCTTTCTACGCACATCTCTTAATCATTTATTTCCCTGAATTGTTTGGCGCTGTATGACAGTTATTGGGCCACCAGTAATAGGGCTCTGGTCCCAGCTGCCGCAGACACTCTCAGGCAGGGCTGGACAAACCCAAGTCGGTGCACCAAGAGACTTCTTACTGCTTTTCTATTGATACTTCTAAAGTGCCTTAGGATGGGCCACATAAAACTGTCTCCTGGAGAGGTCTGATTTACTTCTAAAGACTAGAGTGTTCTGTCCATCCATGTCTAATGTCTAAGGGAAGATCTTAAAGAGGTTCTGTCACTAGGATCAACCCTATTCAACCAGACATATGGCCTGGTAGGGTTGATCGAGCTGAGTAAAACGATACTTGCATTTTTTGTGTAGGTTCCAGGCGTTTTGGAAAATTTACACTTTTTTTTTAATGCAAATGAGGCATTGGAGCACCAGGAGGGGGGCTTATGTGGTTTGAGCACCACTCCAGTTATGTCCCTGGTGCTCAATACAGACGCCTCCATTGTTAAAAACATGCCCCCCTCCTTTTAGATTGACAGCGCTAGACTTCACGTCCACCGGTGATTTCTCGCGCCTGCGCAATGGTTCTGCTTGCCGAGCAGTGAAGATGATTAGTGTGACGTCACTGAACCCGGAAGTGGAGGTGACTGTAGATAAAGCCGACAGCGCCGCCACTTCTGTGTGCAGCTACGTCAACTGCGCGTGCGCACTAATCATCTTCTCTGCTTGGCAAGTGCCTTGTTAGGGAACCAGTGTGCAGGCTCAAGAGATCAGAGCTAGATGTGAGTCAATCTAAGGGGAGGGGGCGCGTTTTTAACAAAGGAGGCATTTGTATTGAGCACCAGTGACATTGCTGGAACGGTGCTCAAACCGCATAAGCCTGCCTCCTGGTGCTCCAATGCCTAATTTGCATAAAATAAAAGTGTACATTTCTCAAAAAGAATTTAAATGGTGACAGACTCCCATGAAGGCGTCATGCACACACTCCTATTTTCCCCGCATCGGATCCACATCTTTTGCGAATAGGCTGCAGACGCATTCATTTCAATGGGGATGCAAAAAAAAACATGTCCTATCCTTGTCCGTTTTTGCAGGCAAGAATAGGAATTTTGACAATAAGGCCAGAGGAAAATGCAGGATGCACATGTCCAGTATCCATATTTTCTAGAACCGGGGTTTGCGGACCCCAAAATACATACTGCTGTGTGCATGAGGCCTAACGTTGCGGCGTTTGTAGAGAGGGTGAGGCCTGTGCAGGTTCCCACAGCACTGAATGGGCCCCCGCTGTCTCACAGGCCACCAACGTGGCAAATACACCCTCAAAGCAAAACCTATTAGCATCAGACAGTGATGTAACATTATAGACAGCCTACGCTGCTATTATATAGAGGGCGAGAAAAGATATGCCTATTAAAGGGGTTGTCCCATAAAAAATATTATATCAGAACCAGCACCTGGATCTGAACACTTTTGTAATTGCATGTAATTAAAGATTTTGGATAGCCACTGAGTTATTCAAGAAAATCTCTGTATGGCGAAACCTGCTCGGTCCCAACCTTCATCAGCCGCAAGCTGCAGCAGACAGGGCACACCCACTGACAAAGGGCACACCCCAGCTTCAAATAAATCTGCAGCAATGAATGTTGATATATCTGGATCCATGTGAGGTACAGGGCTGGTTCTAGCTTTGTTAGAAAGAGATTGTCGTGTCCTATATGATGTCCGATTTTCATTTTTTACATTAAATCATGGAATAACGCCTTTAAGGGCAGTTAATACGGGATAACATTTTTCAATCCACACCGGTGTTTGGCTTTAAAAACTGCACTAAAAACTCTAAACGTTTTATTAGCACAGATTTTATTAGCACAGAACCTTTATTAGCACAGATTCTCGTGCTGAAAAACCGCAGAGTAATACAGCACCAGCAAAGTGGATAAGACGGGACAAATGCCTTTTCATTCTGTGTGGAAATCGACCTGCTGTACGGATTTTGAAGCCTGCAGCATGTGAATTCTTTGTGGGGTTCTTTTGTGAGGATTGCACACTTTTCAACGCAAGGAAAATCCACAGAAACACATAAAAATCTGCAGGGACATTTGTGTGGAATTTCTGCAACACAGCACAGCGTGCACCCATGTGCAGGAAGCCTTAGGCTCCATTCACACGTCCGCAAAATGGGTCCGCATCCTTTCCGCAATTTTGCGGAATGGGTGCGGACCCATTCATTCTCTATGGGGACGGAATAGATGCGGACAGCACACAGTGTGCTGTCTGCAGCCGCAATTGCGGAGCGCAGCCCCGATTTTGGGTCCGCAGCTCCGCAAAAAGATAGAGCATGTCCTATTCTTGTCCGCAGCTTGCGGACAAGAATAGGCATTTCTATGGGGGTGACGGGCTGGTGTGTTGCGAACCCGCAATTTGCGGGTCCGCAACACACCACGGACGTGGGAATGTAGCCTTAGGCTGTTGTCCATACAGAATTTATCAAAACTGAAAAGCTGGCTTAGTTGCCCATAGCAACCAATCAGATTCCACCTTTCATTTTTCAGAGGTCCTTTGGAAAATGAAAGGAGGAATCTGATTGGTTGCTATGGGCAACTAAGCCTGTTTTGCTTTACACCAGTTTGATAAATCAGTTTTGATCAGGTTTTCAGTTTCTGATGCTAAAGCCAAAGAAGAGGAAGTCGAATCTGTCCTTTACACTTTCTCTCCCTTTACGACCCCAATGTGGTTTTAGCTTCAAGACTGCACCTGAAAACCTGATCAAAACCCGCTCGTGCGGCTGTACCCTTACCGCTGTGTTACCAGTAACCGCTGTGATCAGATGACCAGGCGATGGGGATTTCATCTGCTGAAAAACGCATCAAAGCCACTGCATGAAAGCTCAACTATAGGCCAGTTTCACACAAGCGCGTTCAGTCCGTGTGATGGCGACATGTGAAGACCAGACACTGCTCCTCTGACCCGAACTCACAGCATCAGAAGTTCCTGCCTACCGAACGTCTGCTGTACTGCGGTCAGGCAGGAACTCCCAGCATCCTTTGTCATTTTGATGCTGTGAGTTCAGGTCAGAGGAGCAGTGTTGGGTCTAGAGATGCAGCCATCACACAGGGCACGTCTCCCAGCCCATAACTCTCTTGTAGGAAACTGGCCTTGATGTGTATTAGATCCCAAATGGAAGACAGGAAGTATCTGTTAGGGTTAAAGGGGTCTGAACCTGGACATACCCAGAATTTCACCCAGGCAGCCCCCCTGAATCAGGCAGGGCAAAGGCATTTTGTGGAGTTCCGGTGACGTACTGGGCTCTCCGTAGGGCTGCCAGGCGGAGGATTCCGCCCAGCGGTGAGCCCGGTGACGTCACCGGCACTGATGGGCGGGCTTTAGCACGGCTAGGGTGGCGCTAAAGCCCGCCTATCAGAGCCGGTGATGTCACCGAACGCACTGCTGGGCAGAAGCCTCCGCCTGGCAGTGTGTTATTGTAAATAAAAGATCCCTCGCTCTGCGCGATCCTGCGCAGGGCAAGGGAGAGCATCGGAGCATGAACTGCTCCAACGCTCATGTCAGGGGGGGCTGCCTGGGTGAAATAAGCAGCGCACCATAGGGCGAGTACGTCAAGACTATGTATCGTCAGATCCCGTAAATTGGAGGCTCACCTATATAGGTTGTGCTTGATTAGGCACAACTCAAATTTATACGTAAAAGGATCGCAAAAGTTGTATGGGATTCAGCCACAGTCACACAAACTTCAAGGACAGGTGCCCAGTCTTTCCAAGGAGATAAGTAGACGTGAGAAGGATGGACCGCCAGGCGCAAAGGACCACATCAACTGTGGTAAGATCAATGGATTCTGTTTATTGCAAAAAACAACGCGTTTCAGAAATATAATTCTCCTTCAGGTTTACAGTGCGACTTGCTTCTTTGCTGCAATCACGACACCCAAATCACACAAAAATCCAACACTGCTGGATTGTTTGAGATTCATGTGTCACGGTCGCGCTGTGACCCGTTTCATTCCTATGGCAGCCCACTAGACTGCGATCCTACGGCGCTCGCCATGTAGCCTTACTAGTGCAGTAAAGGTATGCGACTGCTGAGCAACCACCTGAACAATGGACGTGATGTCATCCCTTCCGGTCCAATAGGGACTCTACCTGCAGTGCTGGACCTCGGGGACCTTCAGCAATTGAATTAATGGGGGTGTCCAACACTGTCAGTTTTTTTTTTTTTTTTTTTATTACCCCCACCCCACCAGACCTGTGTAGGAACACATAATACCTGTTCCCAACTCAACTGGGTCATGTGCGCTGCAGCAGGGACACGGCTGAGGCCAGTCATTGGCAGCAGCAGCACGTTACCTCCGTCTAGCTCCGACAGCCAGGCACCCATGGAGATGGAACCTGGCAGCAGGCTGGGGACTGGTATTTAAAACAACATGTCAGCATTGGACAACCCCTTTAAGCTTCTTTCTTTGTTTTATAAGCCTCGCCACTCTCCTTCAGATTTTACAAAGTGTCACACAATCCCTTTAAAGACTGTTTTTTTTTTATATATAAAAAAAAAAACTTGTAAATTAGATTAATATTTTTTTTTTATTAAAAACATATACAACAGATCCGTAAAAACAAAAACAGCCGGTTGTTATCTGTAAAAAAAATAAAAAAAATGAACACTTCAACAACTGTAGTAAGAACCCAGCCTTAGGGTTGGTCACCTCTGCTAATCATTTCCATTCTTCTGCTCCGTTAGGCTAGGGCTACACAGCAACAATAAGTCGCGTACAACTGCATTGATACATGTGTCATGTCAGATCAATGTCACGCAATTTTTGCAATAATAGTGAATGGTGTCGCGCTATGACATGCTGCGACGTGACAGTCGCACAAAAATCCAATTTTTAGCGAATGTCGTGTCGCACTGCGACACCATTGACTACCATTATAAAAATTGTCGCACGACTTTTGAGGGACTAGACGTTATGCGACAACAGTCGCCGTGTACCCTAGTCTTATAATGGGAAAACAACGAAGATGACCAGACAACAGGTAGCAATGGCGACTGATTGCCCCCGACGACCATTTTACCACACATAACAGGGCAGCACGTTGGGTTGTCTTCTCCAGCCTTACAGCATACCACAAGATCACGGAGAACAGAGACATTTTTAAGAAGAGCTCCTCAGTGGAACTAACGGATAAAATAAAATTTCACAAACCCTAACCCTTCCTAAGAGGTTGGCCACCACAACCTGAACTCGGTTCAGTGCCGTCACCCAGCTTTCCCAAAGTCCAGAAAACAAAAACTGTGAAGTGGTGCCTCGGTACCAGAGAGGGGGTAGTGCTGCATACCGGGGGGATATTTTATGTCACCCAACTTTCCCATAATCTGATACCCAAGCACCGTCCTGTCCTCAAACTCTCTTCTAACACAAGGACTGGTGTCCATCTCAACCAGAAGATGAGTGAGAACATTGGCCACCTTCGCAGAGAGGAACAGAAACCTAATGTATCATCCAGCTTATCATACAATCGGCCCTGGAGGACAGACGATACGGAACCGTCGCTGCTCTGGCGGGCTTCCAGGGCGATTAACCCCTTCCCTCTCTAATAAGCTACGTTCTTCCCGAGATGACAGATCTTCAATGGGAACAGCAGGCACAGGAGTCTCTTTCATTTCCATGGTGACATATCTAGCAGGCTATACGACGAGCAGACCGCTATGCCACCGTAGTGCCAGTCTACGCTTCTTCACCAGGAACGGATAAGCGCAGAACAAGACCATTTTACAACTTTGCTACAATTCTCGTTAACCCATTAGTCACCGCGGAAATCTCACAGCACAAACCTGCCGCCAAATACAGTCATCTGCCACCGCTTTCTATTTAAAGTGATCTAAGATCGCAGTGGTCCAATCTTCTGATGTCCAGGAAGCTACCGTGAGGACACCGAAAATGTAATATATCCCTGGAGAACTGGTCCGCAGTTAGACCAACACTACAAGTTCCTATTGTCCTGGACTGTCAGGCATAACGGGGTCTTTTTTTTTTAGAGGGAGGGGTGGGGGGGTGTCATCATTATTTTGGGATCCCAGACCGAGGCAACCACTTACATCCAGTGGCTATAGCTATAATGTGATCAGACCACAACGTACAGTATGAATCCACTTCTATCATCGCCATTCACCGCTCCTGTCCCCCCAGTAAAACCACCAGCACTGATCCTTAAAGGGACACACACTGCACCTCCCATAATCAGATCCCACCTGACACTCTGCCCTTAGTGAAGTGCTGAGATTTTAGGACTGAACTCCTGCTACTTTCTTGTGGTGCACCCTGGAGGGGAGGCTGTCTGACTGTCCAGGAGTACTTAACCCATACATGACCGATGTCTCTGAGCTATGCACTGTTATGTACTCACATCCAGTATGACGGAGATGCCCCTCCTGGTGCCCGGCTCGGGCATGTCCTGCCCTGGGTTCACCGCCTCCTCTCCCCGCAGCTCTTTGTCACTCTTGTCGCTCATCTTGGTGACGATCCAACGAAGCAGCCCGTCCAGACCCCGCACCTGAGACTGCTGCTGCCGCAGGAGCTTGTGGACGCTGGTCCTACAGTACCGGGCTGCCTGCTCACACATGTCTGAGACCGGTAGGTGGAGAGCAGCCCGCCCCCTGCTTGTAGGCACGCCCCGCCAGCCTCCGGGCACGCCCCTTTCTGGAAGGAGAACCTGTGAGCGCCTTCAGCAGCGACAGGTAGGCGTACCGCCCATGTGACTAGCCACGCCTTTATTTAATTCTAGCCACGCCCGCGCAGGTCCCCCGCTGTCTGACGTGGACGCGCAGCTCAGGTAGAACCGCTGAGTGGGACTGGTAATAAGGGGGCGGCTGATCACGTGAGCACACCCCTGAGGCGTAGAGCCTTCACCTGCGACTGATCTGTACCACTGAGATAGCCTTGCAATTCCAGAATCTGTGGCGGGTGGACCCTGTAATCTGTAGGGAACTACCAGGGTGGTAAATTCAGCAGTTGGAGGCAGTGGCGTGCCTAGGGTGTTTGGCACCTGCAGTAGTTTTGTACAGATGTGTGCCCCCTCACAGTAGCTATGCCCACATTGTGCCCCCCTCACAGTAATTATGCCCTATCTGTGCCTCTTTCACAGTTGTAATGTCCTCTTTGTGCCAGTGGCGTCGCCAGGGGGGGGGGGGGGGGCAGAGGGGGCCACGGCCCCCCCTACATCATGCTGTGCCCCCCCAACTAAAATGACCCCCCCCCCCCCCCCCCAAGTGAGCAGCCGCCGCCGGGCACAGGGAGATGAGCGCTTCCATTGCGCTTATCTCCATTGTAAACTGCCTGTGCCAGCGGAGGTGCAGGGGAGGGAGAGGCGTGTCCCTTCCCCTTCCTCTGATAGGCATCAGGCAGGCACCGAAGTGGAGGAGAGGCCCCGCCCCCTAATTGCTCCTGTTTATCTTTCTAAAGCTAAAGGACCTTTGATGATGTCATCACAGGTCCTGTAAGGGAACTGCACAGTGTAAAGTATAGTTCCCAGGTTAGAAAAGTGCATCTGCCAGGACCTGTGATGACATCATCTTCAACATCACAGGTCCTGCAGAATATAGCAAAGGAACTGCACCAAAAATGGAGTAGTTCCTAGGTTTCAAAGGTATATCTGCCAGGACCTGTGATGACATCATCACAGGTCCTTCAACCCCTAACAGCAAGTATTAAAAGTTCACAAGCAGCTCTGCATTGGTCCATACAGACTGGAATGGAGAGGTAAGAGGAGGTCCTCCACTTTTCATCATTTACCCCCCCCCCCCCCCTCCATGCCCTGTTTTTACTCATTGCTCACTCATGTATAATACTTCAGACAGTTACAGTGACCACAACCTCATGTACTTCACACACACAGTGACCATAATGCATAACTGACCACATATTTCTATAAACACTGCATCTACAGTATTATACCTTGTATGTGTCACATCAATACACTGCTCTGTATGTAATATATATATATATATATACATATATATATATAGGAACGAAAAAAGGACAGCACTCCAAGTAAAAATTATACTGGTCTTTAATCACCCATGCAGATGGCAACGTTTCAGCTCCAAACAAGAGCCTTTTTCAAGCCTTGAAAAAGGCTCTTGTTTGGAGCTGAAACGTTGCCATCTGCATGGGTGATTAAAGACCAGTATAATTTTTACTTGGAGTGCTGTCCTTTTTTCGTTCCTGTACATCTGGGGTAAGCAGCAATATCCCTGGACATAGCACCCACATTGCTTGTTTCCAGTGCCGCCGCTACTTTCCCTTTTTTTTTATATATATATATATATATATATATATAGATACACACACATACATGCACACACACTGCATATATTACACAGTATTATACATGCAATATGTACAGATATATAGTATATACAGCGGTGTACTGATATCTGAGGTACGAGGTGTCAATACACTGCTGTATTTACTATATACCTGTACACACTGCATCTATTATACCTCATACCTCACATATTACACTACTGTATATACTGTATACCTGTATACACTGCATATATTATACCCCGTACCTCACATATCAGTACACTGCTGTATATACTATATACCTGTACACACTGCATCTATTATACCCTGTACCTCACATATCAGAACACTAGGGAATATACTATATACCTGTACACACTGCATCTATTATACCCTGTAACTCACATATCAGAACACTAGGGAATATACTATATACCTGTACACACTGCATCTATTATACCGCGTACCTCACATAACTGTACACTGCTGTATATAATATACATCTGCATCTATTATACCTCTTTTGTGTGCCAGGGCTGTTTTGTGATCCCAATCTGGCCCTGATGGCATAAATTATAAAACGCAGCAGCAAGAATAGTTCATGGAACATAGAGAGGGGCTATAAAAGGAGAAATGGGGGCTCAATTTAGATTCCTGCTATGGGGCCCAGTGATTTTTATGTACGCCCCTGGCTGCAGGCACTAGGCCGGCAGCCTATCAGAGGCCGGCGCAGGCGGCGCAATGACGTCATCGTGCCGCCTGAGCCTTACATTACAGCGTGGGACACAGGAAGAGTCTGCATCGCATCGCTGACACTTAGGTAAGTATAAGTGTTTATTTTTTTTATTTTTTTTACAATAGTGTTACTGGCACATTGGGGGGGGCTTATTACAATACTGGCACATGATGATGGGGGGGACTTAATACTGGCACATGATGATGGGGGGGACTTAATACTGGCACATGATGATGGGGGGGACTTAATACTGGCACATGATGATGGGGGGGACTTAATACTGGCACATGATGGGGGGCTTATTATTGGCACGTGATGGGGGGCTTATTACTGGCACGTGATGGGGGCATATTAGATGGGGGCTCTTGTTACTGGCACGTGATGGGGGCTTATTACTGGCACATTGGGGGGCTCTTGTTACTGGCACGTTATTGAGGGCACTTATTACTGACACATTATTGGTGGGCACTATAGGGGCATCTACTGAGGCCACAAAGAAGGGGTGTTTTATATGGGGGGCTCTGTACAGTAGCATTTTATACTGGGACACATTATGGTGGGTACTATGGAGAAGGGGAGAGAGGAGTACTATGGAGTCATCTACAGGGGGCACTAAGGAGGGGTATTTTATACTTGCAAATTATGGGGGACACTGAGGGCATCTACTGGGGCACGATATATGGGACATTTTATACAGGTACATTATGGGGGGCACTAGCAGGAAGGGGGGAGAGGAGCACTATGGAGGCATTTACTGGTGCACTATATAGGGGTATTTTATACTGGCACATTATGGGGGACATTAGCTCAACTGGGGGCATAAGGGGGTATGTTTTGCACATTATAAGGAGAATTATTTCTACTGGGGGGCATTATGGTGGGTTTTATTACTCCCCCATGGTATGACCCCCTAGTAGCAGCACCATCCTCTCTCTGCTCTGCTATCCCTCTGCCACTTCTCCAAATCCTTATTATGAAATCTTTCTCATTAGGATAAAACACAACATCAGCTCCGCCGAGCCCCCGGCCAAAGTGTTGAAGTGGCGTCCGAGATCCCCAAGGGCCAAGCCAAGTAACTGTAAGTGTTCATGTGAAATATGTTTATTTTATATATGTACACTCCTGTGAGAGGCGGGGAGGGAGATCTGTGGATGACACTGTTATAGGGAGGGAGATCTGTGGATGACACTGTTACGGAGGGGGAAATCGGGATGACACTGTCATGGGGTGGATCTGTGGATGACACATATAGCATAAGATGCTATATACGGTATGTGGCATCCACAGATCCCCCCCATAGCACTGTCATCCACAGATCCCCCTCTCTATAAAAGTGTCAGCCACAGACAGCTGGACTTTTCTTCCCTGTTGCGGTTTTAGGTATTGGGTAAAGTATTGCAGCATTTCTAAGCGTACTTGTGTAAATGTATCGTTGTTATAGCTGCCCCCCCTACTTTTGTCCTGGCCCCCAGTGTGCCCCCCCAAAATTTGAAAGCTAGAGACGCCACTGCTTTGTGCCCCCTTCACAGTAATAATCCCCATTGTGGCCCTTCACAGTAATAATCCCCATTGTGCCCCCTTTATGGTAATAATGCCCACTATGCCCACTTCATAGTAATAATGCCTATAGTGCCCCTTTAGTAGTAATGCCCACTGTGCTAGTAATGCCCTCTGTGCCCCCTCCAAAGTAGAAATCCCCATTGTGTCCCCTTCACAGTAATTATGCCCTCTGTACCCCTTTTATTGTAGTAATGGCCTCTGGCTCTGTGCCCCCTCCTTAGTAGAAATCCCCATTGTGTTCCCTTCACAGTAATAATGCCCATTGTGCACCCATTCACATTAGTAATGCCCTTTGTGCCCCCTTCATAGTAATAATGCCCTCTGTGCCCCCTACATAGTAATAAAGTCCTCTGTGCCCCCTCCATAGTAATAAAGTCCTCTGTGCCCCCTCCATAGTAATAAAGTCCTCTGTGCCACCTCCATAGTAATAAAGCCCTCTGTCTGTGCCCCCGCCATAGTAATAAAGCCCTATGTGCCCCCTCCATAGTAATAAAGTCCTCTGTGCCCCTTCCATAGTAATAAAGTCCTTTGTCTGTGCCTCCGCCATAGTAATAAAGTCCTCTGTGCCCCCTCCATAGTAATAAAGCCCTCTGTCTGTGCCCCCGCCATAGTAATAAAGCCCTATGTGCCCCCTCCATAGTAATAAAGCCCTTTGTCTGTGCCCCCGCCATAGTAATAAAGCCCTATGTGCCCCCGCCATAGTAATAAAGTCCTCTGTGCCACCTCCATAGTAATAAAGCCCTCTGTCTGTGCCCCCGCCATAGTAATAAAGCCCTATGTGCCCCCTCCATAGTAATAAAGCCCTTTGTCTGTGCCCCCGCCATAGTAATAAAGCCCTATGTGCCCCCGCCATAGTAATAAAGCCCTATGTGCCCCCTCCATAGTAATAAAGTCCTCTGTGCCCCCTCCATAGTAATAAAGCCCTCTGTGCCCCTCCATATAAAAAAAACAAACACAGTAACTACTCACCTTGTCCCGTTCCCGAAGCTCACATACCTCTCTTCCCTGCAGGCGCAGATCGCTCTGCAGCACTGTGTGGGCGGAGCCTATGCAGATTACTGACCTTCAGGCTCCACCCACAAATGCTGCCTGCAGGCTGGATGGTGGAGCAGGAAGAAGTCTGCCTGCTTCACCATTCTGTGCACCGCCGGCCTGAAGGAGGGGAGGAGCGCTGGGAGCTGAGCGGTGAGGGACAGGACTGCAGCTCCCAGCGCTCCAGCAATGAGCGCTTCCATCTGTATTGATGGAAGCGCTCATTGCTTCTGGCACCCCCCTGAGAGCCGGCACCTGGGGCGGACCGTCCCCCACGCCCCTCCCCCCCTTAGTACGCCACTGGTTGGAGTCTCCTTGATGGTAAAAGACTGTATTTAGGGAATTTCCACACAGCTGGGTGCAAAAAAAAAATAATAATAATATGTGAGCAGGGGCTATTGAGTGAGCCCCCTGAACTTTGCAGTCCTGTGCAGAAGCCCAGTTTGCCCTGGTTTGCTAAACAGTTTTCTTTTTTTAAACAAATTCAAAACTATTGTTTTAGTGACAGTGGGAAAAAAATGTATTTTCTTGCGGACAGGAATCTTTTCCATCTGTCAGACATATATCAGATTTTCCTTCATACTAATAGTTGTTATTGCTTGCCGTTATAAGGCTGGTTTCACATCACCATTTCTTTTTCCATTCTTCTGATCTGTCAGAAGAACAAAAAAAAAAACAGGATCCTGAAAAAAAAAAAAAGATCAGAAGAGCAGAAAAAGAAACATTGATGTGAAACCAACCAAACAGGTATCGCTAGAGGAGCGTTCAGCATGTTTATAGTTGCCAACTGTCCTGAATTTGGCGGGATGGTCCCTGATTTTCAGAGACAGTCCCAGCATATTCTCTGTCCTGGGCTGAAAATGGGTGGGGCTAACACAAACCCTGCCCATAAGTGGGTGTTCTCTGGCAGAGTCCCCAGAGGTGGGGCTTACATGCCCACGTTTCAATTGGTAAGTATGCGTATTCTTGGCTAAAGATTGGGTATGGAGGGTGAAAATTGTAAATTTATTGTGTTTGTGTGGTCCGATTGTTTGGTGTGACTTATTTGACACTGATCAGGACGCTGGTAAACATCTGGGTCCTGGCGTCAATGACATGGTCTAATTAGACACAGGGTGATTACATAAGCTTGTCAATACTTTTCTAGGGAAAAAAAAAGACGTAACAATCGGAAACGAAGTATCCTCTTTGTTTGGGGGGAGGGGGAGTTACTAAGATGCACATAAGTCCATGTTACCCCTCCCCTGGAGTCATATGCAGTTGTGTAAGGAGACAAGACTCTGGGGCACATTTATCAAGCTTTCCTGTTTTTAGGCTTTCAATTAGACAGGCGTATTTCCTTCACCTCTCTTTCCTCTTCATGAATTTGACTAGGCGTATTGGCATTCATCTGACCTCTAGTGGTTCTTTATCAATATGGCAGGTTCATATTCACTAAGACTAGTCTAATTGGTATACGCAACCGAGCTGAAATGAAGCGCACGTCTCCATGAAAATAGGCAAAATGTGGAGCAGCTCGCCGCTCAAAACACAGGCAGAAAAGTATGCCAGGCCTGGAGTGGAGCAGAAATTAGACTGTTTTTACAACTAAATCAGGCGCACCTACATAAATCGGTCAGAGAATAGGCGCAAAAGTTAGACAACTTCTGAACTTTAATGTAAAAAAAATCAAAATAGGCGAATAAGGTGCAAATGCCTCCAAAACAGGCGCATTTTCAGTAGTAAATGAGACAAAAAAACAATAAGGAAGTCTAAAAGAGCAGACTAAAAATAATAAGAGTCTAAACAGAAGTCTAAGGCTACTTTCACACCGAACGCCCCGAACGCATCCGTCTGGCCCCAATGCATTCTCAGTGGAGGCGGATCCACTGAGAATGCATCCGCCTGCCAGCGTTCAGCCTCCGCTCCGCTCAGTGAGCGGACACCTGAACGCTGCTTGCAGCGTTCAGGTGTCCGCCTGGCCGTGCGGAGGCGAGCGGATCCGTCCAGACTTACAATGGAAGTCAATGGGGACGGATCCGCTTGAAGATGACACAATATGGCTCAATCTTCAAGCGGATCCGTTCCCCATTGACTTTCAATGGAAAGTCTGAACGGATCCGCTCAGACAACTTTCACACTTAGAAAATTTTCTAAGTTTTAATGCAGACGCATCCGTTCTGAACGGATGCAAACGTCTGCATTATCGGAGCGGATCCGTCTGATGAAACATCAGACGGATCCGCTCTGAACGCTAGTGTGAAAGTAGCCTTATGCGGACACATATGAACATGGGACTAACACGGATGCCTTCAGCTGCCAAGCGCACATTTAACAGGTCAGCCAGTGTCATAGGGACAAATCTGCTGACAGATGTCCTTTAACCCTTTCCCGACCAGCGCCGTAATAGTACGGCACTGGCCAGATCTTTAAAGAAGGCGTCCACTACTGAGCGGAGGGGGTGCCATGGCCGTGGGTGGCCTGCTGTTTTTTATAGCAGACACTTGTGGCTAATGTCCGTAACCGGCAGTAATACAGATCGAGGAAATTTAACCCCTCTGGATGCCATGGTTAATCCTGACCGCGGCATCTGAGCGCATGAAACACCGGAAGTGATGCTCCGGCTCCCTCATGCGGCGATCGGAGAAGCCGGAGCTTGTCTGCAGCAGCCCCTGTATTTGTGAATGACAGGAGGCTGCTGCATAGTATTTCCTATGGAGCCCTTGCTAGTGCATTGGGGTCTATGAGAATAGCAATCTAATGATTGCATGTTATAGTTCCCTATGGGAACTATAAAAAAGTGTACAAAAAAATAAAGTTTTTAAAAAGAAAAAACATAAAAATTTAAATCACCCCACTTTTCCCCAAATAAAAGAACAATTTTTTTTTTAAATACACATCATGGGTGTCGCCATGTGCGAAAACTCCCATAGTATAAAAATGTAAAAATATATTCCCCATACGGCAAACAGCAAAATGGGAAAAAAAGCGTCAAAATGGCTGATTCGCCATTTTTGGTCGCTTCATTTTCTACAAAAAAATAAAAAGTGATGAAATAGTCATACACACCCCAGAATGATGTCAATGAAAAGTTCAGATCGCCCTGCAAAAAATGAGCCCCCACACAGCTCTGTACACAAAATTACCAAAAAATTATAGGGGTTAAAATATGGCATGAAAAAATAAAACTGATTTTTTTCCCCACTTTTTTTATTAGTTTATATATAGAAAAACTATATATATATATATATATATATATATGGTATCACCGGATTCGTACTGACCTGTAGAATGAAAGTAACTGTCAGTTTTGTCGCACATCTGTGGTGGAATTGCTTTTTTTTTGCAATTTCACCCCATTTGGAATTTTTTTCCCGCTTCCCACTACGTCATATGCAATATTAAATGGTGGTGTTGGAAAGTACAACTTGTCCTGCAAAAAAGCAAGCCCTCATACGGCTATGTGAACAGACAAATAAAAAAGTTATGGCTCTGGGCAGGCAGGGAGCGCAAAACGAAAATGCAAAAACAAAAAGACCTCCGGGGTAGAAAGGGTTAAAACAAGACCTGGCTCATATCTCTAGCTGCTATACAGCCTCAGATAGAGCTGCTAGTGGCAAGGACTAGGGGTGAGCGAATCGACTTTGGATGAAACATCAGAAGTCGATTTGATAAAGCTTCGTTCTAATACTGTCCGGAAAAAAAAATCACAGAATGAAGTGGCCTAAGTGGGAGGAAACGCTCAAAACCCCAAACCCTGTGGCGTGTTTATAATCGGGGGAGCAATCCCTCCGCATGTGATCCGCTGTTAACGGCAATCTCCAGCAAAAATGCATACAATGGAGGATGTCGGCAGCGGACCACATACACCACAACGGCATCCTACACAAGATGGGATAATGTGTGGATGAGAATATAAAAATCTATAAATCACTGCGAAGGGTGCACCACAATGATATGCAACTGACAACCCTGACTAATCCCTCAAGCTGATGTTAAGAACTGAGACTTTGGCCAATGTATTCCAGTCAGGAACACATCGGAGCCCCCCCGCACCACCGTCAAGGTATCTCTGTGTGGCATGGGTCCTACCGTTAACCTACCTACAGTGTGTGAACACGGTCCGATAGGTGCTGAGGTCCGACTCACAGCCAAACTCCCACCTACCTCCATAGTGAGATCACTAATACAATGGGAGGGTAGGAGGAGATTTATAAAATTGGTGTAAAGTAGAACTGGCTTAGTCGCCCATAGCAACCAGATTCCACCTTACCAGTTTTCCTTTACACCAGTTTGATACATTTCCCCCAATGAGTGGCAAACAATTTGCCAAAAAATTTGAATGCCCCATTATAGCATAAAATAAGCTAATAGTTGGTATAAACTTACAGGCACATTTATTATACCCCTTTTGGTGTCAGGAAGTTGGAAGTGTTGGCTAAAGTCCTATTTGCCAAAAATTGGTGACTTTTTTGGGGATTACACTTTTCAAAAAGTGGTTGTGGTGGAGCCAAGGCCGCCCAACACGTTTATTATAGTTTACGCCAGAGAATTGCAGCAAATTTTACCTAAATCTTGCGTGCCTCTTAAAGGGCTTCTGTCACCAGGATTAACGATCTGTAGATATGTATATGGGCTCATTAGTCTTCATGCAGTGTTTACAATGATCCCTCTGTTTATGCTCTGTGTGCCTTATATTCTTATAAAATCACCTCTGTCAGGAGCCCAAGGGGTTGTCCCACGATCTCCTGGAGCCCAGCCGCGCCCAGCGATCCGGAGCCCAGCCGCGCCCAGCGATCCGGAGCCCGGCACCGCCTACCACTTAATGTATTCACTGCACTATCCTGACGTCATGTAATCTCTGCTCAGTAGTCTCGCGCAGGCGCAGTGGAAACTGTAGTCTGCGCCCGTGCGGACTACTGGCACCGGCTTCCACTTGTCCACTGCGCATGCGCCGGCTCCCTGCGCACCCCGATCGGACCGGAAAAGACTCTCTCTGCGCAAGGCAGTCCTAGGCGGAGGAATCTTCTGGCAGCAAGCGCGAGACTACGGAGACACATCTGACATCTTCATAAATGTCCCCATTAGACTAGACAGCCAAAAGGGGCCCCAGATTTATCATCCAGCATCTCCCACTGTTATAAATCTGGCACGGTCTAGTCTAAATATTAGACAGTATTATAAATCTGCTGTTTTATTTTACAAGGATTTCAGTGTATTTTCCGTGCTAAAATCCATGTTAAAAATGACTGACATACCGTAACTGTCCCATTGATTTAGATGGGAATCTGCTCTAGGGTTGTCACCATACAAGATACTAGTATTGATGCCAGATCGATATTTTGCCGAAAGAAAAACACAAAAAAATACCAACACATTAACCCTATGCTCTCCATTATGCGATGAGGTAGTTGATGGGGTCACATACTATTACTGTGAGGCACATTGAGGTCCACATTGATAAAACCATGTGCCTCCTGCGTCAAGTACCCCCTCACATAATGATCAACACGGGGTTAATGTGTGGGTACATGAGGGAGTTACTTGCAATTAATGAAAGCACATGGTTTTATCAGTTTGCACCTCCATGTGCTTCACATTAAGGCCTCTTTCACACGACAGTGTGTGTCCCGTGGGCACCGGCCGTGTGCATTCACTTGAATGGGTCGGCAAATCCGGAGTTGCGGTGCGGAACGGAATGGAAGCGCTGTGGAGTGCTTCTGTGGGGTTCCGTTCCGCAAAAAGATAGAACTTGTTCTATCTTTTTGCGGAACGGAGGGATCGCGGAACCTATTCAAGTGAATGGGGTCGCGATCCACATGCGGCTGGCCCACGGTCGGTGCCCGTGCATTGTGGTTTCCAGCACGGCCACGGGGGACACACGTTCGTGTGAAAGAGGCCTAATGGTAAGTAACCTCATCATGTACCTCACACAATAGCCCCACGTTGCCTATTATGTGAGGATGTACTGGATGGGGTCACTATTAATGTGAGGCACATGAAGGTACTAAAGTAATAACACCATGTGCCTCACATGACGGGGGTATTGGCTACCTAACGGCCGACCCCTATTTCATACTCACCTGCCCCTTTGAAACACCCCCCCAACAAACAGCCCCTCCCCCCACCATCTCATATCCCTTACCTTTAATAAAGACTTGGTGACAGCCGCCGTGACAAGACCTTCCCCCTTATCCACACCTCGCCGACTAAACCCACTTACCCCCGACCATACCCATAATCCGCCATACCTCCCTCCTTTCCATCATAAAGGAAAAAAGGGGGTGGGTGGACGGGACACTTTTCTCCTCACCTAAAATGGCACCTTTCTTCTCTCTGTCTCCTTATTTTAACCCCCACCCCTAAACTCAAATTATCCAATCCCTAACCCCCTCAAACCTTTTTCTTTACTACTTCACCTATCACTACCTCCGGGGTCTCCCTGAGCCAAAACCCCCGTCATGCCGGCCTCCCCTAAAGCTCTGCTCCCAGTCCGGCCATAACTTGACGGGGGTATTGGCTACCTAACGGCAGACCCCTATTTCATACTCACCTGCCCCCTTGAAACACCCCCCCCAACAAACAACCCCTCCCCCCACCTTTTTACCAATCCATCTCCTCCCAGCATCTCATACCCCTTACTTTTAATAAAGACTCAGACACCAGGCTGGAATAAATCGGCCACAGCAGCCATTTTTATTAACAAAACAACATAAAATATAAATAACCATATAAATAACCATAACTCCAATAATTAATTAAAGCACCAAATAACTGAAATACTCCACCGGGGTGCCATCTTGCCTCCAGCCGTTGCCTGCCAGCTCGGAAGCACCACTGAATGGCCCCCTCTTCAATTCCGCCACCACTGGGAGTCCAGCCCAAATCCTCACCAGTGAATAAACCAACTTCAAGGACCTCCCCCCGCCACCAACGCACAGAATTGACCCCTTAAGTCTGCGCGGCCCTCCAAACTCCCAAAGCCATCTCAATACCATCTTGTAAGGCCAAACTCCACATGTCCAACCCGACCACATTTAACCCCTTAGGGACACAGCCTTATTTCACCTTAAGGACCAGGCCATTTTTTGCAAATCTGACCAGTGTCACTTTAAGTGGTGATAACTTTAAAACACTTTGACTTATCCAGGCCATTCTGAGATTGTTTTTTCGTCACATATTGTACTTCATGACACTGCTAAAATTGGGTCAAAAAAGTTAATTTTTTTGCATTAAAAAATACCTATTTTACCAAAAAATGGGAAAAATTAGCAAATTTCAAAGTTTCAGTTTCTCTACTTCTGTAATACATAGTAATACCCCCAAAAATTGTGATGACTTAACATTCCCCATATGTCTACTTCATGTTTGAATTATTTTGGGAATGATATTTTATTTTTTGGGGATGTTACAAGGCTTAGAAGTTTAGAAGCAAATCTTGAAATTTTTCAGAAATTTACAAAAACCCAATTTTTAGGGACCAGTTCAGGTCTGAAGTCACTTTGCGAGGCTTACATAATAGAAACCGCCCAAAAATGACCCCATTCCATAAACTACACCTCTCAAGGTATTCCAAACTGATTTTACAAACTTTGTTAACCCTTTAGGTGTTGCACAAGAGTTATTGGCAAATGGGGATGAAATTTGAGAATTTCATTTTTTTGCCTAATTTTCCATTTTAACCCATTTTTTCCACTAACAAAGCAAGGGTTAACAGCCAAAAAAGACTGTATCTTTATTGCCCTGACTCTGCCGTTTACAGAAACACCCCATATGTGGTCGTAAACTACTGTACGGCCACACAGCGAGGCGTAGAGTGAAAGGTGCGCCATATGGTTTTTGGAAGCCAGATTTTGCTGGACTGGTTTTTTGACACCATGTCCCATTTGAAGCCCCCTGATGCACCCCTAGAGTAGAAACTCCATAAAAGTGACCCCATCTAAGAAACTACACCCCTCAAGGTATTCAAAACTGATTTTACAAACTTTGTTAACCCTTTAGGTGTTGCACAAGATTTAATGGAAAATAGAGATACAATTTCAAAATTTCACTTTTTTGGCAGATTTTCCATTTTAATATTTTTTTTCCAGTTACAAAGCAAGGGTTAACAGCCAAACCAAACTGATTTATGGCCCTGAATATGTAGTTTACAGAAACACCCCATATGTGGTCGTAAACTGCTGTACGGGCACACGGCAGGGCGCAGAAGGAAAGGAATGCCATACGGTTTTTGGAAGGCAGATTTTGCTGGACTGTTTTTTTGACACCATGTCCCATTTAAAGCCCCCCTGATGCACCCCTAGAGTAGAAACTCCCATTTTATAAAGTACGGAATAGGGTGGCAGTATTGTTGGTACTAGTTTAGGGTACATATGATTTTTGGTTGCTCTATATTACACATTTTGTGCGGCAATGTAACAAGAAATAGCTTTTTTGGCCCGTTTTTTTTTTTTGTTATTTACAACATTCATCTGACAGGTTAGATCATGTGGTAATTTTATATAGCAGGTTGTCACGGACGCGGCGATACCTAATATGTATACAATTTTTTTTTACTTATGTAAGTTTTATACAATAACTTCAAAAAAAATGTTTTAGTGTCTCCATAGTCTAAGAGCCATAGTTTTTTCAGTTTTTGGGCGATTATCTTGAGTAGGGTCTCATTTTTTGAGGGATGAGATGACGGTTTGATTGGCACTATTTTGGGGTGCATATGACTTTTTGATCGCTTGCTATTACACTTTTTGTGACGGAAGATGGCAAAAAATTGCTTTTTTTACACCGTTTTTTTTTTTTTTTTTACGGTGGTCACCTGAGGGGTTAGGTCATGTGATATTTTTATAGAGCCGGTCGATTCGGACGCGGCGATACCTAATATGTATACTTTATTTTTATTTATGTAAGTTTTACACAATGATTTCATTTTTGAAACAAAAAAAAATCATGTTTTAGTGTTTCCATAGTCTAAGAGCCATAGTTTTTTCAGTTTTTGGGCGATTATCTTGAGTAGGGTCTCATTTTTTTTTTGATTGGTACTATTTTGGCGTACATGCGACTTTTTTGATCACTTTTATTACCTTTTTTGGGAAGTAAGGTGGGCAAAATTTCAATTTTTTCAAGTTTTTATTTTTTATTTTTATGGCGTTCACCATGCGGGGAAAGTAACATGACCGTTTTATAGATCAGGTCGTTACGGACGCGGTGATACCTAATATGTGTAGTGTATTTTATTTTTTTAATTTTTATTCAGTGATAAATGTTTTTTTTATCTTAACTTTTTTCACTTTTTTTTACATTTTTTTGACCCAGACCCACTTGGTTCTTGAAGATCCAGTGGGTCTGATGTCTGTATAATACAGTACTGTACTCTATATAGGGTTCTGTACTGTATTTTACTTACACTGAACAGATCTATGCTTTTAGCATAGATCTGTTCAGCACAATAGACAGCAGGACGCCTGAGCAGGCATCCTGTTGCCATGGGAACCTTCCCCGTCTGCCAGACGGGGAAGGGTGAGCACGGGGCTTCGGGGGGCTGTCGGGGGGCTCTGTCCCTCTCCATCGGGGGGCTGCAAAGGCACAGCAGCCCCCCGATGGGAGAGGGAGGGAGCCCCTTGACCTTGACAGTTAACCTTTTCCATACCGCGGTCCGTACGGACCGCGGTATGGAAAGGGTTAAGCGGCTGACATGTGCATAGATGTCAGCCATTTATACCAGGGTGTCAGCAATGTGCTGGCACCCTGGTATAACCCACTAGAAGCAAACTCATTTTCAAGGGGAGGCGGGCGGGGGATCGCGATCCCGCCTGCCGCACCGCCCGCCTCCCGCAATGCCCCCACCGCCTGCGACACCCCCCCTGCACCACCCGCCGGCATCAAATCGTGCAGGGGTGCAAGGGGGGTGTGCAAAATCTTGATTATAGGCACTCTAAAGTTTCTGATCCACGTGGGGATCAGAACTGCAAAAAGCGCAGCAAACCGCAGGTCTGAATTGACCTGCGGTTTGCTGCGATCGCCGACACGGGGGGGGGGTCACATGACCCCCCGGGCGTTCTGACAGGATGCCGGCTGAATAGTTTCAGCCGGCATCCTGTTCAGATTGACCCCTGGGGCGCCGGAATGCCTATTTAAAGTTAGGACGTACCGGTACATCCTGTGTCCTTAAGGACTCGGGAAATAGGGCGTACCGGTACGTCCTGTGTCCTTTAGGGGTTAAATGTACTCCGTCAGACCTCAAAAAAAATCAACTCTCTTCTCCAACTCTGTATGCCTCACCGCCACCGCCCCATTCCTGGCCATAAAACGACCCATCGCCCTGTTAAATTTTACTCTTGCCCTATTCACCCCTTCCACCGATCTAGCCCCTCTCCAAACCATCCTCGGAACTATGTCCAACCAAACTGTCACTAATTTTGGAAACAAAGCCCACAACCGTAACAAATCAAATTTTATGTCCCGCAGCTCCCACAATGGCCACGCCGCCAAATCATTGCCGACCAATATGCAGCACAAGAACATCCGGCGCTCTATCCAGCCTAGCAAAGCGATGAATCTCAGGCAGGACCCCACTCCAAACCATGCCTCTACGCCCCAGCCACCTTACCACCACCTCGGACTGTGAGAATCCCAACTGCTGATCGTCCGGCCGAACCGCTGCTCGGACAGCCCCCCAAAAGACATAAGAATGTCCCATGATCCACACCAGGGCTTGTACCACACCTGCAACGAGAAAAACAAGAACACCAAAATACGACTGCCATTAACAACTATCCCCATTATAATACCCCTGCCCACCAGGCCCCTTAAATTACAGGCAATTCAATCGGATATAGGACCTGAACCGAACAGACTCCCAACGCCCAGTCCGTTTAATAATCTCATCGTCCAAACCCCATCGAGCCGCCTCCGTCGCCGCTCCGATCCTAAACTACTGGCTAGAGTACCCCGCCTGCCCTAAGCCTAACCGCTCCAAACATTTTGAAAAAACAGACGCAAACTGAAAACGGGACAAAAAGGACCCATCAGCATGCAGTAACAGCAGTCTAATCCCCTACCCCACGTCCGCCCCGAATTCGCGCAAACATTGCACTGGACACATTTCACAACCTGGAATACCGAACACCACCACTCTCTGCCCCCTTCCTTCCACATCCGTCTTAGACCGACGGATAACAAACTCCACCCTATCGCAAAACAAATCAACATCATCCCTAAGCAACCCCCCCTCCCAGCTAATTGTTGGACAAACCAACTCCCCCAAACACAACGCCCCAAAAAACGCAAAAGAAAAAGCTAGTCTAAACAACCACTCTTCCCAAGCCGAACTGCAAACACTCCTTACCTGTTCGCCTAACCCCAAAGCAATTCAAACGACACCGGCCTCCTGCTATCCACCCTGGCCCCCAACCGACGCCAACCTTTTAAGGCCCTCGTGACCAAAAAGGACTTAGTAAAGTCTGTCATCTTTCTTAATTTAAAACCAAACGCCAAACCAGCTATGCAGCCATTCATTTTTGCCACCAACCACCCTTCCTCCCTACAATGCCCTACGAACAGCAACAGCGGAACTTCCAAATCCCCATTCCCAACACCCAGCCTGCTACATCATTCCTCCCAGTACCCCCACGTCTTGACATATGTCACCTACGTACCGGGCGCCAATGATGCCTGAACGAGCCCGACTACGGTCCCTCCAGAAGCTCCCACAGACAGCTCGGGCACTCCCTCCCAGACTCTTCCGCCTCTGGGGCCAGATGCCGAAATCGATCTCACTGTGAACGAGAGAGTGTGTCAGCGATACCGTTGTCGACCCCCGGCACATGCACTGCCACCACCCAAGCGTTGATCGACAAACACTCCAAGACCAGCCTCTGTAGCAACCGTACTACTAAAGGCGACGAGGCCGACAACCCATTTATCGCCTGAACCACCCCCAAGATATCACAGTGTAAACGAACATTCTTATACCTGAAACACTCCCCCCACAACATAACTGCCACCACAATGGGAAACAGCACCAATAACGCTACATTTTCTAACCAGCCCCCCTCCGCCCAACTCTCCGGCCATTTCCCAACACACCATTGTCCCCCCCAGTAAACGCCAAAACCACAACCCCCCGCCACGTCCGAAAACAGCTCACAAGCGAACGCGTTCACCACCTCACCCATGAATAGCGAGTGACCATTAGTGTTCCAAAAAGGAACTCCAAACTTGCAAGTCCGCTCTCAAGTCTCTACCTAAGCGAATGTAGTGATGTCGTGAAACAATGCCCCCCCCCGTCGCCCCCGCTAACCCCCTCCCCATGGGCAAAATTGAGTTTCCCCAGGAGTGACTGAAGCTCGCTCAATTTCAACTTTTTTAAACGAGCCGCCCTCACCACCTCCCCTTTTAGAACCTCCAACTTGTCCTTCTGCAATCTACACTCCATTCCAATGGTATCAATGGCAATCCCCAGAAAACTCAATTCTGTAACTGGCCCTACCATCTTTTCTGTTGCCAATGGGACCCCAAACGCCACGAACACCGTAGTCAGCGTACGTAGCAATAATGCGCACACTCTCGAATCCGGAGGACCGATACAAAGGAAATAATAATGATAGATAAATGATAGATTCACAACCAGACGAATCCACCACGCCCACTCTAAAAACAAACTAAACGCTTCAAAGTATGCGCATGACAAGGAACATCCCATTGGAAAACACCTATCTACAAAAAATTCCCCGTCCCAAAAACACTCCAATAAATGCAAACAATCCGGATGTACTAGCGTTAACCTAAAAGCCGCCTCAATGTCAGTCTTTGCTAGCAATGCCCCCTTCCCACACCTAACCCATGTAACTGCTGCGTCAAAGGAGGTATAGACCACAGAACACAAGGCCGGATCAATATTATCATTAACTGGAAAACGGGCCCGCCATTCTGCCTAACGCAACCTCCTTACTAAGTTTCTCCGCCACTACCTCCGGATGTTCTCTGGCCGACCTCAAAACAACGCCGAACAGCACTCCGGTGCCTTCTCCCCTATCACACTCGCTAATATCGCAAACGCCTGCAGACAATTCTGAAAGGTACATGGTATCAGACGATATCTACGCTTCTCCTCCTCCTCTTTTTTAGGCCTCATGCACACGGCCGCAGTTTTGTCGGCTCGGATGCGGACCCATTCACTTCAATGGGGCCGCAAAAGATGCGGACATCACTCCGTGTGCTGTCCACATCCGTTGCTCCGTTCCAGGTCCCGCTCCCATGCCACATCCGGATGAAGAAGGAGGTGACCGCCAGCAGGTTGGATTCCTCCCACGCCGGGAGGTGCGGGAGGAGGCTTTCCCCGCCGACCCCCGGCGAGGAGGGTCCTCCGAAGGGCTCCGTTGTCGGCGCTGAGCCCGAGGTGGGGGGGACTGCAGGCTGAAGCGCTCCGGCGGCCTAGTCCGCCGCAGCCGGGACGCCGTGGGCTGAGGCGGTACGGAAGCCTCAGCCGTTCCCCCCCGAAGAGATGCTGCAGCTGCTCCGGGACCCCGAACCTCCGCAGCCTCCCGCAGTCGCCTGATGGTGTCCTCCAATTGCTCCATTAGTAAGTGTTTTAAACAGCATAGTCTCCTTAACTCTTTTTTCCTCACCTAAAATGGCACCTTTCTTCTCCCTGTCTCCTTCTTTTAACCCCTCAACCCCCACCCCTAAACTCAAATTATCCAATCCCTAACCCCCTCAAACCTTTTTCATCCGCCCCCCCTTTACTACTTAACCTATCACTACCTCCGGGGTCTCCCTGAGCCAAACCCCCCGTCATAACGGCCTCCACTAAAGCTCTGCTCCCAGTCCGGCCATAACTTTATTGGTAAGTAACCTCATCATGTACTATCTAGATTTCCACAGCACTTGTACACAGATTGTCATTGCTCACATCGGTAGCAGGCGATTGTTTTTACGAAGGGTATCCAGACAAGACCACCGCCAAGTGCCCACCTGTGCCCTCCGAGCGAGCCACACTCTTTGTAGATTTTGAATATAGGCCCCCAAAGTGTATCAGATAAGAGATCTAGCCACAGATCCACCCAAACGTATAGCAAAATGAACAGATATGGCCAGGTGTGAACAAAGCCTGAGCAAAAAAAGAATCCCTTATTTGGGTGGGTACGCACCTGAGTTAAGGTATTCCGTTATAGGTTCCGTTATAACAGAATATAACGGAATTCATAAGACGGAATGCAAAACAGAAGCCTTTAAGAGGCATTCCGTTTTGATCCGTCTTAAAAGAAGTCTATGGGCAAGCATAACGGATCCGTCTGCAGTCCTGCAGTGATCAGCTAGGGTTGCCACCTGGCGGGTAAGTCACTGGCTAAGCTGGTAGTTTAGAGCCCCTGCCGGTAATTTTTCCTATATGGACTGTTCCTAATGAGTGCTTTCATTGCTGAGCGCTCATTAGTACAGACTTTCTCCCCCCCCCCCCCCCCCAACTTGTGTTAAGAAAAAAAAAAAGAACTCACCATTTGATCGCGCTGCGGTGAACACTCGATGTGCAGGACAGGACCTGCGCTCCAGCGTGATGATGTTTCACAGGTCCTGGCCTTAGCTTCCAGTCAGCAACAAGTGTTCACAGCAGTGAGATCAAATTGAGGAGGTGAGTTTTTTTTTTTTTTTTTGCACAAGCAGAGAACGGGGAACTAATGAGGGCATTAGTAATTCTGGGGGGCACTAATGGCGGCATTACTGTTACTGGGGGCATTACTATTACTGGAGGCATTATTAATTCTGGGGGGTACTCATGGGGGCATTAATGTTACTGGGAGCCACATTATGACATAGCGACGTAACACCCCTTGTTAAGCCACACCCCAAACCACACCCCTTTGGGGTGTGTATTATCTTGGCTGGTAATTTTTGTTGGCAAAGGTGGCAACCCTATGATCAGCTGACATGACAGAAAGGAGAGCAGCGACTTCTGGGGCCCAACCACCGCATGTGGCTTGCACATAACTGAATGTTCCTTAATTCTCGGCCGATCACCATCACTTCAGCGTACAGTCATCTCTGAGGAAATCGCATTGTGTGGAGCAGCGATAATCCGCTGTGTGCCTTACGGTAATGTATAGAAACAGAAAGAGAGTTGAGGGTTAATCATATCTTGTGGAAGAAAGATCCAGAAGACCAAAAAAAACTTGAGGCGCCAGAGGATGAAGAGATATATTTTTAGGAGAGAGACGGAAAGATCGATGGAATTGCAATAGTGGAGAGGCTGCTCAAGGGTTGACTATGCGGACAAGTGGTCTGCATGTGAAGACAGTATATAGAGGAGACAGTATATAGAGTGTCTTTCACTTTATTTTGGCGGTCTTTTTGTAATTATGCTAAACTTCTTTAGGGTATATATACCCCACACATGCACACTGATTGTAAGATACTCCTGATGAAGGGACTTGTCGCTCCGAAACGCGTAGAGCCAGATTTTTTACTGTAAAAAAGAAAGTTGAAAAGAAGCCCTGACTGACTGGCTGCCTTCATCTTTTAACACCATAGAAGCGATCCAGGCTGGGGGGGTTCTTGGTTTACTGGTGTATTATGCTTATCCGGTTAAACCACCCCCCCTCGTGAAGTGAGTACTTGCTCATAATATTTGTATACATTTTATCTTTTTACTGTTCTTTATTCTCTTGCAATGTTTATGTTGTTTTATATGGTACTCTAGGTGACATCCCACCGTTTGCTCCCCACACCTACGGGCACCCATCCCCTAGGCACAAGCGAGCGTTATATCCTCTCACGAGGTGTTCTTACAGACTGGGGTATAATAACACGAACCCCACGACTAGTACCTTAATACCTTTAGTGCACTGGCGCTTGCTTTGGGTTATTGGAGTAGATTGTATTGGGTGGTACCCCACCACTTTCCAACCCTCCTGTCTCCTCTATATACTGGCTTACGGTAAACCATCCCTGTGCTGAATCGGACTTCTACAATGGAGGAGGCTCGGCTGACCGCGGTCACCGGAAGCAGCAAAGAAGAAGTGCTGTGTCATTAACATGGGCACAAGTGAGATGACGTCGCTGAGGGTTCACACATAATTATCTATCATCATTCAGGGGGAACGGACGGTGTGGATACTGTAGGAAAGACTGGCCGAGAGTGGGGCATCCCTTTCATACACACCCCTCGTGGGGCTTTCCCCCTCGCAGCCTCCTTGGTTCCTTCACTTTCCCCCAGCTCCAATGCCAGTGATGAGAACATGGTGGGTGCCAGTTAGTGGCGGTATGTTCTATCAGTCAGACCTGCTACTAAGCCGCAAAATAAAGCAGCTTAGTATCGAAATAATGACAATGTCATTATTGAACCGAACAGGGTATTAAAAAATTATCAATATTTAGATACCCGGTGCAACACAATACTAAATACACCGTGGTATAGACCGTGGCAAAAATCCACAGGTCAGCCTTGGATTTCTGCCGCAGATTCCAAATCAGACTTTTCCCAACTGTATTTTGGGTGTGTAAACATGGCATAAGGGTGTATTTTTATATGCTAAGTCCGCTGCAGATCCATGGCAAATTCTGCATGAGTGACATGCAACTTTACCAAGGGATTTGGCTGCTGATTTCACCATCTTGATTGTAAACAGTGAAACCCGCTAAAGAAATCTGCAACATAAATTGAGATGCTGCAGATTTAAAAGCTATCTACCCCTTTGGGGGCAATTCTTTTTATTATTGCATTGTACTCATTTTAAGCTAAAAATAATTTTTTAAATTGGTCTTTATTTAAAAATATGGCGTTCTTTTTTCTGTACAGAGCTGACATGCTCTAGTATAGTGGTGGCGAACCTATGGCAGGGTGCCAGAGGCGGCACTCAGAGCCCTCTCTGTGGGCATCTGCACACTGGTAAAAGTCTATGGTGTACCAATATGCCTTAGACTTTTACTGCCATTCATTAGTGCAGGGCACACTATGAACGGCACAGGCAGCGCACTGAATGTAGGCAGGCTATTACAGATAAATGATAAAGTACATGGAAGATATACTATATTAGACTGTAGTATTCAGGTTAAATTGCCATGTTGGCACTTTGCGATAAATAAGTAGGTTTTGGGTTGCAGTTTGGGCACTCGGTCTCTAAAAGGTTCGCCATCACTGCTCTAGTAGCATCCTTTGGATTTTCTGTCTTTTCCGTCAGACCAAGAGCTGATGGACTCCTTATCTCTGCTCATTATAGCTCAGTTCTTATCTTGCTGATAAGAATGTGGCTCAAATAAGTGTTTATGACCTCTTAGGGCTGTTTCACACGAGCGAGTCCATTGCGGCAATCACGCTCCGTGTGTGAGTGTGATCCTCCGCTCTGGACTTGCAGGAGCGCACGGCATTATCATGATTTATAATGCTATGTGTCTCTGCATGGCCTTTTTTCCACAGAATCATAGTGACATAAAGCTGTCAGTATGAATCTGTAGAAATAAGGTCAAGCAGAGGCACATAGCATTATAAATCATGATAATGCCGTGCGCTCCTGCAAGTCCAGAGCAGAGGATCAGACTCGCACACGGAGCGTGATTCCCGCAATGGACTCGCTCGTGTGAAACAGCCCTTAGTAGTTTAGAGATAAGGATTATTAGATGACTGGCACAAAGTAAAAGTGTAAGTGTCAGTCACACAGCTAGAAAAACTGTTAACCCTTTGTGACAGAATGGCTCAATAGTTTTAATAAAAGGTCAATAAAAAAAAAGATTTTTAGCCAAAAATGAGTAACAGGCAATCATAAAGAAATTGCCTCGAAAGGTGTACATAGCCTTTAAAATTCCATTGTGGAAAAATCCTCAGCATGTGGATGAGGATCCGCTACTGTGTCTGTCACATGTGGACGTACCCTAAGAAACACTTTTTATTGCTTCTTTCTAGTGTAGCTAATAGACGACAGTCCCTGACTCTGAGGTATTTGAGAATGGGTTTTCTAGATCATACAGTCCCTGTGAGTGATTGACCTACTTATTATACCGGCGCTCCATGGCATCGCTGCAGGTAACAGTAGAGTCAGTGAATTGCCATGACTCCATTGTTTTCTTGTGGAAAAAAATCAAGACAAAAAATTGTACTAGTTTCATAGTCAATAAGAGGCTGTCTCAGCAGGATTACGAGCCCTGAAAGTCAATTTCCCTAACTATGTCAGCTGAATGCCGGGCTTTTAAGAAGCTGGACCCTTAACATCAGCTGCCATTGCTGGAGACATTGCAGATTCAGAGGACCTGTAGCTTTATATATAAATGGGCAACCATATGAACCATGACATCAGCTCCTCCTGATCCTTCAGGGGGAGGAAGGGGTGATCAAAGATGGTGGAGACCGTTCAGATCCTGTGGTCCATATTAATGCCCCCTTAATGCCCTCACACAGTAATTATTGCCCATTTGTGCCAGCACACAGTAGTAATACCCACATTGTGCCCTGTCACAGTAGTTATGCCAGATATGTGCCCCTCACAGTACTATGCCCTGATATGTGCCCCCTCACACAGACCCATTGAAATTAATGGGTCTGGATTCAGTCTGGATGATATGCATTTGCTGCATCCAGTAGGAAAATTCGCTATTGAAAGAGGATTTAATCGGACATCACACGTGGAGGGACACCGGTGCATGCCATCTGCCGACACCAGACAAAGCAACCATGCCACGCTCAGCAGGTATCGTACGTGGACCCTTCTGATTTGATAATTGTTGGGTGTCAGAAATGTTTTTGCTCTTTCTCCGTGTCTGATCAGAAGAACCTGAGGGGGTCATTTATTATCCTGAAATACGCCTATATTTCAGGTGCAGTCGCCGCAATCTGCGACTTTGCCCCTCTCACACGGGGAGGGGCCGACAGGCCTGTCTCATTCACCATTTTCTACGCCTGGTTTAGGGGTAGAAAATGATCTACATCTAGAACTGGGACATCTATAACATGTAGAACTGGCGGAGGATCCACCAAGGGTTATGGAGAGGCCGGCGCCTCTCCATAACTTCAGCGGAAGCACCGCCAGATATAGGGGTTATTAAGATCGGGGTCTAAAATGCTGGTCTTAATAAATTACCCCCTGAGTGTCTGAGCAACACTTTTAACCAATTTACACGACACTAACCATATGCATTTTGTGATCTGCAAATTTCAGATGACGTCCATGTGCCATCTACCCTTTTTTTTGCAGACCCATTAACTAGCCTGCATGTTGGGGACCAGTATAGGACATGTCACATTTTCTATCCTTTGGGGAACAGACATAAGGATGCAGAAAACTTCCATGTGCTTTCCATATCCGTATGTCCGTTCTGCACAAAACAGAAAATGTGACACGTCCTATACTCCTCTACAAAATGCGGACTGCAGACCCATTTAAGTCAATGGGTCTGCAAAAATATGCGGATCGCACATGGACCACATCCATATCTTGCCGATCGACGGACCGCAAAATACATGAGTGTGGGCCAGGGCCAGTCACAGGAGGGCCAGAGGGGGGCAGGGGTGATGGGTGGAGTAAAAAAAATAACATACCAAGTGTCAAGTTCAGTGTCTGGCAGGGACAGTGGGCACAGGGGCCACCTCCAGTCCTCACTCACTTTCTCCTGAGTTGCTGGTTTGCTGCAGGCCTCACACATTAAGCACCAACTCTGAGGCGCTGAAAAACTAGGAGAGGACCAGATGTGGGTGAAGCTACCGCCATCACTAGACGGGGGCGGAGCTACCGCCATCACTAGACGGGGGCGGAGCTACCGCCATCACTAGACGGGGCGGAGCTACAGACACAGTGAAGTGCTCAGCAGCACAGGAGGCAGGGCGATCACAGATACAGCTCAGGACAGGCTGCCCAGGCCCTGCTGCTCAGAGCTGTGGACGGCACAGCACGTCCTCAGACTCAAGACAGTGAGCCGCAGTTTGCCAGGGGGGGCCCCTTCTACATGCTGGATGGAGTTATGAATGGTGAAGCTGGGAGCGGGCGGCTCTCTGCTTCACCATTAAAATAATCAGCTGTCTGTGCGTCCTGTGGAGGGCCCCCTCCCACGCTGGGCCCCTGTGCAGCTGAACTGGCTGCACAGGCGGTATGTCCGCCCCTGTCTCATGTACACTTCGCTTTTTTGTTTCATGTGGAAATCGACCTGCTATGTGGATTTTGAAATCTGCAGCATGTCAATTTTTTGGGCGGTTCTTTTGTGCAGATCTCACCCTTTTCAATGAAAGGATGATGTCACAGCTGTGTCATGGTCTGGTATTGTGGACCATGACACTTTTGCCGTGCATGCTTGTTGCTGGTGGCAACATGTTGTTTTTACATGTTTTGTCAATTCCCCTTTAAGTTGTGTGTCCCTTCCCATCCTGGTGTGCACGGGGTTAAGGTGTGTTTGCTAGGTGTGGTGGTGTGACCTCAGGCCTCCTTATATGTTGGGGTCGTGGAACCTGAGGTCAGTTTGATTTTGCTTGTCAGTCTGTGTAGGAGCTCTGCTCCCTGGCTGTATGTAAAAGTCTGTGTGAGCCACCCTTATTTGTTATATTGTTTCCCTTGCTTTGTCTGTGTGTCCCCTCCGGCGTGTTTCTGTTTTTCCTCTCCCACCTGGTGTATGTTGTTATGGTGTGGGCCTTGTTTGGTGGTTATTGTGTTTGTGGTGTGTTTCCTCCGAAAGGGGGTTGCTTTCCCGGAGGGGTTTAAGCAAACATCTAGACAGTGCGTTTCCGGTCCATCTCGTCGGCGGCAGGTAAGTTCCGGTAACCTAGGTTGTCTGTTGCCTTTTGTTACTTACCTGTCGTTCGGCTGTGAACCCTGTTTAGTTGGTGGCCAGCTGCTGGGCTTCTGGATACATCATACATCCGTTGTGTAGGATGAATGGGTGGTCTCTGCCCTGTCTTCAGGCTTAGGGCATAGCAGGGATACTTAGGGTTCTAGGTTGGTGAGCATGAGCCCCCTTACCTTCTGAGGCGGCTCATGCATTTGAAGTTTAGGGAGATCTTCAGGGTGGCGTTAGGAGATCACCTGCTCCCTGTTCCCTGCTATCCGGCGTAGCAGCAACTGATATTGTAAGGTGGGGGGGGTTTCCCCCACTCGCCGCCGTGACAGATAAGATCTGTGGCAAAACCACATCAATTCCGATTTTTGGTGTAGAAATGAGGAAAAATCTGCACAGAATTTCTGCAAGACATCCTTCACCCATATGCAGGTAGCCTTAGGAGGCACCATAGCCGCGACAACGTCGATTGCATACATTTAACCCCAACCAGATGCCGTGGTCAAATGTGACCACAGCATCTGGGAACCCAAAAACCCGGAAGCACGTGCTTCTAGGCGTGCATCGGGGGAGCCAGATGGTGGCCGGTTCAACTTTTTTTGGTTGCACAATGTGTTATCGCCATAATTGTACTGACCTGGAGAATGAAAGTAACAGGTCAATTTTGCTGCATAGGGAACACTGTAGAAAGAAAACCCATGGCGGAATTGAGTTTTTTTTTACAATTTCACCCCATTTGGAAACAAGCACTCATACAGCTATGTGAACGGAAAAATAAAAATGCTATGTCCCTGGAAATGAAAAAGCAAAAATGAAAAACCCTCTGGGGGTGAAAGGGTTAATGTTAGTCTGGCCTAGCGATGGTTTAGGTAGGTGGTGGTGTCTGAGCTGTTGTCCCTCACCTTGCAGCAGTGTCTGTAAAACTGCATTTCTATAATCACTCTGCTTTCCTGTCTCAAGTGTTTTCTTGAGGCAGGATTAAGTTGTTCTCACAGGAGAAGAATATCTGGTTCCTCAGTTACCCCCACAGGCAAATAAGATACAGTTCCTGGGAGTAGGAGCTCTGACATGTGCTTTCTCACCCCCCACTATCCAAACAGGAACTGCCGTCTCCTCTTGTCTCTCTCTCTCTGCACTGATACTCCCCCTCCTGGCAAGAAGAAGGACCAGGGCAGTCCTTCTATGAGGGGAGGAACAGGGTGGTTAGCTCTGTTCCTTCCAACCATTCCTATTCCTGCAGGAATAAATGTTATAAACATGAAAATACAATACATATAAAAGATTAACCCCTTCCCGAACTATGACATACTACTACGTCATTGGAACCACTATGTTCCCGCAATTTGACGTAATAGTACGTCATACTGATCGCGCGGGCACCGGATCGGTGCGCGTGCGATCACTGCAGGGGCCCGGCAGTCCGTGGTAGCCGGGCCCCTGCTGTATCCACCGGCATCGCTGTAAAAGCCGATGCCGGCGGATTAACCCCTTCTATGCTGCGGTCTGCGCTGACTGCGACATAGAAGGGGTTTGTGTTGGGTGAGTGATCGCATCGAGTCCCCGCGCTGCTGTGGCGGGGACCCGATGCGTCACAAGGCAGCCCGATGCCGTGCAGAGGCTGCCTAATGCCTTGCACGGCATCGGGAACTGCCTTCTACGGGTGCCGAGGAGATCCAGCCTCAGGCTGGGTCTCCTAGGCAACCTGTTTGTGTACTACTCAGTGTCATACACTTAACAGGCAATGCATTACAATACAAGATGTATTGTAATGTATTGCAGAGGGGATCAGACCACCAAAAGTGAACATCATAAATAAAGTAAAGGAAAAAAAAAGTTAAAAATGTGTTTTTAATAAAATTAATAAAGTAATAAAATTAATAAAGTAAAAAAGAAAAAAAACTCCCCTTTCCCCTTATTTTATAATAAAAAACAGAAAAACCCCCACACATATTAGGTATCGCCAAGTCCGTAATGACCGGCTCTATAAATATATCACATGATCCACCCTGTCCAATAAACACCATAAAAAAAAAAAAATGTGTAAAAAAAAAGCCATTTTTGTCACCTTACATCACAAAAAGTGCAACACCAAGCTATCAAAAAGGTGTATGTCCCACAAAATGGTATCAATAAAACAGTCACCTCATCCCGCTAAAAATGAGCCCCTACCTATGACAATCGCCCAAAAAATAAAAAAAAACATAGCTCTCAGAACATGGAGATACTAAAACATCATTTTTTTTGCTTCAAAACTGCTATTATTGTGCTAAAGTGAAAAAAATAAAAAAAAGTATACATATTCGGTATCGCCACGTCCATAACAAGCAGCGTTATAAAAATATCACATGACCTAACCACTCAGATGAACACCGTAAAAAAAAATTAAAAACCTGTGTAAAAAAATGCCTTTTTTGTCACATTACATCACAAAAATTGCAACAGCAAGTGAGCAAAAAGGCGTATGCTCCCCAAAATAGTACCAATCAGGCCGTCACCTCATCCCGCAAAAAATTAGATCCTACCTAAGAGAATCGGTCAAAAAATAAAAAAGCTATGGCTCTCAGGCTATTGATACACTAAAATATTATTATTTCGGCACCTTATGCCATAGTTTCCAAAATGTGGTCACTTTTTTGAGTTTCTACTCTAGGAGTGCATCAGGGGGCTTCAAATGGGACATGGCATCTAAAAACCAGTTCAGCTAAATCTGCCTTCCAAAAACCATATGGCGTTCCTTTCCTACTGCGCCCTGCCGTGTGCCCGTACAGCAGTTTACGATCACATGTGGGGTGTTTCTGTAAACCTCTGAATCAGGGTAATAAATATTGAGTTTTATTTGGCTGTTAACCCTTGCTTTGCTACTGGAATTTTTTTTATTAAAATGTAAAATCTGCCAAAAAAGTGAAATTTCATCTCCATTTTGCATTAATTCTTGTGGAACACCTAAAAGGGTTAACAAAGTTTGTAAAATCTGTTTTGTATACCTTGAGGGGTGTAGTTTCTAAAATGGGGTCATTTTTGGGTGGTCAGACTTGAACTGGTCCTTAAAAAGTGGGTTTTGGAAATTTTCCAAAAGATTTCACGATTTGCTTCCAAACTTCTAAGCCTTTTAACGTCCCCAAAAAATAAAATGTAATTTTCAAAATGATCCAAACATAAAGTAGACATATGGGGAATGTAAAGTAATAACTATTTTTGGAGGTATTACTATTATAAAAGTAGAGAAATTGAAATTTGCAAATTTAGTATTTTTTTATGAATAAAAATGATAATTTTTTTTACTCATTTTTACCACTGTCATGAAGTACGACATATGACGAGAAAACAATCTCAGAATGGCCTGGATAAGTAAAAGCGTTTTAAAGTTATTACCACATAAAGTGACACATGTCAGATTTGCAAAAAATGGCCTGGGCAGGAAGGTGAAAACAGGCCCAGGGTTGAAGGGGTTAAACAATAGCAGATACCCCCAGGTCCGGGGTACTGCATCAGACTCCCACCAGTCTAATACTGTAGGCCTATTCTGAGGAAATGCCATCAATATAAAAATCTTATTAAACCCCTTTAATCATTTCAGCTATAAGTCTTACTTTGCATTTTCTACATTACTTGTATCTTAACATTTGTATTCAACTTGCAGCCTCCCTTATGGACACAACACGGCTGCGATGTGGTGCCAAGTGCCCGAGCACTGCACAGCCATGCCAGCCATTAAGTCATTAGAACCAGATTGTTTGTTCTGTGATCATAGTTAATGGCCGCATGGTGAATAAACTATTCCGTTCTAATAAGTAAATAGCCTTTCTCCTCCGCACGGTACTCGGCCTGTCCGTAACCTCAAAAATATCAGCTGCCCAGCATTATTCTTTCTTTAATAATTGCCTTGTGCTGATTTTTCTTGCAGTTTTGAAGTCGCTGTTTTCAAGTAAAGTGTTTTTATTTACTAATCATCTTCCATCAGAACATATAAAGTTTTAATATGTTAACGTAATTAATATAAATAATTATCCGCTTTGATTTCTGCGGGGAGGCAAATGAAAGGTCTGATTACTAACCAGACCACTGCGGTGCTAATGGGATTCACCAGTAAAAGGAAACCCATAGAAATCAACTCCACGGTGCTGGGTAAATCGCTGCGGCTTTGGACCTGTAGACTACCAGCAACGTGGCCCGTTCACTTAATTAATATGCTGTTGAGCATGAACACCATTATTTTCCACTGAAGTCCTCCAGAAAACTGGCTCCGTGCTCCTGAAGACTCGACACAAGACATTTTCTCGTTGCTCCATCTTTCTCTCCTTTTCAAGATATTTGTGAAACCTTCTCATTCCGAGTGACAGGAATAGCAGAAAGAGTTTGCTGTCACCACTTCTGGATATGTGCAAATTAGGCTGAAAGTGTAATGCCCCAGAGGTGCCTTTCCACCTTTGCACCTTTATACTGTCTCTAATGGGCTAGTATAATGTAATTCTAAGTATTCATTTCCAGGTCCTGCAAAATGTGTATTCATATTTCTTATTTTGTAAATGTTCAAGTGTAATATGCCAGCAAACATGGCAGAGCTACAGGTACAGAGAATGGAGCTTTCCTTCCATTCTAAAAACCCCCCTCTGTGGTCTGGTGGGCGTTTCCCACTTACTGCAGGAAGGGTGGAGTTCTAGTTAGAGTCAGTTGTAGTTTACCCACCGCCTAGGGAGGGTGTGCAGCAGGTGCACGTGTCTGTTGGACGAGCCCTGTCTGAACCAGCTAGAGCACCTTCAGCTCTGCTGGACATGGAGGCAGAAGCTGGAAGCCTCAGAAGCCAGGAGTAAAGTTTTCCCTAGACAAAGCTAGAGACAGACCAGACTACAAAAGGAAGTACAGCATAAAGAAGAAGCTGCGTTCTATAGCTATCCTGTCAGCACAGCAGAGCCAGAGAGAAACAGATGTAGCAGAGATGAGTTTGCATGCCACAGTTAATGCCAAAGCCTGCTGGAAACCAAGACAAAGCCTGTAAATCGTTTGGAGAAAACTTTATTCAAGTAAAGCTGTTCTCAACTTCATCACAAGGTTTGGACTAAATTTATTCTTCATCCCCTACTACTAACCCCTTTTTCTGCTTTTGGAAGGCCAGCCTGGGGTTCCAGCATATCCAGGTAGAGGCACCATGCCACGTGCACAAAACCTTAAGGGACATTTAGGCTACCCTACACCACTTTGGCATTCCTACACCTGGGTACCATCTACTACATCACTAGGGGCCCTGTGCCCTTGTTGCTTCACTGCAACTGGCATCACGACAAACGTGTACTTTAAGGGACCCCTTGCCATGCGCCCGATGTTACTGCAGAAGCCCTTTTGGGAACAAAGACTGATGTGAAGGATTGCAATCTGTGTGCAGCCCTGAGAAATATGTTGGTGATATGTATGCTACAGGAATTAGATAAGAGGAGGGCTACAGGTAACAGGAACCCGTGTCCCTTGACGTGGTTTGATGGTGCAGCTCTTGTGAGTTTTCTTTGCCAGTACCTATTGTTCTATGAATTGACACACCTGGTTAGATGGAACCATGTTTCTTTGTATATGATGTATTGCAGTGGTTCTAAATATCCATCTATGCTCATATCTAATAGATAATTGCAATACACAACACACTTTTTATCCTCCTCCTTTAATTCTTGCACAACTGACACATGGTATGGCTTCTGGTAAAATAATTTCTGTAAACGTGGACATGTGGTTCTGCTGGGGTGTGCCATGCTTGATTTGTAAATCTCGGGCTTTCATAAATCTCTCCTCCTGTCCGAGCATGTTTGTCTACTTTTTGATATTGGCCAACGTATCAGTGCAGGGACTTGTGTGCGTGTATGTGTACCTGTGGTGTTTCTCAAATATTGCCACCACAGAGCATGCCGGTGCTGTGCCTATATTCTAGTACCACATGCACTGAATATACCATTCTGACCAGCACAATTACTTGGCCAGGGATCTGTATGTGGCTCTACTGCCTTTATCCTCTCTTATACTCCACCTACACCGCTTCACTTCGAGACCCTGCTTCACAACCTGCATCTGCAGTACACCAGACCTGGGGGTATTGACAAAGTTTGGTTTGTTACAAAATGTTTGTAATGTTAATGCTATGTCCTGCACACTCAGTTGTTCCCGCATGAGCCAGGCAAGGCCCAGCCCTCTCTGGAGCTTGGAGCTTAGGGTGTGAGGTCCATGAGATGCCAGAAAACAAAAACTAAAAGGTTTGCATGGCTACAGCGAGAGAGAAAGAAACCACAATGTCACCCAGCTTAAGCTGCTCCAGACCCTGCTTGTCACGGATGTAGTAGGGGAGAACACCAAAAGACAACAAGAAGGAAGGGAAAAGACACTAGGCCTTACCGCTAGGGAAGGAAAAGGGTCACCACCTATAAAACCCTGCTCCTGGCCCTAACTCCTATCCGTATGGGCACCTCTTGATGGTAGAGATGCCCATACACAGGAACCTAGAAAACCCTGGTGGCCCTCGAATGCCCTAAAGGTAATGACAGGGCAGAGACAACCCGCTCCTTTCCTGGTGAAGGAACCAGCGTCTCGCTGAGGCCTAGTAAAAAACAAAGGGGGGGGGGAATACAAAACTCAACAAGCGGAACACTTAACTTCTAAGGATGATGGATGATGGACGATCAGGACTTCAACAAGAACCACACTTCAACTCTTCCAAAACCAAATGAAGCTATCCAGATCAAGGAGTGATGGGTAAAGTCAGACTAAATAGGGGGGAGGGGGGGGGGGGTAAAGGTCACATGATCCACACCTGAACAGGAGGTGTGGACATACAAGCAACACACAGACAAAGTGAAACCAAAAGAGGCTGTCAGATCACTAATGTGCAGATAATCTTTCAGACCTTCTAAATCCTGTCACCGGTGTGACACTGGTACTCCAGAGGGATAACAAGTTAAGACAGCCTATTCACTCCAGACTAGTGGACGCTAGAGCCATGGTTTCCAGAGCACAGCTATTAGCCAGAGATCCCTATAGCAAGCATTTTAGCCAGATTAACCTGAGGGCCCATAGCTTATTAATCTGTTTAGCTCATGCTGGGACATCTGGGAGAACTTTGCTTTGTATAGAAATTACTGCTGGATGTACTACAACTTCAATCCTGCATACAGTAAAGAAAGACTCTTGTTAAGTTTCATCTGGCCTGGTCTTTGACTCTCTTTACACCACATTCTGGCCATTGCATTTCCAACACATGCCCTTTCTAGCACCCACATGGATATTAACATCATGGGCATCCCTGAACTACCATCAGGCAGAGAGCCCACAGCTACAGGGAGAGCCCCGATCAAGTACAGGGTGCCCCTCCTTCACTGCACTGACCCCAGGGAGCGACGGCCTGAGGGAGTACACGTTGACACATCATCATCAGGGTCACTACCACTCCCATTCTCTGCTCTACTGCACATCCATCTTATAGCCTTCGCTTTGGTGGGACAGTATCTTTTTTTTTCTTTTTTTTTACTTTTATGTTTTTACTTTTTCCGCTTTGCTATTAACCTGCATACCACATTGCTACAGGCTGTTAGCAGAGAGAGAGCAGGGCAGGAGCTCACATAACACATTGCTGCTCTGCCTAGGGGTGTCCGTTGCTCCACTTTGGTTGGTACACTTTGTCTTTCATTATTTCAATTGACTGCTGTTACCTATTTATTGCTGGCCCCAGGATTAGTCCAGGGACTTTATTTTTGGTATGGCTGTAGGAGTAGCCGTCAGGATACCATATGTGCTGTAATATTATGTAGTACCTTTGTGTCACTGTGTTAGTTTAGGTATGTCCCTTTTATGTTCTTTTAAGATTTTATTTTTGTATTTTATTTATTTCTCTAATAAAGTCATGATTTTATTTACCAATTGTTGGTATAGTGCAGGGGTTGCCAACCTTACAGGCACAAAGAGCCAGAAAAAAAAATCGTATGACTGCCAGGAGCCACAAGCTTTCCGTTTACACAAATATGCGTGCACACGACAGTATTACTGCAATTGAGTTATCAAACATTTAAAAGTGCATTTAAACCACCTTTCCTACCTGTAATGTAGACAGCTTTAGTGAGACTTCTGGCAATCTTTGTTTTTCACAATGTGTTTCAAGATTTCTCAGATGATACCCCATGCTCAGATGACCGCCACATGCTCAGATGACCGCCACATGCTCAGATGACCGCCACATGCTCAGATGACCGCCCCATGCTGAGATGACCGCCCCATGCTGAGATGACCGCCCCATGCTCAAATGACCGCTCTATGCTCAGATGACCGCTCTATGCTCAGATGACCGCCCCATGCTCAGATGACCGCCCCATGCTCAGATGACCGCCCTATGCTCAGATGACCGCTCTATGCTCAGATGACCGCCTTATGCTCAAATGACACCCTTATGCTCAAATGACACCCTTATGCTCAGATGACCGCCCCATGCTCAGATGACCGCCCCATGCTCAGATGACCGCCCCATGCTCAGATGACCGCCCCATGCTCAGATGACCGCTCTATGCTCAGATGACACCCTTATGCTCAGATGACATCCTTATGCTCAGATGACACCCTTATGCTCAGATGACCGCCCCATGCTCAGATGACCGCCCCATGCTCAGATGACCGCCCCATGCTCAGATGACCGCCCCATGCTCAGATGACCGCTCCATGCTCAGGTGACCGCCCCATGCTCAGGTGACCGCCCCATGCTCAGATGACCGCTCTATGCTCAGATGACCGCCTTATGCTCAAATGACACCCTTATGCTCAAATGACACCCTTATGCTCAAATGACACCCTTATGCTCAGATGACCGCCCCATGCTCAGATGACCGCCCCATGCTCAGATGACCGCCCCATGCTCAGATGACCGCTCTATGCTCAGATGACCGCTCTATGCTCAGATGACCGCTCTATGCTCAGATAACCGCCCCATGCTCAGATGACCGCCCCATGCTCAGATGACCGCCCCATGCTCATGCTCAGATGACCGCCTTATGCTCAGATGACCGCCTTATGCTCAGATGACCCCCCCATGCTCAGATGACCGCCCCATGCTCAGATGACCGCCCCATGCTCAGATGACCGCCCCATGCTCAGATGACCGCTCCATGCTCAGGTGACCGCCCCATGCTCAGATGACCGCCCCATGCTCAGATGACCGCCCCATGCTCAGATGACCGCCCCATGCTCATGCTCAGATGACCGCCTTATGCTCAGATGACCGCCTTATGCTCAGATGACACCCTTATGCTCAGATGACCGCCCCATGCTCAGATGACCGCCCCATGCTCAGATGACCGCCCCATGCTCAGATGACCGCTCCATGCTCAGATGACCGCTCCATGCTCAGATGACCGCTCCATGCTCAGGTGACCGCCCCATGCTCAGGTGACCGCCCCATGCTCAGGTGACCGCCCCATGCTCAGATGACCGCTCTATGCTCAGATAACCGCTCTATGCTCAGATGACCGCTCCATGCTCAGATGACCGCTCCATGCTCAGATGACCGCCTTATGCTCAAATGACACCCTTATGCTCAAATGACACCCTTATGCTCAGATGACCGCCCCATGCTCAGATGACCACCCCATGCTCAGGTGACCGCCCCATGCTCAGATGACCGCTCTATGCTCAGATGACCGCTCTATGCTCAGATGACCGCTCTATGCTCAGATGACCGCCCCATGCTCAGATGACCGCCCCATGCTCAGATGACCGCTCTATGCTCAGATGACCGCCCCATGCTCAGATGACCGCCCCATGCACAGATGACCGCCCCATGCTCATGCTCAGATGACCGCCTTATGCTCAGATGACCGCCTTATGCTCAGATGACCCCCCCATGCTCAGATGACCGCCTTATGCTCAGATGACCCCCCCATGCTCAGATGACCGCCCATGCTTAGACTACCACCCATATGCTCAAACACACTTGGTGTGCTGGGCAGTGGCACCTGTGAAAAAAAAGGCAGAGCAGCAGTTGCAGAGAGACTGAGGCCAGCAGCAGCCGTTTCAGTCAGATTAGAGCCAAAGCTGCAGAGTGGCTGTAATCGGACTAAAATGGCTGCTGCTGGCCTCAGTGAGTCTCTCTGCCACTGCTGCTCTGAGTGCCCACTGACCTGCTGTCCACCATTAACATTCATTAAAATTTACTATGTAGCTGGAAGCAGGTCCTCCTTGCTTGCTGTGCCACTTCTTGCCACCCTCATAGCCCCAGCCTGCGGTCTGATGAATCTGGCTGCTGGGCACTGTGGGCAGGCACTAAGAAGACTGGAGGCGGGCATTAGGTCACACACTCACAGATAGGGGTGTGCGGCCGTGGGCGGGCACATCGGCGGCTGGTGGCGGGGTTAAGCACTGCAGCTTCGCCTTCTCTGCCGGAGGAGGGGGCGGAGCTGCAGTGAGTGACTGAGTCACGTGCCCGCTCTCTGCGTTCTGAGTCCTCTCCACTCTTCCACCTCGTTCCAGCGCTTCACTCACAGAGAGTAATCGCTGGCCGCACCGCTCCCCTGCGAGCCGCAAATGAAGGCTCAAGGAGCCGCATGCGGCTCGCGAGCCGCGGGTTGGCCACCCCTGGTCTAGTGCATCATTTGTGGGTTTTCTATTGTTACCTGCCTCATAGGATTGCACCATTTTTTTTACCTTGGTTACAAACTGAAAAGTCGGCGAAAGTTAATAATAGGAAAAATGATATCCACCAGTTTACAATTTATTTTGCAATGTGTTTACTCCAAATTATTGGCCAGGGCAGTTGTCGCAGTTCACACCCAAAATATAGGAAATGAACAGATGCAAAGCTCTGTTCTCATTCAGCTTCTTTAGACTCTTGAGTAGGCAGGAAGGTAATGATGTTCATAGCCTCATAGTTATAGAATATGCCTTATGCATTAGCAATGTTATTAGAAGGACATTTCAACAATATAGAGGGGAATGTGCATGAGTGCACTAAATTATTAATACATTCAGAGAAGGGAGACTCCGGCAAGTGGAGAAGACCCTCATTTATTTATTGCTTTCACAGAAAGGTGTTATAGTTGTATATCTATGTACAGTATGTTCATTAGTTCTGTAGAAAGCTATGAAGAGACCCAGAGAAGAAGGCAAGCTGAAAAGGACATACGTGTACACACCCTATGACTATGATTTATTGTAATTCATTGTTATACAAGAACACAGCAGTCTAAGGGGGTGAATACTTTTGATAAGCAGAAGATCACCATCTAAAATCCCAGGGCAAATATTCAAAACTTTCCCTGACCCCCATTTATTTTAATTAAAAGGCTACATTCACCCTTCAAATTGTATGGGGTCAGTGAATACAAATGCAGCGACCGGACCGCAGGGGCAATATGTGCGAGTTATGGTGGGCCGATGGGTGTAGTAGCAGTTTGACTCATGGTTAGTGTAAGGTATGTCAAAAATAGGCACCCCATAAAAACTACACTAATCAAACTCAAAATCAAACTCATGGCAATTCTACTAAACCGCCAGTAGAGGGCAGCAGAGTGTTTAAAGCCTAAATGACAGTACTGCAAATTAGCAGGTAGGACTTTAAACACAGATTTTTGGTTCCTGGAGGACGGAAAATCTTGTTACTATTCTGTCTTTCAGACTGAAGGTCATGTATTTGTCATTGCAGGTAACACATATTCAGAGCCATAAACAGGGTAAAATGATGTAATGCACATCCCTGTAATCAGCTAAGGCTGCTGGAGATGCAGTGTGAGTAGATAAACCCTGCAGAAATGTTAGTGAAGTAAACTGACGTGTCACATGGTACTAATGCATAGTGAATGCGATTACTATAGGAGCTGATGTTAATATATATGAGTATACTGCACTATTTGCTTAGTGTGACGCAGGTTCAGTAATAACAAAGCTGCACATGATAATGGATTATCTCTTATAAGAATGTTATAGCTGAATATGTGAATGTCAGTAGTTAATAGATAGATGTGTATTAATCTATAGGGACAGAATATCTTGTTACTATTCTGTCTCTCAGACTGAAGGTCATGTATTTGTCATTGCAGAAAAATGTTCAGTAAAAAAAAAATCTGGTTTCACCCAGCTCGCTCCCTTCGCACATTGGAATTATTGACCATACTTTCAGCATATGTGCAACATTAGCAGGGCTCCCTGGGCCGGTGTGCAGTGAATGGAAGTACAGCACCAGTTCCTTCGGGGCACACTCTGTTGTCCAGGAACTCCCGCCAGATGGTGGTTGAGGTGCCCTCGGTGGTGTGGGTTTAAAGTGCCGTGGAGGCAGGGTCCCTGGTGTTCATGACGCCAGCACCATAAGGTGCAAATAGGTGATAAGTTCGCAGAATAAGGAGACCAGTTCCCTTAACAAATTCCAGTACTTTACTGAAGCAGATCCAAAGGTCATCAATGTGCGCAAAAGTCATTTACAGCAAGGCGGCTTCTAGAATGGCTCAGGTTAGTTCCCAAAAGTTGTATAAGGGGTAGTTTTTCTCTATAACAATTAATCCCTTGTTTCTCCAAGATGGAGGGATGGACTATCTCTGCTGTACTGTATAGTCATATACTTCTGTATCCTCTCTAGGAATACTATCTCCTGACAGGTGGCCTTTCTGTCCTTGGTTATGGTGGGCAGCTGGTAGCTTAGAAATTCTCCACCAAATGCAGAGGAGGCTAGAGCCTGATAAACGACAATTACCTTCCTTTGGCAATATTCTTACTCCCTCTCTGGGTTGCCTGGATCTTCTATATTCTTTTTCTTCTATGGACTGGTACATGGAACTAACTCTGGAGTTTTGATAACTCTGCAAAATGGCTGCTGAGGTGCAGCTTTTCCTCAGACATCACACTCTCCTCCTTCTTCTTCTCTTCTCCAGCGAGCAGGGCGGAGGCAGCCCCTGGGAGGTTTGTTAGAACCTCCCCCTGCCTGTGCAACTTTATGGGAACTCAGGCACAAGCACATTTTCATGAAACACAATCACAGTATTAGGCCTCATGCACACAACCGTTTTTTTTTTTGGTCCGCAAAAACGGGGTCCGCAGGTCCGTGATCCGTGACCGTTTTTTCGTCCGTGGGTCTTCCTTGATTTTTGGAGGATCCACGGACATGAAAAAAAAGTCGTTTTGGTGTCCGCCTGGCCGTGCGGAGCCAAACGGATCCGTCCTGAATTACAATGCAAGTCAATGGGGACGGATCCGTTTGACGTTGACACAATATGGTGCAATTGCAAACGGATCCGTCCCCCATTGACTTTCAATGTAAAGTCAGGAGTTTCTTTTATACAATCGGATCTGAGTTTTCTCCAATCCGATGGTATATTTTAACTTGAAGCGTCCCCATCACCATGGGAACGCCTCTATGTTAGAATATACTGTCGAATATGAGTTAGATCGTGAAACTCAAATCCGACAGTATATTCTAACACAGAGGCGTTCCCATGGTGATGGGGACGCCTTAGTTTAGAATATACTAAAAGAACTGTGTACATGACTGTAGACCCCCCCCTGTTTTTAACTCATTGGTGGCCAGTGCGGCCGGCCCCCCCTCCCCCCCGTAGTTAACTCTTTGTTGTCCAGTGCGGCCGGCCCACCCCTCCCTCCCCTGTAGTTAACTCGTTGGTGGCCAGTGGGCCCCCCCTCCCTCCCCTGTAGTTAACTCTTTGTTGTCCAGTGCAGCCGGCCCCCCCTCCCTCCCCTGTAGTTAACTCGTTGGTGGCCAGTGGGCCCTCCCCCCTCCCTCCCCCTCCTAATTAAAATCTCCCCCCCTATCATTGGTGGCAGCGGAGAGTACCGATCGGAGTCCCAGTTTAATCGCTAGGGCTCCGATCGGTAACCATGGCAACCAGGACGCTACTGCAGTCCCGGTTGCCATGGTTACTTAGCAATTTGTAGAAGCATTATACTTACCTGCGAGCTGCGATGTTTCCGGCCGGGAGCTCCTCCTACTGGTAAGTGACAGGTCTGTGCGGCGCATTGCTTAATGATCTGTCACTTACCAGTAGGAGGAGCTCCCGGCCGGACACAGACATCGCAGCTCGCAGGTAAGTATAATGCTTCGACAAATTGCTAAGTAACCATGGCAACCGGGACTGCAGTAGCGTCCTGGTTGCCATTGTTACCGATCGGCGCCCCAGCGATTAAACTGGGACTCCGATCGGTACTCTCCGCTGCCACCAATGATAGGGGGGAGATTTTAATTAAAAGGGGGAGGGAGGGGGGGCCACCAACGAGTTAACTACAGGGGAGGGAGGGGGTGCCGGCCGCACTGGACAACAAAGAGTTAACTACAGGGGAGGGAGGGGGGCCCACTGGCCACCAACGAGTTAACTACTGGGGAGGGAGGGGGGGCGGTCCACACTGGACAACAAAGAGTTAACTACAGGGGAGGGAGGGGGGCCCACTGGCCACCAACGAGTTAACTACAGGGGAAGGAGGGGGGGCCGGCCGCACTGGACAACAAAGAGTTAACTACAGGGAAGGGAGGGGGGCCCACTGGCCACCAATGTGTTAACTACAGGGGGGGGGGCCTGCCCCCTGCTGCCTGGCAGCACCTGCCAGGCAGCAGGGGGCAGTCATGTACACAGTTCTTTTAGTATATTCTAACCTGAAGCGTCCCCATCACCATGGGAACGCCTCTGTGTTAGAATATACTGTCGGATCTGAGTTTTCACGAAGTGAAAACTCAGCTCTGAAAAAGCTTTTATGCAGACGGATCTTCGGATCCGTCTGTATGAAAGTAACCTACGGCCAATCTTGTGTGCATCCGTGTTCTTTCACGGACCCATTGACTTGAATGGATCCGTGAACCGTTGTCCGTCAAAAAAATAGGACAGGTCATATTTTTTTGACGGACAGGATACACGGATCACGGTCTCGGCTGCAAAACGGTGCATTTTCCGATTTTTCCACGGACCCATTGAAAGTCAATGGGTCCGCGAAAAAAAACGGAAAACGGCACAATGGCCACGGATGCACACAACGGTCGTGTGCATGAGGCCTTAAGCAGTGTGTTTCAGGACACTGCACAAACAAAATAGGACATGTTCTATTTTTTGACGGGCGTTATTCATCACCATGTGAATATCCCCATAGACTACCACTGTTCTTAAAACGGTCATGTGAAGGTAGCCTAAGATCACATCCCCTATCCACATGGAGATCATGGGAACGGGGGCCTGTGCTCTCTATTTCAAATGGAGAGACAGTCACACATGCCTATTTAGCTCTATGGGGCTGACGGAGATAGCCATGCTTGTACTCGCGACTGTTGGCAGTCTCATAGAGTTGAAAGGAGTGGCAGACACGCACCATTCAGATGGGGAGTCTAGGCCCGTGTTTGCATGATCAACGGGGCCCCAGTGGCTCAATCGCAAAACAAACTCAGACCAAGTAGCCTTCAATCCATGTTTTTTCTCTTTTTTAGAATTATTATTGTCGCGTCTTTCTCTCATGGTATCAGCACTCCTCCTCTTTGGCCCAGGTGCTTTTAATTAGCATAAGACTTTATATAGGTTGAAGGCTACTTGGTCTCAGTTTAAATTCTGAGGCCACGTGGACAGGTGAGCTCTAGACGTCTGTTCACATGTGCAGTAGTGCATGGTTGCTGCTGTGGCTTTGATGCTGTGTCTGTGGGTTGGTAGAGATCAGTGCCAAGGTGGCTCAGTCTGATAGCAGGGGTGCTGTTGGGCTGCTGAGTCTCCACCTGTGGGTGCTGTGTTCGGCGGTTGTGGTTGCCACGTGGTCCTGCACCAAATTACAGTAGGACCCACTCCATAGAGGCAACCTGGACATGGTGAGTGGGCTTATCAAGTTGATAAAAAATGTATACAAATGGCCTCATGTACAGTTGGTGGGATATAGAGTTGTATACTAGGAATTATACTGAAAAGCAATGTAGATTGTGCTGAGAAGCAACAGATCAATGCAAAGCTTGTGGATGTGCGATCCATGTTTTTTCTGGAATGATTATATATTTACGTTTACCTACAGTTGCAAGAAAAAGTATGTGAACCCTTTGGAATGATATGGATTTCTGCACAAATTGGTCAAAAAATGTGATCTGATCTTCATCTAAGTCACAACAATAGACAATCACAGTCTGCTTAAACTAATAACACACAAGTGTTAAGGCTGGCCGCAGGCTAGCCTGGATTTGTGGGAGGGGCCGGTACCTGTCTTAAGCAGTCCAGCTCTCCCAGGCAGCACGTCGGCATTCAGACGTCTGCTACTTCCGGGTGTGACGTCATCAGCAAGCGTCCTGCACGAGTCGGATCTCAGAGAAGCCGGGTGTACCTTTCACTTCAGTCTGCAAGCGGTTCAGATCGTTTTCCAAGATAACTGGGGAGCGTGGCAACGTGGAGGAGGGTAGGAGGGTGTGTAGAGAGGGGGAAGTGTGCCGGAGGATCGCTTCTCCTCACTGCGTTCAGGCACATGCAATTCAAGTTTTGGCACCAGGGGGCAGCATTATCACATAGTTGGAGCTCATTGCCTGTTCAGCACTCTCAGCATAACCTGTATCTAAGTTCATACAGGGGCTGCGAGTCATCTGGGCTCAGCAGGTTAAACTCTGGCAGCTGGGTCCTGCTGCCATTACTGAGTTGATTACTTACAAGGTTGCTGCTTGTGCACATGTTTGACACTCATCACATACACTACATACATACCTTAGACACATAGTTCGCACATCAGGCAGTTTGACGAAAAAAAAAAAAAAAAGGGTACAAGTGGATTGTTAAATAAAGTAAAAAAAGTGGGTTGTTCAAATAAAGAAAAAAAAAAAAAAAAAAGGGTACAAGTGGATTGTTAAATAAAGTAAAAAAAAAAAAAAAGTGGGTTGTTCAAATAAAGAAAAAAAAAAAGAAAAATAAGAGAATTTTTTGGGATTTAAAAAAAAAAAAAAAAGCTACACGCTCGCACGACATACACACCCCGTTTCATCTCGTAGACTAGTGTCATACGTCATACGGTCTGTTTTCCACAAATCCTATACTTACATACATCACCTACCACGTCTGTAGGTTCGTTAGCCCGCAGTATTCGTTTTTAATTAATCTGCCACGTCACAGATTCACACAAACTCGGGCTCGCTTCATACATCAGTGGAAACGACTATCATACTCCCTGTCAGCCTCGAAGGCTTTTCGTTCAAACGTTTCACGCTGCTGGGGGGGGGGGGGGGGGGGGCGGAAGGGAAGGGGAGGGGCTTAGATTCCGTCATCTTGTCTGTCAGCTTACGGGCAGCAGGTCGTAGGGTTAACAGGTTGTTTTTTTTTTCTCTTCTCTTTTTCTTTCTTGTTTTTTTTTTTTTGTTGTTGTTGTTTTGTGGTGTTTGTTGTGTTGTTTGCAGTGGTCTACGCCATCTGCAACTTCAGCCAGTGCAGGCTCCTGCATGTCTGTGCCACATGTTTTAGGGCACATCCGGTCACGGTCTTCACATTGAAGCCGGCGTGACCGAGCCGGGTGAATGTGGAGGCACTAGACCAGCTGCTGCGGCTTCATCCGGTTCAGCCGTTCCGTACATTCCTGGTGGAAGGGTTTTCACGGGGGTTTCACACTGGGCTCATCACCTTGCTCATCATGAATGCCCAAACTTGCAGTCGGCTTCTAAACATGCTGGTCTGGTGGATTCACTCTTGGCAGTTGAGCTGGACAAGGGTTTCATCATTGGTCCTTTCCAGTCCCCTCCTTTCTGCACTTGGAGGGTGAGCCCGGTGGGGGTGGTGCAGGGAAAATATTCCAATAAATTTCGTTTGATTTATGATTTGTCTGCTCCACATTCTTCCCACGTTCCAAGTCTCAACTCGTTGATTCCGTCCGAGGAATTTTCCTTGAAGTATACTTCCGTAGACCAGGCTATCCAGGTCATTCTTCAGACAGGCATGGGGGCTTGGCTGTCCAAAGCAGATGTCTCTGATGCGTTCAAACTGCTGCCCATTAGCCCATCTCTCTGGCAGTGGCATGGCATCAAATGGAGAGATGCGTTCTATTTCGCCACCAAGTTGACGTTTGGTTCCTAGAGCAGCCCCAGTCTGTTTGACAGGTTAGCGCAGGCACTGGAATGGATTTTGTTGGAACAGGGTTGCCAGAATGTCATTCACTACCTGGATGATTTTCTGTTGATCGAAGAACCCTCATAGGCGCCTGTTGACTTGCAGGTTCTCTTGCAGGTCTTCAAGGAGTTAAACATTCCAGTGGCCGAACACAAAACACAAGGGTCTGCGCAGGTTGTCACGTTCTTGGGGATCTCTCTGGATTCACGCGCCATGTCTGCCACAAGACAAACTCGACAGAATCAAATCAGGTGTCCGTTCCTTGCTCATGTCTCAGGTTTGCACCAAGAGAGAATTGCAGTCTCTGTTGGGCATGTTAAACTTTGCCATGAGGATCATTCCTCAGGGTAGATCATTCATTTCAAGATTGCTAGTCTTATTACAACAGACCAGTGATTTGGACGCATCAGTGCATCTTAATGCGAACGCCCGAGCAGATCCATTCATGTGGGACAGATTTCTCAGCGGGTGGAACGGCATTTCCATGTTTATTCCGAGGGCCACTTCTGATTCTCCACACGTATTTTCAGATGCGGCTGCCTCGGCAGGTTTCGCAGCCATATTGGGCTCACATTGGTTCGCCGGCTCATGGCCCACACACGTGCTACAGTTGCTGGGGTGTTCTCAGACGTCGGCATTGTTCGAGATCTATCCTATCGTAGCAGCTGCTATAGTCTGGGGGCATAGGTGGTCGGGTCACACGGTGGTTTTCCACACTGACAACATGGCGACCGCAGAGATCATTGACAAGGGCAGATCTAAATTGTTACTCATCATGTCTTTCATGCGTAGATTGACCTGGATAGCTCTGGAACAGGGGTTTCATTTTCATGCCCTGTTTTTGGACTGGGTCAGCAACGTTGCAGCTGATGCTTTATCTCGTTTTGATTTTTCTCGCTTTTTCTTACAGAACCCAGAAGCAGACTCAGTGGGCACCCCGGTACCGGACTGGCGGCTGCTGGTCTTGGATTAGACTCTCTGATGGTGGTCGCCAGTTCACTCATTACCAAGTCTTTGTCAGCCAGTACGTTGCGGTCGTACCGCCGAGCGTGGGTGTTTTTTTCGAACTTTCAGTTGGCAAATCCTAGAGGTGACACAGGTCAGGTCAAGTATATGGTGGCTTTTGTGTCTTATTGTCATTCGGTATTGGCTTTATCCTACAACACCATTAGGCTATATTTGGCTGGGGTGCAGCATTTTTTGGCACTTCAAGAGCCAGACAGACCCTCTATATTTTCAGCTCACCCGATCAAGGCCATCCTCGGAGGCATTCAAAAAAGCCAGGTCACGGTCAAGTCGGTCTGTCTACCTATTAAGGGGGACACGTTTCGTAGCCTGTCGGAAGTTCTCACATTGTCACCATTCGGAGTCCTTCCCAGCCTGGTGATCAAGGCGGCGATGTACTTGGCGTTTTACGAAATTTTAGGACCAGGTGAAGTGACACAGGCCAGACAAGGGGCGGTGGCTCTCCGCAAGGGAGATTTAGTCAGGATGGGCAGTAACTTTCATTTGCAGTTGCCTCACAACAAAACAAGGCAGGTAGGTCCCGGCCATGTAGTTAAGTTCTTCCAGACCACAAACGCATGGTGTCCAGTGACAGTCTTGGACAACCTCTTGCTGGCCCTTAGTCTTCACAGCCCTATTGACCCATTACTTCCATTCCCTGTTGGTCCACTGACGTCCAGCCAGTTCATCAAACATATTCGCATCCTGTTGACCAGTGTAGGATTGAATCCGGCTCAATTCTCGGGGCATTCTTTCCGCATCGGTGCGGCATCCGCAGCGTCCAAGCATGGAGTCCCTGTGCATATCATTAAACACTTGGGGCGCTGGCACTCGGGGTGCTTTGTACGGTATATCCCGGAGCCACAAGCGGAGCTGGTCCAAGCATTCAGTACATTGGCAGAGTAGCACCTCAGGCCAATCCTTCCCTCACTGGTGGGTTTTGCCCCCTTTTTCAGGCATACCGACCTAGTGAGGCCAAGGCACACCTCAGGCCAATTAGGTAGGGGGGTGGTGGTTGGGCATCTTCCACTCGTTTAGGTCCTGACCACAAGTGTTAAGGCTGGCCGCAGGCTAGCCTGGATTTGTGGGAGGGGCCGGTACCTGTCTTAAGCAGTCCAGCTCTCCCAGGCAGCACGTCGGCATTCAGACGTCCCCTGCCCACCCATTCCCATTCTTTATTCAGTCATTCAACCATCACATTCAGGGTATGCCCCCTTTTTCAGGCATACCGACCTAGTGAGGCCAAGGCACACCTCAGGCCAATTAGGTAGGGGGTGGTGGTTGGGCATCTTCCACTCGTTTAGGTCCTGACCACAAATAATTAAATGTCATCTTGTTTTTATTGAACACACCATGTAAACATTCAGAGTGCAGGTAGAAAAAATATGTGAACCCGTGGATTTAACAACTGTTTGAACCTCCTTTGGCAGCAATAACTTCAACTAAACGTTTCCTGTAGTTGCAGATCAGACGTGCACAACGGTCAGGAGTAATTCTTGACCATTCCTCTTTACAGAACTGTTTCAGTTCAGCAATATTCTTGGGATGTCTCGTGTGAATCGTTTTCTTGAGGTCATGCCACAGCATCTCAATCGGGTTGAGGTCAGGACTCTGACTGGGCCACTCCAGCCATTCTGTTGTTGATTTACTTCTATGCTTTGGGTCGTTATCCGGTTGCAACACCCATCTTCTGTTGAGCTTCAGCTGGTGGACAGATGGCCTTAAGTTCTCCTGCAAAATGTCTTGATAAACTTGGGAATTAATTTTTCCTTCGATGATAGCAATCCGTCCAGGCCCTGACGCAGCAAAGCAGCCCCAAACCATGATGCCCCCACCACCATACTTCACAGTTGGGATGAGGTTTTGATGTTGGTGTGCTGTGCCACTTTTTCTCCACACATAGTGTTGTGTGTTTCTTCCAAACAACTCAACTTTGGTTTCATCTGTCCACAGAATATTTTGCCAGTACTGCTCTGGAACATCCAGGTGCTCTTGTGCAAACTGTAAACGTGCAGTAATGTTTTTTTGGGACAGCAGTGGCTTCCTCTGTGGTATCCTCCCATGAAATCCATTCTTGTTTAGTGTTTTACGTATCGTAGATTCGCTAACAGGGATGTTAGCATATGCCAGAGACTTTTGTAAGTCGTTAGCTGACACTCTAGGATTCTTCTTCACCTCATTGAGCAGTCTGCGCTGTGCTCTTGCAGTCATCTTTACAGGACGGCCACTCCTAGGGAGAGTCGCAGCAGTGCTGAACTTTCTCCATTTATAGAAAATTAGTCTTACCGTGGACTGATGAACAGCAAGGCTTTTGGAGATACTTTTATAACCCTTTCCAGCTTTATGCAAATCAACAATTCTTAATCGTAGGTCTTCTGAGAGCTCTTTTGTGCGAGGCATCATTCACATCAGGCAATGCTTCTTGTGAAAAGCAAACCCAGAACTGGTGTGTGTTTTTTTATAGGGCAGCTGTAACCAACACCTCCAATCTCATCTCATTGATTGGACTCCAGTTGGCTGACATCTCAATCCAATTAGCTCTTGGAAATGTCATTAGTCTAGGGGTTCACATACTTTTTCCACCTGCACTTTGAATGTTTACATTGTGTGTTCAATAAAAACATTGTAACATTTAATTCTTTGTGTGTTATTAGTTTAAGCAGACTGTGATTGTCTATTGTTGTGACTTAGATGAAGATCAGATCACATTTTATGACCAATTTATGCAGAAATCCATATCATTCCAAAGGGTTCACATACTTTTTCTTGCAACTGTATCTCCTCAACTCACACCGCCATAAAACGTCTCCCACAGGGATAGTGGGATAGCTAGGTCTAAACCAGTAATTTCTGTGTGGTCTATCCTTTACCCCCTTCTTTTATTTAAAAATATATATATCTCTGCTGTAGACACTGGAGCAAAGGATACGACCTCTGGTAATGAAAGTGGACCGCTTCTCCACTAAGTTAGCGGCTGTTGTTGTTCTGTGAAAGCTGAACATGGAAAGGCGCTCTATATTGCTCAACGCGTTTCTCTGCCGATATTGATAGGTTGCTCTTTGCTCCTGAGGAAATACCTATCATGGAGGGTATTGTTCAGATGTGTTACTACATCACTCTTATGGTGAGTGTGTAGCGATGATGACATGTATAACGCCAGCCTATCTAAATATAATATTATTGGCGCTTAGTGTGTTCGGAGAATTAAGCGCTGCACACCTCTGATGGCCTGCGTGCAGCAAGGTAGAGCCTCCTGAACTTTGCCCCCCCAACAGGCAGTAATCATAGTACTTAGACAATGGTGCTCCAGCAGTAAGACATTTCTGATTTCCTGGGCACTTTCTGCAGAGAGGCAGCAGTTATGTATGTTAAGTGTACTTAGATATTACCTTGGCGGTCAGTCCAATGATATTGGAATAGAACACTCGAGGTACAGCAGATGGAAAAGAACCAAGTAATGCACTTTATTCAAACCTATAATATAACAAAATAATGTTGGCATTCAGCAGGGTATGAAATGCAAGCTACAATGTTTTTCAAATGCACACAGGCAATAATACAATTATAATTACAGTATGTAGGTAAATATATATATATATATATATATATATATATATATATATATATATATATATATATATAGATTGTACTTGTGGGTGTAGAAAAGATGGGATTATTAAAGTATGCTATATTGTTTCTGTAGAATGTTCATCTGCAGATTGAAATTTAATGATTTTCTGTTTTTCGGAAAGTTTAACATGTTAACATTTGTTGGATATGGGATGGTACGGAAACCAAGGAGTTTGTGAAAATAATCAATCACAACAACTGGGGTATTTCCCTCACAGTTAATCATGTTCCACACCATTTAGTGAAAGTGAGCCCTGATAAACAGTACTTCTTACATTAACCTATTTTAAAAGTGTGGATGTGAATAGATTTCTGGATTTTTCAAAATGTAACTTCAAGAAATGGCTGATGAATACTGTCTGGTGTATAGCGGTACAAAAAAATTAAAGGAGGAGAATTTGTACAGAAGGATTTGAAATATGAATCCAAAATTTTATTTCCAAAAATCGTACCCTAAGGACATTTTAAGAGGTTCACCAAAGAACCTCCAGGCACACCCAAGATAAATGAGATGGGTAATCAAATGAAAGAGAAAGGGCCAGGTGTAACTTTATTACCACCTTCCCCAGGGTAAGCAAACTGATTAGAAGTGTAACTTAAAATATTGGTATATTATCCATCAAGGATAATCCATCAAGGATGGATAGTGAAGAATTTTTTTTAAAAGATCACCCGTCTTAAAGAACATCTTACCCCCAAGCATCTTAAGGACTAAAGGCCAAACATTATTGTATTGCTGAGAACGGTGGGTTTGGCTGACAGTCTAATGCAGTAATGGTGAACCTTTTGTAGACCAAGAGCCCAAACTGCAACCCAAAACCCACTTGTTTATGGCAAAGTGCCAACACGGAAACTTAACCTAAATATTACAGTCCAGTATAGTATATCTTCCATGTACTTTATCATTTAGCTATAATAACCTGCCTGCATTCAATGCCTGTGCTGTTCATAGTGCGCCCTGTGCTGATGAATGGCAGGAAGAGTCTAAGGCATATTGGTGCCCACAGAAAGAGCTCAGAGTGCCGTCTCTGGCACCCGTGCCATAGGTTCGCCACTAGAAATGAGCGAATTGCATTTTTTCCTAAAATGGCGGCTGCACATATGAGGACATGGAGAAAGGAACTCTGGGAAGGCGGAATCACCCATACTGACATTCATGCAGCCAATCAGCAGCCAGCCCTGTGATGTCACAGCCTTATAAATACAGCAGCTATCTTAGTATCTGCCATTCACCAGTGTACTTAGTGCAGGGAGAGACGTCAGTAGGCGCTAGGGACAGTGATAGAAAAAACTTCATTGTGTTTAAAAAAAAAAAAAAGATTTACAAGAGCAGGGAAATATTATTCAAGGTGTAGGGAAAAGATAGGGTGAAATCATTCCACAGCATTTCTGTTGAACAGGGTTCAGTCGGGGAGTTGACAGCCTGGGTAATAGGAACAATCCAATTACACCTTGTTGCACTGACTGGGGATCCAAATTGCCATTATATAACTGTAGTTCCAGCAAACTGTTCTTATTAGGGTGCAAGTGCTGTTTGATACAGGCATTAACAGGGTTTATGACAAGGCAATATTTCTATGTCTTATTTGCCCTTGTGCGGTGCACTTATCTGTAGTAAAGGCTTTTGTGGGCTGTTTTAGCGGAAAAAGAAAAAATATATTTGCCGCTCAGCAGTGCAATTATTTCTTTTAGGCTGGGTTCACACAGGCGTCACGTTTTGGCTCCGGATGCGTCCCGGTGTGTTGCGGCAAACCCGCGCGAGTAGGTACGCAATTGCAGTCAGTTTTGACTGCGATTGCGTTCCGTAGTTCAGCTTTTATTGCGCGGGTGCAATGCGTTTTGCACGCGCGTGATAAAAAACTGAATGTGGTACCCAGACCCGAACTTCTTCACTGAAGTTCAGGTTTGGGTTCAAGGTTGTGTAGATGTAATTATTTTCCCTTATAACATGGTTATAAGGGAAAATAATAGCATTCTTTAATACAGAATGCTTATTACAAGGTCAATTGAGGGTTAAAAAATAAAAAAATAAATGAACTCAAAGGACCTGTGGTGACGTCACTGAGATCATCACATGGTCCAATCACATGGTCCATCACCACAGTGATGGACCATGTGATTGGACCATGTGATGTGACGTCACCACAGGTCCTTTAGCCGGCAGCTCATGATTAAAGAAGTAAAAAGAGATCGGCAACTACGCGATCAAGAGGAGGAGGTGAGTAAATTTTTTTAACCCTCAATTGACCTTCTACTAAGCATTCTGTATTAAAGAATGCTATTATTTTCCCTTATAACCATTTTATAAGGGAAAATAATACAGTGAATAGATTGTCATCTTAGCAACCATGCGTGAAAATCGCACCGTATCCGCACTTGCTTGCAGATGCTTGCGATATTCTTGCAGCCCCTTTTACTTCTATGGGGCCTGCATTGCATGATAAACGCACAATATAGAGCATGCTGCGATTTTCACGCAACGCACAAGTGATGCGTGAAAATCACCGCTCATGTGCACAGCCCCATAGAAGTGAATGGGTCCCGATTCAGTGCGGGTGCAATGCGTTCACCTCACGCATTGCACCCGCGCAGAAATCTTGCCCGTGTGAACTCAGCCTTAAAGCCTTTTGTGACATGTGCTAGCGGAAAAAGAAAAAATACATTTGCCGCTCTGCGGTGCAGTAATCTGTAATAAAGGCTTTTGTGGGGTGTTTTAGCGGAAAAATAAAAGATATATTTGCCGCTCTGCGGTGCAGTTATTTCTTGTTAAGCCTTTTGTGACGTGTATTAGCGCAAAAAGAAAAAATACATTTGCCACTCTGCGGTGCAGTAATCTGTAATAAAGGCTTTTGTGGGGTGTTTTAGCGGAAAAATAAAAGATATATTTGCCGCTCTGCGGTGCAGTTATTTCTTGTTAAGCCTTTTGTGACGTGTATTAGCGCAAAAAGAAAAAATACATTTGCCACTCTGCGGTGCAGTAATCTGTAATAAAGGCTTTTGTGGGGTGTTTTAGCGAAAAAAAATATATATATATTTGCCCCTCAACAGCGGAGTTATTTCTTGTAAAGCCTTTTTTTAATGTATTAATGTAAAAAAGAAAAAATACATTTTCTGCAGTGCAGTTATTTCTCGTTAAGCCTTTTGTGACATGTATTAGCGCAAAAAGAAAAAATTTATTTGCCGCTCTGCGGTGCAGTAATCTGTAGTAAAGGCTTTTGTGGGGTGTTTTAGCTGAAAAAGAAAAAATATATTTGCCGCTCTGCGGTGCAGTTATTTCTTGTAAAGCCTTTAGTGTTGTGTACAGGTTCTTCTCAAAAAATTAGCATATTGTGATAAAGTTCATTATTTTCTGTAATGTACTGATAAACATTAGACTTTCATATATTTTAGATTCATTAGACACAACTGAAGTAGTTCAAGCCTTTTCTTGTTTTAATATTGATGATTTTGGCATACAGCTCATGAAAACCCAAAATTCCTATCTCAAAAAATTAGCATATCATGAAAAGGTTCTCTAAACGAGCTATTTACCTAATCATCTGAATCAACTAATTAACTCTAAACACCTGCAAAAGATTCCTGAGGCTTTTAAAAACTCCCAGCCTGGTTCATTACTCAAAACCGCAATCATGGGTAAGACTGCCGGCCTGACTGCTGTCCAGAAGACCATCATTGACACCCTCAAGCAAGAGGGTAAGACACAGAAAGAAATTTCTGAACGAATAGGCTGTTCCCAGAGTGCTGTATCAAGGCACCTCAGTGAGAAGTCTGTGGGAAGGAAAAAGTGTGGCAGAAAACGCTGCACAACGAGAAGAGGTGACCGGACCCTGAGGAAGATTGTGGAGAAGGACCGATTCCAGACCTTGGGGGACCTGCGGAAGCAGTGGACTGAGTCTGGAGTAGAAACATCCAGAGCCACCGTGTACAGGCGTGTGCAGGAAATGGGCTACAGGTGCCGCATTCCCCAGGTCAAGCCACTTTTGAACCAGAAACAGCGGCAGAAGCGCCTGACCTAGGCTACAGAGAAGCAGCACTGGACTGTTGCTCAGTGGTTCAAAGTACTTTTTTTCGGGTGAAAGCAAATTTTGCATGTCATTCGGAAATCAAGGTGCCAGAGTCTGGAGGAAGACTGGGGAGAGGGAAATGCCAAAATGCCTGAAGTCCAGTGTCAAGTACCCACAGTCAGTGATGGTCTGGGGTGCCATGTCAGCTGCTGGTGTTGGTCCACTGTGTTTTATCAAGGGCAGGGTCAATGCAGCTAGCTATCAGGAGATTTTGGAGCACTTCATGCTTCCATCTGTTGAAAAGCTTTATGGAGATGAAGATTTCATTTTTCAGCACGACCTGGCACCTGCTCACAGTGCCAAAACCTCTGGTAAATGGTTTACTGACCATGGTATTACTGTGCTCAATTGGCCTGCCAACTCTCCTGACCTGAACCCCATAGAGAATCTGTGGGATATTGGGAAGAGAAAGTTGAGAGACGCAAGACCCAACACTCTGGATGAGCTTAAGGCCACTATCGAAGCATCCTGGGCCTCCATAACACCTCAGCAGTGCCACAGGCTGATTGCCTCCATGCCACGCCGCATTGAAGCAGTCATTTCTGCAAAAGGATTCCCGACCAAGTATTGAGTGCATAACTGAACTTAATTATTTGAAGGTTGACTTTTTTTGTATTAAAAACACTTTTCTTTTATTGGTCGGATGAAATATGCTAATTTTTTGAGATAGGAATTTTGGGTTTTCATGAGCTGTATGCCAAAATCATCAATATTACAACAAGAAAAGGCTTGAACTACTGTACTTCAGTTGTGTGTAATGAATCTAAAATATATGAAAGTCTAATGTTTATCAGTACATTACAGAAAATAATGAACTTTATCACAATATGCTAATTTTTTGAGAAGAACCTGTATTAGTGTAAAAAGAGAAAATACATTTGCCTCTCTGCAGTGCAGTTATTTCTTGTTAAGCCTTTTGTGACATGTGCTAGCGCAAAAAGAAAAAATACATTTGCCGCTCTGCGGTGCAGTAATCTGTAGTAAAGGCTTTTGTGGGGTGTTTTAGCGGAAAAAGAAAAAATATATTTGTCGCTCTGCGGTGCAGTTATTTCTTGTTAAGCCTTTTGTGACGTGTATTAGAGCAAAAAGAAAAAATACATTTGCCGCTCTGCGGTGCAGTAATCTGTAGTAAAGGCTTTTGTGGGGTGTTTTAGCGGAAAAAGAAAAATTATATTTGTCGCTCTGCGGAGCATTTATTTCTTATTAAGCCTGTTGTGACGTGTATTAGCGCAAAAAGAAAAAATACATTTGCTGCTCGGCGGTGCAGTAATCTCTAGTAAAGGCTTTTGTGGGGTGTTTTAGCGGAAAGAGAAAAAATATATTTGTTGCTCTGCGGTGCAGTTATTTCTTGTTAAGCCTTTTGTGACGTGTATTAGAGCAAAAAGAAAAAATACATTTGCCGCTCTGCGGTGCAGTAATCTGTAGTAAAACCTTTTGTGATGTGTATTAGCATAAAAAGAAAAAATACATTTGCCGCTCTGCGGTGCAGTAATCTGTAGTAAAGGCTTTTGTGGGGTGTTTTAGTGGAAAGAGAAAAAATATATTTGGCGCTCAGTAGTGCAGTTATTTCTTGCAAAACCTTTTGTGACGTGTTTTAGCGTAAAAAGAAAAAAAATATTTGCCGCTCAGCGGTGCAGTTATTTCTTGTTAAGCCTTTTGTGACGTGTATTAGCATAAAAAGAAAAAATATATTTGCCGCTCTGCAGTGCAGTTATTTATTGTTAAGCCTTTTGTGACCTGTATTAGCGCAAAAAGAAAAAATACATTTGCAGCTCTGCGGTGCAGTAAGGCTTTTGTGGGGTGTTTTAATTTCCTTTTTATTTATTTGATCTAACATTATGTCAGACAATGAAGTACCAGACCCTGCACAGGGGAGTGGCAGAGGCCTAAATGTTTCTAGCGCAGGCAGAGGTCGCAGCAGAGTAAGGTGCCATGGCAGCAGGGGTCACTTCGAGAGGCCTGAGCTCCCAATCTCAGCTAGCAGTCGTGTCGTGACCAGCAACCCATCGGTTCTTGAGTGGTTGACTCGATCTTTAACTTCGTAGCAAGTGACATCCTCACAACAATAAAGCCACTTTAGTGCCCCCTTCACAATAGTGATGCTTTCTGAGTAATTTCTCACAGTTACAGTATGATACCTCCTTAGTGCCCCCTTCACAATAGTGATGCCCAACTGTGGAAAGCACAGTGTGAATGGTGGAGTATGGAGTTGATGGCAGCTTAGTGCCTCCCATGCAGCAAAAGTCAGTGGGTTCGTCAGACACAACTCTTAGTTGGCCCTGTGCCCTCACCTGTCCTCAAGCCGCCTCTGTCGTTTTCTATTCCCAGACCCACAGAAGTATTGTATGCTGTGGGCACAGCTCCACTATAAAGCGAGGACGAGGAACTAGAGGACAGTCAGCAGCTACTGCCCAGCCAAAATCTGGAGGAGACATCCGCCACTTCCTCCGGTAGGTGGGCAAGTAGTGATGAGGAGAGTGGCGTGGGAGCTGGTGTTGCGAGCTGTCAGGCTCCTGACCCAGAGACGGTTGAGGAGGACATCATTGACGTGCAGACAGTATTCGATGATGATGATGTAGCTGATTGCACTTGGGAGCCGGGTGACGAAGCCAGAAAGTCGCTAGCGTGGCCGGGAGTCAGCAGGGTGGCAGCAGTGGGAGGTCGGGAGCCAAACGTGCCCGGGGTAGACCACCTGCTTCGTGGAAGCCTACGTGCCAGGGAAGTAGTGGTGCTGGGGTTCATAGAGGCAGCGGCGGTAGCATTTAGTCAGGGCGTAGTGTTGGTGGTAAAATCACCTACTCGGCGGTGTGGCAGTTTTTTCTTAAGCCACCGCAGGAGGCGAATGTGGCCATATGTAGAATCTGTGGGCATAAGGTGAAGCGTGGCCAGGGTGCCAATGGTGGGACTACAGCCCTGCGTCAACATTTGCAGCGTCGCCATACAGTGGCCTGGGAGAACCGTGGCTCCGATGTGGTGGTCCAGCCTGCCGCAGCAACCGCTGCATCACCAAGTGGCACGCACCCGGTTTCAGGCAGTCAAGGCTCCACCACCTCAGCCGAAGGGAGCTGTCTGTCATTTCATTCATCTGCTGGTCGCGATGCTCCTGCTCCTCCTCTTCCTACTCCTCGTCACTCATTCCGCCAGCAATCGATCACCGAAGCGATTGCCAAGAGACAACAGTATTTGTGCACTCATCCAACGGCGCAGAAGCTAAATATGCTCCTGGCCAAGTTGCTGGTGCTGTAGTCCCTCCCTTTTCAAGTGGTGTACTCTGCACCTTTCAGAGAACTGATGCCTTGTGCCGAGCCAAGGTGGAGAGTCCCAAGATGTAATTTATTTGTCAAAAAGGCAGTACCAGCCCTGCACCCACATGTAGAACAGAAGGTGGGCCAGTCCTCCAGTCTGTCGGTGTCTGCCAAAGTGCATGGCAGCGCCGACGTGTGGAGCTGTAACTACGGTCAGGGACAATACATGTCCTTTACGGCCCACTGGGTGAATGTGGTTCCGGCACAGCCTCACCAGCAAATTGGTCAGGTGACGCTGTTTCCACCTCCACTTTGCCACACCTTTGGTCCAGCGACAATGTCCGCCTCTGCCTCCTCATCCTCCGCCGTATCCTCAGACTCCACTACAGGGACAATTCACAGTGCCCCTCCAGCATACCACATGTGCAGGGCACGGCGGTGTAACGCGGTTCTGCACCTCGTTTGCCTGGGTGAACAGAGTCACTCAGGGGAGGAATTGCTCCTTTTCCTTCAGCAAGAAATCGAATCCTGGCTTTCTTCGCGACAACTGAAAATCGGAACCATGGTGACTGACAATGGGAAATACATTGTGTCGGCGCTGGCACACATGTTCAATGTGGTTGTCAAGCGGTTCCTGAAGTCTTCCACCCATCTGCAAGACACCATAAAAATGGCCAGGAAACTTTGCATGCACTTCAGCCACTCGTACACTGCGAAGCACACCCTCCTTGAGCTGCAGCGGCAGAACGGCATCCCCCAACATAGGCTGACATGCAACATTTCCACCCATTGGAATTACACCCTCCATATGTTTGACCGACTGTACGAACAGAAAAAGGCCATAAATGATTCCCTGATGATCCAAGCGGACAGGAGTACTCCCCTGTGTAACTTCGATGTCAGCCAGTGGCAGCTCATGCGTGACACCTGCCGTTTGCTCAGGCCCTTTGAGGAGGCCACGTTATTTGTCAGCCGCCAGGACTTCGGGATGAATGACGTAATTCCACTGCTTCATGTCCTGGAACAGATGCTGCTAAATATGGCTGGTCAGGGGATTGGAGACGTGGCACCTAAATCTCACAGCCACATCAGTTCTGTGGGGGCTGAACTGGGGAAGGACATTGGAGCACAAGCAATGTGTAGCGAAATGGGTGGTTTTTCAACACAGGTGACAGGAGAGGAGGAGCAAGAGCAGCCGGAGGAGCAAGAGGGAGATGAGGAAGACTAGGCAGATGACCCAGGCACACCATGGAGTTGGAGGCAGGGAGTCCCTCCGAGTCAATTGCGCAAATGGCCCGCTGCATGCTCACTCACTTGGGCAGTGACAGCTGAATTGTCACCATTCGGCAGAGGGATGACTTCTTGCTGTCCACCCGCTTAGAGGGAGGACAAACTGAACTACTATAGAGACATCCTATGTAGTCAGTTGGCCGCTGCCTTTCTGCACCATCGTCCATCCTCTCGCAGGTCTGACCCTCTGCGCTCACGTTCGACTGCCATGGCTACTGGGGAGGGGTGGGGTGGCAGGAGCAGTACCAGCTCCATCAGCAGCAGCAGCCTGAGTCTAGAGTCTCTGATGAGCAGCTTCCTTCACCAGCATTGTGAAGAAACTACTCACCAGCAGCTAGACATAGAGCAGGACCTGAACCAGCAGGTGGTGGCATACTTGGACAGTACCCTGCTAACCCCTATTTAAGATCTGCTGGACTACTGGACAGCCAAACTGGATTTGTGGCCGCAACTAGCAGAGTTTGCCCTGGAAAAGCTGTCCTGCCCGACCAGTAGTGTGGCATCAGAGCGGGTGTTTAGTGTGGCGGGGGCCATAGTTACCTCAAGAAGAACTCGCCTGTCCACCCAAAATGTATAGAGACTTACCTTTGTAAAGATGAATCAGGCGTGGCTCAGCCAGGATTTCCACCCACCAATGCCTGATGCATCATACTAGATTATCCATAGTGCCACACCAACACTTTGACAAAAGAGACCGGTTTCTTCTGGCTACCTGCCTCAGCTACTATTCTAATGCTGCCACCTGCCTGATGCCACAAATCTGATGCCAAGTGCGCCTTCTTTCACCCACCATCTTCATCGGGTAATGGTATTGCCACCTACCTCCACAATATGTCACTGTGCCACTCTGTAGCCTCCTTCTGCTGCTGCCACCTCCACACTATGTCACCTTGCCACTCTGTGGTCTCCTCCATGCAGCTGCCACCTCCATACTCTGTGATTGTGCCACTCTGTGGTCTCCTCATGCTGCTGCCACTGCCACACTCTGTCATTGGGCCTCCTGATGCTGCTGCTACCTCCACACTGTCTTGTGCCACTCTGTGGCCTCCTCTTGATGCTGCTGCTGCCGCCTCCACACTCTGTCATTGTGCCACTCTGTGGCCTCCTAATGCTGCCGCCACCTCCACACTGTCATTGGGCCAATCTGTGGCTCCTCATGCTGCCGCCACCGCCACACTCTATCATTGGACCACTCTGCGGTCTCCTCATGCTGCTGGCACCTCCATACTCTGTCGTTGTGCTACTCTGTGGCCTCCTGATGCTGCCGCCACCTCCAGACTCTGTCATTGTGCCACTCTGTGGTCTCCTCATGCTGCCGCCACCGCCACACTCTGTCATTGGGCCACTCTGCGGTATCCTCATGCTGCTGCCACCTCCACACTGTCTTGTGCCACTCTGTGGCCTCCTCTTGATGCTGCTGCTGACGTCACCTCCACACTCTGTCATTGTGCCACTCTGTGGCCTCCTGATGCTGCCGCCACCTCCACACTGTCATTGGGCTAATCTGTGGCTCCTCATGCTGCTTCCACCTCACCACTATGTCATAGGGCCACTCTGCGGACTTCTCATGCTGTTCCCATCCTTCACACTTCATGACTGGACCACTATTTACCATTTTTAGCTTGGCTGACATCATCATTTATTTAACCCGTCTTCTGTCAGAAGGAAGGAAAAATTAGATGCTCAACGGATCTTCTCTGTGTAGCAGCTCTAAGGCCTGTAGGGTCCCATCAGAATTGGCTTATGATTTGGTAGCTAAAAGCAGGAGTGGGTACAAAACACAGAAGACATGCAAATATTCAGTTCACTTGTCATCTCTGTTTTGCATCCACTCCTGTTTTTTTGGCATTAGCAATACTGATGGATTTAATTTACTGACCAAATGCTGACCGAGTGAAGTCGGATGCTCCACAGACAGGATCCGTTTTTTGGGGGTTATTGTTCTGATGGATCAGAGGAAGGGTAAAATAATCAGTGACATCGACACAAACTTACTACTGCTGACACCCTCTCCACTCTATCCGGGGGAGGGGGGGGGGGGCTCTACTTGTATAAGCGTTTAATAGAACAGGGTCTGTAGACATCTATGTGGAATCAGCTGCCGACGGTGTAAAAGGAGTGCGCTTCTTCTTATCACTAACATCGACCTGTAAGGCTGAGTTTATAAGTGAGTTATTTGGTCAGTTTTTGCCCTGTGACTGCCCAAATAACTGAGGTGTGCAGTGATTCTTAGTACGACGCATGTCATATATGTCTACCAAGCAGACTCTCTATGCGTGTTACTGCAAGGCACAGTGTTTTACACCACTATAAAGGCTCTCTGCAGCCAGGAAATAGCCATTTTTTTTAAACATAATTCGCTGCAAATTTATTTGGATCAAACCGACTTTTTCCCCAAAAATTTGACAAATCAAATTTTTTTTAAATTCGCTCATCTCTATTCGCCACTACTGGTCTAATGGTTGTGGGGAGCTCACATCTCTCCCCCAACAGAGGAGGAAAAAGATTGGGCAAAGTGAATATATTCTCCCGATCCTTTTGTTTTCCTAGGAGATAAGCTGCCACCAGAAGTGTCTTGCAGCCCCAGCGGCTTTCACCTCTGTCCCTGTTAAATCCACATACAAGCTTAGCCAACAGAATATTGATGTGTTTGGTGGAGTTGGGAGGGAGTCCGGAGAGATAGCTATTGAATGTGTATGGTAGCCTTTAGAGAAGGGAAACAGTTCAATTTATCAGATTAGTGGGGGTTGTCCACCTGGCACTCCCACCTCCCACCTTTTCAGCAGCCGATGAACTAAACTAAACAGTAGATGGAGTGATAAGCAGAAGGCTTCATCCACTGTTTAGTTTCCGGCACCAGCGGCTGGGCTGTTTTGCTTACATCTTTACACTGGTAGGCGGTGGCTTAAACGTTCTTCTCTTTGGAGCACTTTATATAATAAAGTAGCTTCCTTGGCGAGAAAGGTTCAGTGAGCTTGAGTCCATCTCTGATCAGCTTGCACAAGTAGGTCCTCACTGTTTTTTTAGGTACTCAAAAAAACTCAGAAAGCATCACTATTGTGAAGGGGGCACTAAAGTGGCTTTATTGTTGTGAGGACACACTAAAGGGACATACATACTGTGAGGGGAGCTCTATGGTGGCATTGTTACTGTGTGGGGGGCACTAAGGGATCATACCTACTGTAGGGGCACTAAGGAAAAGACACAACAGAGGCAGACTAAGCAGGATTTGGTGGGTATGGAGAGAGATTGGGTGTGGTTATGTAGTATCTCACTTATGTGTGTATGGGCCACTCCAAAATGCTATTTCCGTTTCATGTCATTTTGCACTCATTACTGTATTTGCCTTTATCATATGCTGCTAAATTCCTATTTCAGGCTGTTCAAAGCACTACACTTTGCCAACACTAGAGGTCTCTATTACATCATTTAAAATAGGCCAGCCACAGGAAGTTAGAGTTGGAGAGTGTGGGGAGAAAGAAGTTAGAAGGAGGAAGAGGAGTCTTGGAGACAGACTCTGTCTCTGTCCTCCTGGGCTTTGCCCCAGGAGTTAATCTGCTTGAACTTGTGGAGGTTAGAGCATTCCCAGCTTAAGGACTCCACAGCACCAAATGACCAGAAGAAGCTTCCGGCGCCGGGACATCACCTAACAACTAAGTACAAAATTATGTTTAATATTTATATTATTGCAAGGATAGAAAGCAGGAACCAAGTAGAGTATCTTCACCACTTCTGCAAAAGTAATTTGAGCTGGAACCTACATACAGTGCCTCACAGTGCCTCACAGATCCTGCTAATGGGAATTTGCAGCTTTATCATCTTTGCCAATTTCATGCAATAGAAAGTGCTGCTACCCAATGCTATTCACAGCAAGATTGCAACTGCCAAGTAAAGTTCCCGTTTGGTTCAACTAATGCCTCTCTCATCATTCCACTACATCTCCTCATTGCACCTGACGGTGCTGGCATCACGAACCAGGGGCCCACCCACCAAAGCACCTTAAACACCAATTACCATCAGGGGGACTTCAACCAACATCTGGCTGGTGTTCCCTGCAACAGAGAGTGCCCCGGAGGATTTTGTGCTGTCTTCCCATCCACTGCACACCGGCCCAAGGGACAACTTAACCGTGTGTACTACTATCCTTGTCACTTTATCACTAGTATGCTCACGCATATCACCCCTAGGGTGTCTGGTTGTTGCAGTTAGAGGCATGGCTTATCACAGAAAAGAATTGGCAGTGGCACTTGTCAAACTTTATATTCGTTGAAAGTTAAAAGGTATGTCCTACACTACATTTATATACCTAATTTCAGCTTCTGTAGGTACCATTCTATTACCTCCCACTTCCGATGATCTTAAAGGGGTTATCTGGGATTTATTTTTTTAAATCTCACACCCAGCCAGTGGAACCAGTGATGAGGAACATATTTACCTGCTTCCCGTTGCTCTGCTCCAGCATTCCGCTCCTTGTTTGTAAACTTCCACACGCTGAGGGTCATTTGTGCCACTGCAGCCCGTGACTGTTCTCAGAGGTGACTTGTCAGCACATCACTCCTGGGTCACATGCCACTTGGGGATATATCACTGCTGAGGCCAGTCTTTGGCTGCAGTAGCGCAACTGATCACATCTGTGCGGATATTGACCAGAAGTGCAGTGGAGACAGCCGGTGAACTGGAACCCAGTGGTGGGGAGCTTGTAATGATGTTTCTCTTCACAGGTCTTGTGTAGGGGAATAAAAAAAAAAAAAAACACACAGACAACACCTTTAAGTTTCCATGGTGTTCTGTGGGCAGACCCAATCTGACAGCTGGGCTGATGGATATACAGTAGCCGACGTGCTAGCCGAGGTGCTAGCAGCAGGACAATTTTGATATTTTTTTTTTTTTCTTTTACTATACAGTTGCAAGAAAAAGTATGTGAACTCTTTGGATTTCTGCACAAATTGGTCATAAAATGTGATCTGATCTTCATCTAAGTCACAAAAATAGACAATCACAGGCTTCTTAAACTAATAACACACAAAGAATTAAATGTTACCATGTTTTTATTGAACACACCATGTAAACATTCACAATGCAGGTGGAAAAGTATGTGAACCCTTGGATTTAATAACTGGTTGAACCTCCTTTGGCAGCAATAACTTCAACCAAACGTTTCCTGTAGTTGCAGATCAGACGTGCACAACGGTCAGGAGTAATTCTTGACCATTCCTCTTTACAGAACTGTTTCAGTTCAGCAATATTCTTGGGATGTCTGTTGTGAATCGCTTTCAATCGCGTTGAGGTCAGGACTCTGACTGGGACACTCTAGAAGGCGAATTTTCTTCTGTTTAAGCCATTCTGTTGTTGATTTACTTCTATGCTTTGGGTCGTTGTCCTGTTGCAACACCCATCTTCTGTTGAGCTTCAGCTGGTGGACAGGTGGCCTTAAGTTCTCCTGCAAAATGTCTTGATAAACTTGCAAATTTATTTTTTCTTTCGATGATAGCAATCCGTCCAGGCCCTGACGCAGCAAAGCAGCCCCAAACCATGATGGCTCCACCACCATACTTCACAGTTGGGATGAGGTTTTTATGTTGGTGTGCTGTGCCTCTTTTTCTCCACACATAGTGTTGTGTGTTTCTTCCAAACAACTCAACTTTGGTTTCATCTGTCCACAGAATATTTTGCCAGTACTGCTGTGGAACATCCAGGTGCTTTTGTGCAAACTGTAAATGTGCCGCAATGTTTTTTTTGGACAGCAGTGGCTTCCTCTGTGGTATCCTCCCATGAAATCCATTCTTGTTTAGTGTTTTTCGTATCGTAGATTTCCTAACAGGGATGTTAGCATATGCCAGAGACTTTTGTAAGTCGTTAGCTGACACTCTAGGATTCTTCTTCACCTCATTGAGCAGTCTGCGCTGTGCTCTTGCAGTCACCTTTACAGCAGTGCTGAACTTTCTCCATTTATAGACAATTTGTCTTACCGTGGACTGATGAACAGCAAGGCTTTTGGAGATACTTTTATAACCCTTTCCAGCTTTATGCAAGTCAACAATTCTTAATCGTAGGTCTTCTGAGAGCTCTTTTGTGCGAGGCATCATTCACATCAGGCAATGCTTCTTGTGAAAAGCAAACCCAGAACTGGTGTGTGTGTTTTTTAAAGGGCAGGGCAGCTGTAACCAACATCTCCAATCTCATCTCATTGATTGGACTCCAGTTGGCTGACACCTCACTCCAATTAGCTCTTGGAGATGTCATTAGTCTAGGGGTTCACATACTTTTTCCACCTGCACTGTAAATGTTTACATTGTGTGTTCAATAAAAACATGGTAACATTTAATTCTTTGTGTGTTATTAGTTTAAGCAGACTGTGATTGTCTATTGTTGTGACGTAGATGAAGATCAGATCACATTTTATGACCAATTTGTGCAGAAATCCATATCATTCCAAAGGGTTCACATACTTTTTCTTGCAACTGTATATTGAATACACTGATCCAGCATTAAAGCCTCTTGCCTAATATAGTATAGATCTCCCTCATGCTACAACAGCAACTCAAACCCATTGAGGCCTTCGAAGGTGCCCTGTGGCATCTGGCACCAAGACGTTTGCAGATCTTTTAACTTCAGTAGGTTCTTAGGTGCGGTCTTTATGGATCAGACTTTTTTTCCCCAACACATCAAATAGATATGCAATCTGATTGAGATCTGTAAAATTTGGAAGTCAAGTAAATGTTTGTGTCAAAGTAACATCGTGATAATTTCAAGGACCCAAGGATCCCCAGAAGAACATTGCCATGTGCATCACTGTGCCTCCACTGATTTGCCTTCTAACTAATTTCATTTCATCCACAGGTAAGTGACCTAAATGAAACATGACTCACCAGACCAGGCCACTAGTGTTGATCGAGCACCAAAGTGCTCGGGTGTTCGGGTCGAATGCCTCGGGATGCTCAATGGGATAACCCGAGCATTAAACCAGGCACCCCCTGCTCTAAAGAGTGCCTGGTTCATAGGAAAAGGTCAGAAGTCGATGGAAACACCACCAAAATGGTTCGGAAACAGCATAGGGAGGATGTCTGGATGCATCTTGGACTCCCAGGTCACTGCTGGGAACGATGTTGTCCGAGTACTACGCCACTTTAAAGACTGACAATAATACGCACATAAAATCAATTTTAGAGGAAAAATTGCTAGGAAACATTATTTCCTGTATATTTACTTGTAAGAGGCACTCCGATACAACCTGTATATCACATAATGGAGGGCCTCATATACATTGTGGTACAATTGTTCAGGTAGTGGGAGTCTAGGACTCCTACACTCATAAGGCCTGTGCACTAAGTGAAAGGGCTTCCAATAATTACAAGGAGCCGGCACTCCAATACACCCTTTATTACACAAAAAGGAGGGCATCATACACCCTTGAAAAATTATGATTGATGGCCTAAAACATTACAGGCGATGGCCTGCTGCTGAGCTGACCATCTTAAACATTAGGGGTGAGGGTCTGCTGCAGAGCTGACTCTCTAAAACATTTGGGGCGAGTGCCTGCTGCTGATCCGAGCATCGAACAAATTATGGGCGAGTGCCTGCTGCTGAACTGACCATTGAAAAAATTATGGGCGAGGGCCTGCTGGTGAGCTGACCCTCTAAAATCTTGTAGGTGAGGGTCTGCTGGTGAGCTGACCCTGTAAAACATTATGGTTGAGGGCCTGCTGGTGAGCTGACCCTGTAAAACATTATATACGAGGGTCTGCTGGTGAGCTGACCCTCTAAAAGATTGTAGGTGAGGGCCTGCTGGTGAGCTGACCCTCTAAAACATTATATGCGAGGGCCTGCTGGTGAGCTGACCCTCTACATCATTAGGAGCGAGGGAAGACTAATAAGCATGTTAATATGATGGAAGAGGAGGAGAAGGAGGTTGAGAAAAGAAAGATTGAACAATATACCCTTTTTTGTGGTGGAGGGGGTGCATGGGAATACAATGTATTCAGTACATTATAAAAAACAAATTTAAAGTGCCTTTATGTTCAGCTGCTTTCCTCTGGTGGAGTAGAGAAATCAGGGGCAATCCAGGCCTTGTTCATTTTTATAAGGGTCAACCTGTCAGCATTTTCAGTTGACATGCGGATGCGATTATCAGTTATTATGCCCCAAGCAGCACTAAATACCCGCTCTGTCAAAACGCTGGCGGCAGGGCATGCCAGCACCTCCAAGGCGTAGAGCGCCAGTTCATGCCACGTGTTATGCTTGGACACCCAGTAGTTGTAAGACACAGAGGGATCATTGAGGACGCTGACACGGTCTGCTGCGTACTCCTTCACCATCTACCAAAATGTTTCCCTCCTTGTGACGCTAGGCCGCGCTTTAGGGTGAGGGTACTGGCGGAGTGTCATAAAACTGTCCCAGGCTTTGGAGAGTGTTGCCCTGCCTCTATTGGAACTGCTGTGTGTTCCCCTCATCTCCCCTCCTCGGTTGCCCAAGGAACTACGTACTCTGCCGCCAGCGTTGTCAGCTAGAAATTTTTGGAGCAATTTTTCAACAAGAACCTTCTGGTATTGCACCTTTTTGCTTGTCCTCTCCACCACAGGAATGAGAGATGAGAAGTTCTCTTTGTAGCGGGGGTCGAGAAGGGTGAACAAGTAATCGGTGTTGTCCAAAATGCGTAAAACATGTGGGTCACGGGAAAGGCAGCCTAACATAAAGTCAGCCATGTGTGCCTGAGTCCCAATAGGCAAGACCGCTGTCGTCATCCGGAGAATGACTCAATCTCCTCATTCTCTTGCTCCTCTTCTGCCCATCCACGCTGAACAGATGGAATTAAACTTCCATGGCTACTACCCTCTGTAGCGGAGGCAACCGTCTCATGCTCCTACTCCTCCTCCTCATCACCTTTCAATTTGCGCTGAGAAGACAAACTCAGGGTGGTTTGGCTATCACCCTGTGTAATGTCTTGTGAGCAGCGAGCGTTTGATTAGACACAGAAGTTGGATGGTGACGCTGATAATAGCGTTATCGCCGCTCACCATCTGTGTTGATTCCTCAAAGTTTATTAAAACTTTAGAGATGTCAGACATCCATGCCCACTCCTTGCTTGTGAAGAGCGGAAGCTGACTGGAAAGGCGACGACCATGTTGCAGATGGTATTCCACTACTGCCCTCTGCTGCTCACAAAGCCTGGCCAACATGTGGAACGTCGAGTTTCAGCGTGTGCTCACGTTGCACAACAGTCTGTGAGCTGGCAATTGTAAGCGCTGCTGCAGCTTTGACAGACCGGCGGAAGCTGTCGATGACTTGCGGAAATGGGCACACACGCGGCGCACCATGACCAGTAGCTCAGGCAAATTGGGGTAGGTTTTGAAAAACTGCTGAACCACTAAGTTTAAGATGTAGGCTAGGCATGGGATGTGTGTAAGCTTGCTGAGCTCCAAAGCTGCCACCAAGTTACGGTCATTATCAGACACAACCATGCCTGGTTCTAGGTTGAGTGACAAGAGCCACAGCTCAGTTTGGTCTCTTATCCCCTGCCACAGCTCTGCAGCGGTGTGCTGTTTGTCACCTAAGCAGATCAGCGTAAGCACGGCCTGTTGACACTTTTCCACTGCAGTGCTACACTGCTTCCAGCTACCGACTGATGGCTGACTGGTGCTGCAAGAGGATAATTCTGAGGTAGAAGTGGAGGAGGGGGAGGAGGAGAAGTGGGGGTTGGAGCCACTAATGTAGGTGGTGGCGGTAACCCTAATGGAATTAGGGCCCGCAATCCTTCGCATCGGTAGCACCTTTGCCATCCCAGGGTACGACTCGCTCCCGGCCTCCACAATGTTCAGCCAGTGTGCCGTCAGGGAAATGTAGCGTCCCTGGCCGAAAGCACTTGTCCATGTGTCAGAGGTTAAGTGGTCCTTCCCAGTAACTGCGTTGGTCAGGGCACGGGTGATGTAACGGGACCCATGCTGGTGTAAGGTGTGCATGGCATACTATGAAAAATAGTGGCAGCTGGGGACTGCATAACGAGGGATGGCCGATGACATCAGGCTGTTGAAGGCCTCAGTGTCCACAAGCCTAAATGGCAACAATTCCAGGGCCAGTAATTTGGAAAGTTGCGCATTTAGTGCCATGGCCTGTGGGTAGGTGGGTGGCTGGGTATTTGCGCTTGCGTTCAAATGCCTGGGGTAAGGACATGATGGTGCTTGCGAAGGTCCAGGTGCAGGGCGGGAGGCATCCGGGCCTACGCCTTCGACAGGGGATTGGCCAGCACATAACACAGGGGAAGAGGAGGCAGTGGTGTGACCCGCAGACACAGATTGTGAACCCAGGCATTCGGCCCACTTATTACAATGCTTTGATGCCATGTGGCGGATCATGCGGGTGGTGGTGAGGTTGCTACTGTTCACGCCTCTGCTCATTTTTGTATGGCACAGGTTGCAAATTACAATTCTTTTGTCGTCCGTACTTTCCTCAAAAAAGCGCCAGACTGCTGAACACCTACCCCTTGGCAAGGGAGATTTCCCCAAGGGTGTGCTCCAGGGTTGCGGGCCTGTTGCGGGCTTGTTTGGTGTGGCCCGCCTTCTCCCTTTTGCCACCTCACTGCCCCTTTTAGCCTGTTGCGGTGCTGCGGATCCCTCCCCCTCTGTACTGCTGTACTTGCTCGGCTTGCCACCTTCCCAGGTTGGGTCAGTGACTCCATCGTCCACCATCTCCTCTTCCACTTCCTCACTCTGCTCATTCTCCTGACTTGTTGACCTAACAACAACCTCAGTTATTGACAACTGTGTCTCATCATCAACCTCTTGAGACACTAATTTTCATTGACTTATTGGCAACTGTGTTCATCATCATCATCCACCTCGTGAAACACTAATTGCCGTTCCCCAAATTCAACTTCTTGTGACTGTGGATGCTCAGGAATCAGGGCACAATCTCATGTCCCTCTTCAAGCGGGCTTGTCGAGAGACCTAAATAAAGCAATGGTGCTGAAAAGAGCTCCTCGGAATATCCGAGTTTGGGATCATTTGTTTGGCAAGACTCTCCATGGTGGGAGGAAGGAGGATCAGGGTGTGGATTGTGTTGACCAGACTCTTTGCTACTGAGACTGGACTTGGTGGAAGACAGTGTGGTGCTTAACCGAATGGAAGCATTATCTGCTGCAATCCAACCGACCACCTGGTCGCACTGGTCTGACTTTGAGACAGTTGTCCTGTGCCGCCCTGCAAACAGGGACATAAAGCTAGGTATCGTGGATGATTGTTTTTCTTGTGCTCTGGCAGCAGGCAGAGTTTTAACGCGCCCAGGGCCACGGCCTCTGCGTGCACCATCAACATCACGGCCACTTCCATGTCCCTTACTGCTCACCTTCTTCATATTAAATGTTATATATGCTTAAAAGTATGTCACATGTACAGTAGCGTAGGATTTGTAAGTGTATGCACAAAAAAAAATAAAAAAAGGTATTTGGGATGTGGAAACGTCACACAGGAGATATACCGCAGATAATGTCGCTGATGTCACCAGCGGCTAATAAAAAAATACAGGGAATGTCACAGGTATTTGGGATGTGTGGAAACATTACACAGGAGATGTACCCCAGGTAATGTCACTGTCCGCAGTGGGCACTGTCTACGGAAAAAGTACACTGGATGTCACAGATATTTTTGGGATGCGCACACGTTACACAGGAGATGTAGCGCAGATAATCTCGCTGTCTTCAGCGGCCTAACTATTGCACGCTATTTAGGATGCGCTAAAAATAGATATTGCTGCCTAATAGTCCTTAAAAGGACTTTTGGGTCTGTAAAGTTATAGCAATTTAGCACAGGTTGCGCTAAAAATATACATTGCTGCTGCCACACACAACAATAGTCCTTTTTTTTTTTATTAATCATCCGGCAATACACGTTATATAAAAATAACATTTACAACACTTTTCTTTAACCCCCCACAACCCCCCTCCCCCTCCCCCTGCGATGCGTCTACATTCACCGCCAGTCCTCGGTTCTAAGACCGAGGAAAGTGGTGACAAATGAGGACCGGAAGTTCTATGGATTCCAGTCTCCCCAGATTTCAATCCATTTTTTCTCCGTGTTTCTCTGCTTATACAGAATATACTCATACCTCTTAGTAATATTTTCCAGATTTAACCATATATTCATAGTAGGACTCTTATGCGAAAACCAGGAACGTGCTATCAAAAGACATGCCAAAAACATTATCTTGAGTAAAAAAAAGTTTTTTATACAACACACATAATAGTCCTTAACCCCTTAAGGAAACATGACGTACCGGTACGGCATGTTTCCCGAGTCCTTAAGGACACATGACGTACCGGTACGTCATGGGTTTAAAACGCAATTGCGGCGTGGCGGGGGTTAATCGGAACAGGATGCCCTCTGAAATCATTCAGCGGGCATCCTGTCACAACGCCGGGGGGGTCATGTGACCCCCCTGTATCGGCGATCGCAGCAAACCGCAGGTCAATTCAGACCTGCGGTTTGCAGCGCTTTCTGCAATTTATGATCCCCGCGGTCCCTGACCGCGGGGATCAGAAACGTTAAAATGACGAAATTAAAGATTTTTCGCCCCCCTGCACCCCTGAATGATTTTATGCCGGCGGGTGGTGCAAGTGGGGGGGGTTGCAGGCAGTGCAGGTGGTGCGGGAGGTGCGGCAGGCGGGATCGCGATCCCTCTCTTGAATATTCATTGGCGTCCAGTGCTGACACTCTGGTTTAAATGCCTGACATCTGTGCTGTGATGTCAGCCGTTTAACCCTTTCCATACCGCGGTCTGTACGGACCGCTGTATGGAAAAGATTAACAGTCAGGGAGCTCCCTCCCTCTCCCATCGGGGCGCTGCTTTGCCTTTGCAGCCCCCAGACAGTATGGTGTCACAGAGGGAGGGAGCCCCCCTCCTTCCCCGTCTGCTCAGTTGTGGCACACGGGGAAGGTTCCCATGGCAACAGGACGCCTTCTGCTAAAGGCATAGATCTGTTCAGACAAAGTGTAAGTAAAATACAGTACAATACACTATATAGTGTACTGTACTGTATTATACAGGCATCAGACCCACTGGATCTTCAAGAACCAAGTGGGTCTGAGTAAAAAAAAAAAAAAAGTGAAAAAAGTAAAGATAAAAAAACACATTTATCACTGAATAATAAAAAAAAAATAATAATACACTACACATATTAGGTATCGCCGCGTCCGTAACGACCTGATCTATAAAACGGTCATGTTACTTTCCCCGCAAAAATCATACCCTACCCAAGATAATCGGCCAAAAACTGAAAAAACTATGGCTCTTAGACTATGGAAACACTAAAACATGATTTTTTTTGTTTCAAAAATGAAATCATTGTGTAAAACTTACATAAATAAAAGAAAAGTATACATATTAGGTTTCGCCGCATCCGTATCGACCGGCTCTATAAAAATATCACATGACCTAACCCCTCAGGTGAACGCCATAAAAAGAAAAAAAGAAAAACTATGAGGAAATTGAAATTTTGCCCACCTTACGTCACAAAAAGTGTAATAGCAAGCGATCAAAAAGTCATATGCACCCCAAAATAGTGCCAATCAAACCTTCATCTCTTCCCACAAAAAATGAGAAAACTATGGCTCTCAGAATATGGAGACACTAAAACATGATTTTTTTTGTTTCAAAAATGAAATCATTGTGTAAAACTTACATAAATAAAAAAATTGTATACATATTAGGTATCGCCGCGTCCGTGACAACCTGCTCTATAAAAATACCACATGATCTAACCTGTCAGATGAATGTTGTAAATAAAAAAAATAAAAAAGCTATTTATTGTTACCTTGCCTCACAGAAAGTGTAATATAGAGCAACTAAAAATCATATGTACCCTAAACTAGTACCAACAAAACTTCCACCCTATCCCGTAGTTTCTAAAATGTGGTCACTTTTTTTGAGTTTCTACTCTAGGGGTGCATCAGGGGGGCTTCAAATGGGACATGGTGTCCAAAAAAAAAGTCTAACAAAATCTGCCTTCCAAAAACCGTATGGCATTCCTTTCCTTCTGCACCCTGCCGTGTGCCCGTACAGCAGTTTACGACCACATATGGGGTGTTTCTGTAAACTACAAAATCAGGGCCATAAATAAAGAGTTTTGTTTGGCTGTTAACCCTTGCTTTGTAACTGGAAAAAAAATATTAAAATGGAAAATCTGCCAAAAAAGTGAAATTTTGAAATTGTATCTTTATTTTCCATTAATTCTTGTGGAACACCTAAAGGGTTAACAATGTTTGTAAAATCAGTTTTGAATACCTTGACGGGTGTAGTTTCTTAAATGGGGTCACTTTTTTTGAGTTTCTACTCTAGGGGTGCATCAGGGGGCTTCAAATGGGACATGGTGTAAAAAAAAACAGTCCAGCAAAACCTGCCTTCCAAAAACCGTATGGCATTCCTTTCCTTCTGCACCATGCCGTGTGCCCGTACAGCGGTTTATGACCACATATGGGGTGTTTCTGTAAACTACAGAATCAGGGCCATAAATATTGAGTTTTGTTTGGCTGTTAACCCTTGCTTTGTAACTGAAAAAAAATTATTAAAATGGAAATTCTGCCAAAAAAGTGAAATTTTGAAATTGTATCTCTATTTTCCATTAATTCTTGTGGAACACCTAAAGGGTTAACAAAGTTTGTAAAATCAGTTTTGAATACCTTGATGGGTGTAGTTTCTAGAATGGGATAATTTTTTGGTGGTTTCTATTATGTAAGCCTCTCAAAGTGAATTCAGACCTGAACTGGTCCCTAAAAATTGGGTTTTTGAAAATTTCAGAAAAATTTCAAGATTTGCTTCTAAACTTCTAAGCCTTGTAACATCCCCAAAAAAATAAAATATCATTCCCAAAATGATCCAAACATGAAGTAGACATATGGGGAATGTAAAGTAACTATTTTTGAAGGAATTACTATGTATTATAGAAGTAGAGAAACTTGGAAATTTGTAATTTTTTAAAAATTTTTGGTAAATTTGGTATTTTTTTTATAAATAAAAATGAATTTTTTTAACTTCATTTTACCAGTGTCATGAAGTACAATATGTGACGAAAAAACTATCTCAAAATGGCCTGGATAAGTCAAAGCGTTTTAAAGTTATCAGCACTTAAAGTGACACTGGTCAGATTTGCAAAAAATGGCCTGGTCCTTAAGGTGAAATAGGGCTGAGTCCTTAAGGGGTTAAAAGGACTTTTTGGTCTGTAAAGTTTTAGCAATTTAGCGCAGGTTGCGTTAAAAATATACATTGCTGCTGCCACACACAATAGTCCTTAAAAGGTCTTTTGGGTCTCTGACAAGTTCTTCAACTAAAGAAAATATCATTACCTACACTATCTTTCCCTTCTTCAGCACAGCTCTGACGAACACTGAGCCGAACACATGTCATCGGGAGCTATATAGCACCTGATGAGTGATGACGCGTTCTAGCCAGCAAATCACTGTAATGTCAGTAACCAACATGGCTACGGCATTACAGTGAAGGGCAGTACTTACCTGCACGTTTATTGGCTGCGTAGCAGCCAATAAACGTGCGGAGAGGAGACTCGAGCATTGCGCTCGAGCACATGTGGTATTCGGCCGAAAACCGCCATGTGCCGAGCATTGAGATCAACACTATGGGCCACCTTTTTTTCTGTTGCTCATGTGCTCATTGTAGGCATTTTCAGCTGAGGGTAGGGATCAGGCCATGTGAAACTTCATTTACATGGGGACGAGTAACCGCTTCTGTAATGGCTCGTCCCCTAGAGAATCATTGGTTCTGGGCAGCAGATCCCGGTTTATACAGGACAATCTGCTGCTCAGAAAGAGTGATATTTAGTGACAGCTGAAAGACACAAGCTTGCTCATCGGGTGATTGCTGGCATCTTTCCTCCCAGTTATCGGGATTGAGCATTTCTAGAAACACTCATGCTCGATAATTGGCCCAATGATCAGTCCGTGTAAAAGGACCTTTAGGATACAGCCACTTAGCACAGTGGTGATCAGGTTGCATTGTTAATGGCCGTGCAGCACCCACAATACCGTGTGGCCATTAACAATGCAAACTGACTAAACAGCGTGGTCCTAATTAGTTAAAAACCACTCCATGTGGGCAAATGTTTCCTGTTCCAACATATCCTCTTCAAGAACTGACTGCTTAATATATGCCATCCCTTGACAGGTGCCATTGTCACAAGATAATCAATGGTATTCACTTCACCTATCGATAGTTTTAAAGGGGTTGTCCAAGTGTTTAATACTGTTGACCTATACTAAGGATAGGTCATCAGTATCTGATTGGTGGGGGGACGACTCCCAGCACACTCCCGATCTGCTGTTTAACGTGCTCTTACTAGGCCAGTGATGTCATGTTCATTGGTCACATGGCCTAGGCACAGCTCAGGCACAGATGATTCAAGTGAACGGGGCTGAGCTGCAATACCAAGCACGGCCACTATCCAATGAATGGCGCTGTGCTTGGTAAGCTGCGAGGAGCGCCGCCGCCTCTTTAAACAGCTGATTAGCAGGAGTCGGACCCCCACCGATCACGTAGTGATGACCTGAGGATCGGTCATCAGTATTAAACACTTGGACAACCCCTGTCTGACTGACTAATGACTCATCCTGTATATATGTGTGTATGTAGAAAAGCATACATTTTTTAAATTTTATTAATGAAAAAATGATGAAAAAAATGTCATTATCTTAATGGAAATAATTAAGTGCTGCTGTCAGGTTGGCATTAACTATTGCTGTAGGTTAAGTGGCCTCCAGATGATGTCATGGATGTGATTGATATGTTCATGAGGAGTAATTGCTGCATTTTTTTGGTCTTCGTTTTTGTGGTCAGCAGTTATTTTAATGTCCGCTCGACTGTTCCACTAGAAACTAGTCATTTCACATTGATGAATCTGGCAGCTACAGGATAATTTTTATGAAACAGCCAGACGCGCGCCGAGTTCTGCCCTGTGTGTTTCAAGCCGATCAATACAATAGACCTCCTGATAAAAAAACCACAAATGATTTTAAATAAGATCGTCTGCAGCCTCATTTATTATCAGGGGACACTTTTAATATCTGACTGCTGTATAATGCATTGCACTTAGAGTCTTTTCAAATACAGAAATCACAGCCACATTAAGTCACATTGCAGCATTTTCATTTTAGCTAATGTTTATCTGTGATTTGAATTTCTTGTTCTCTTGTTAACTTTCTACAGTGGTGGCACAAAGCAATTAAAAATGACAAATTGAACCTGCTGCTATATCTTTGTTATAAGAGCACACTTCACCTCCCAGTCTGCTATCTAATGTGCAGAAAAATTAGGTTTGGAGACTGAGATTTGGGACCTCTTATTGTTATGGTGGTTGCTTTTTCACAGAAATAAATGTCAATGTGTGGTTGTAAAGGTTCTATTTATTTTGCACTTCTTGTAGAGGTGAAACAAGTAACCACTGGCGCCCAAAGCCAGGGCCGACCTACGGTTAAATGGCACCCTATGCAAAAAGTATTTTTTGAGCCACCCAACACACAGAGCACACACCTCCATAACTATTATAGGATACTAAATAAGGATGAGCTGACCCGTGTATGTATGGGTTTCGCCGGGTTCAGACGAACTTGACCCAAACCCCATTGAAGTCCATGGGGACCTGAACTCTGGTGCACTAAAATGGCTGTACAATAGTCGTTGTAAGGGCTAGAGGGCTACAAAAGGAAGCAAAATGGGGGTAAGAGCAGAACAGTTGCCCTGCAAACAAATGTAGATAGGGAAATGACTTAAAATAACATAGAATAGAAAAAAAAATAATAATAATAATCTTGAACTAGGAGGTGGAGGTCAAAGTGGAGTAGGAGGTTAAGGAGGCGGTGGATGTGGCGGTGTAGGTGGAAGCAGTGGTGGAGGAGGAGGAAGTAGCCAACACTGTTTTTGTTATTTTTTTATTTTTAGTTTTTTCCCCCCATTTATTTATTTATTTTTTATTTATTTTAATAAATTTGGGAAGACCCCAAAACATTGGAAAATAGAAAAGAGAATGCGAAGAGACTGGAGTATAACAATGGCTGGGTGCGGCCGGTATACTTGTCTACTCAGCACAAGGTACGGACAAGTCCTGTAGGACCCATGCCTTTTTAATTTTAATGAACGCGAGCTTGTCCATGTTGGGTGTGGACAGGCGGCTGTGCTTGCCTGTTATTACCCCCCCTGCCATGCTAAACACATGTTTGGACAATACACTGGCTGCAGGGCAGGCCAGCACCTCCAAGGCGTAAAGGGCAAGCTCAGGCCAATTTGGAGACCCAGAAGTTGACTGGGGCAGACCCATCAGTGAGTAAGTGTAGGCATGTGCACATATACTGTTCCACCATGTTGCTGAAATGCTGCCTCCTGCTAAGACGTTCCATATCAGCTGGTGGTGCTGGTTGTTGTGGCTTGTTGGCAAAGCTTTTCCACATTTGGGCCATGCTAACCCTCCCTTCTGAGGTGCTGGCGGTGCACCAGCAGCACGTTTACCAGCGTGCGCTTGTGTGGCGTGCCAGAACCGCAGGGGCGACACGTGAGGTGCACGGTGGGCTGATGAAGGGCCAGTAATAATACAGTTCATCGGTTTACTCACGGTTAGCAGAAAGCCTCCATGGGCCAGCAGCACAGTGATGAGGAAGACAGCACGAAATCCTCCGGGGCACACTCTGTGGTAGGGAAGCACCAGCCTAGATGGAGGTTGAGGTGCCCTTGATGACAGCGGTGTTTAGGGTGCTTGTGTTGGCTGGGTCCCTTGGTGGTATTTGTCGTGACGCCAGTACCATTTTTGGTGGTACAACCAGTTGTAGTAATATTGAAGAATGAAGTAGACAGTGGTAGGATACAACTCACAACTTTTACTGTAGCTGGTTTTTAGTTGCGGCATATACATCAGAATACAGTCTCTTGATATTTAGAGGAATTCTGTTGATCCACTGTTAATAGGTTTGGCTGGGTTCTGACTCAGGCTGTGGTTCTGTAGGTCTTACTGGTAGGTGACTTTGCTTCTAGGTCCCTTTTAAACCAGTGCAATTTGGTGAGGTTGCCTATGGCTAAAGAATCCTTCACCTAGACTCCCAAAGGTCTTTAATGCCTGGGTAGTGTAATGCCCCACTCTGACGATGTGCGGAGGTCAGCCAGGATTGCAGCACGAGTCTAGTATTTGTTTTGATGCTGTGCTGGATCTGCCTCGCATCAGGTGCACTGGGTGGAGTCATTAGTTTAAATGGTCTCCAGCTAAGTGCTCTGAGTGGATTATACTGTTCATTATGGTCTGGGAAGTTTGGAGGGAAGGTTGGCTGTTTGTTCCTGCTCTCAGCAGATAAGTGTCTTTTCTTGTTGGTTGTTTATGTCATCTATCCCATCCAGGTTCTGTGCGAGCAGGCTGCTCCTTTCTCCCCACTTCACCATCTCAGGGAGTTCAGGGTTCTGTTAGTATAGGCTGGAGGACACAGCAAATCTACCTTCAAGGTTTGTCTGTGGGCTGAGCATTGCACGGAAAGAGGTCAGGGATAAACTAGGAGGTGACCCTTCCCCTGTCTCTCGTCCTGAGCCTGGTTGGTGTGTTATCTGTTAAACTGTGCACGTCCGCCGTGACAGGTGGTGGCTATTATCCTTTGGTTTTAAGTCCTTTCTTTACTTTGTCCCTTCTTGGACTAGACTCTTTACCTGAGCAGATGTGTGCTTGATCTGCACGCTCTCTAACTAACTACAGACTGAACACAGATTAGACCTGAGCTGGGCTGGATATCCCAGAATAGTGCTATCCCCATCTAGTGGTGGGATGTATAAATTACACTTGACCAGCCTATGAATAGGGATACAACAGGTGATGCAATGCAAAATGAGATGCAACACAGTAATGCAGTTTTACAGTAATTTTGCAGTTCCCACATGTCCTGAGCAATGACAAGCTGTCCTCTGTGGAAGGTGTATCGTCTGTGTTTTCTGTATCCCCCCAGACACGCTCCATTGATGCCAATAAGCTGCTTTGGGTGCCACCCTGCTGTGAACACGGTTCCTCTTCCTCATCATCCTTCTTATCCTGCAGAACTGTGCCCCGGATGGACAGTTGTGTACCTGCCCTCTGTTGGTGCAGGAACCCACCCTCCGAGCCACTTGTGAATGACTGGTCAGATAACTGTGGAAATGATCCCTCTTCCTCCTCCTCTTCCACCTGTGCCACATCCTCTTCCATCATCACCGGAAGTGTTTTTTCAAGGAGATAGTAACGCTGAGGACTGCGTCATCGGCACTGGCCATGTTGGTGGAGTACTCAAAACAGCGCAACACGGGACACACATCCCGCATGGAGGCTTACTCCATGTTGAAGTGGTACTGTTCCGCAGAGCGACTCACGCGTGCGTGCTGCAGCTCAAACTCCACTATCGCCTGCTGCTGCTCGTACAGTCTCTCCAGCATGTGCATTGTGGGTACGTTGCATATGTGGCATTGAGCTGGAAGGCTGAAGTTACACTGCAGTGCAGACAGGCAAGCAGCAGCAGGGTGAGAACGCAGAAAGCATGGACACACCGCCTGCACTTTCTGCAGCAGCTCTGACATATTGGGGTACCTGTGCTCCACCAAATTCAGTACATGCGCCAGGCAGGGGATGTGCATCAAACCGGCTAGCCCCAGAGCTACAACGAGATTTCACCCGTTATCGCACACCACCAGGCCAGGCTTGAGGCTCAGCGCCACCAACCACTCATCGGTCTGTTGTTCCATGCCAGTCCACAGCTCCTGCTCCGCGGTGTGTGTTTTTCCCCCCAAACAGATGAGTTCCAAAACAGTCTGCTGTCGTTTCCCCCTGGCTGTGCTGAAATTGGTGGTGAAGGTGTTACGCTGACCGGATGAGGAGGCAGTAGAGAAGGAAGTGGAGTAGGAGGAGGCAACGAGAAATGTCCTGCAATCCTCGTGGCAGTAGGACATGCGCCAAACTGCTATCCGCCCCAGGCCCAGTGGCCACTGCATTTACCCAGTGTGCAGTTAGGGAGATATAACGTCCCTGCCAGTGCTTACTGGTCCACGTAGCGGTAGTTATGTGGACCTTGCCACAGATGGCGTTGCGCAGTGCATACCTGATTTTGTCCGCCACTTGGTTGTGCAGGGCAGGGATGAATCAACTGGAAAAGTAGTGGCGGCTTGGAACCACGTACTGTGGGACAGCCACAGCCATAAGGTTTTTAAAAGTCTCTGTCTCCACCAGATGGAATGACAGCATTTTAAAGGCCAGGAATTTTGAAATGCTGGCATTCAGGGCCAGGGATTGCGGGTGGGTAGGGGAATACTTCCTCTTTCTATCCAGTGTTTGGGGGATGGACAGCTGAACGCTTCCATTGGACAGTGTGGACATGCTGGTTGACAGTGGTGGTGTTGCTGCCACATCCTCTGTTTGCGGAGTGGCAGGTGCCACTTTTACTCCAGAGGGGGAGGAAGAGGCCGAGACTGCAACAGAATAGGGAGCAAGAGGAGCCTGCTCTTGCACCCTGCTCCCTCTTTTGCTGTGCGGCTGGCGCTGTGTGACCACCACCTCTTCCTCCGAACTGCACATGTCACTCGCATGATCTTGATTCCATGTGGAGTCTAGGACCTCATCATCCTCCACATCATCTTCCACCCACTCTTCACCCCTGCCCTCCTTGCCGGTCTGCACACGGCAGAAAGCCGCAGCAGTTGGCACCTGTGTTTCATCATCATCATCATCAGAGACATGCTGCGGTAGTCCTCCCATGTCCACATCCTGAAACATAAGTGGTTAGGCATCAGTGCACTCAATCTCTTCCACTTCTGGGGCAGGGCTAAGTGGATGGCCCACGTAAACCCTGCTGACAGTACCCCTCCCTCTACTGGTGGACTCCGGACACTCAGAGCCCATCTTCTCAGGATGAGACCTATGGAAAGCCCTGATGAGACGAGTGGCCTTAATGTCCGCCACTGGGACCCACATCCTTTCCTCAGGACCATAACCCTCCCAATGAACGAGGTACTGAAGAGAACCGCGGATAATGCGAGAATCCACAATCCTAGAGACCTGAAATTCAAGATTACCATCAACAATAATCGGAGGAGGAGACAAAGAGGAGGGTACAGTGGGTTGGACATAAGGTTTTAATAGGGACTTGTGAAAAACATTATGGATCTTCCAAGTCTGAGGAAGATCAAGACGGAAGGCAACGGGATTGATGACGGACAAGATCTTGTAAGGCCCAATAAACTTAGGACCCAACTTCCAGGAGGGAACCTTCAGTTTGATATTCTTTGTAGACAACCACACCAGATCAGGTCCGGACCAGGCACACGTCTCTTATCCGCCACACGCTTATATCTCTCACTCATCCTCTTCAGATTACCCTGAATCTTTTGCCAAATAAGTGACAAAGACGAGGAAAATCTCTCCTCATCAGGTAAACCAGAAGACCCCTCTCCAGAGAATGTCCCAAACTGCGGATGAAACCCATATGCACCAAAAAATGGTGACTTATCAGAGGACTCCTGGCGACGGTTATTTAAAGCAAACTCAGCAAGGGACAAAAAAGAATACCAATCCTCCTGATTCTCCGCCACAAAACAGCACAGATATGTCTCCAGATTCTGATTGACGCGTTCGGTCTGACCATTCGACTGCAGGTGAAAAGCAGAAGAGAACGACAACCGAACCCCCAAGCAAGAACAGAAGGCCTTCCAGAATCTGGTAACAAATTGAGTGCCCCTATCAGAAATGATGTCTGAAGGAATGCCATGCAATTTAACAATATGATCAACAAACGCTTGCGCCAGCGTCTTAGCATTGGGTAACCCAGGAAAGGGAATGAAATGTGCCATTTTGCTAAAACGGTCCACTACCACCAGAATCACAGTCTTCCCCGAGGAACGAGGCAGGTCCGTAATGAAGTCCATGGACAGATGTGTCCAAGAACAGGAAGGAATGGGTAACGGGAGGAGAGAACCCGATGGCCGTGAATGAGGGACCTTGGCACGAGCGCATGTCTCGCAGGCTGCCACAAAACCCTCAACCGTCTTACGAAGAGCCGGCCACCAGAATCTCAGAGCAATGAGATCCACTGTGGCTCTACTCCCCGGGTGCCCAGCAAGGACAGTATCGTGGTGCTCCTTAAAAACCTTGTTTCGTAAAGCGAGAGGCACAAACAACCTCCCAGGAGGACAAAGATCAGGAGCCTCTGCCTGGGCTGCCTGAACCTCTGCCTCCAAATCAGGATAAAGAGCAGAGACGACCACCCCTTCAGCCAAAATGGGACCCGGGTCTTCAAAGTTCCCCCCTCCCGGAAAACAACGTGACAGGGCATCCGCCTTCACATTTTTAACCAAAGGGTGGAACGTAACAACAAAATTAAACCTAGAAAAGAACAAAGACCATCTGGCCTGTTTCGGGTTCAGACGCTTGGCCGATTCCAAGTATGCCAGATTCTTATGGTCGGTAAACACAATAATTAGGGTGTCTAGCTCCCTCTAACCAATGGCGCCATTCCTCAAAAGCTAATTTGATGGCCAACAACTCCCTATCTCCCACATCGTAATTTCTCTCTGCAGAGGATAGTTTCCTTGAGATAAAGGCACACGGTCGCCATTTGGCAGGAGAGGGACCCTGAGATAAGACCGAACCCACACCCACCTCAGAAGCATCCACCTCAACAATGAAAGGTAGAGAGACATCAGGGTGTACCAAAATGGGAGCGGAAGCAAAACTCTCTTTAATACTAGAAAAGGCTGTTACCGACCACGAGGAAAAATCCACCCCCTTTTTAGTCATATCAGTGAGTGGCTTAACAACAGAGGAATAATTCAAAATTAACTTTCTGTAATTATTGGCAAAACCCAAAAACCGCATCAGCGCCTTCTGATTCTCAGGAAGCTCCCAATCAAGCACAGCGCGGACCTTCTCAGGGTCCATCCGAAAACCAGAAGCGGAGAGAAGAAAACCAAGAAATTGAATCTCCGGAACCGCAAACACACATTTTTCCAGTTTAGCGTACAATTTATTCTCCCGCAGAATCAGCAAGACCTGACATAGGTGGTCCCGATGAGTCTTGAAATCAGGAGAAAAAATCAAAATGTCACCTAGATACACCAGTACAAATTTCCCCATTAAATGATAATGATAAAAAATGCTGTTCACAAAATGTTGGAAGACGGCTGGAGCATTCATCAAACCAAAGGGCATAACCAAATGCTCGAAATGACCCTCAGGGGTATTGAAGGCCGTCTTCCATTTGTCCCCTTCCCTGACCCTGACTAGGTTGTATGCCCCTCTTAAATCCAACGTAGATTTTTTTTTAGCCCCAACAATCTGGTTAAACAGGTCCGGGATCAGAGGAAGCGGATATGGGTCACGAATCGTGATACGGTTCAGCTCCCTGAAATCCAGACAAGGTCTTAAAGAAGCATCTTTTTTCTTAACAAAAAAAAAGAAGCAGCAAACAGGGGACTTCGAGGGTCAGATGTGTCCCTTTCTCAGGCTCTCAGAGATATAAGTACGCATAGCGACCTTTTCAGGTTGGGAGAGATTGTATAGTCGTGATTTTGGCAGCTTGGCGCCTGAAATGAGATTAATAGGGCAGTCGTACTTCCGGTGAGGGGGCAACTCCTGGACACCACTCTCGGAAAACACATCCAAAAATTCAGAGAGAAAAGATGGCACAGTCTTGGTAGAAACCTCTGAAAGAGATTCCGTGAAGCAATTTTCTCTGCAAAACTCACTCCAACCATTTATTTCCCTTGCTTGCCAATCAATGGTGGGGATATGTTTAGTGAGCCAGGGTAGCCCCAACACTGGAGGAGTAGGTAATCCGCTTAAGACGAAACATGACATATCCTCAACATGAGCATCACCCACAGTCAAACGGATATTGTGAACTATGCCCTTTAACAATCTTTGACAAAGTGGAGCGGAATCGATAGCAAAAACAGGTATATCCTTTTCCAAAGTGCATACCTGGAAACCATGCGTTGTTGCAAATTTATTATCAATGAGATTGACAGCTGCTCCACTATCTACAAAAATCTCACAAACAATGTTCTTGCTGTCTAGCGCCACCCTGGCAGGTAGGAGAAAACGGGAACTACAAGCAAACAGCAAACCTTCAATTTCCACATCAACCTTGCCAATAGTAGCAAATGGAAAGGTTTTAGAGTTTTTTTTTGTTTTATTTTGTTATTATTACCATCAGAAAACTTCATGAATCTCCTAGAGGGGCAAGCATTAGCTAAATAATTTATACCCCCACAACAGAAACAAACCCTCCTCTGAGAGTTGAATCCTCTACTATCAGAGGCAAGCAAACCCAGCTGCATGGCCTCCTCCTCAGAGGGGATTGAGACAGACTGAAACCCCTGCACACTTAATGAGACAGCCCCACTGTCCTTGGGCTGAATATGACAGGAAAGAGTAGTCTCCTCTCTCTCTCTAAGACGCCTGTCAATACGAACAGCTAGAGACATGGCTGAGTCTAACGACGCTGGTCTCTCATGAAAAGCAAATGCATCTTTCAATCTCTCCGAAAGACCATGGCAAAATTGACTTCGGAGTGCAGCATCATTCCAACCAGTATCAGCTGCCCATCTCCGAAATTCAGAACAATATATCTCTGCGGAGTGTTTACCCTGGCATAAAAAACGCAGTTTAGATTCAGCTAGAGCAATGCGATCTGGGTCATCATAAATCTGCCCCAGGGCTACAGAAAATTCCTCCACCGATCGGAGGGGCCGTGCCCCCACCGGCTGCGAGAAGGCCCAAGACTGAGCGTTATTTCTGAGCAGCGAGATGATGATCCCCACCCTCTGCTCCTCATCACCAGAGGAATGGGGAAGTAGGCGAAAATGGAGTTTGCAAGCCTCTCTAAAGCGAACAAAATTCTCACTACCTCCGGAGAACGTATCCGGAAGCGAGATCTTAGGCTCGGAACAAACTCCATGAACGCCAGCAGAACCGGTCACCTGAAACTGAGACACAGTTTTACGGAGAGCTGCTACCTCCAGCGAAAGACCTTGCATGCGGTCAATCAAGGCTGAAACCGGATCCATGCTTAAGACGGTTATGGCGGCTTATAATGTCACGGGTGAAGTTTGCAGATAGCTGGAACTTATGAATAAACGAGCGACTGGCTTGATCCCAAACTAAGGAGCTTATAGGTGAGCCCTATAAAACCCTAAGAGCTCTCCCTGACTGCTAAGCACATGCAAGGGTCTCGATGGTAGACGATTGCATGCCCACGTTCCTAAGTCTGTGTGACACCTGAAAACCCTATAATAGTGAGGGGACACGACCACCGGCTCCCTGCACTTAATACGGACGGAGTCAGAGTCACCTAGAATCAAGCCAGCAAGGAAACACAATAAAGTAAAGGACTTATCTGAGCAAACAGCAGAAGCAGCCTCCAGCAGTGAACACTTCATCCAGGAAGTAGTATAAACCGCAAAGTGAGGCAGTATGGGAGGGAATATAAAGGAAGACGATTAGTCTAAATAAGTGACACCTGGCAGAAGGAAAGGAGATGAGAAAGTGAAACCAAAACAAAGAACATCATACAAGAGGTAGAGAAGAACGTCTGCCAGACCTTCTCACAGAACTGGCGGTGACACCCGCCAGCAGAGTCGTCAAAAAGCATGAGAGACTGCTGCATGACTTGGGGCTCAGACTGCTTGGCTGATTTGTAAGGGGGTGAGGTGAAAGACAGATGCCCATGGGCTGCAGGTGCCAACTCTGTGGTTTCAGCAGGGGACCGGGTGGGAGACAATGTGAAGAAACTGGAGGCACTGTCAGCCATCCAATCTACTACCTCATCTACTTGTTCTGGCCTCACCATTCGTACACTGGTATTCCGGCCTACAAAATAACTCTGAAAGTCCGGTCGCCTACATGCACCTGAGGAAGCTGTTTTATTTGGGCATGTAGCTGGCACAGATCGACCATGTCCTCTCCCTGCAACAGGAGCTCCACCAGCACCAGCAGCACCACGACCAGGGCCACGTCGCCTTATTTGATGCTCTCCTCATTCTTTGAGGTCACCCACCGAACTAACATACAGATGAACTATATTAATTTCAACTGTCACGTATGTAGTGCACGTGTATCTCACACCAAAAATGGGTATATCTTACCGGCCAAACTAACAGACGGATTACCAATTATATGTTTGTGTCAGGGGTACAAAAATGGTGCATTACACCCACAAAAAAAAAAATCACTATAGGTCACCCACGAAATTAACAGCCAGATTAATTATTATATTTCTGTGTCAGGGGTACAAATATGGTGCATTGCACCCACAAAAAAAAAATCACTATAGGTCACCCACAGAATTAACAGCCAGATTTATCATTATATTTCTGTGTCAGGAGTGAAAAGCTGCTGTATTGCACCAACAAAAAATTATAGGTCACCCACAAAACAAATAGCCAGATTCCTAGCACTCTCCCTCGCTACAGCTGCCTGCTTCCTGTCCCTGTACTACTTAGAGCTGATGGGCGGTGCTACACGTGATCCAGTTTGTGACTTTCAGATGACATCTACTCAGTTCTTCTCTTTCTATTCAGTTCAGACCACCATGATGACTTTTCTGTGCCATGACTTGTCTCTGCAGAGCATGCCTCCCTCATGTCTTCAACTTCTCGCTTTACCAACACATAAACATTATATATGTTAAAAACACAAAGTCCTCTTAATACCATATGCTGTGCCCAGAATAGAATAGCTACATACATTGTACCCATAAATAAAGTCATGTCACATACTATGACCATACTATGAAGTTTCCACAGTCAGTGATGGTTTGGGGAGCCATGTCATCTGCTGGTGTTGTTCTACTGTGTTATATCAAGTCCAAAGTAAACACAGGCATCTACCAGGAAATTTTAGGGCGCTCCATGCTTTCCTCTGCAGACAACCTTTATGGCGATACTGATTTCATTTTCCAGCAGGACATGGCACCTGCCCACAATGCCAATAGTACCAATACCTGGTTTAATAACCATGGAATCACGGTGCTTGATTGGGCAGCAAACTTACCTGACCTAAACCCCATAGACTCTATAGAGAATATATAGAAAATCTATGGAGTATTGTCAAGAGGAAGATGAGAGAGACCAGACCCAACAATGCAGATGAGCTGAAGGCCGCCATCAAAGCAACCTGGGCTTCTATAACACCTGTGGTAATGTGAGCAGTGCTGTAAGGTGTGTTGTCCCACTTCAGGTACCTCAGATGGGTGAGACAGATAAAATCCAGAGAGTGGCAGTAGTCTCAGCAAAGCATAGTTTGCTGAGACATTTTTGTATACATTTTTTGGGCTGGATTTTACTTGGACTGATGGCTAGGCTTGGTAGAGGGAGTTGCCAGTCCACACCCTTTCAGTACGGGTTTTCCTTTCTACCTGAGGTGATCGCAGATGAGGCCTGCTGTAATCAGGCTGGCATAAAGCGCCTCAGAGTAGGTCAGTCTGCGGAGAGATACGCTGTGAGATACAGAGACCCAGAGCAGAGGCTCTGTGCGTGGTCTCAGCTCGCCAGGCTGAGAGACCCTGGGGCACTGTGACAGCCCGAAGTTTGGGGAACGCCGTGACGCCGGGATTCAAGGGTCACAAGGCTGGAGTCGGGAGGACTGTTGGGCCACACTTCCCCATACAGGTACAGGACTGATTACAGCTGGAGAGGCTGGGGAACTACGGGCTGAGAAAAAGCCGCATATGGGTTCCGTGTGTGAACAGGGTTCTGTAGCTGAGTCAGGGCCACGTTAACAGGTGTAGTGAGAGCCCAGCCGGGCAGGTATTTGTTTTGTTTTGATGTATGTGGGAACCTCACCACCCCCAGTGATTATTAACTGGACTGTTCCGTGTATGAAAAATGTCCCAATAAATGCAATGTTTGGCCTCGAAAGCTGCGGCGGACGACGATTCTTGTGAGAATGACCGCCCAAGTACAGCGATCCCTTACACACCACATCAGTGCCATTTGCCTTACAAATTGTCTCTAGATAAATAGAAACATAATAGATAGATAAATAATCAGCATAAAACATATCTATTTTTCAATCTTGAATCATTTGCTCTTTTTTTCAAAAAGTTAACCATGTCTTTTTACCATTTTTCTTTGAGGTCTCAGACAATGGCGGAACTACCGCCTTAACAGGCATAGAGGTCGAAGCAGGGTCCACAGTGAGAGAGGGGGACTGGGCCATAATGGATGTCTATTATCCGTTACAGCCAGGGCCTTATTCCTCAGCATGTGCTTTCCCCAGCTGAGGCAATGCAGTAGCAACATTGTGCCTGCCTTCCATTAGCCCTACTGCCGCTATAATTTCTCCTACACAGCCGCTACTATCACTACTACTACCCCAACACACCCGCACACACACATTTACTGCGTTGTGCTACTAATGCTGTAGTTACCCCTACATAAGCTGCCCTTTCCTCATGGTCATTGTACTGCTCCCAAATAAAAAGGAGACTTTTTTCAGGCTTGTTCAGCTTCAGAACAAGCTACTGTTTGTTCTGACATTTAACACTTGCATATACACTCACCTAAAGAATTATTAGGAACACCTGTTCTCTATTTCTCATTAATGCAATTATCTAGTCAACCAATCACATGGCAGTTGCTTCAATACATTTAGGGGTGTGGTCCTGGTCAAGACAATCTCCTGAACTCCAAACTGAATGTCAGAATGGGAAAGAAAGGTGATTTAAGCAATTTTGAGCATGACATAGTTGTTGGTGCCAGACGGGCCGGTCTGAGTATTTCACAATCTGCTCAGTTACTGGGATTTTCACGCACAACCATTTCTAGGGTTTACAAAGAATGGTGTGAAAAGGTAAAAAAACATCCAGTATGCGACAGTCTTGTGGGCAAAAATGCCTTGTGGATGCTATAGGTCAGAGGAGAATGGGCCGACTGATTCAAGCTGATGGAAGAGCAACGTTGACTGAAATAACCACTCGTTATAACCGAGGTATGCAGCAAAGCATTTGTGAAGCCACAACACGCACAACCTTGAGGTGGATGGGCTACAACAGCAGAAGACCCCACCGGGTACCACTCATCTCCACTACAAATAGGAAAAAGAGGCTACAATTTGCACGAGCTCACCAAAATTGGACTGTTGAAGACTGGAAAAATGTTGCCTGGTCTGATGAGTCTCGATTTCTGTTGAGACATTCAAATGGTAGTCCGAATTTGGCGTAAACAGAATGAGAACATGTATTCATCCTCTGATGGCTACTTCCAGCAGGATAATGCACCATGTCAGAAAGCTTGAATCATTTCAAATTGGTTTCTTGAACATGACAATGAGTTCACTGTACTAAAATGGCCCCCACAGTCACCAGATCTCAACCCAATAGAGCATCTTTGGGATGTGGTGGAACAGGAGCTTCGTGCCCTGGATGTGCATCCCTCAAATCTCCATCAACTGCAAGATGCTATCCTATCAATATGGGCCAACATTTCTAAAGAATGCTATCAGCACCTTGTTGAATCAATGCCACGTAGAATTAAGGCAGTTTGAAGGCAAAAGGGGGTCCAACACCGTATTAGTATGGTGTTCCTAATAATTCTTTAGGTGAGTGTATATGGGTAGGCATTCTGCCTCCATTAACACATAATTTTTGGATGCTTGTCCAGAACAAGCCATTGTTTCTCATGACGTTAACATGTGTGTGTATAAGCAGGGGCAGCGATCTGCCTCCATTAAGGCATATTTTTTGAACACTTGTTCCCAACAAGCTACAAATTCACGGTGACAACTTTATCTCACTGTGATTTTGTAGTAAAAAGGTCACAGAGAGGCACGGAGCATTATTAATCCCAATCCAGGGGGCCCAGGTCAATTCTTGTGACGGGTTGGGGGGCGACAGGGAGGGGGCCCAATGGATCAGTTTCGCACCGGGGCCCCATGGATTTTGTGTACGCCACTGCTGTCCCTGCTCCACACAGCAACCTCTCCCTACACTGGAAAAAGACTGAATGTAAAATGGCGGCCAGATCGGGTTTATTTATAGGGTAGGGGGTGTGTCCATGTGCTGAAACTTCTCAATTGGCTGTCCTGTCCCATCTGATGGATGTGTTATGGGTCAAAGTTTGGCACAATGCAAAAGAATATGGTGCCGGTGGACATTGCCATATGTTCGCCTATTCGGCGAACTAGAAAAGTTTGCCGCAAAATGACCGCAGGGCGAACCGCAAGGCCATCTCTACTGGTAACATTGTGCTATCGATAGGTGTAATACACAGAGGGGTGTGATATACTGATAATATACTTTCTAACATAGAAAGTATATGATAGTGCATTTGTATGCTTCCAGAAAATAGTGATTGAGGGCTGCGATCTGTCAGCTTCCACAAAATAGTGATAGAGGTTTTCCATATACCTGCGTCCACAAAATTACTGCTTGAGGATGATGTACCAGCTTCAACTAACAACTGATTGAGGCCTGCCATATATCAGCCTTCACAAATACTGCTCTTCTCTAGGGACTTTGGCACAGGGTCATTTTCAAAATGACAGACAGAGGAAGAGGCAGGCCGTTCCGCTGGGGTGGTAGGGGTCCGGCAGGTGCACCAGGCCGGAGCCTAAGCGGGAAGTTGGAGAAGGTGCGTGCGATTATGTCAAAGGATGCACCAGAGTTGGTTGAGTGGCTCACTCAGCCTTCCGCTTTTGCACCCTCCTCATCCTCTGTGTCTGCACCCTCCTCACTCTCTGCTGTGTGCACCCCCCAAAGACAACACCACCACCACCATAGCCCCTCCGCTCGAGTCAGAGGAATTATTTTTCCATTCATTCCCAGACCTTACCGATGCGCAGCGATTCTTGGCATCGGATGAGGAAGAGGAGGTAGCAACGGCCACCACCCAGCGGTCTGACGACAGTACCCAGATCAACCCAAAGAGGGTGGTCCCCGCTGTTGCTGCCTACTCCAAAATTTCTAATGTCAGTGGTGGTGAAGGTGACTATGATGACGTGTCGATGAACGTCACGTGGGTGCTCACAAGAGAGGAAGAGGAGGGGAGTTCAGAGGGAGAGATGGAGCAGCAGATAGGGAGGAGAAGCAGGCAGAACTTGCAGTGCACAGGAGGCAAAAAGCAGACTGCAAATGTATCAGGAGCGAGCTATCCACCATGCACGGTCACATCTTGTGCTTCCCGGACGCTGGCACATTGCTCTGCAGTGTGGGCTTTTTTTAACGTGTCAGCTGCTGACAATAGTGTTGCCATTTGCAGCCTGTGCTGTCAACGCATAAGTCGCGGTAAGCCCAACACTCACCTAGGGACGACCGCCTTAAGAAGGCACCTGGCCTCCCATCACCGAGCCCAGTGGGAGCAACACCGTCATAACCCACAAAGCCACAATCCAGGCACTCCACGTCCTGCCTCTTCTCCTTCTCCTTTCTCCTCCCATTTGTCCTTCACTCCACCTTCCACCGTGCCGTCGTCGCGTTCATCTGGCAAAAGGCCCAAATGTTCCAGCGTAAAAAAATTATGCCGCCAGATAATCCTCTTGCCCAACGGCTGACCGCTGGCTTGTTGGAATTGCTAGCCTGCCAATTACTGCCATATATATTGGTGAACTCGGACGCCTTTATAAAATTTCCCCGGAAGGAAATATTTCTCCCAGAAGGGCATCACTGAACTATATGGCCACGTTCAGCGGCAAGTTAATATATCTCTGGCATACTGTGTCGGTGCCAAGATACATCTGACCACAGACATGTGGTCTAGCAAACACGGGCAGGGAAGGCACATAATGTTTACTGCTTACTGGGTGAACCTTCTGACGGCCATCAAGCATGTAACACGTGGCACCCGTGTGGATTTGGTGTTACCACCACAGATTGCATGAAGGCCTGCCTTTTCTTCTCCTCCTCGGCTGACTCCTCCTTTTCCACTGCTACCGCCTCTTCCGCTGCACCCCCCAAGCTCCCCAGAACCTATTCGATGTGCCAGGTGACACGTTGCCATGCTGTGTTGCGGCTGTGTGCCTGGAAGCCAAGAGCCACACCGGTCCTGCACTGCTCTCAGCTCTGCGGTCACAGGCCGATCAGTGGCTAACCCCGCTCAATTTGACAGTTGGTAAAGTGGTGTGCGACAACGGTGCCAATCTGCTGAGCATGCTGAAACAGGGCAAAATGACACACGTGCTGTGCATGGCACACGTTCTGAATCGTGCAGCGATTCGTTGCCAAATACTCCGGGGTCCAGGACATCTTGGGGCTGGCCAGGAAAATGTCTGGCCATTTTAGAAGATGTTAAACGGCCATGGCTCGCCTTGCCGATGTTCAGCGGCGACACCACTTGCCCATCAGACGTCTGATTTGTGACTGCCCGATGTGCTGGAACACCACCTTGTATATGCTTGATGAGCTGCTCCAGCAGAAACGTGCCGTTAATGACTACTTGTACTAACTCTGTGGCAGGACAGGTTCTGGGAGCTTGGTTTCTTCTCACCATGCCTGTGGCTGCTCATGCGCGACGCATGCTGACTTCTGCGGCCATTTGACAAGATCGCCAAACTGGTCATTCGCAGCCAGGGCGCTATCAATGACATCGTTCCTTATGCCTTCTTTCTGGAGGGTGCATTGCGTTGTGTCATTGATCAAGCCGTTGAGGAGCAGGAGCTGGAAGATGAGGAAGTTGCAATGCTGAATGAATTCACAGGTGGGGGCTAAACACAAAATGGCAGGCATGTTACCAGCATCACAGAGAGCTGTCAGAATTAATCATTTCCAGGACTTGCTGCGAGAGATGCTGCATTCTGCTGTTTCGGGCGCAGGCAGAGGAATTTCCACCCACAGCGAAAAAGGTGCGGGTACCAATCCTACCACACCCGCAAAAAGAGGCTGGTTTGAAGATGTGTTGGTTACTTCGGATATGAGATCATTCTTGCATCTAACCCATCGACAGCCGCCCTCCGGATCCAGCCTCAGGGAATGCCTAAATCGACAGGTGTCCGACTACATCGGGTTAACGGCCGATGTGGATGCTCTGAGAAGCGAGGAACCCCTTGACTACTGGGTGTGCAGGCTTAACCTGTGGCCAGAGCTGGCTCAATTTGCCATGGAACTCTTGGCTTGCCACTCGTCGAATGTCCTGTCCGAATGGACGTTCCGCGCAGCAGGGGGGATCGTGATCGATAAGCGCACTCGCCTAGCTCACGACAGTGTGGACTACCTCACGACAGTGTGGACTACCTCACATTTTTAAAAAAGAATGAGGCATGGATCTCAGAGGAATTCAACACCTGTGATGACCACGTGTAGTTGAACTTTCTCATGCCAGCCCACACATATCCGCCATTACCCAGAACAAAGAATGGTCCTTGCCTTATGTATATACAGCGGCATAAAAGGCCTTTTATGTCAGGTGAATGCCTAATTTTTGGGGCCTGTACTGTCCGACAGTTACATATTTATCCTGTGACCGCCTAATGTACCTCCAGCCACAGAATCTAAAGTTCTTTGCTGTCAGGTGTACGCCTATTGGCTAATTTTTGGGGACTGTACTGGCCGACAGTTAAATTTTTTATCTCTAGTGTTGAGGAAGGGTGGCAGGTATACATAAATGTATATGCATGCCTACTGGGCATGCATATATATATATATATGTATATATTAGCGGTGCATAATGTTCCCCTCAGAGGGCGATGTGCGCAGATGTGCCCAGCACCTGCGCCCATCTGCCTCTGATATTCCCCAGGGGCTCATTCATGCCCCTGTGGGAATTCATATATGTATGTGCCCCCTTAATAGATATATATGTCTCATATAATGCCCCTGTATCATATAATGCCCCCTGTATCCTATAATGCTCCCTTATCATATATATCCCCATACCATATAAATCCCCCCCCCCTACATGGACACAGATGCATCAATGTAAATGTGCCCCAAGCATTTACATTGATGTAATCTGGGTGAAGGCGCCAGAATGACCGGACAAGGTCCGGTCATTCTGGTGAACTCAAAAGGATTCAGATTCAATAGAATTTGAATCCTTTTGTTCTAATTATCTGCAGCCCTGCTGGAGATAATTAAGCATAATAGAGAGAGAGGAGATACCTCCGCTCACTCTATTATGTGCATTCTGGCATCGCAATTACCATTCTGATGTCCGGAATGCTGAGAGCTACAGGCGGGAGATCAAAGGATCTCCCGCCTGTCAGCAAGTGCACGCGGCCCTGCGGCGCGCGTGCAGGGAGGCGCGGGCATTCGCGGTGACGTCATCTCACCGCGCCGGCCCACGTGTCCTTCACTGTGGTGCGCGCTCGCGCGCCGCTGTGTGGGCGGTACGGCAGTGCGGGCGGCCGGACATATAAGTCCGGCAGGCCATGCACTAAGTAGAAGAGAGCCGGCCGCCCACCCTGAAGGAAGGAGACCCCCTGGACTAACGAGCAACCCCTAGACGAACGAGCAACCCCTGGACAACGCACATTATACCTAAGTATCTTGATCCCCTGCTATATACCCCCCTGCACTCTATCTATATACCCCCTTGCTATACCCTGCACTATACCCCCCTGATACCCCCCTACTATACACCCCCTTGCTCACTCACTATATACCCCCCTACTCACTCACTATATACCCCCCTGCTACTCCCCTTCTATATACACACCCCTGGTAACCCTACATACCCCTGGTAACCCTACCCTACATACCCCTGGTAACCCTACCCTACATACCCCTGGTAACCCTACCCTACATACCCCTGGTAACCCTACCCTACATACCCCTGGTAACCCTTTGTATCCCTACCCATTTACCCCTATTACCCCTGATAATCCTACACCCCTGGTACGCCCCTTGTTGCCCTGATCCCTGATTTACCCTAATCACCTCCCGCGGTATATTTATGCTTTGTGGTTGGCTTACACCCTTGTAAGACCACCGTCAACCTTCGTCTACCCCATAGGGATAGTATATAGTACTAGGTGGGTGGGCTGTTAGTATTGCGTGCGTGTTGTATTGTTAGTAATAAATACTGTTGCTTGCAACTATCTGTGTAACGTGTAGTTATTAGCGATAGTTAGTTAGTAAGGCGCATGCAGTTAGCATAAGTGACTAGTGTAAAGCATAGCGAAGGTATTGTTGTTGTTATATAAAGGCATAAATAGGCGGAGTTATCAATAGACGGCTCCTCCTATTTATGAATATTAATTATCGATATTTGCATAAATATTGGTGATTAATATTCCCCCTTTACATTGGCGAGCCAGGCCCACTGCGTGGATTTTGCGTTTATTTTTGGTCTTAAGGCTGAGGGTCGCTGACACTGTGAATTAGCGGGCAGGAGAGACGCGGTCAGCGGAGTGTCTGAGCGTCTAGGACCCGATAATTCGGACAGGAGAAGCGATACTTCCCTTAGAGTACCAGAAATAAAACAAAATCTTTTGCAGAGAATCTATAATCTATCTGTGTATTAATATTTTTGTATTTGCTTTACACGGTCACCGTCGCTGGGGTAAGAGAAGAAGGATACGTCACGGAGAGAGATCCATCTTTGTTGGAGGTACATAAAAGTCCAGCTGGTCGGGAAGAAGCGATCCGGAAGAAAAGGACTTCTTTCAAGCAGCTGCAAGGGACAAGAAAGTACAGCACCAACAAGAAGATGGAGGCTCAGAAAAATGTGAGTATGAACTTCTCCACACTCCAACACTTAGCCAAAAACAGCACTTTTAATCCCATTGTTCCTACTACATATAAATCCGCTGAGCTGCTGTGGTCCGCTTTACTGGACCAGGTGTACGCTCATGACCGGGTTTGTATTAGTAGGAGTGTCTTTAACAAGACCACCAAACGCCTCCAAATGCTAGCCAAATTGGTTCTTTCCTATGAGGATACCATTTGGAGGGCGGAACACACAGAGATACTTGCCAGCACAAGAAAGACAGGGGAGGTTGCGGACAAAGCAAACTTCCACTGCAATTGTTGTGTTGATAACTATAGAAGAATGCACACACTAGAGGTTCAATTACAAGAGGAAGCCCAGTGTACAGTCGAGAGGGGCAGAGAAATCTGTGTGTTAGAGTCGAGACTCTCGGATAAGGACAGTCTCTACTCTGACATGGACAGAGAGCTACTCCGGCTGTACACTGAGATTAATCAGTACAGGAACAATACGGTATCTACGGATTCCCTGATTGTTCAGATGAGGGAGGACCTGGCTGCAAAGACGCAAACCATTGCAGACTTGCAGCGAGCAATCTCCAATTTGTCCAGGCCTAGTACCAACGGTATGGTGCCCGCGAAACAAGTTTGTGTTTCGGAAACGGCACAGGGGGAGACAGCGGCGGCAGCGCCAAAGTCTTCGACAGATAATACATCCGCAGTGGTAGACACTAGGGGACAGGTGGAACGGTCTCTACAATTCACCCCATCACCCGGGGAGAATAGGGGTAGCAACCGTTACCAGGACAACGGTTGGGGAGAGGAAAGTGGAGGGGTATATTCCGCTTCCAATCCGCCAACACGTCCGGAGAAACAGGAAGAGGTGTATCCTAACCATTCCAGTATGGAAAGGATAAACTTCCTGTTACGGATCTGCAAGGAGATCCCGAAATATGATCCCCATGTAGATCCGTTCGCTTCATGCGATATTTTCGAAGGTCACTGTAACAAATATTCAGTGGCTCCGGAATATCGCATGGAGCTGTTCAGATTATGGTTACCAACACACCTCAATCAAAGGTATGAGGTAACGGGGAGGATGCGACCCACGAATGGCCAGTTTCATGATAAGGAGGAGCGCCTCTCCATACTCACGAGACTGGCCACGGGTCATTGGGATGTCACTCCAGAGGTCCTGTCAAAGTTCAAGCCTACTATACATGATGAACCCTTGTCAGTGTGTAGTCGGTTTGAAGCGATGTACAGGAGGGTCACCAAAGATCAGGGTATTGGGATTCCACAGGGCATGGTGCGCATGTTTGTGGAAAAGTTCCCATATCTTGATACTGCAATCCGGCTGAGTGCAGCTAGGGAGCCATCCCTCACGGACGCAGCCATGATTATTGAGCAGTGTAGACAAGACATACTGCTCAGTAAGAAGCGTGTGCCTGTATACGGTAGGTCGCAAGACGACCGGGTACAGCACACGAGGTATGCATCAACTGTCCGCCCCACCGCTGGAAAGGGCAGGAAACTTTTGTTGTTTCCTGTGCTTACAAGAGGGGCACATAAAAAGAAATTGTCCACAGTGGTTAAAGATTAACCGGACAAATTCGGAGAAAAATGGCAATAATAACGGTTTCAGGATGAAGCCTAATTTTGCCAGGCCTGTGGGGGAACAGGTTGATATGAATCTGGGACATTCATCAGGGCAAGCGCCAAAATGCGTCGCTGTCATGAATGTCCCAGGGGGCGTGGAATCAAGAGATTCCACACCTAAGGATCAGGAACAGAGCGCAAGAGTGGCAGTATGTACCACACAAATACCTACTGGGAGTCTGGTGGATATCGATTGAAGATTAGGGGTCCCTAAAGAATTGGCACCAGTATGTCCAATCATACTGGATCCTTCAGGGAGACCCCATATAAAAGCCACGATAAAAGATAAAGAAACAGAAATTATGCTTGATACTGGGGCGGAAATTTCCATTACCAATATCAAACATGATCTACTCCCCAACAGCCCTCAATGTGTGGTGATCGGATTTGATCACCAACAAGGGGGGGTGAAGGCCCACAGAATTGATGAGGTAATCGTTCAGATTACCAGGTGCACTACCCTCAGGATACCCATGTGGTATTACCCCGGTTCTGATAACATTATCGGAACCGATGTAATGACACAAAATGGGTGGATCTTGGATCTGGCAAATTGCATTGTGTGGAAGGGTCCCAGACGAGCCAAGGTGTTTGTCATTCAACGCCAGTGTCTGGGACCTAGATAACTCTACTGATGTGCTGGAACACAAGTGGCCTGAGGTCTCACACAATCCAGACCTTGAGCCTATTGTGTACAAGCACCCTGATCTGTGGGCCCAAAATAAGAATGACTGTGGCAGATTGATTGGTGTTTTGGTGGACATACAGGGTCCTGACCCTCCACCTCAACGCCAATATCGATTTCCACCAGAGGCCACCCATTAAATTATGGACACTGTCCTTGAATTGAAGACTAGGGGTGTGGTCATTGAGGGCAACTCGAAGTGCAACAATGCCCTCTGGCTTGTTAAGAAAAAGGACACAAACGCATGGAGGCTGACCATAGACCTCCGTGTCCTTAACAAATACACCCCAATGTCAGCCCCAGTGGTGGCCCAAACTCCCGACATCATGGCCAGAATAAGTGGCGAAAGCCGCGTATTCTCGACCATCGATGTTGCCAACGGGTTCTTCTCCATCGAACTCACGGAGTCGTGTCGGTACAAATTTGCTTTTACGGTGGGGGACAAACAGTACATGTTTGCTGTACTGCCCCAGGGGTTCCATAGCAGCCCCACGTATTTCCATCAGGCGTTGGCGGCTGTGCTGAGTGTGTTCTCACGGCCGGAATGCCTCCTACAATACGTGGATGACCTGCTTTTGCATACAGAAACCTTGGAGGAACACTTGGTTCTGTTGAAAGAGCTGCTGGGACTCCTGGCAAAGTCAGGACTCAAACTGAGTCCCCATAAGGCAAATTTGGCTAAAGCGGAGGTAACTTTCCTTGGGGTCCAAATTTCCTGTGGAACCAAAGGAATCATGACGTCCCGTGTGGAAGCCATGGTAAAGTTACCCAGGCCTGGCACCCTACAGGATTTGAGAAAATTCCTGGGGGTTGCCAACTTCATGAGGGAATTCATAGAGGATTTTGCGGCCAAAGCGAAACCTCTCTACGAACTCCTTCGAGGAGAGGAACCCTCAATCAAAGGGTGGTCCGATGCGCAGGAGGAGGCCTTTTCAACCCTGAAAAGGGACCTCTCCTCGGCGCCTGTGTTGGCCACTCCACATTCAGATGGGGAAATGGCCATACAGGCGCATGCAGGGATGGAGTCTATCTCAGCGGTCCTTGTACAGAAAGTAGGTTACGAGACCAGACCGCTGGGATATTTCTCCAGGCAGCTTTCGCCTGTCGAACGAGGGTTCGATGAATGCGCCAAGCAATTGGCAGCCATACACTATGCGGTTAAGACCACAGAGCATATTGTTGGCTTCCGGCCCCTCACTTTGCAGACTCCACATTCACCGCTGACCCTTTTGCTCCGTGATATTCTCCCTGGAGTCTCCCAACAGAGATTCGGGAGATGGATCATGGATCTCAGCGGCCGGAATCTGCAGGTGGACCACAAGGCCAAGTATGTTCTATCCCAGTTGCTGAACCTGACTGGAACTGAACATGACTGTGGCCAACCGGTAATGGACGACTCTCCACAGATGTTCAGGACTGACAAGCATCCAGATGACAGAGTCATCTTTGTTGATGGCTCTCGGTTCTATCTGGATGGGGAATATGTCACAGGTTTTGCTGTGCTGGATGAGACCACTGGTACCCAGAGTCTTGTCCGGTTACCAGGTCACATGTCAGCACAGCGGGCAGAGCTGGAGGCTGTTAAAGAGGCTCTGCTTCTTCACCCTCCAGGGAAACGAGTTATATATAGCGACAGCGCATATGTAGTTCGCTCCCTCACATTGCACCTGGACGTTTGGAAGAGAAGAGGATTTGTGGACAGCCAAAACAAACCTCTGGCTCATGTGTCGGTCCTGAAGGAGCTGTGGGAGTGGGGTATGGCACACGTGGCGGAAGCAGCCATCATCAAAATCCCGGCGCATCAAAAAGGGGACGAACCTTTAACAGCAGGTAACAACCAGGCAGACGAACTGGCAAAACTAGCCGCAGTGTCTGGGACCTTTAGGGAACCAGGCACTGAGCCACTGCCCGCATACCGGATTGCAGCGCATACCCATCTGAGTGACAGCCCGGTGTCATTCGAGGAGGAACAAGCTAAGGATCCTCTTCTAATGACACACATCCAAGTACCACAGCATCCCTGGTCCTTACAACAGGGGATCCTGTGTTACGACACCGGTACACAGTCGCTTCCTCTCCCGGTGGTTCCACAGCATCTGCAAGCAGAGCTGACGCGGTTGAACCACCAAATGTTTGGACATCTTGGCCGGAATAAGCTCTTGCCTCTCCTGAGAGACAAATTGTACTGGCCTGGAATGTCAAACACAGTAGAGGAAGTTACGCAACAGTGCCTGGTGTGTGCTCAGGTTAACCCAAGGGCGTCTGCCCTGAAGCCAGTGTTACAGCGGGTTCCTCCTGCTGATGGTCCATGGTCCGCTATCCAAATTGATTTCATCGGACCTTTGCCAACTGGGAGTCGTAACTGTCGTTACGCCCTGGTGGTAGTGGATGTCTTCTCGAAGTGGGTAGAAGCCATCCCTACAGTCAATTTTTCGGCCTCCACCACTGCCCGTGTTCTCTGGGAACAAGTTCTGTCACGATGGGGGATCCCCAGATTGATAGAATCCGACAGAGGGACTCATTTCACGGGTAAGGTCATGAAAGCGCTTTGTGGTCTCCTACACATAAAGCAAAGGTTTCATGTCCCTTACCACCCTCAGTCAGCGGGCATCGTGGAGCGGATGAACCGGACCATCAAAACCCGGCTTTCCAAGGCACTGCTGGAGAAAGGTTCCTCTTGGGTAATCTCCCTTCCAGCTGTGCTAATGGGTATCCGAGCCACAGAGGCCTCTAGTACCGGTATATCCCCATTTGAACTCATGACCGGACGTAAGATGCCCCTATGTCTACCAAACAAACCCCAAGTGTCGGAGCCCACGAAGAACGCCATTGCCAGAGACTTGTTTCTTCAACAGGTTCAGCAGAACCTGAAGGAGTTACTGCCTCATGCAGCTATACGGTTACACAAACCGTATCTACAGGGGGAAACGCCTATGCCCTCTGTAGGAGAAATGGTAATGGTGAAAGTCTTTCGTCGGGTCGGCCCATGGAACGCAAACTGGGAGGGACCGTACAAGGTCCTTGAAGTGATGGGGGACACCATGCTGAAGGTACAAAGGCCTATCACGAGCAAGAAGAAATCCCGTAGACGCCAGGAAGTTTTTTGGATACACATCGACCAGGCCAAGGCCACCCGAGCCTCCCCAACTCAATAACGCATACCGTTCCGAGTTGGGTGAGGGGGGGGGGGGGCTTGGTGGGTCGAGTGTGAATCCAATTCACTTAACACATTCCATCTCATTGCAGAACACAAAAGGGAGACACTCCATGGGACCACACTGCCAGGGAAGAGCTACGCATCCTCTGAATGAGATACGTATCCAGCTTGTGACACTAGTGGTAAGCATGTTGATGGCGGGCTCAGCCTCTTCAGGGGAGGACCTGGGGACTAATATTGGTATGGCCAGCATATCACTTGATGGACCCGGCCTTTTAATGGTGGAATGTTTGAATGGCAAAATCCTGGAACCATACAAGAACGTTACCTTTACACCAGGTCAATGGTATCTGTATGGTTTCCAGAGAGAGGGTTTTGCCAACGGTGTAATTCAGCATTATACCCCGGTGGAGAATGTGTCTGCCATACAACATGACTTGCACGCCCTCTGTCTCAAGGAATACAGGCATTTTCAGGACTTGGACCCTGTTCCTATCAAATCCTTAAGATGGGTGTCTAGGAATCCACACTTGCACCCTTACCAGCAAGTGAGAGCCAACACTACCACAGTGTTGTGTACCAAGGAGGGTTTGCTGAGACGGGTTGAGGGTTAGGACATATTTCGATAGGCCCATTACGGTAAAAGGCACCCTGAAGGCTTATTGTATGTTGAGGGATTCCCAGATGATTATCACCAGGGAATCCAGTTATGTACAGGGACATGTATCCACAGATTACTTGCGAACCAGCATAATGATGTTAAAGTTAAACTGCAGTGACTCTGATCAGGCCATTTGGAATGATCAGAGTGGTCTGGTAAAACTGGAGGGTTTGTATCGAGCCACAGTTTTAAAGGTACGGACCGATGCCACGGACCCAAGGTATGCGCAGTTAAAGGGGTCTCCATCCATACGGTCTTTTCTCTGGGGTAATCGGGGTTCTCCCCTGCTGCTCTGCGATGTTCAAACCTAAAACGGGACTAAGGGTTGGCCTTCATCTCACAGGACCCCTCGGTGTTCCAACACTGGTGTCTGAGCATCCGCTCCCGACTACCCTGACAGAGGATGGCATTCTCCCTTATCCGACATCCCTCTGTATCAAACAAAGAGGGATGGCCCTCCTCATAGGTTAGAACGCCCGAGGGGAGCTGGGGATGAAGTCACCGTCTGGTTGTTAATCATTGTTCCTAGATTGATGACACTGTATCCTTGTCTGATGCGACCGGATACAGGTGCCAGGGATGAAGCAGTGCAGGTTAAATTTTGACATCCATGCCACTGAACCACCCACCAGTTGGTGTGATTAATGGCAAAAGGAGAAATCAGTGGACTTGACATCCGCCCCGATGTTCCTGTAAGACTTCAGAAGATTCCTCTTGGCTTCGGCAAAGAACTTAGACATCTCCTGATGGATTTCGGCCAAGAGGAAGAGATCATACAACGTCTTCGGGAGACGGAGAAGCAAGCCACCATTCAACTCACCCATGACCGAACAAAGATTATCGCGGTTGCCACAGCATTGGACAAGAACTCAAAGGTTTCGTGGTGGGAGAGTCTTTTCGGATACAGTCCTAAGGCAACGTCATTTTTCAATTTATTGATTCACCCGGTGATAGTGCTTCTGGTTCTGGTTGGACTCATGTACCTTGGACTATGGTGGATGTATCGGAGAGTCAAGAGACTAACGGGCCTTTTAGTGCGTTTACTAGGCGAAGAGGAGGCTGAGGACGCCGAATCAGAGGTCTCTGAAACTAATTGAGAATGAAAAATAGCAGGGGTATCTGGCATGTCCTGCGGTAACATCTGTTCCATCATGGGGTGGGGGCACTGAATTGTAAGGATCCTATGGTGGCCAAAGGGGGCGACCCTGTAATGTTGGTTTGCCGGGGCTGCAACTGAGGGCCTGCTACATCAGGCACCAGTGTCTTGAGAGGGTTTCCCCCCAAAGTCTCTGCATAAAGAGAGGGCGATGCGGGTATCTGTGCCCGTCGCATCGCATGACAGGGGGAGTCAGGCGGCGGCCTCACCTCTGTTCCACTGCTCCCTGTAGCCCGTGCAGCGGGCGGGGAGGCCGATTGCATCGAGGCCCATGTGCCGGAGGTGACGGAGAAGGAGGCCTTTGCAGGCACCATCGGGGCCCCATCAGAGATCCGGTCTGTGATGGCAAGGGAGCCGGAGAGCAGGTCAGTAGGTGCTTGGGTCAGATGGAATCGCGGCTGTTCCAGCGCGTCCGGCCCCGTCACTTCCATCGGCGCCATCTTGGTGGTGTCGGCGTGTGGTACTGGCGGCGGTTGCTGGGAGAAATACTGTGCTATCTGCGGTTCAGCCGGCACAAAGCGGGTCCCTCGGCATCCAGAGCGTCTCACCATGCCCAAAAGAGGAGAGAAGGGCCCTTAGGAGACTTGTAAAAGGTATTAAAGAGGGCCCAGGGTCTGTGAGCTCTGTACCCCGGCTGCTCACACGTTCATGCTCCTCAAGTCCTTTTCTTCAGTGCTGACGGATCAAATGCACCAAACTGGAACATGAAGTGCAAAAGCCCTTTGTAAGGCCTCATGCACACGACTGTGCCGTTTTTTGCGGTCTGCAAACCGCGGATCTGCAAAAAACGGAAGCCGCCCGTGTGCCTTCCGCAATTTGCGGAACGGAACGGGCGCCCCATTTTAGTAATGCCTATTCTTGTCCGCAAAACGGGGCCACGGAACGGAGCAACGGATGCGGACAGCACACGGAGTGCTGTCCGCATCTTTTGCGGCCCCATTGAAGTGAATGGGTCCACATCCGAGCCTCAGAAACTGCAGCTCGGATGCAGACCAAAACAACGGTTGTGTGCATGAGGCATATGGCCTCATGCAAACAAACGTTGTTTGTTTCCGTGTCCATTCCGCTTTTTTTGCGGATAGGATGCGGAACCATTTATTTCAATGGGTCCGCAAAAAATGCGGACAGCACACCGTGTGCTGTCCGCATCAGTATGTCCGTTCAGTAGCCCCGCAAAAAAATAGAACATGTCCTATTCTTGTCCGTTTTAGGCATTGTTACAATGGATCCACAAAAACAACGAATGGCATATGGATGTCATACGTTTTTTGGGGCGGATCCGCTATTTGCGGACCGCAAAACACTTACGGGCGTGTGCATGTAGCCTAATCCACGGGAAATAACAATGTCATTAATTGTAATCCACATGGGTATGATATAAAATAGCAGCAAGAGAATTTAGACTAGAACCTTCAGAAATCACAGGTGCATATCCATGAAGCAAACAGGATTATAAAAAATAAAATGGCTGCACACCATTATACATACAAACAATAGAGCTAAGAAATGGGGGTCATTCTAAATAAAAGTGGTACAATACCGACTATAAATGAGTTAGTGGAAGGTTCTAGTCTAAATTCTCTTATAGTATATATTGAGGGTAGCTCCTCTTTTAGACTGAACACGCCCATCTACCTGGGACTTCTGAGCAGAGTATGTATGTAGCTGGTTCCTACACTGCCCTCAATATTGTAGGCTTAGGTAAGTCCAAAGAGAGGCAGTATATTTAGTGTTAGGCTGGTTTCACAGAAGTTGCGGGAAAAGGTGCGGGTGCGTTGCGGGAACATGCGCGATTTTTCCGCGCGAGTGCAAAACATTGTAATGCGTTTTGCACTCGCGTGAGAAAAATCGTGCATGTTTGGTACCCAAACCCGAACTTCTTCACAGAAGTTCGGGCTTGGGATCGGTGTTCTGTAGATTGTATTATTTTCCCTTATAACATGTTTATAAGGGAAAATAATAGCATTCTGAATACAGAATGCTAAGTAAAATAGCTGGAGGGGTTAAAAAAAAAATAAAAAAAATGTAACTCACCTTAATCCACTTGTTCGCGCAGCCAGCTTCTCTTCTGTCTTTAACTGTAAGCAATAGGACCTTTGATGATGTCACTGCGTTCATCACATGGTCCATCCCATGATCCATCACAATGGTGATGGATCATGTGATGAGCGTAGTGACGTCATCAAAGGTCCTATTGCTCACAGTTAAAGACAGAAGAGATGCCGGCTGCGCGAACAAGTGGATTAAGGTGAGTTACATTTTTTTTTTTTTTTTTTTAACCCCTCCAGCTCTATTTTACTTAGCATTCTGTATTCAGAATGCTATTATTTTCCCTTATAACCATGTTATAAGGGAAAATAATAATGATCGGGCCCCCATCCCGATCGTCACCTAGCAACCGTGCGTGAAAATCGCACCGCATTCGCACTTGCTTGCGGATGCTTGCGATTTTCACGCAACCCCATTCACTTCTATGGGGCCTGCGTTGCGTGAATATAGAACATGCTGCGATTTTCACACAACGCACAAATGATGCGTGAAAATCACCGCTCGTGTGCACAGCCCCATAGAAATGAATGGGTCATGATTCAGTGCGGGTGCAATGCGTTCCACTCACGCATTGCATCCGCGCGGAATACTCGCCCGTGTAAAAGGGGCCTTAGGGACCCATCCGCGGAAGCCTCCTTGACGCCTGGTAGATGGGCCCGACACACGTTTGATCAAATATGTGCGCTAAGAGCTTCCATTAACTCATTTATAGTCGGTATTGTACCACTTTTATTTAGAATGACCCCCATTTTTTAGCTCTATTGTTTGTAGGTATAATGGTGTGCAGCCATTTTATTTTTTATAAAATAGCAGCAATTATGATGAGAACCCTTTTTTTGCAATGGGGGCTCCCACTTAACCTGAGAAGGGGGAAAAAAGGAATTGACGCAGACGTGCGCAACTTTGGAATATTTTGCAGATGGGGCAGTCCTGACAATCCATGTCCATCTGGATGAGAGCAAAGTAGGGCCACAAAACAATAAAACAATGGCCAACAAACTCTGACCCTTCAGCCTTCTCCACTAAGTCACCTTCTCCACTAAGCATCCTCTCAATCTTCTTACTTTTCTCCTCTTTCTTTATAAAGTCCTGTAATGCACTCCTCCTGTGGGCCTTCTGCAGCGTACTCAAGTGGTGTGTAGAAATGTGTTCCTGGGTGTAGTAGTGCAATAGACACTAACCTGAGACGGCTGACTCTCTGCATAGGCAGGTGATGGTAGGAAAATGTTCGTGACGCCAGTGCCAATTAAACGGTGGCACGCCGTTTGCTGATAGCAGGAATAACTGAGGAACCGCGTGATGTTAAAACAAAACTCCAACTTTAGTAGTTTCCATATAGAGACATTAACGGAAGCGCAGTTCCTTTGCATACAGTTGATTTTTCAATACGGTTGATGCAGGCAATACAGATGGAGCAAGGTGACTACAGAGTGTTAAACACACAGGACTTGCAGTACAGGAGCTTGCACTCTATTCCTGACTGATCCTGGGACATAGAAAATCTTCTCCAAGGCCCAATACCTTAACTCTGGCGTATATCCTTGGTTCTCTCTTTATAAAGTACCTCCTCTGTTATCTTGAGTACCTCTTGCTTTCCTTGACATGTCTCTGTCTCTCCCTCAGCTTCCTCAGCCTCTAGAAACTTCAGCACACTCTAGAAACTTCTGACTCGAGGTGTTCCTGCTTCTGCATAGATGAACTCAGGAGGGGAACCTTCTCTTTGAATCTGGAACCCGGTTACAGGGACTGCAATACCCTCTCCTGGTCTGCAGGCTTCCGGCCTGGACTTGACTCTGACATAGTCTAAAACTCCAACTGCTGTAGACTGGCTTTAGACTAGACTCACTTTCCTTTCCCTGACTGGGCCTTATATAAACTAGGGCTCCCTAGCTCCCTCTAGTGACTAAGAGCTGGAATGACTCCCCTAGCAGGCCTGTACATGCAAGTTTCACAGTAACAGGGAAATACATAGCATTACATTACATGACAATTTATAAAGATGACATATACCAACTTCCCCATAATTAAGGAGGGACGACAGCACACCAAGTGACACTTTTGTAGTGACGGGCATTACAGTCCCCGTACACTACATACCCCACTGCTTTAAGCTGAGTACGCCCTCGTACTCCATCAGGGCTCGCCCCCAACTGGAATCTCTACCTGAAACAGAAAAAAGAGACATGCAGGCATACATACATGTAATTCATCTGCATTTACATTCATATCAGGTCCAATTGGCAAAGGTGAAGGGTGGTGACAAGGGGCGTCGTTCTCTTCTTCAGGATAGTGAATGGAACTGGGGCGCTGACCTGGCACAGCGTAACATTATAACCAGGATAGTCCATGACAATGAATAAGTCCATAATAGAACAGCAAAATAGATAAAACAGTATAAAAGTTCTTGGAGGCTCAAAAACAAACATGAGTCCGTACCCAGGTTATTTTCCTAATAAATCACAGAGGCTCTCGTGCGGTGGAGTCCATCTCTGGGCACATTTCCTTTTAAAAGAGCAAAAATCTCAGAGGCTCAGGTTCTTTTGAGTCTGTCTCCGGGCACGGTTCCTTAGTATCAAGTTGCACAATAAAATGACAGCAAAGACAAGTGCTGTAATACCCCTGATCAACCTGAAAAGGGGGTTAAGGGTAAAAGGTGCAACTCAGGAACAGGCACAACTTGGCGTGGGATAGCAAAAGCAGGCAGGAGGTCCTGGAAACAAACTTGGCTTTGTTGACTTTAATACTTCAGTGGTCAACACCCACCACTGAGCCATGGATAAACTGGCAGCAGCAACAAACGACCAGGGAACATAGGACTCCTCCTGTCCTGGAAGGGTTAACAGCATTTTTCGTTGGTGAAATAAATCAAAGGCCTAGCAGGCTGATTCACAGGGGTATGTCATCATTACCCGGCTCTGCTGGCAAGTATGGCCTGTAGTAGTCCTCTACAGGAGGATGTGCCCACATAACGGTGTCAGGGGGAAGCTGCAACGTGAAGGGACCCCTAATTGGTATTGGCCCCATGGGCCTAGGGGTAAACCTTTGGGTGGACCGTACCGGTCCCGGCATGATAATTGTGGGATGAAGTGGAGTGGATACCGCCGCCGCAAGCGGTCCGGTGGGCTCTGTGCAGCAATTCACAGCAACAGGGGGTCTTCTTTGGGGCGCTGGCGGAGCGGTGGCAGCAGAAGGTAGTCTACGGGTGGTGACAGGCACCCTTACCTCGTCCTTCTTCGGCGGCGTCTGGATCCTGGCGGTCGCGATCTTGCGCAGCTCCCGCAACTTCTCCTCCAGCCGGACAATCTGCTCACCGATGCTCTCCGTGTCAGAGTCGCGGTCATCTGCAGCGTACTCAAGTTGTGTGTAGAAATGTGTTCCTGGGTGTAGTAGTGCAATAGACACTAACCTGAGATGGCTGACTCTCTGCATAGGCAGGTGATGGTAGGAAAATGTTCGTGACGCCAGTGCCAATTAAACGGTGGCACGCCGTTTGCTGATAGCAGGAATAAATGAGGAACACTGTGATGTTAAAACAGAACTCCAACTTTAGTAGTTTTAAATATAGAGACATTCACGGAAGCGCAGTTCCTTTGCATACAGTCGATTTTTCAATACGGTTGATGCAGGCAATACAGATGGAGCAAGGTGACTACAGAGTGTTAAACACACAGGACTTGCAGTACAGGAGCTTGCACTCTATTCCTGACTGATCCTGGGACATAGAAAATCTTCTCCAAGGCCCAATACCTTAACTCTGGCGTATATCCTTGGTTCTCTCTTTATAAAGTACCTCCTCTGTTATCTTGAGTACCTCTTACTTTCCTTGACATGCCTCTGTCTCTCCCTCAGCTTCCTCAGCCTCTAGAAGCTTCTGAACAGTGGTCTTCCTGCTTCTGCATATATATATATTCAGGAGGGGAACCTTCTCCTTGGATTCGGAACCCGGTTACAGGGACTGCAATACCCTCTCCTGGTCCGCAGGCTTCAGGCCTGGACTTGTCTCTGACATAGTCTAAGCTCCAGCTTCAGACTACAGGCTGCAGCTTTAGACAGACACTTAGACTAGACTCCCTTTCAAGTACCTCCTCTGTTATCTTGAGTACCTCTTGCTTTCCTTGACATGTCTCTGTCTCTCCCTCAGCTTCCTCAGCCTCTAGAAACTTCAGCACACTCTAGAAACTTCTGACTCGAGGTGTTCCTGCTTCTGCATAGATGAACTCAGGAGGGGAACCTTCTCTTTGAATCTGGAACCCGGTTACAGGGACTGCAATACCCTCTCCTGGTCTGCAGGCTTCCGGCCTGGACTTGACTCTGACATAGTCTAAAACTCCAACTGCTGTAGACTGGCTTTAGACTAGACTCACTTTCCTTTCTCTGACTGGGCCTTATATAAACTAGGGCTCTCTAGCTCCCTCTAGTGACTAGAAGCTGGAATGACACCCCTAGCAGGCCTGTACATGCAAGTGTCATAGTAACAGGGAAATACATAACATTACATTACATGACAATTTATAAAGATGACATATACCAACTTCCCCATAATTAAGGGGGGGACGACAGCACACCAAGTGACACTTTTGTAGTGACGGGCATTACAGTCCCCGTACACTACATACCCCACTGCTTTAAGCTGAGTACGACCTCGTACTCCATCAGGGCTCGCCCAACTGGAATCTCTACCTGAAACAGAAAAAAGAGACATGCAGGCATACATACATGTAATTCATCTGCATTTACATTCATATCAGGTCCAATTGGCAAAGATGAAGGGTGGTGACAAGGGGCGTCGTTCTCTTCTCCTCAGGATAGTGAATGGAACTGGGGCGCTGACCTGGCACAGCATAACATTATAACCAGGATAGTCCATGACAATGAATAAGTCCATAATAGAACAGCAAAATAGATAAAACAGTATAAAAACGGAACTACCCATGATTTTCCTGTGGGTGTATCACAGGCAAGGGCTCACGTGGAGGAGTCCATTCTTGCGCACAAATGTCAAGTAAGGTATTGCCAGTAGCAACTGTTTGGGAGGAGACACCACCAGAATAGTCAAAGTCTCCTAAACGGACTGGCGGGCGTCCCCTGGTCATCCGGGTAGACCTTCTCAAAACAGGGGTCTCCTCTTCCCTCAGAAACGAGGTAGAAGAGAGAGGAGCAACAGGAGGGTCTCCAACAGGGAGATCTTGGTCAGGAACAACTGGAACAACTGGAACAATTAGATCCACTAGAGGGGGAACTGGATCCGGTGCATCTTGAACCAGCTCTTCCGGAGGTGAAGCTACAGTAGGTGCCGGAGCAGGCACCAGCAAGTTCAACCAAGGTGTCAGAAGCCAATGCATGGGATCAGCGTCATACCTCAGATTACTAACAGCCTGCATAGGATCCTCGGGCTGTATTGCTGACTCTGACACAGGATATTCAGATCCAGAACTCTCGGCACTAGGTTCTGGTGTCAGGCAGAGCTTTAACCGGTTTTGGTGTACAATTTGGGATCCCTTGTCTTCCCGGGTGATCTCATAAGTGTGAGTTCCAACATTTGGGATTGCCGTGACAACATAGGGACTTCGCTCCCATTTACTGTCCAATTTACTGGTACGGCGGTTATTCTTTAACCATACCACGGCCCCTATTGTCAAGGGTTCAGCATGGGCTGCTTGATCATAGTCTCTCTGCTGTCGGTCCCTAGCATAGTCCATACGCTCCTGAACAATGGCTTTGGCTGTATTCAATCGCCTTTGATGTTCAGCAACCCAGTCGGTGTTAGGTAATGGGTTAATGCAATCAGGCACGTGTATGTCCAATGAATGATCAGCAGGCAATGTCCCTTGGCGCCCAAACATCAAGTAAAAAGGGGTATACCCGGTGGAACAATGTATGGTATGATTGTATGTGAACATGAGCTGTGGCAACAGACTGGGCCAATCTCCTCTGTTCTCAGGAGGCACGGCCCTCAGCATCTCTATCAAGGTCTGATTCATTTTTTCACATAATCCGTTACCTTGAGGATGGTAGGCCGTTGTCCGGATCTTCTTACAGTTGTGTAAGCAACACAGTTCATGGAACAGATGGGACTCAAAAGCAGGTCCTTGATCGGTGAGGATCTTTTCCGGACATCCATAGGGCAGGAGGAAGTGCTTCCAGAACATTTCGGCTGTAGTCTTGGCTGTCTGGTCTCTCTGGTCTGGCACTGCTACAACAAACTTTGTGAAATGGTCAATAATAGTCATGGCATAAGCATACCCTGAGCGACTAGGCTCCAGTTTCACATGGTCGATGGCGACAAGTTCAAGAGGACGGGTACTTACAATGGGTCTCAGTGGTGCCCTCTGATCATGGTGCTCACTCCGTTTTAAGGCACAGGCTACACACTCTCGACACCACTTCTCCATGTCTTCTCTCATGCCCACCCAGTAAAACCGCTGGCGGATTGTAGCCTCAGTCTTTTGGACCCCAAAGTGACCGGATTGATTGTGGTACATCTCCAACACCATACCTGCATCTCGTCGGGGTATGAGAATCTGGTGCACTCTCTCGTTGGACACTGGGTCTAGGCTTCTCCGTAGCAATAGGCCCTTTTGTATGAAGAGTTGATGGCGCTGTCTCCACAGTTTGATGAGCTCAGGATCTGCACTCTTACGCCGAATCCTCTCAGGGGCTCTGCCACTAGTAATGAAGTCCAACAACTCACCTAGCACTCTACTTTCAGACTGTAGTCTCACCCACCTTTCCTCTTTAGGATCAGGCCTACTGGAGGGTGAAGGAACTGCAGCTCTGTTATTGGTAGCTCGAGCCTGATCCTGTTGAGCAAATTTGTTATAGAAAGCCGGCATCTCTACATCTTCCCAAGCATCTCGCACATCATCAGGAGCTGTCTCTGTGGGAAGCCTGGATAAAGCATCAGCATTATCATTAGTACGTCCAGCACGATACTTTACAGAGAAATTATAGTTGGCAAGGCGAGAGGCCCATCTCTGCTCCAAGGCCCCCAATTTAGCTGTATTTAGATGTGCCAGAGGGTTATTGTCAGTGAATGCAATGAACGGGGTGGCGGCTAGATAATCCTTGAATTTTTCTGTCACCGCCCACACTTATGCCAGGAACTCTAGTTTGAAGGAACTATAATTCTGGTCATTTTTCTCAGCTCCTTTCAGGGAGCGGCTTGCATATGCTATCACTCTCTCTTTTCCCTCTTGGATTTGGGCTAACACCGCTCCCAGGCCTCGCTTGCTAGCATCAGTATAGAGATGGAAGGGCTTGCTATAATCTGGATAACCTAACACTGGAGGCTCGGTCAGTTTCTTTTTTATCAATTGGAACGCTATCTCTCTTTCCTCATTCCACTCAATGGGCACAGGAGTTCTAGGACTTTTCTTGGGTTGCCCCCTCAAGAGTTCCTGGATAGGATCAGCTATTTGAGCAAAATGGGGGATAAAACGTCTATAGTAGCCGGCAAAACCAAGGAAACTCCTCACCTCTTTGACGGTAGTAGGAACCGGCCAATTACGGACAGCTGCTAATTTATCAGGGTCAGGTTGCACTCCCTCTCCGCTTACTACATGCCCCAGGTATCTTACTGCAGGTTTGAGCAGGTGACACTTGGATGGCTTTACCTTTAAGCCATATTTGATAAGGATTTCAAATACTTCTGCCAAATGTTTCAGATGGTCTTCATACGTTTTTGAGTACACAATGACGTCATCTAGATACAGCAGCACTGTTTCGAAGTTTTTGTGAACCAAACACCGTTCCATTAGTCTCTGGAAAGTTCCTGGGGCATTACATAGCCCGAACGGCATACAATTGAATTCGAACAGGCCCATGCGAGTAGTGAAAGCAGTCTTTTCCCTATCTGCAGGGGCCATGGGTACTTGCCAGTAGCCACTGGTCAAGTCCAAGGTGGAGAAATAGGCAGAGGAGCCCAGAGCAGTTAGCGACTCCTCAATGCGGGGCAGTGGGTATGCATCTTTGTGGGTTATTTGATTAATTTTCCTATAATCCACACAGAAACGGATACCACCATCCTTTTTCTTTACAAGGACCAGGGGTGCAGCCCACGGGCTACGGCTGTCCCGGATTACATTAGAGTCTTTCATCTCTTGGATTATTTCTTTTACAGTCTGATATGAAGTAGGCGGTAAAGGTCTGTATCTCTCCTTGATAGGAGGATGAGAGCCAGTAGGTATGGTGTGTTGTATGGCACTAACCTCTCCATAGTCAGTAGCATGCTTACTGAAGGCCTGGTGGTGCTCCTTGACAAGCTGTAGAATCCCTTCTTGTTGATGTTGGGGGGTAGTCTCGTCCCCTACATGGAGCTCTTCCCACCAGGGCACTTGTGGCTGGGTCACCGGCGAACATCCGCTGACTGCAGCTGGCGGCTTTTCTGTCACTGGAAGACGAATGACGTCTTGGAAGGACACCTGGGACAGCTGGGCAACACGGCAATGCTTAGTAAGCGCAACAGGATGATCACTCAGGTTAATCAGACGGACAGGTACTTTACCTTGGGAGACGGTCACCAGGCACTTGGCAGCTCTCACATAAGGGTAATCCTCCATCTGGATTGGTTCTACCAGGGCTGGATAATCTCGGCCTTGGACTCCCAGGACAGCACGACACCATAAAAGAGTTTGAGAATTAGGAGGCAAAGTCACAGGCTTAATATCACTAATCCTGGCAGTACAAATTTCTCCTTTCCCATTAGCAAACCTCTGCTGGGCACTTAACACAGTAATAGTCTTTTGAATCACCCTCCTGGATGCAGAGGAAGCAGTGGGCAAAGTCTGATGTAATACAGCAAGTATTTCTGAATAACAGTTTTTGAAGACATTGGTGCCTAGAATGACAGGGTGTCCTCCTCTGTCACCGGCCTGTACTACGATCACTCCCTGTTGAGGCAGGGTTACTTCTCCCACCTGCAGGGTGGGTTCCCAGTATCCATGAATCTTTACTGGTTTGCCATTGCTGGCGATAATTTCCACCCAGGATTCAGGCGGTTGGGTCAACTGGTTGGTGTCCCAGAACTTTTCAAATGCAGGCAGCTGAATAGTAGTGACCTGAGACCCAGTATCTAATAGGGCTTCAAAGGGGACCCCGTTGATCTCTATATTGATTTTAGGATGGGATCCTACATAACGTGGCATCCAATTTGGATCCTCTGGACCTAGTGTTCTACCTCCCGAGGGGTGGTCCTCAGCCTCAGGGGTTGCCCGTTTAACTGCCAGCACGTGGATTCTGTGTGTCCCAGCTTTTTGCAGTATGTACACACGGGCCGCTTGCGATCTCTATTACGCCTCCCAGGATCCCTGGGGTGAGTCTCTTGGTAAGGAGGTGGGAACGGCCTAGGAGGTGACAGGAATTCTTCATCTAGCATTATGGGTTTTTCCCATTCCTCTATTTTTCTGCACACTTTCTCTAGACTTTTAGTGAGGTGATTTACTTGCTCTGTCAGCATGGCAATAGTATCGGTAGCTGACACTTGAACAGCTTGGCCGGCCTCAGCTCGGTTAGTGATAAGCGGTTTTGGCATGCAGGCTGATGACTCAGGTGGGGTGCTCAACTCAGGAGATACTGCGGACCCCAGAATTTTTATAGCCAGTTCTTTAAAGTCCAGAAAGGCACTGTTAGGGTGCTGGGCGGCCAGCATCTTTAACTGGGTCCTTATTTGTTCACTAGACACCCCGTTGATAAATTGTTCCCTCAGGGTCTGGTCCTGGTTATCAGCCTCTTTGGGATCTATCTGAATTACAGCCCCTAAAGCCTCCTGAAGTGATAGGGCATAGTCACGGAGGGACTCACCGGACTTCTGTTTCTTGCCAAAGAAATGCATCTTTATCTCTGAGGCAGTCCTAGTTTCAAAAGTGGCCCTGAGGCGGGTGAATATCTGTTCTAGAGTACTCCGCTCAGTAGCAGGCCAGGATAATACCTCCCTGCGGGCAGCTCCCTCCAGCTGCGCTAGCAGGATTTCCATTTGCTGGTCGGCATTTATGGGGTACAGTTTGAATAATGCCAGCAACTTTTCTTTAAAGTCCCTTAGGATATGGGTCTCTCCTCTGTAGCGGGGGAACCATGGGGCACCGAAATAGTAAGGCATGGTAAAGGGCATCATGCTGGGGGCTGTAGGATGATTAGGAGCCGCAAGCTCTCCCGGGGCCGGCTGCTCAGGCACTCCCGGTTCTGACACGGTAGCTTATTGCGATGTGGCCGCTGGTGACTAAAGGGGCCGGAACAATCCCCTTCCCTCCGGTTACAAGTTCTTACCGGTATCGCCGGGTTTGCGCAGTCCAAGTCTCGAGAGATTCCGGACGTCCTGAGTACGCGGTGACGTAGAAGAAGCAGGGCCGCGGCGGTGCGATGATGACGAGGGGCGGGATTCTCTGTGTCTTTGCAGGGCTCCGCCCACGAAGGTCCTCAGCAGCGCGGGAAACTTTACTCCAGGCGGCCGGTGGCCATCTTTAGCAAAACGCTGTCCATTCACTGACAGCAAGCAGGATTGTAAAAAGTCCACAAAACCACACTCCAATGTGGCGATTTTCTTCCTCTTGGTAGCGCAACACTGCACAGCGCTTTTTAGAGGTTTTAGGAACACTTTTGGTATGATTTTCAGTCCACAAAGTCCACTTTAAATAAACAGGCAATTTGTCACTTTGGTCACAGGGCAACTGTATAAGGCACAAAGTTCACGCTTCTTGCACTAGAAAGCGTGCGTATCCTGTTCGTGACGCCAAAAGAGAGGTGCAGCGTACTCAAGTTGTGTGTAGAAATGTGTTCCTGGGTGTAGTAGTGCAATAGACACTAACCTGAGACGGCTGACTCTCTGCATAGGCAGGTGATGGTAGGAAAATGTTCGTGACGCCAGTGCCAATTAAACGGTGGCACGCCGTTTGCTGATAGCAGGAATAAATGAGGAACATCGTGATTTTAAAACAGAACTCCAACTTTAGTAGTTTTAAATATAGAGACATTCACGGAAGCGCAGTTCCTTTGCATACAGTCGATTTTTCAATACGGTTGATGCAGGCAATACAGATGGAGCAAGGTGACTACAGAGTGTTAAACACACAGGACTTGCAGTACAGGAGCTTGCACTCTGTTCCTGACTGATCCTGGGACATAGAAAATCTTCTCCAAAGCCCAATACTTTAACTCTGGCGTATATCCTTGGTTCTCTCTTTATAAAGTACCTCCTCTGTTATCTTGAGTACCTCTTACTTTCCTTGACATGCCTCTGTCTCTCCCTCAGCTTCCTCAGCCTCTAGAAGCTTCTGAACAGTGGTCTTCCTGCTTCTGCATATATATATATTCAGGAGGGGAACCTTCTCCTTGGATTCGGAACCCGGTTACAGGGACTGCAATACCCTCTCCTGGTCCGCAGGCTTCAGGCCTGGACTTGTCTCTGACATAGTCTAAGCTCCAGCTTCAGACTACAGGCTGCAGCTTTAGACAGACACTTAGACTAGACTCCCTTTCACTTCCCTGACTGGGCCTTATATAAACTAGGGCTCTCTAGCTCCCTCTAGTGACTAGAAGCTGGAATGACACCCCTAGCAGGCCTGTACATGCAAGTGTCATTGTAACAGGGAAATACATAACATTACATTACATGACAATTTATAAAGATGACATATACCAACTTCCCCATAATTAAGGGGGGGACGACAGCACACCAAGTGACACTTTTGTAGTGACGGGCATTACAGTCCCCGTACACTACACATCTGCTGGCGCCGCCGGCGCAGGTACTGTCACCGATGGCACGGACTCGGCCTCTGCAGGTTCTAGTGATGCATCGGGTCTCCGACCCCTCCGGAAGTTCTCAAAGGTATTTCGAAGTCCCTTTAGATTTTCCATCTCTTGCATGGTCTTCTCCCGACGAGGCAGCTCGGGGGAAGGGTAAGGGCTCACCCATTTTTCCAACACGGTTGGCTGCCAGAAGACGTTAGGCCCAATGAAGGAGCTCCGCTCCTGGAAGGCGTGATGGGCCAGCTCTGGAGAGCGTTCCGGTTCCCGCTCGCAGCCAGAGTAGTCTTCTTCTTCTGCCTCCCAGTCCTCAGGTTCTCGCTTGGGACGGGTCACGGCAGTGGCATAAGGGCCTCTCAGGCTCTCGGCAGGGGTAAACTCCACTTCCTCTCCCTCGCGGAGGCTGTGCTGATAGGAAGGGAGGTAGTCTCTCTTGACAGACCTTCTATTAACATATAAGTCTCTGCCAGTCAGGTAATCTTGTATGAACCCGTAGCCACGGGCTTTGTCAAAGGACACCACCAACCCCTTTCTCCTTTCCAGGCGGGGTTGGGTGTTGGTGTGTCTTTCATGGATTGTCTTGGTCAACTCTTCATAATAGATCTTGGTCTTTGTATTCCGCTTTATAGCGGCCTCCCGGATCTCTGCCATAAGTGACGACCACTTGAAAGAGGGTTGAAAGAAGTCTCTCCAAGAGCCATAGCAGGGCTCTGGTTCTTTCTCCCGTGGCGGGCAGGCGGGTTTCTCCGGTCCCGGAGAGTAGGCCGGTGGAGCCTCCTCTGGCTCTACACCAATAGCACTCATTTTTGAAATCTCAGGTGCGGACGTTGCAGCAACGCTCTGTTCACTTTCCAACATGCTCGATCCTTCTCTGGAGAGCGATAGGGTCGCGTCAATTAAATCAGCCAGCTCCTCCCCTCGCACTGGGAGGCCGCCCCCCAGGTATTCCAGTATATGGAAGGCGGTGTCCATGCTGGCAGACATGCAAATGTCCAGATAAGCAGTGGCGCCTGACCTTGAACTCCTTCCCGCTATTTCCTCAGAAAGGCGCCAATTTTCCCCGCCTTTTCGGGACGAAGATGACGCAGCAGTAAATTCAGCAAGCTCAGCGGCCATCTTTAGCAAGAAACGCTGTCTATTCACTGACAGCAAGCAGGATGATGAAAAGTCCACAAAACCACACTCCGATGTGGCGATTTCTTTCCTCTTGATAGCGCAACACTGTACAGCGCTTTTTGGAGGTTTTAGGCACACTTTGGGTATGTTTTTCAGTCCACAAAGTCTACTTTAATAAAACAGGCAATTTGTCACTTTGGTCACAGGGCAACTGTATAAGGCACAAAGTTCACGCTTCTTGCACTGGAAAGCGTGCGTATCCTGTTCGTGACGCCAAAAGAGAGGTGCAGCGTACCCAAGTGGTGTGTAGAAATGTGTTCCTGGGTGTAGTAGTGCAATAGACGCTAACCTGAGACGGCTGACTCTCTGCATAGGCAGGTGATGGTAGGAAAATGTTCGTGACGCCAGTGCCAATTAAACGGTGGCACGCCGTTTGCTGATAGCAGGAATAACTGAGGAACCGCGTGATGTTAAAACAAAACTCCAACTTTAGTAGTTTCCATATAGAGACATTAACGGAAGCACAGTTCCTTTGCATACAGTTGATTTTTCAATACGGTCGATGCAGGCAATACAGATTAAGCAAGGTGACTTCAGAGTGTGAAACACAGGACTTGCAGTACAGGAGCTTGCACTCTATTCCTGACTGATCCTGGGACATAGAAAATCTTCTCCAAGGCCCAATACCTTAACTCTGGCGTATATCCTTGGTTCTCTCTTTATAAAGTACCTCCTCTGTTATCTTGAGTACCTCTTGCTTTCCTTGACATGTCTCTGTCTCTCCCTCAGCTTCCTCAGCCTCTAGAAACTTCAGCACACTCTAGAAACTTCTGACTCGAGGTGTTCCTGCTTCTGCATAGATGAACTCAGGAGGGGAACCTTCTCTTTGAATCTGGAACCCGGTTACAGGGACTGCAATACCCTCTCCTGGTCTGCAGGCTTCCGGCCTGGACTTGACTCTGACATAGTCTAAAACTCCAACTGCTGTAGACTGGCTTTAGACTAGACTCACTTTCCTTTCTCTGACTGGGCCTTATATAAACTAGGGCTCCCTAGCTCCCTCTAGTGACTAAGAGCTGGAATGACACCCCTAGCAGGCCTGTACATGCAAGTTTCACAGTAACAGGGAAATACATAGCATTACATTACATGACAATTTATAAAGATGACATATACCAACTTCCCCATAATTAAGGAGGGACGACAGCACACCAAGTGACACTTTTGTAGTGACGGGCATTACAGTCCCCGTACACTACACTTCCATCGGGCAAGGTCATTCTGCCATGTGTCATCCTCCTCTTTTAGTAGATCACTGACATACTGTGGATGTTCTTGGTGGGTGTCTCCTGAATAATATGGGAGCCAAGGGGCCCCAAAGTGGTTTGGCATAGTAAGAGGCATGATGCATGTGGCTGCTGCTGCTGCTGGTGGAGCTGGTCGATCAGTTAGGTTCAAGTGGGTGCTATCTTCTCTGTCAGACATGGCTTCTGATACCCTGTACCATACTAAAGGGGTCAGTGTAAGCAGAAAAGTGCGCGTTGCTATGGGCAACGGCAGCAGAATTGGTGCGTGGCTTCTTTAAGTGTCGCTGCAACTGAGCAATTTTGTGGAGTACGATGCTCTGGCAGGCAGATAATGGCCCCAAACAGTCTTTAGCAAGGTTATTTTCCCCAGCAGTACTCACTCAGACCTCTGGATGTTGCTTCTCAGGATCTAGGGAAGAAGGAACTGCATTTTCCCTTTTCCAAAATGGCCGCTGCTTCCACTTCCTGTATTGGTGCAGTCGATTTCTTTGTCCTCCTGGAAAACTTGTACTGAGCACTTTAGTTCCTTCTGCTGCAAGAATGGTTCCTTTGTGGAGGCGGGCTGTTTGGTTCCCTCCCCTCTGCTGGGTGGATGTCTTCCTTTCAATACATGATGCCCAAATACAAGATGGCCGATTTACCTCTGTTTTGCCACAGTGCTGCAACTGATGCAGATTCACACTCTCCAGAAGTAAGTAGATGCTATAAATTCTGTTGTAGGGGGTTTTACAGAAAGAGGGGGCCTTCCAGGCGCAAAAGTTGATCCTGTTCGTGATGCCAAGATTGCAATGGGCGCCTCCGCCCAGGGCCCTCTATATAACGCGCCCCAGGTGTAGGAATGCAGAGTGGTATAGTGCAGCCTAAAATGTCTCTTTGTGTGTCACGGTGCTTCTACCTGGATACCGATGGACCCCAGGCATTGGCTCCGAAGCAATAAATAGGGGGAATAATTGAGGGATGTAAGAATAACTTGAGTCCAGACCTTAAGATGCAGTTAAAAAGCAGCTTTACTTTGGTAGACTTTCATCAAACACAATCTTCCAACTTTGTCTTGGTCCCAGCAGGCATTAAAACTCTGGCAGGCAAACTCGTCCCTGCTACATCTGTTGCTCTCTGGCTCTGCTGTACTGACAGGTTGGCTGTATAACTCAGCTTCTTCTGTATGCAGCTCTTCTTTCTTTGTAGTCTGTCTCTAGATTATGCCAGGGAATTATGCTCCTGGCTTTAAGGGTTCTGCCTCCATGGGCAGCTGAGGGTGCTCTGGCTGGCTTGGGCACGTCCAGCAGAGACATCCCCTGCACTTGCTTCCCTTAGCTGGGGGTAAGCTAGACCAACTAGCCCTGGTCTCCACCCTTACTATAGGAAATAGGACTCGCCCACTTCTCCACAGAGTGAGGGTTTAGAATGGAATGGAAATCTCTATTCTATGTAACTGTAGCTCTGACATGTTTGCTGCCACCTGCTGGTGAACCAGGCACATTACATTTGAACATAACAATTGCAAACATTAGAAATGAACAGTGTATAGGACCTGAACAAAATACACAAGATGACATTATATTAGACCAATAAAGACAGTAGCAGGGTGAAAAAGTGGTAATGCCACTCTGGAGCATTACATATGGGCCCCTTGGAAAGCTTACCGTCACAAACATGCTAGCTGACTCCTCTGACCCCAAATGAGGACCAAATCGGATCCTGAAGTGAATCGTTACATCCACTGCCCATATTACACTGATTTGTCTGTACTAATCTTACTATGGAAACCTTCAATAAAAAGAGATTTGTAAAAAAAAAATGGATGTTGGATTTAATCAGGCATGTGTGAATATACACTTTTAGGGCTCATGCACAGGAACATGTCCGTGTGCACGCCGTTTGCGGATGCGGACCAATTCCCTTGAAGAGATGGTCTGCACTGCAAAAACAATAGGACATGTTCTATCTTTTTGCAGTGCGATGGCACGGACTGAAATCCCACGGATGCGCTTTGTAATGCTTCTATGGACTCTGTATCTTGCAGATTGTAGACCCATTCAAGTCAATATGGTGTGCACAGGTCCGTTGCCCGTATTTTGTGGACCCGCTGTTTGCGGGTTGCAATACGGGCACGGGGCACACACGTTCGTGTGCTGTCTGTAGAACACCAGGAAGATATTTTCTTTGAAAAAAGATGGTGCAGCATAGAATAGCCACTAGGTGGTGCTGTTTTTTCTATATTGATTTACTTGGGAGTATAAACTAGGCTACAGCACAGAAAGCTCTACTGAGTGTCAGTACAGAGAAGACACAGCCCCAGAAGTTTTAATTGGTAGTAAGCAAATAATACGTTAGGAAGTAAATCATAAACGACCGGTTTAATATGCACCATAACACAAAACCTAATTATTTTCTCTGGGATTTATAGCATAGTGCACCCAATACAAGAATGCTCTATGAATACCATATGGCGATATAGAAACATAGAATGTGTCGGCAGATAAGAACCATTTGGCCCATCTAGTCTGCCCAATATACTGAATACTATGAATAGCCCTTGGCCCTATCTTATATGAAGGATGGCCTTATGCCTATCCCATGCATGCTTAAACTCCTTCACTGTATTTGCAGCTACCACTTATGCAGGAAGGCTATTCCATGCATCCACTACTCTCTCAGTAAAGTAATACTTCCTGATATTACTTTTAAACCTATAGAAACATAATATGTTGTATTGATGAATTATATTGTTTCATTGAGGACCTTCCACTAACAATAATGCTACTAGTTATTGACTGTGTGCAATAGGTATTATGCACAACACTTAAAGGGTTTCTGTCATCAGAAATAACGTTATGTAGCTGACTGACATTAGCGATGTACTAATGTCGGCAGTACATACCAGTATGCTTTATAACTCCCTGCCTGCCGCCGTTCTCTTAAAATGAAGACTTTTAAAATATGCTAATGAGCCTCTAGGTGCTACTGGGGCGTTGCTTCAGCACCTAGAGGTCTACTCACCCTTTGGCATGCCCAGGTCCTCTTGAATGACTGTCGAGTTCTCCTCATCGTCACATAAATCCCGCGCCGTCCCGTTTAGTATTCGGCGCAGGTGCAGTGAGTGAAGGACGCCCTACTGATGCCAGCTTCCTCACTGCGCCTGCACTGAGGGAAGGAAGCCGGCAATAGGAGCGCATCCTCCACTTACTGCGCCTGCGCCGAATACTAAACGGGACGGCGCAGGCGCAGGATTTATTTGACGATGAGGGGAACTCGACAGTCAATCATCCGGACCTGGGCATGCCAAAGGGCGAGTAGACCGAGCCTCTAGGTGCTGAAGCAACGCCCCAGTAGCACCTAGAGGCTTATTAGCATATTTTAAGTCTTTATTTTAAGAGAACGGCGGCAGGCAGGGAGTTATAAAGCATACTGGTAGGTACTGATGACATATTAGTACATCGCTAATGTCAGTCAGCTACATAACGTTATTTCTGATGACAGAAACCCTTTAAAGGGGTTGTCTCACCTTGTTATTTCCAGTTTCCCTCGCTGCTCCCAGGGCCTCTATTCCCTGCTTGCTGGGGGTGGAGATGAAATTTAAGATACAAACCACAGCAAGCAGGGCACGGAGGATGCAACCCTGCCCCTTGTTTTCACGTGCTTGCTCCCGAGGTTGTCATTGTAGTTGAATCAGCAGCAGCCTGTGGGATAGCACTGCAGATTGTGCTGAGAGAAATCGGGTACCTCCATATAGCACAGCTACAGGGATGTAGCGCATGTGCAATGAGCAGGACACTGGGTCAGTTGGGGCTGCTATGCAGTGGGTCAGATTTAGGTGTAATTAAGTTTGTGACGCCAGTTGCAGCTTGCGCAGGTACTGTAAAAGGGCCCTTTAAGATGGTATAGCTCATGAACTAGGTGAGGAATGCCAGAGGGGGATAATGTCTCTGTATAGCAGATTTGGTAGTGTCAACGGTGTCTCCTACCTTTAGTATGGCTGGACTCCTGTATCCTGGCTCACATGCAACAAAATTGAGTGTTGTAAATAGGAGTAATTGAGGAATGATGGAATTCCACACAGAAAAGAGGGTCCAACTTGTCTTTACTTGATGTGATAAGTGGCAGCTTTGGTTCCATACAATGTTACAGCATTAGTCTTTAGGTCCCAGCAGGTGTTGGCAATATGTGGCAGGGATTATATCTATATATTCTGCATCTGGACATACGCCTTGTAGAATCTGGCAGGTATCTATCTTCTGCTCTGTCTTGGGTTCTGCTTGGTTTGGGCCTGACTAGCTATGGAGGTACTTATCTTCTCCTTGTTCTGGAATCTGTACTTACAGGACTGCTCGCAGGGAATGGTGGTTTCGTCCTGGAGATCTAGAAGTTCTGCAGTTGCTGCTTTCTTTGTCATCCAGCTGAGGTAAGGAACTCAGGCTGGGAATGTTGCTTTGGGCCTCAGGTTAGGCCTGAATCCTTGGTTGGGATCCCTGTTTCTCTGGGAGCTCCTATTCACACACAGCCTACCCCAACAGGGGGGCTGGTGCACACTCACTAAAACTTTCTGTCCTCCCTCTGAAGTAAGAGTGGGAACATTCCACTCCTCCTCAGATGGGGGAAGCTAGCCTGGAATAGTCTATTCCAGTCTAGGTATACTAACTCTAACCATGGTTTGCCTTCATATTGCTGCCACCTGCTGGTGTACATTTGGAATTACAGCAAATATATAAAATACTGACATAGATATGGCAATGCACATTGAGATTACATAGGATATTAACACATTCACATCTTAACATAATGAAGCTGGGTGACAGAGAGTTTAGTGACATACTCTGGGATGTTACACATGCCCTGTAGCCAGTGGCGTACATAGAAAAGTAAGGGCCCCATAGCAATAATAAAACCAGGCCCCCCACACAGGACAGAAGGGTTTCTGCCTAAACCCTTTTCAATGACCCTTGGGCCTTTTTCCACAGCTTTATTTGTTAAAAGTTCTTCCTGTAGAGGGTAGAGTCCTGACCAAGTTTTCACATCCAGTAGAAGAGGAGAAAATCCTAAATAAGACTGGGCCCCCTTTTGCCCTGGACTTCATAGCAGTCGCATGGTCTGCCACTATGGTAGTTACTAGAGATAAGCGAATAAAATAAAAAAATCGTTTCGCCGGTTTGCCGAATTTTTCAGGAAAAATTTGGTTTGATCCGAATATATTCACAGAAAATTACTTTAAAAACGGCTATTTCCTGGCTGCTGAGAGCCTTTATAGTGGTGTAGAACACTGTGCCTTGCAGTAACACGCATAGGAAGTCTGCTTTGGTAGTGAAATAATACTGTGAGTCCGTATGACATGCATATGACAGGCGTCGCTCTTAGAATCACTGCACACTTCACAGTCACGGGGCCAAAACTGACCAAATAACTCAAGTATGAACTCAACCTTACAGGTTGATGTTAGCGCCAAGAAGAAGCGCACACCGTTGCCAGCTGATTCCACATAGATGTCTACAGAACCTGTTCTATTAAACGTGTATACAAGTAGAGCCCCCCGGACAGAATGGAGAGGGTGTCCGCAGTAAGTTTTTATTGACGTCACTAATTTGCCCTTCCTCTGATCCGTCAGAACAATAACGCACAAAAAACGGATCCTGTCTGTGGAGCATACGCCTTCACTCGGTCAGCATTTGTTCAGTAATCCATCAGTATTGCTAATGCCCCCCAAAAAAACAGGAGTGGATCTAAAACAGAGATGACACGTAAATTAAATATTTGCATGTCTTCTGTGTTTTGTACCCACTCCTGCTTTTGGCTAGTGATGTCGCGAACATAAAATTTTCAGTTCGCGAACAGCGAACGCGAACTTCCGCAAATGTTCGCGAACTGGCGAACCGGGCGAACCGCCATAGACTTCAATAGACAGGCGAATTTTAAAACCCACAGGGACTCTTTCTGGCCACAATAGTGATGAGAAAGTTGTTTCAAGGGGTCTAACACCTGGACTGTGGCATGCCGGAGGGGGATCTATGGCAAAACTCCCATGGAAAATTACGTAGTGGACGCAGAGTCGGGTTTTAATCCATAAAGGGCATAAATCAACTAACATTCCTAAATTGTTTGGAATAACGTGCTTTAAAACATCCAGTGTGTGTATACGATCAGGTATGATGTTGTATCGATCAGGTAGTGTAAGGGTTACGCCCGCATCACAGACATTGACAGACCAAACTCCCCTTTTAATGCACCGCAAACAGTTCATTTGCACAACCGCAAACTCCCCATTTGCACAAGGTTGGATACCAAGCTAGCCACGTCCCGGTGATGTCATTGAAGGTTTCTTCCTCCACCCAGCCACGTACAACACCAAGGGTCCCCGAAAGGTCAATTGAATTGATTTTTCGAACGGGGAGATGGTTAAAAAAACGCTGGCTCCCTCCCCTTTGTTTTTATCCACGGTGACTGCGTCTGCGCCGTGCAATTTACTGTCACACCCGATATGAGTGGTATTTTCTGTAGTACTATTCTCATCAGTTTAATCCCTCTAACGTCCCCAATCTGGGTGCCATTTATTGAATAGATTTTTCGAACGGGGAGATGGTATCAGTGGTTGGCACTGGCAGTGGGCACACTACAGTCAGTAGAAGCGGGCCTGACACACACTGGCAGCAGGCAAGCAACTGAAATTACACTAAAGTGTAAAAATTAAATGCCTTATTTATCGGCAAGCTACTGTGCCACCCGGTATGAGTGGTTGGCACTGGCAGTGGGCACACTACAGTCAGTGGAAGAGGGCCTGACACACACTGGCAGCAGGCAAGCAACTGAATTTAGACTACTGTCTAAAAATTAAATGCCTTATTTATCGGCAAGCTACTGTGCCACCCGGTATCAGTGGTTGGCACTGGCAGTGGGCACACTACAGTCAGTGGAAGCGGGCCTGACACACACTGGCAGCAGGCAAGCAACTGAATTTAGACTACTGTCTAAAAATTAAATGCCTTATTTATCGGCAAGCTACTGTGCCACCCGGTATCAGTGGTTGGCACTGGCAGTGGGCACACTACAGTCAGTTGAAGTCGGCCTGACACACACTAGCAGCAGGCAAGCAGCTGAAATTACACTAAAGTGTAAAAATTAAATGCCTTTTTTATGCAAAGTCCTGTGCCAGCCGGTATGAGTGGTGGGCACTGGCAGTGGGCACACTACAGTCAGTGGAAGTCAGCCTGACACACACTGGCAGGCAACTAACCTTAGATTAAAGTGTAAAAATTAAGTGCCTATTTTTTAAGCAAAGTCCTGTGCCACTCGGTATGACAGGGGTGGGCACTGGCAGTGGGCACACTACAGTCAGTTGAAGTCGGCCTGACACACACTAGCAGCAGGCAAGCAGCTGAAATTACATTAAAGTGTAAAAATTAAATGCCTTTTTTAAGCAAAGTCCTGTGCCAGCCGGTATGAGTGGTGGGCACTGGCAGTGGGCACACTACAGTCAGTGGAAGTCAGCCTGACACACACTGGCAGGCAACTAACCTTAGATTAAAGTGTAAAAATTAAGTGCCTATTTTTTAAGCAAAGTCCTGTGCCACTCGGGATGACAGGGGTGGGCACTGGCAGTGGGCACACTACAGTCAGTTGAAGTCGGCCTGACACACACTGGCAGGCAACTAACCTTAGATTAAAGTGTAAAAATGAAGTGCCTTTTTTTTAAGCAAAGTCCTGTGCCACACGGGATGACAGGGGTGGGCACTGGCAGTGGGCACACTACAGTCAGTTGAAGTCGGCCTGACACACACTAGCAGCAGGCAAGCAGCTGAAATTACACTAAAGTGTAAAAATTAAATGCCTTTTTTATGCAAAGTCCTGTGCCAGCCGGTATGAGTGGTGGGCACTGGCAGTGGGCACACTACAGTCAGTGGAAGTCAGCCTGACACACACTGGCAGGCAACTAACCTTAGATTAAAGTGTAAAAATTAAGTGCCTATTTTTTAAGCAAAGTCCTGTGCCACTCGGGATGACAGGGGTGGGCACTGGCAGTGGGCACACTACAGTCAGTTGAAGTCGGCCTGACACACACTGGCAGGCAACTAACCTTAGATTAAAGTGTAAAAATGAAGTGCCTTTTTTTTAAGCAAAGTCCTGTGCCACACGGGATGACAGGGGTGGGCACTGGCAGTGGGCACACTACAGTCAGTTGAAGTCGGCCTGACACACACTAGCAGCAGGCAAGCAGCTGAAATTACACTAAAGTGTAAAAATTAAATGCCTTTTTTATGCAAAGTCCTGTGCCAGCCGGTATGAGTGGTGGGCACTGGCAGTGGGCACACTACAGTCAGTGGAAGCGGGCCTGACACACACTGGCAGCAGGCAAGCAACTGAATTTAGACTACTGTCTAAAAATTAAATGCCTTATTTATCGGCAAGCTACTGTGCCACCCGGTATCAGTGGTTGGCACTGGCAGTGGGCACACTACAGTCAGTTGAAGTCGGCCTGACACACACTAGCAGCAGGCAAGCAGCTGAAATTACACTAAAGTGTAAAAATTAAATGCCTTTTTTATGCAAAGTCCTGTGCCAGCCGGTATGAGTGGTGGGCACTGGCAGTGGGCACACTACAGTCAGTGGAAGTCAGCCTGACACACACTGGCAGGCAACTAACCTTAGATTAAAGTGTAAAAATTAAGTGCCTATTTTTTAAGCAAAGTCCTGTGCCACTCGGTATGACAGGGGTGGGCACTGGCAGTGGGCACACTACAGTCAGTTGAAGTCGGCCTGACACACACTAGCAGCAGGCAAGCAGCTGAAATTACATTAAAGTGTAAAAATTAAATGCCTTTTTTAAGCAAAGTCCTGTGCCAGCCGGTATGAGTGGTGGGCACTGGCAGTGGGCACACTACAGTCAGTGGAAGTCAGCCTGACACACACTGGCAGGCAACTAACCTTAGATTAAAGTGTAAAAATTAAGTGCCTATTTTTTAAGCAAAGTCCTGTGCCACTCGGTATGACAGGGGTGGGCACTGGCAGTGGGCACACTACAGTCAGTGGAAGTCAGCCTGACACACACTGGCAGGCAACTAACCTTAGATTAAAGTGTAAAAATTAAGTGCCTATTTTTTAAGCAAAGTCCTGTGCCACTCGGTATGACAGGGGTGGGCACTGGCAGTGGGCACACTACAGTCAGTTGAAGTCGGCCTGACACACACTAGCAGCAGGCAAGCAGCTGAAATTACATTAAAGTGTAAAAATTAAATGCCTTTTTTAAGCAAAGTCCTGTGCCAGCCGGTATGAGTGGTGGGCACTGGCAGTGGGCACACTACAGTCAGTGGAAGTCAGCCTGACACACACTGGCAGGCAACTAACCTTAGATTAAAGTGTAAAAATTAAGTGCCTATTTTTTAAGCAAAGTCCTGTGCCACTCGGGATGACAGGGGTGGGCACTGGCAGTGGGCACACTACAGTCAGTTGAAGTCGGCCTGACACACACTGGCAGGCAACTAACCTTAGATTAAAGTGTAAAAATGAAGTGCCTTTTTTTTAAGCAAAGTCCTGTGCCACACGGGATGACAGGGGTGGGCACTGGCAGTGGGCACACTACAGTCAGTTGAAGTCGGCCTGACACACACTAGCAGCAGGCAAGCAGCTGAAATTACACTAAAGTGTAAAAATTAAATGCCTTTTTTATGCAAAGTCCTGTGCCAGCCGGTATGAGTGGTGGGCACTGGCAGTGGGCACACTACAGTCAGTGGAAGTCAGCCTGACACACACTGGCAGGCAACTAACCTTAGATTAAAGTGTAAAAATTAAGTGCCTATTTTTTAAGCAAAGTCCTGTGCCACTCGGTATGACAGGGGTGGGCACTGGCAGTGGGCACACTACAGTCAGTTGAAGTCGGCCTGACACACACTAGCAGCAGGCAAGCAGCTGAAATTACATTAAAGTGTAAAAATTAAATGCCTTTTTTAAGCAAAGTCCTGTGCCAGCCGGTATGAGTGGTGGGCACTGGCAGTGGGCACACTACAGTCAGTGGAAGTCAGCCTGACACACACTGGCAGGCAACTAACCTTAGATTAAAGTGTAAAAATTAAGTGCCTATTTTTTAAGCAAAGTCCTGTGCCACTCGGGATGACAGGGGTGGGCACTGGCAGTGGGCACACTACAGTCAGTTGAAGTCGGCCTGACACACACTGGCAGGCAACTAACCTTAGATTAAAGTGTAAAAATGAAGTGCCTTTTTTTTAAGCAAAGTCCTGTGCCACACGGGATGACAGGGGTGGGCACTGGCAGTGGGCACACTACAGTCAGTTGAAGTCGGCCTGACACACACTAGCAGCAGGCAAGCAGCTGAAATTACACTAAAGTGTAAAAATTAAATGCCTTTTTTATGCAAAGTCCTGTGCCAGCCGGTATGAGTGGTGGGCACTGGCAGTGGGCACACTACAGTCAGTGGAAGTCAGCCTGACACACACTGGCAGGCAACTAACCTTAGATTAAAGTGTAAAAATTAAGTGCCTATTTTTTAAGCAAAGTCCTGTGCCACTCGGGATGACAGGGGTGGGCACTGGCAGTGGGCACACTACAGTCAGTTGAAGTCGGCCTGACACACACTGGCAGGCAACTAACCTTAGATTAAAGTGTAAAAATGAAGTGCCTTTTTTTTAAGCAAAGTCCTGTGCCACACGGGATGACAGGGGTGGGCACTGGCAGTGGGCACACTACAGTCAGTTGAAGTCGGCCTGACACACACTAGCAGCAGGCAAGCAGCTGAAATTACACTAAAGTGTAAAAATTAAATGCCTTTTTTATGCAAAGTCCTGTGCCAGCCGGTATGAGTGGTGGGCACTGGCAGTGGGCACACTACAGTCAGTGGAAGTCAGCCTGACACACACTGGCAGGCAACTAACCTTAGATTAAAGTGTAAAAATTAAGTGCCTTTTTTTAAGCAAAGTCCTGTGCCACACGGAATGACAGGGGTGAGCACTGGCAGTGGGCACACTACAGTCTGTGGGCCTGCAGCTCCTCACACACAGGCAGGCCAGGCAACTGCAATATGTATATAAAGGAAAAAAAAAAAGCAGACTAATGTTGCAGCCCTAAAAAGGGCTTTTTGGGGTGCTGTCAGGACGCTGTCCTTACAGCAGAGATCAGATGAGTCTTTCAGGACTGGAGTGGACACTGAATTCACTAGCCTAGCTATCGATTTCCCAATTAAATCAGCAGCAGTTACAGTCTCCCTCCTCTCACTAAGACTGCAGCTTCAGAATGAATCTAAAATGGATGCTGTGCAGGAGGTGGGAGGGTCTGGGAGGGAGGGTATGCTGCTGATTGGCTGGAATGTGTCTGCTGACTGTGAGGTACAGGGTCAAAGTTTGCTCAATGATGATGTATAGGGGGCGGACCGAACATCGCATGTGTTCGCCCGGCAGAGGCGAACGCGAACAAGCTATGTTCGCCGGGAACTGTTCGCCGTCGGGTAGTTCGGGCCATCTCTACTTTTGGCTACCAAATCATAAGCCAGTTCTGATGGGACCATGCAGGCCTTACAGCTGCTACACAGACAGGATCCGTTGTGCATCTCATTTTTCCTTCTTTCTGACAGATAAGAAGAAAGGTCAAATAAATCATGATGTCAGCCAGGCCGAAAGGCAAAATAGTGGCCCAGTCATGAAGTGGGGAGGGTGGGAACAGCATGAGAAGTCCACAGAGTGGACCTATGACATATTGATGAGGTGGAAGCAGCATGAGGAGACCACAGAGTGGCCCAGTGACATAGTGGTGAGGTGGCAGCAGCATGAGGAGGCCACAGTGTGGCAAGGTGACATAGTGTGGAGATGGCAGCAGCAGTATCAGGATACCACAGAGTGGCAAGGTGACATAGTGTGGAGATTGCAGTAGCAGCAGCATCCGGATACTACAGAGTGGCAAGGTGACATAGTCTGGAGATGGCAGCATCATCAGGATACCACAGAGTGGCAAGGTGACATAGTGTGGAGATGGCAGTAGCAGCAGCAACATCAGGATACCACAGAGTGGCAAGGTGACATAGTGTGGAGATGGCAGTAGCAGCAGCATCAGCATTTGGATACCACAGAGTGGCAAGGTGAAATAGTGTGGCGATGGCAGTAGCAGCTGCATCAGGAGACCAAAAAGTGACCCTGTGACAGAGTGGGGCAGTGGGTGTCAATACTAGTACCCGCTGACGAAGGTGGATGAAAGAAGGAGCACTTGGCATCAGATGTGTGACATCAGGTGGATGGCAGCATCAAAGTAGTAGCTGAGGCAGGTAGCCATAAGAAACCGGTCTCTTTTGTCAAAGTGTTGGTGTGGCACCATGGATGATCTAGTCTGATGCATCAGGAATTGGTGGTTGGAAATCCTGGCTGATCCTGTCACCTGAGTAGAAAAACCACCCATTTCGCTACACATTGCCTGTGCTCCAATGTCCCCCTCCTCCTCCTCTACCAGTTCAGCCCCCGCAGGGCTAATGTGGCCGTGAGATCTAGCCACCACGTCTCCAGTCCCCTGACCGGCCATTGTTACCACCATCTGTTCCAGGACATAAAGCAGTGGAATTACGTCATTCATACCGTAGTCCTGGTGACTGACAAATAATGTGGCGTCCTCAAAAGGCCTGAGCAAACGGCAGGTGTCACGCATGAGCTGCCACTGACTAACATCGAAGTTACATAAGGGAGTACTCCTATCCGCTTGCATCATCAAGAAATCGTTGATGGCCTTTCTCTTTTCGTATAGTCGGTCCAACATATGGAGGGTGGAATTCCAACGGGTGGAAACGTTGCATATCAGCCTATGTTGGGGGATGCCGTTCTGCATCTGTAGCTAAAGGAGGGTGTGCTTTGCGGTGTATGAGTGGCTGAAGTGCATGCAAAGTTTCCTGCCCATTTTTAGGATGTCTTGCAGATGGGTGGAAGACTTCAGGAACCGCTTGACAACCAGATTGAACACGTGTGCCTTCCTTGACACAGCGCCGACACTATGTTCTTCCCGTTGTCAGTCACCATGGTTCCGATTTTCAGTTGCCGCGGAGAAAGCCAGGATTCCATTTCTTGATGAATCACACGAGCAGTTCTTCCCCTGTGTGAACAGCGTGACACTGCTGTGCTTTGCACATGTGGTATGCTAGAGGAGCACTGTGACTTGTCCCTGCAGTGGAGGCTGAGGACATGGTGGAGGATGAGGAGGCAGAGGCGGACATTGTCGCAGGATCAACGGCGTTACCTGGCCAAGTTGCTGGTGTTGCTGTGCCGGAACCACATTCACCCAGTGGGACGTAAAGGACATGTATTGTCCCTGACCATAGTTGCAGCTCCACACGTCGGCGCTGCTGTGCACTTTGGCAGACACCGACAATCTCAAGGACTGGCCCACCTTCTGTTCTACATATTTGTGCAGGGCTGGTACTGCCTTTTTCACAAAGAAATGACGGCTTGGGACCCTCCACCTTGGCTCGGCACAAGCTATTAGTTCTCTGAAATGTTCAGAGTCCACCACTTGGAAAGGGAGGGACTGCAGCACCAGCAACTTGGACAAGGGCACGTTCAGCTTCTGCGTCGTTGGATGCATGCACGCATACTGCTGTCTCTTGGCAATCGCTCCGGTGATCGATTGCTGATGGAATGACTGACGAGGAGTAGGACGAGCAGGAGCATCTGGACCAGCAGAAGATGGGAATGACAGACCAATCACCGGGTGTGCGCCACTGGGTGATGTAGCGGTTGCTGCGGCAGCTGGACCGCCACATCAGAGCCACGGTTCTCCCAGGCCACTTTATGGTGACGCTGCATATGTTGACGCAGGGCCGTGGTGCCAACATTGGCATCCTGGCCACGCATCACCTTCTGCCCACATATTCTACATATGGTCACGTTAAAGGGTTTCTACCACTTAGTTTTCACATAATTAGCTTTCAGACACTAGCAATCCCCTAGTGTCTGCTCTACCGAACCATCCTAATATAATTGCTTTTGGGGCAGCCGTTTCGTTAAAAAAAGAACTTATATTGATATGCTAAAGAGCCTCTAGGTGCTATGGGGGCGCCATTAGCACCTAGAGGCTCGGTCTACCTTCACAAAATGCTGCCGCCCAGCGGGTCCCTCCAGCCTGCCCATCTCCTCCGGAATGCGATCCTCCCTGTGAACGTATGTATTCGGCGCATGCGCAGTGAATGTCTGACCGCTTCCCTGCTCAGACATCTCCACTGCGCCTGCGCCGATGACGTCATAGTGATCCGAGGAACAGGCGCAGTGGAGATGTCTGTGCAGAAAGCGGTCAGACATTCACTGCGCATGCGCCGAATACATACGTTCACAGGGATGATCGCATTCCGGAGGAGATGGGCGGGCTGGAGGGACGCGCTGGGCGGCAGCATTTTGTGAAGGTAGACCAAGCCTCTAGGTGCTAATGATGCCCCCATAGCACCTAGAGGCTCATTAGCATATCAATATAAGTTCTTTTTTTAGCGAAACGGCTGCCCCAAAAGCAGGATGGTTCGGTAGAGCAGACACTAGCGGATCGCTAGTGTCTGAAAGCTAATTATGTGAAAACGAAGTGGTAGAAACCCTTTAACCTCTTCTGGCAGCTTAAAAAAAAACGGCCACACCGCTGAGTAGGTGATTTTCACCCCAACAGTCCTCACTGGCTGACTGCTACTGCCGCTGCCACCCTCTTCTCCGGAAGATGATGAAGCCTCTTCTGCACCCGGCTCCCAAGTGCGATCGGCTTTATCATCATCGAGTAGTGTCTGCACGTCACTGATGTCCTCCTCAACGGTCTCTGGGTCAGGAGCCTGACCGCTCGCAACACCACCTCCCATGCCACTCTCCTCATCACTACTTGCCCGCCAAAGCGGAGGAAGCGGCGGATGTCTCCTCCAGATCTTGGCTGGGCAGTAGCTGCTGACTGTCCTCTAGTAGCTCTCCCTCGCTGAAAAGTGTAGCTGAGCTTAAAGAGGACCTTTCACTAGAATAAAAAAATGTAAACTAAGCATACAGACATGGAGAGCGGCGCCCAGGGATCTCCCTGCACTTACTATTATCCCTGGGCGCCGCTCCGTTCTCCCAGTATAGGCTCCGGTAGCTTTATATGTTCAGTTCAACTAGGTGGAGCCTGCCGGCGTCTCCTTCTCCCAGGCTGTAGCGCTGGCCAATCGCAGCGCTCAGCTCATAGCCTGAGAGTTTTTTTACAGCCTGGGAGAAGGAGACGCCGGCAGGCTCCACCCAGTTGAACTGAACATATGAAGCTACCGGAGCCTATACCGGGAGAACGGAGCGGCGCCCAGGGATAATAGTAAGTGCAGGGAGATCCCTGGGCGCCGCTCTCCATGTCTGTATGCTTAGTTTAAATTTTTTATTCTAGTGAAAGGTCCTCTTTAAGCATATAATACTTCTCGTGGTGAGGGAACAGAAAAGGGCAGAGGCAGATTGAGGACAGGTGAGGGCACAGGGCCTGCTCCCGGGCCATGCCAACTAAAGGTTGTGTCTGACGAACCCAACGACGGTTGGCTGGGGGTGTCTGATGTTACTTGGGATGAAGTGGATGACCGAGTTAACCAATCAAGAACCGCTGGGTTGCTGGTCAAGAACGACCACTAGATGACACCGGGAACCCAGGCCTCTCGCTGCGACTCCAGCTGCCACACCCCCTTACTGTGCTGAGACCTCTGCCTGCGGCAGAAACATTTATGCCTCTGCCACTCCTCTGTGCATGGCCTGGCACTTCTCTGTCGGACATACTTTTACCTGAACTAAATAAATGAAAATCAAATTAAAACACCCCTAAAAACGACAAATAGATTTTTCTTTTTGTACTGAAATAGGCCACTAAACGCTTTCGCAAAAAAAAAAATGCACCAGTGAAGTGCGTAGATTTTTTTCTTTCTGTACGCTTTTAACACATATAACTGCAGAAGTGAACTGAGAATATACACTCACCTAAAGAATTATTAGGAACACCATACTAATAACTGGACCCCCTTTTGCCTTCAGAACGGCCTTAATTCTACGTGGCATTGATTCAACAAGGTGCTGATAGCATTCTTTAGAAATGTTGGCCCATATTGATAGGATAGCATCTTGCAGTTGATGGAGATTTGAGGGATGCACATCCAGGGCACGAAGCTCCCGTTCCACCACATCCCAAAGATGCTCTATTGGGTTGAGATCTGGTGACTGTGGGGGCCATTTTAGTACAGTGGACTCATTGTCATGTTCAAGAAACCAATTTGAAATGATTCGAGCTTTGTGACATGGTGCATTATCCTGCTGGAAGTAGCCATCAGAGGATGGGTACATGGTGGTCATGAAGGGATGGACATGGTCAGAAACAATGCTCAGGTAGCCTGTGGCATTTAAACGATGGCCAATTGGCACTAAGGGGCCTAAACAGTGCCCAGAAAACATCCCCCACACCATTACACCACCACCACCAGCCTGCACAGTGGTAACCAGGCATGATGGATACATGTTCTCATTCTGTTTACGCCAGATTCGGACTCTACCATTTGAATGTCTCAACAGAAATCGAGACTCATCAGACCAGGCAACATTTTTCCAGTCTTCAACAGTCCAATTTTGGTGAGCTCGTGCAAATTGTAGCCTCTTTTTCCTATTTGTAGTGGAGATGAGTGGTACCCGGTAGGGTCTTCTGCTGTTGTATCCCACCTTTCTTTCCCATTCTGACATTCAGTTTGGAGTTCAGGAGATTGTCTTGACCAGGGCCACAACCCTACATGCATTGAAGCAACTGCCATGTGATTGGCTGACTAGATAATCGCATTAATGAGAAATAGAACAGGTGTTCCTAATAATTTTTTAGGTGAGTGTATTTTGCTTTCTGTACTGAAATAGGCCACTAAACGCTTTTGCCCCAAATAAGTGCATCAGTGAAGTGCATTTATTTTTTTCTTTCTGTACTGAAATAGGCCACTAAACACTTTTGCCAGAGTTCCTTGCCCCATGTCCTCAGTCCTCACATGTGTAGCCACCATTTTAGGAAAAATTGGAGCAGTATATTGTGCTGCACTGTGGTATTTGGTTCTGCTAGAGAAGTATATTGTGCTGCACTAAGGTATTTGGTTCTGCTGGAGCAGTATATTGCGCTGCACTATGTTATTTGGTTCTGCTGGGACAGTATATTGTGCTGCACTGTGGTATCTGGTTCTACTGGGGCCGTATATTGTGCTGCACTAAGGTATTTGGTTCTGTTGGGGCAGTATATTGTGCTGCCCTATCGTATTTGGTTCTGCTGGGGCAGTATATTGTGCTGCACAGTGGTATTTGTTTCTGCTGGGGCAGTATATTGTGCTGCACAGTGGTATTTGTTTCTGCTGGGGCAGTATATTGTGCTGCACTATGTTATTTGGTTCTGCTGGGGCAGTGTATTGTGCTGCACTGTGGTATTTGTTTCTGCTGGGGCAGTATATTGTGCTGCACTGTGGTATTTGGTTCTGCTGGGCTGTATATTGTGCTGCACTGTGGTATCTGGTTCTGCTGGGGCAGTATATTGTGCTGCACTGTGGTATTTGTTCCTGCTGGGGCAGTATATTGTGCTGCAATGTCAGAAATTGATGGAAACACCACCGAAATAGTTCGGGAACAGCATGGGGAGGATGTCTGGATGCATCTTGGACTCCCAGGTGCTGCTATGAACGATGTTGTCCGAGTAGTACACCACTTTTACACACTAACAATAATATGCACAAAACCGAAGATAAAAACGATTTCTGAGAAAAAATTGTTAGGAAACATTCTTTCTTGTATATTTACTTGTATATAAAGTGCAAGTGCTGCCAAAAATTACAAGGAAGAGGCACTCCAATACAACCTGTATATCACATAATGGAGGGCCTCATTCACATTGTGGTACCATACTCTTGAAGCCTGTGCACTAAGTAAAAGGGCTTCCAAAAATTACAAGGAACCAGCACTCCAATACACCCTTTATTACACATAAAGGAGGGCATCATACACCCTTGAAAAATTATGATTGATGGCCTGTTAGTGAGCTGACCCTCTAAAAAATTATATTCAAGGGCCTGCAGGTGAGCTGACCCTGTAAAAGATTTTAGGTGTGGGCCTGCTGGTGAGTTGACCCTGTAAAACATTATATGCGAGGGCCTGCAGGTGAGCTGACCCTCTAAAAGATTGTACATGAGGGCCTGCTGGTGAGATGACACTCAAACATTATATGCGAGGGCCTGCAGGTGAGCTGACCCTCTAAAAGTTTGTAGGTGAGGGCCTGCTGGTGAGCTGACCTTCTAAAAAATTATATGCGAGGGCCTACAGGTGAGCAGACCCTCTAAAAAAATTATATGCGAGGGCCTGCAGGTGAGCTGACCCTGTAAAATATTGTAGATGAGGGCCTGCTGGTGAGCTGACCCTCTAAAGAATTATATGCAAGGGCCTGCTGGTGAGCTTACCTTTTAAAAAATTATATGCAAGGGCTTGCAGGTGAGCTGACCCTGTAAAATATTGTAGGTGTGGGCCTGCAGGTGAGCTGACCCTCTAAAAAATTATATGCGAGTGCATATAGGTGAGCTGACCCTGTAAAAGATTGTAGGTGAGGGCCTGCTGGTGAGCTGACCCTCTAAAAAATTATATGCGATGGCCTGTAGGTAAGCTGACCCTGTAAAACATTATATGCGAGGGCATTATATGCGACGAATAAGCATGTTGATATGATGGAAGAGGAGGGGGAGGATGAGAAAAAGAAGATTCAACCATATAACCTTGTTTGTGGTGGAAGGGGTGCATGGGAATACAGTGTATTCAGTACATTATAAACAACACATTTAAAGGGCCTTTATGTTCATCAGCTTTCCTCTGGTGGAGTCGAGAAGTCATGGTCAATCCAGGCCTTGTTCATTTTTATAAGAGTCAACCTGTCAGCATTTTCAGTTGACAGGCGGATACGCTTATCTGTTATAATGCCACCAGCAGCACTAAATACCCGCTCAGAGAAAACGGTGGCGGCAGGGCAGGCCAGCACCTCCAAGGCGTAGAGCGCCAGTTCGTGCCACGTGTCCAGCTTGGACACCCAGTAGTTGTAAGGCACTGAAGGATCAATGAGGACGCTGACACGGTCTGCTATGTACTCCTTCACCATCTTCCAAATTTTTCCCTCCTTGTGACAGTAGGCCGTGCATCAGGGTGAGGGTGCTGGCGGGCTGTCATGAAACTGTCCCAGGCTTTGGAGAGTGTTGTCCTGCCTCTGTTGGAACTGCTGTATGTTCTTCTTGTCTCCCCTCCTCGGTTGCCCAAGGAACTACCGCCAGCGTTGTCAGATGGAAATATTTGGAGCAATTTTGTCCTCCCCACCAGAGGAATGAGAGATGAGGTTCTCTTTGTAACAGGGGTCGAAAAGGGTGAACAACCAGTAATTTGTGTTGTCTAAAATGCGTATAACGCGCGGGTTGCTGGAAAGGCAGCCTAACATGAAGTCAGCCATGTGTGCCAGAGTCCCAACCGGCAAGACTTCGCTGTCATCATCAGGAGGATGACTCTCAATCTCCTCATCCTCTTCCTCCTCTTCTGCCCACCCACGCAGAACAGATGGAATTAAACTTCCATGGGTACTACCCTCTGTACCTACCTACTGTAGCGGAGGCAACCGTCTCCTGCTTCTCCTCCTCTTCATCATCCAATTCGCTGAGAAGACGAACTGAGGGTGGTCTGGCTATCACCCTGTGTATTGTCTTCCTCCATTTCCACCTCTTCCACATGAAAAGCGTCGTACTTAATTGTGAGCAGCGAGCGTTTGAGTAGACACAGAAGTGGGATGTTACGCTGATAATATCGTTATCACCGCTCACCATCTATGTTGATTCCTCAAAGTTGCGTAAAACCTCACAGAGGTCAGATATCAATGCCCGCTCGTCGCTTGTGAAGAGCGGAAGCTGATTGGAAAGGCAACGACAATGTTGCAGCTGGTATTCCACTACTGCCCTCTGCTGCTCACAAAGCCTGGCCAACATGTGGAAAGTCCAGTTCCAGTGCGTGTTCACGTCGCACAACAGCCGGTGAGCTGGCAAATTCCAGCGCTGCTGCAGCGTTGACAGACCGGCTGAAGCAGGCACAGTTTTACCGCGCCCAGGGCCACGGCCTCTGTGTGCACCATCAGCATCACGGCCACTGCCTTCTTCATATTAAATGTTATATATACTTGAAAGTCTATCACACGTACAGTAGCGTAGGATTTGGAAGTGTATGCGCAAACAAATTAAAAAAGGTATTTAGGATGTGGAAACGTCACACAGGAGATATCCTGCAGATAATGTCAATGCTGTCACCAGCAGCTAATAAAATATTACACGGAATGTCACAGTTATTTGGGATGAGGAAACGTTATACAGGAGAGGTACCACCGGTAATGTCACCGTCCGCAGCGTCTACGAAAAAAGTACACTGGATGTCACAGATAAATTTTTTCAGCGCACACGTTACACTGCAGATGTGGCGCTGGTAATGTCACTGTCAGAAGCGGACACCGTCTATTGAAAAAGTACACTGTATGTCACAGTATTTTTTGGATGCGCACACTTTACACAAATGTGGCGCAGCTAATGTCACTGTCCGCAGCAGACACCGTCTACAGAAAAAGTACACTGGATGTCAGATATTTTTTGGATGCGCACACTTTACACTGGAGATGTGGCACGGCTAATGTCACTGTCCGCAGTGGACACTGTCTATGGAAAAAGTACACTGGATATCACAGATATTTTTTGGATGCGCACACTTTACATAGGAGATGTGGCGCAGCTAATGTCGCTGTCTGTAGCGGCCTAACTATTGCACGCTATTTAGCGCAGGAGGCGCTAAAAATAGATATTGCTGCCACACACACTAGTCCTTAAAAGGACTTTATGGTCTGTTAAGTTTTAGCAATTTAGTGCAGGTTGCGCTAAAAATAGATATTGCTGCTGCCACACACAACAATAGTCCTTAAAAGGACTTTTGGGTCTCTGAAAAGTTTTTCTACAAAAAATATTTGTATATCACTCCCTACACTGTCTGTCCCTTCCTCAGCACAGCTTTTCCTGACTAAGACTGAGCCGAACATGCGTCATTGGGTGCCATATAGCACCCGATGACGCGTTTCGGCCAGCCAATCACTGTAAAGCCAGTAACCAACATGGTTACGGTAGTACAGTGAGGGCAGTACTTACCTGCATGTTTATAGGCTGCATAGCAGCCAAGAAATGTGCGGGGGGGAGACTCGAGTATTGCGCTCGAGCATGCTTGATCAACACTACTCCTGTGGTTTTCCTGCGTTTTTGCTACTTTTGTGTATCCTGTGTTCCTGGTGCTTGCACCAGAGTCCCTGACCCTAGTGGGCCAGCTGCCAACTATCCTCGGACTATCCCAGGATGTAGGGGTCTTTATAGAGATTAGAGGGTAAATACCGGGAGAGTGCCAGAATCGTTGCCTTGGGGTTAGTCCAAAGTCAAACCACACAGTGGGTCCATACTCACTGATCCGTAACAGAAATGTAGAACCACTGAGTTATTCAATTAAATGCATCTGTATAGTGCCACCTGCGATTTGTTCTTATCTCTGTCCACCTGTCACCGCCAGCTCTCTGAGAAGGTCTGGCAGACGTTCTTCTGTACCTCTTGCATGATGTTCTTTGTTTTGGTTTCACTTTGTCATCTCCTTTCCTTCTCCCAGCTGTCACCTATTTACACTAATTGCCTCTCTTTATATTCCCTCCCATACTGCCTCACTTTGCGGTTTATACTACTTCCTGGATTGAAGTGTTCACTGCTGGAGACCTCTGTTACTGCTTGTTCAGATAAGTCCTTTCATGTATTGTGTTTCCTTGCTGGCTTGATTCTAGGTGACCCTGACTCCCTCCGTATTAAGTGCAGGGAGCCGGTGGTCATGTCCCCTCACTATTATAGGGTTTTCAGGTGTCACACAGTCTAGGTACGAGGGCATGCAATCGTCTACCTCTGAGACCCTTGTATGTGCTTAGCAGTCAGGGTGAGCTCTTAGGGTTTTATAGGGGTCACCTTTATGCTCCTTAGTTTGGGATCAAGCCAGTCGGATGTTTATCCATAACTTCCAGCTATCTGCAACATCATCCGTGACACCACCTCAGTAACATTCAGGTGGACACACATGCTCAATTCCATCTTTCATCTGCCACTAGCTGTACCATCTTTTAGAAGCTGATAGTTGCAGAGAGTGAGCTGCAGCAGAAAGAACATGCCCCCTGAGAAAGGCTAGATCCTCTGAGCTGCCATCTTGTATTAAATTTAGCTGAGCAATTGGAGTAATGAATGGAAGAAATTCTGGATTCATGTAAGGTACAGGGCTGGTTCTGGTTTTGTTAGAAAGAGATTGTCATGTACTATATGATGTCTGGTTTTAATTGTTTACATTGATCATGGAATAACTCATTTAAAGAGCCCAGCTTACATGGCTTCTGATGGAACCTGTAGATGGCTCCTTTGCGTTTGTATCAGGAGGTGTTGAATACACTTGAAAAATTGGGTCCATAGATAGAAGTTTATTCAGATTCACTAAGAGAAAAGGTGGATTTGGTCTACTAAAACTGTAAACTAACTTTTTTCTGTCAGGTCTTGGAACAACTGATCTGACTGAGATGTCCTTCCATAGAAGCATGGTACCTGATGTGCGGTGGAAATATTTCACTTTAAAAAACTGCAAAGAGAAGAAGAAAAAGTAACATGATATACAAACCTCTTCCACATTTACTAATGTATAGTTTTTTAAATTACATATGTATAATGCTTTATAGACCACCAGACCCATACAGTGCAGCAGTGCAGATTCATGTAACTAGTGTTGGTCTTTTTGGACATTGTCTGTGCTACCTGGAGCGAGATGACCGCAGATTTGGCACATTTTAGAACTAGACTTTGTTCTTCCTAAATACCTCATATACAATGTCGTGCTCATTGTTTTTAACTCTATCCAGAAGTTGTCGCAAAATGTGAAGGGCCCTCCAGAGTGTTTAGCTTAGGGGACACATGGTGACACAATCCCAAACTGTGTAAGTACTTGGGCTTGTTTCTGATATTGCTATAGTGTTTTGAACCTGATAGTTTCTTCCTACAGTTTTCCTTTTATCTTTTATGATTGGTCTTACCTGATTGGCATCACCCCCAGGTCAGCTGTACAGAATGTACAAGCAGCTTCCCGAACCTTCCAGCCCGTTTTTGTATAAGCCCAGATGTTATCTAATTGGTGGCAGTGGTGGGAAGAGTTCCACTATTTATGTTCTTTTCACAGGTGTTTTTCAGTTTCAGTCTGTGAAGGTCTTCAGGACCAGCGCCTTGCCCACTCTCCATTGAAAAAGTAGATATAGGCAAGTCACAATGTTCGTTGGAGTGTTGTCTTCCACCTAGTGCTGGACAGACTTGGTCCAAGAGTGCAAGCTGATTGGTTAAAGGGATTTTTCCAAGTATTTTTTTTAGCTGATGACATATCCTCTTGATAGGTTATCTGTATCTGATCGATGGGGGTTCGACATCCGAGACCCCCACCAATCAGCTGTTTGAAAAGGCAGCGGTACTCACAGTAGTGCTGCAGCCTTCTCACAGCCTACCAAGCACAGCTCCGTACATTGTATAGCTTCTGTGGAGCTGAGGTGCTCCTAGGCCAGTGATGGCGAACCTTTTAGAGACTGAGTCCCCAAACTGCAACCCAAAACCCACTTATTTATCGCAAAGTGCCAACATGGCAATTTAACCTAAATACTACAGTCCAATATAGTATATATTCCATGTACTTTATCATTTAGCTATAATAGCCTGCATTCAGTGCGCTGCCTGTGCCATTTATAGTGCGCCCTGTGCTGTTGAATGGCAGGAAAAGTCTAAGGCATATTGGTAGACCATATACTTTTTCCAGGGTGCAGGTGCCTACAGAGATGCAAGTGCTGCTGCCTTCTCAAACAGCTGACCGGCGGTGGTCCTGGATGTCGGACCCCCACCAATCAGATACTGATGACCTATCCAGAGGATGGGTCATTAGTAAAAAACACTTGCAAAACCCATCATTTATTCATGTTTTTAATAAATATAAATTTACGCTATTTATAATTTTTTTTACCAATTTTTGCTTTTGGTGTGTTATTCATTTATTATTTTTAGGTTAAGTGTTGGTTCGATAATATAGGACTTGTGTTACTATAAACAGTCATATTTGACGGGTTTTATAAAAATGCAGTTTCTCCAAAAATCCCCCCTTCCCCCCCCCAAAAAAATATTTTTTAAAAACAGGTCCAATGATGTGGGAGCTATTAATGCGTCACTGCATAACTAGACTAGTCTATTTTATTTTTCTGGTTTTCAGTTACATAAATTGAATTGATTTAGGGAGTTACCTACTATAATGAAAGGGAATGTGTGATATTAAAAGGGTTGACTTTTTTTTTTTTTTACTGCAGATTAATTTATTCCGACATCAGTGTGACCTTGGAGCTGCCGGACTATCAGATGGTCAATGAAAAGTATATATAGTTTACTTGCATAAGATAAAGGGGAGGTTTACTAATCAAAGTGCGGCAGGATACTGGAGCAATTGATGTGTTTTAGGCACTTTTTTTTTACTTGTTTAACAAGGAGTGCGTCTTAGTGGGGAAGGGTGTGGGTTAAGATGCAACAAAGGGGAGTATTTATAAACAAATTTCTAAAAGAATAATTTTGTTACCCATAGCAACCTTTTGGAATATAGATTTAATTTCTTAAAATGTTTTGGCAAAATCAAAGCTGTGCTGTGATTGGTTGCTACGGACAACCGTGTCCTTTTTGTGGTCCACAAACCACGGATCCGCAAAATACAGATTAGGTCCTGGTGCATGCCACATTTAGTTGCAGACCCTTTGACTTCAGTAGGTCCACTGTCTGCACTTTGCGAACAAGTATATGACATGTTCTCTCTCTTGTGAGACGGACACACAGATGCAGAAAGCACACGGAAGTCATCTGTGTGCTTTCCGCATTCGTATGTCCGTTCCGCAAAAGTTAGAACATGTCCAATACTTGTCCACAATCTGCGGACCCTGGATAATGTTTTTCCTCCCCAAAGTACCCCAATAGTGCTGTCCCAATTATAATAATGACCCCCTACTGTGCCCCAATAGTGCTATCCCAATTATAATGACCCCTACTGTGCCCCAATAGTGCTGCCCCAAATATAATGACCCCTACTGTGCCCCAATAGTGCTGCCCCAAATATTATAATTATCTCCCTATAGTGCCCGAATAGTGCTGCACCACTTGTAATAATGACCCCCCACAGTGCTCCAACAGTACTTCTTCAGTTATAATAATAATCTCCCCCCCCCCCCAGTGCTTCCTCAGTTATAATATTGCCCCCATATAATGGCCCAATAGTGCCAGAGGACAGTGATACAGTTGAATATAGAGAGGTCCTAGGGACCAGCAATGAAACATTGCAGGCTGCTAGGGCAGCGTGTACCCCTTGGGCTACATGTACCACAAGTTGAGAACTACTGTTTTAGGGGGTGATCCTCTGAAATATACTATATATCCACCATGCCTAGTAATGAATTAATAAAAACCATCATGCAAGAGACAAGTAGAGAATGGAAATCGATCTGGCTTTCTCAAGGATGAGATATGTTGTGGTGAATCAGCGATTACTGGATGGTGAAGTGACCAGTCAAGGAATTTACTTCATCAAGACGGAAATTAAACTCATGTTTGCAGCTTTCAGCTCTGGCTCTTACCCAAACCCATTTTTTACGGGGCTCATTCATTAGCAGAATGAGTCTAAGAAATTTATCCTTCAGAGACAAACTTGAAAATGAGTTTTGTCTTGATTAAAGAGGATGTGTCATCAGAAAATGATGTATAGTTAAACACAATTTTTAAGAATGTTTGGGTGATTTTGGCAGGGTGCCAGGTGTCCTGAGGATATATCATCAATATATATGGCTGGACAACCCCTTTAAAACTTGTCTTTTGAGAGCAGCTACATGGGCCATAGACACAATGGACAGGAGCTGGTTTCATTGACCACAATTGTATGGGACAGTTTTCTAGGCATCCTTTGTGCAGAGGTCAGGAAGGAACTGATAAGCTATGACTTTATGTATTGTGAATGGTGGATCCTGTGCTATCTATACAGAGGTGTTACTTGTCATTGCAATTTTGGCTGGTATGATAATGACTAATGAAATGTTATCTGTATATTGTGGTTTAACCACTTGCCAACCTCCCATTGACTAGATATGTCCAGGTGGTCAGCACATATTTCTGAATGGATGTTTTAAAGTGTCCGTCCAGAGACTGCAGCAGCACGCTAATTGTGCAGCTGCAGGAGTGGGGAGCCTTTTGTCAGTGACAGCTGGGCTCCCCATAGAGAAAGCAGGGCTGTTTATTTTTACCGTCCATGCCTTCCCCATTCACTTTATGCACAGCACTCAATAAGCAGTGCATATAAAGATCAGGAAGTGGCAACGCTGCTTCCTGCTCCTGTCAAAGCAGTCATGTGATTGCTGGGAGCAGGTAGTCTGCAAGAGCTGGTGGGTCTTCTCAGACTCAGATGAGCACTGCAGTAAGGTTGCACAAGCATGTACAACCTCTCTGGGGGCTGTATTCTCCCAGTAACTGGGACTACTATGTCAGCCACAGTTACAGGAGAAATTAGCAATAAAAATATTTAATGTTAAATGTCCCCCAAACGTATGACCTTAAGGGGACACAAAGTGTAAAAAAAGACAAAATAAAAAATATATATAGATAAAAAAATGCCACCACACACCACTTTGCAGCCACCATCCCCCAGCTACCATAACCCATGCATCACATATATCAATGAGATCATTATGGAAATGGAAATAATTTTAAAAAAGTATATATTTTAGTTACATGATATGTTATTAACAAAAAAAATGAAATAAAAAAATTATGAAAAACAGACTATTCCCTTTTATTACAGCATAAAAAAAGCCCCATATACTGTATGATTGAAAAAGGGGCAAAAATTATTTACATAACCAAAGGAAAAAAAAGTTATCTCTTTCTAAGACGCATGTGCTAAATAAAAATAGGAAATTGAACCCAGTCATGAAGGTGGTAAAAAGTCCAGTCTTGAACTCTTATGGAGTGGGCCCAGCCTTTGTCCCACCCCATAAGACCCTTCTACCATTATGACATACAGGTGAAACTCGAAAAATTAGAATATCGTGCAAAAGTCCATTTATTTCAGTAATGCAAATTAAAAGAAATTGCATTAATGCAGCTTAAAATTTGAATTTTGTGAAAAGGTTCAATATTCTAGGCTAAAAGTATTACACACTAGTCAGCTAATTAATCCATACCCCGTGAGCAAAGGGGACCTGAGATTGTGACTTTGGGGTTTCATAAGCTGTAAGCCATAATCATCCAAATTATAACAAATAAAGGCTTGAAATATCTCGCTCTGCATGTAATGAGTCTATTTCATATGTTAGTTTCACCTTTTAAGTTGCATTAAGGAAATAAATGAACTTTGCACGATATTCAATTCAATTCAAATATATTTTTTGAGTTTCACATGTACATCTATGTCAAATGTTATGGAGGAGTTAAAGTGCACCTCTGATTATATGCAACTTTTGATATATCAATAGACTAAGCAAAGATAGAAAATTTACAGCTTCATTGAGAGTTACCCACTGGCCATAGAAGTCAATAATAAGGAGGGAGGGATGTGCAGGATGAGGAGACTAGCTGCTATACTGTATCTTTTATAAGGCACATATAGAGAAGAGGTGATCCTGTTCCCCTATCTCTCTGTAGTACCCTATCAGAATCAGCTGCATCATGGAGGACATTATACAGCAGTACTGGGTAGTGTAACTATAAATCCAGAACTGGGGTGAAATACAAAATCTACCAACATCTGTAACTCTCTGCCTTTCTTTCACTTCATAGTTGCTTTCTCCTCACCCCTTTCCTCTCCATAGGTTTATATTGGCAACATGTTACCTGATCTCTCAGTGAAGCTTTAAAGCCATCTCTCTGAAGCCAGATTTGAATGAATTCAGAATTAGTGAACAACTAAGAAAGTAGGAGGTGGGAAATAAAGAAGCCTGATCAATGGAGAAAGAGGCATTTTCTCTAATAATATGCAATAAAATGATAATGTACTATTGATATGTGGAAAGTTGTTTGTAATCAGAAGTACACTGTAAGGCTTCCCGTTCAAATGATTTTCAACAATGATTATTTTGTTATTTTATTATACATATTTGTCGCGACAGCCATAAAAGTTAATAAAACTGTAGATATTGAAATAAGATATAATGTAGTGATGTTTGATGTCTGTGCCATGTTGATGGAAGTGCCAGGTTATGGGGAACGGTTTATCTCAACCCAACAATGCTTCCCAACCCAACAATGCTTCCTTGTATTCTACCGGTGAGGTGACAAAGTTACAAGAGGAGCTACAGGAGCTGGTAAACCCTACTACAGATACAGGGTACATACAGCCTGGCATTGACAACTGTGCATGTGAGTTGAACTAAGATAATAACAGAAGTGCTAGATTCAGCACATAACAGAGACAAACGGTGCCGGACTGACAGCTTTCATTATAATGGCATCTGTTGGGATTCAGGAGTCCAGCATTTTTTAAAGAACAGAGCCTAACAGAGTCTCCGATGGAGACATGAAAAAAGCCTCAGCTGAAAGGGGACCATTAAACAAATCATTGTGTAGCCAACATGTATCATACTGTGCTTTCTAGGCACTTTCTGACGCTTCTGTCTTGAATGCCAAGAGAGCTTGTTTCACTCACTACATTTCTTCAGAACATTGTAGAGAAATGGCTGGAAATACAACTTTCTAGAGTGAAGGCTATTCTTTATACAATATAAAGTTATACACATTCTTCAATATACTTTCTACATAAATTCAGATTCTCTGTTTGCAGACATTTAAAGGAGTTTTCATCATGATACAAATTGGACGCAGCAGTATCAGAATGGCTTAAAAACATAAAAGAACCAATACTCGCCATGCTGCCGTTCCATTTATTTCCAGTGCCTACTGTTCTCTTCTTCCTGCTCCCATCTTATCACGTAGGAAATGTCCAGTTGGCCATTCACTGGCTGGTGGGTCACCTCTGTGGTCATGGATTAGCTGAGAGGGCATTTCCAGACATTTCCTCAGTATAGAGATGAAGAGCAGGAAGTAGATATCAGCAGAGACCTGGGAGTATCAGTTCTTTCATGTTTTTAAGCCACTCGGAGCCTGCATGCACCAATTTTTTTTTTCACACTGGAAAACCCCTTTAAGAGCTATGATAAAAAAAATGCTGTAACTGTAATGAGCTGTGCACCTCTGTGATTTTCACATGACCATGGGTACTTTTCTTAACCCCTTCTCGAAATCTGCTCTACATATACAGTAGATGTAGGGGTCTTTAAAAATGGTGCACGGTCAATCTCGATCACAGACATATAAGTCCTCAGATGCCATGGCCAACTGGGAACACAGTTTTATGAGCAATCATTTACCCAGGTAACTGATTGCCCCCTTGCGATGAAATTGCAAGAGCCGTTCAGTTGCTATGGGAGCTGGGAGCTTTCTGAAGGCGAGCTCACACAGCAATTTTCCCATAGACTGCAATCGTAAACCGAGTAGTAGAAGCAATCTGATAATCACATGTCCAAGTCCGGTAGATGGACTAAAAAAGTTGCTAAGATTTGTAAAAGTTTCTAAACGCATAAAAAAATTAAAAAAATTCTAATAACACCCCTTTCCCCATTTTTATAAATAAAAATAAACAAAAATAAATAGATAAACATCATTGGTATCACTGCTTCTGAAAATGTCCAAACTATTAAAATATAAATTTATTTATTCTATATGGTGAACGACAAAATGTAAAAAAAAAAAGAGTACCAAATAGCTATATTTTGGTCGCTTTGCATCTTCATTAAATTAAATAAAAAGTGATAAAAAATTCATACATACTCCAAAATGGGATCAATAGAAAACTGATTCCCCCACCAAAAAAGAGCCCTCACACCGGTCAGCAGATGAAATATAAAAAAGTTATAGGTGTCAGAATATGGCGATGCAAACAACATTTTTGTTTTTTTTAACCCCTGGTTGACATGTGCAGTACATGTACGACTCATGTCGACATTCCAATCGCTCCAGCAGACACCAAAGGTTAATGAGACAGGATTCCCCAAAAGCACTGCTTTACTGGGGCCTGAATGGTGTCCCCACGTTGGGATCTGGGAAGCCATTCATTGGCTGTGATAAGCTGAGTTTGTGCAAGGTAACCAGGCCTATCACAGGTATATATTCCTTTGGAAGGATTCAGTTGGTAGAGCTCCATAGGAATATAGTGAATTTCCCATTAATTACTGAAAGCACAGAATTGTATTTCAAAATCTAAGGCCCCTTTCACGCGGACGAGAATTCCGCGCGGGTGCAATGCATGAGGTGAACACATTGCACTCGCACTGAATCCGGACCCATTCACTTCAATGGGCCTGTTCAGATGAGCGGTGATTTTCACACATCCCTTGTGCGTTGCGTGAAAAACGCAGAATGTTCTATATTCTGCGTTTTCACGCAACGCAGGCCCCATAGAAATGAATGGGGATGCGTGAAAATCGCAAGCATCCGCAAGCAACTGCAGATGCAATGCGATTTTAACGTATGGTTGCTAAGGAGACGAGGGATGTGTTACCCGGGACCCCATTTACTTTATTATTTTCCATTATAACATGGTTATAATGGAAAATAATAGCATTCTTTAATTCAGAATGCTAAGTAAAAGGTCCATTGTGGGCTTAAAAATAAAAAAAAATCAAACTCACCTCATCCACTTGATCGCGCAGCCGGGCTCGTCTTCTTTCTTCTTCTTCTTGCAGGACCTGGCTGGAAAAGGACCTTCGGTGACATCAGCGCAGATCCTGCTGAATGAAGATAGAAGGTTCTTACGTCACCAAAGGTCCTTTTGCAGGTCCTGAAAGAAGAAGCAAGAAGAGGATGCCGACTGCGCGATGAATTGGAACAGGTAAGTAAATGTATTTTATTTTTTAACACCTCAATCGACATTTTAGTAGGCATTCTGTATTAAGAATGCTATTATTTTCCCTTATAACCATGTTATAAGGGAAAATATTAAAATCTACAGAATACCTAACCCAAACCAAAGCTTCAGTGAAGAAGTTCTGGTTCGGGTCTGGGTACCATAGGTGCAAAATGCATTGCACTCGAGCAGAAGAAACTGAAGAACACAACGCAATCGCATACAAAACTCACCCCACTCGCAGACAAAATCGCACGATTTTTCCCGCGACGCACCCGCATCCTATCTGGCTCTCACACGCGACTCCCGTGTGAAAGGGGCCTAATGATTGCTTGATCAGGTGCCCTAGGGGGGCTTAAAAAAATAGGTTTTAAAAATAAAAAAATATATAAATTTTTTTATTGCCCTTCCTTCCCAGTTTAAGAATAAAAATGTTAAGAGCATTTGCACTGATGTGCCCCATAATTCCAGTACTATTAAAATATAACTGTATTTATCCAGTATGGTGAGCGCTGAGACAGAAAAAAAAAATGGTTCATTTGTAGTTTTTAGTCGCTTCACCTCCCAAAAACATTTGAATAGAAAGTGATCAAAAAGTCATCTACACTCCAAAAAGTACAGGTCACCCTGCAAAAAATGGATTCCTCATTCAGATCCATAGATGGGAATATAGAAAAGTTATGTGGGTCAGAATATGAAGAGGCATAGAAAAAAATATTTTTTTTCAAAAGTTTTTATTCCTATTTCAGTACTGAAACACAAGAAAAACGATATAAATATGGTATCAATGTAATCATACTCACTTGTAGAATGAGGCGAACAGGTCAGTTTTTTCATATACGGAGCAAAGTAAAAATCAAGCCCATAAAACTCAAACACAATAACTTTTTTTTTTATTATTCCACCCCATTTGGATTTTTCTTCCAGTTTTCCACTACATCGTATGCTGTGTTAAATGGTGCCATTAGAAAGTGCAACTTATCAGGCAAAAAACAAGCCCCAATACGATTATGTGAGCAAAACAATTTTAAAGTTATGGTTCCTGGAAGGCAGGGAATGAAAAACGAAAATTCTAATATGAAAAATTGCTGCGTCATGAAGGGGGTTAAAGTATAAAAACATTACAAAAACGATATACATTTGCTATTGTCGTGTGTGAAAATGCTGAACTATCAAAATATAAAAGTATTTATCTCACATGGAAAACATCTTAAAGAGATTGTCTCACTTTTAGCAAATGGTATTTATCATGTACAAAAGTACATTTTTCCATCACATTATACACTGCTCGTTTCCAGGGGTTATGACCACCCTGCAATCCAGCAGGGATGGCCGTGCTTACACACTATAAGTGAAAGCACCGGCCTACGCCTCTCTGGAGGTCGGGATTGTGGGAGTGTGCATAGGCTGGGGCTTTTTCTGTGGGAAGGACCTTCATGGACCTATACATTTACCAATATTCTGTATGCCCTTACAAAATGGGTGAACATTACACCATCTACACCACGTTTGTGTAAATGTCATTTTCTGGTGCATGGACCTCCAGAGGATGCACCAAAATTATTAAAAGGCAAAAGCCTAATTTTAATGCATCATTTACCAGCATAAAAATGTCAGTCTTAATAAATTCCCCCCAGTGAGTCAGTGTTTTCTGTACTTACATCACTGTGTAGGTAAAATGATGTTCTGCTGCCCCTAGCAAGGTAATCACACAGACCAAGGATGGTCACAAAACCAATGATGGTTTACTCAGGGCAGATCAGAGTTGCATATACTTAAAAGGGTCAAGCCATGAAACATATTCTACAAACCAGCACCTGGATCAGAATACTTTTGTAAATTCATGTAATTCAATATTTAGTACAGCCAAATGTATTCAATTAACTATCTCTATAGCGCCACCTGCTTTGTAATTTTCATTATTTTTTGTCCACCTCACTGAGGTGGTCACACATGCTCAGTTTAAATGTTCAACTGCCACCAGCCATATGTTCTGTTAGAAGCTGTGACAGTTACAGGGAGAGAGCTGCAGCAGAAAGGACACGCCCCCTGAGCTGCCAGGCTGAAGAGAATCTAGCAGAACAATTGCAACAATGAATGGGGAGATCTCTGGATCCATGCGAGGTACAGGGCTGGTTCTAGCTTTGTTAAAAAGAGAATGCCATGTACTATATGGAGTCTGATTTTCATTTTTACATCAATCAAGATATAATGCCTTTAAATATAAAATTATCAGGCAAATTACTTTTCGATTGTATTCGAACAAATGTCTTTAGGCCAGAGTTATAAAAATAAAGTTGTATACCCTTCTTTCCCCATTCCTTAATACGTGGTAATTTATTACACGCACATGGGATTTTTGTGTGAACTACAGGGTGGGCCATTTATATGGATACACCTTAATAAAATGGGAATGGTTGGTGATATTAACTTCCTGTTTGTGGCACATTAGTATATGTGAGGGGGGAAACTTTTCAAGATGGGTGGTGACCATGGCAGCCATTTTGAAGTCGGCCATTTTGAATCCAACTTTTGTTTTTTCAATAGGAAGAGGGTCATGTGACACATCAAACTTATTGGGAATTTTACAAGAAAAACAATGGTGTGCTTGGTTTTAATGTAACTTTATTCTTTCCACTTATAAAATGTGTTCAATGTGCTGCCCATTGTGTTGGATTGTCAATGCAACCCTCTTCTCCCACTCTTCACACACTGATAGCAACACCGCAGGAGAAATGATAGCACAGGCTTCCAGTATCCGTAGTTTCAGGTGCTGCACATCTCGTATCTTCACAGCATAGACAATTGCCTTCAGATGACCCCAAAGATAAAAGTCTAAGGGGGTCAGATCGAGAGACCTTGGGGGCCATTCAACTGGCCCACGACGACCAATCCACTTATCAGGAAACTGTTCATCTAGGAATGCTCGGACCTGACACCCATAATGTGGTGGTGCACCATCTTGCTGGAAAGACTCAGGGAACGTGCCAGCTTCAGTGCATAAAGAGGGAAACACATCATCATGTAGCAATTTCGCATATCCAGTGGCCTTGAGGTTTCCATTGATGAAGAATGGCCCCACTATCTTTGTACCCCATATACCACACCATACCATCAATTTTTTTGTTCCAACAGTCTTGGAGGGATCTATCCAATGTGGGTTAGTGCCAGACCAATAGCGGTGGTTTTGTTTGTTAACTTCACCATTCATATAAAAGTTTGCCTCATCGCTGAACAAAATCTTCTGCGTAAAACTGAGGGTCCTGTTCCAATTTTTGTTTTGCCCATTCTGCAAATTCAGTGCGCCGATCTGGGTCATCCTCGTTGAGATGCTGCAGTAGCTGGAGTTTGTAAGGGTGCCATTTGTGAGTAGCTAATATCCGCCGAAGGGATGTTCGACTAATGCCACTCTCCAGTGACATGCGGCGAGTGCTACGCTGTGGGCTCTTGCTGAATGAAGCTAGGACAGCCACTGATATTTCTTAGAGACAGATTTCATGCGTCCACATTTTGGCAAATCCAACACTGAACTAGTTTCACGAAACTTAGCAAGCAGTTTGCTAACTGTAGCATGGGAGATGGGTGGTCTCGTAGGGTGTCTTGCATTGAAATCTGCTGCAATGACAGTTACTGCGTTCACCAGACATCAACACAATTTCTATCCGCTCCTCACGTGTTAACCTCGGCGACATGTCAATGGCTGTAAACAAAGAGAAACTTGTAAATAACTCATGAAAGAATGAAGTTACGTTAAAACCAAGCACACCATTGTTTTTCGTGTGAAATTCCCAATAAGTTTGATGTGTCACATGACCCTCTTCCTATTGAAAAAACAAATGTTGGATTCAAAATGGCCGACTTCAAAATGGCCGCCATGGTCACCACCCATCTTGAAAAGTCCACCCCCTCACATATACTAATGTGCCACAAACAGGAAGTTAATATCACCAACCATTCCCATTTTATTAAGGTGTATCCATATAAATTACCCACCCTGTACATTTATGATATTATATGTATTTTTTCTTTTTGTTATATTTAATAAAAAAAATAGAATAATGCAATTAGTTATGTGCAAAGATTGTCATTTCTTCTTTAACAGTAGCCAGAAATGAAAAAATTGTAGCCAGAAATTTTCAAATGCATACGAGAAAGAGATTTAGTCAAACAAGCAACAGACAATCCGTGTCTCTATGACGACATAAACATGGCTTAGATGCACTCAATAGGTTTTCAGAGGCATTTGTATGGTTCATTGTGTATATTTACGCATATGCTAGCACTGTCTCTGAGTCAGGCTCCCATTGCTTTCTCACCCTCTCTGAGTCATGCTGCTATGGCTTTCTGTGTATGTCCCAATTCATTTGCTGTCATATAAAGAATGTATCCTTCATAGGTCCCATGCACATGACTGTATTTTTGGTCCGCATCCAATCTGCATTTTTTGTGGATTGGATGAGGACCCCTTAATTTCAATTGGGAATCAAAAGATGCAGACAGCATATCGTATATCCATTTTGCGGCCTTGCAAAAACAAAAAATTATATTTTTAGCAGACAAAAATAGGTATTTCTAACATAGGGTGGGATGTGCGCAAGGGGTAAATGCGGGATGCACATGGCTGATATATGTGTTTTGCAGATCTGCAATTTGCGGACCGCAAAAACAATGATGTCATGTGCATGAGGCCATGGTGCTATGCACATTAAAGGGGCTGTCTGGGATTTCAAAAAAACTGAAAAGCGGATTAAAAAAATACTCACCTGCAGCGATGACAAGTCATAAATGTACATGACTGCTGCAGCCAGTCACTGCATCAGAGTTGATTAAGCATTTTGGCAAAAAAACTAAACAAAACGCTGAGGTCATTGCAGAACATATAAAAAGAGACTGGTGGGGACCACTGGAGTGGCAGAGCTGGAGCGGGTGAGACTTTATTTTCTTTGATCAACTTTACATTCTGGACACCCCCTTACTATCTATCTGTCTCTTGTTTGTTTTTTTGTAAGCACAGCAACTTTTTTTATTAAAGCTTAAAGGGAACCTGTCACCAGGATTTTGTGTATAGAGCTGAGGACATGGGTTGCTAGATCGCCGCTAGCACATCTGCAATACCCAGTCCCCATAGCTCTCTGTGCTTTTATGATTTGATACATATGCAAATTAACCTGAGATGAGTTCTGTACGTGAGATGAGTCAGGGACAGGACACATCTCAGGTTAATTTGCATATGTATCAAATAGTTTTTTTTTTACACAATAAAAGCACACAGAGCTATGGGGACTGGGTATTGCAGATGTGCTAGCGGCGATCTAGCAACCCATGTCCTCAGCTCTATACACAAAATCCGGGTGACAGGTTCCCTTTAAACCTTTAATAAGTTTGGTCCTTGTATGCGCTAAATTAAACCATAGCCTTTCATAGAGTGTTTAACCCTTTGCTGGAGAGCAGTGTATGCATTAGTTGGGGATTTATTGGCCACTTTATCAATACGTAGTATTTCTCAATAAGGCAGCATGTATTTGGGGTTTGTGGACTCTGATGGGCTGTGATTTATGCTCAGTTTGCAGCCTAGAAGGTGTAGAAGGTATGTGCAAGACTGAATAAGTAGACATAGAGCAACCATTTGCAGTCACGGCCATGTTCTAGGAATGTTCACACTTCAGTTATTTGGTCAGTTATTTCCATCAGTTGTTGTGAGCCAAAACCCGTAGTGAAGCCTACTCATAGATAAGGTAGAATGGAAAGATATGCTATATTTTTGACCCGCACCTAGTTTTGGCTCACAATAACTGATGGAAATGACTGACCAAATAACCGAAGTGCGAACTCAGCCTAAAAAGTATTTTAAAAACTTGTGTAACAACATTACATTCAAATTGGGTTTGATGTCTCTAGACACTGATCAAAAGTAAAAGATTAATTCATTACACTTATGAAACTCAAAATAATTGAAAGCAGAACTATTCACAGTCTTAGGCCTCATGCACACGACAGTATTTTTTCACGGTCCGCAAAACGGGGTTCTGTTGGTCCGTGATCCGTGACCGTTTTTTCGTCCGTGGGTCTTCCTTGATTTTTGGAAGATCCACGGACAGGAAAAAAAAGTTGTTTTGGTGTCCGCCTGGCCGTGTGGAGCCAAACGGATCCGTCCTGACTTACAATGCAAGTCAATGTGGACGGATCCGTTTGACGCTGACACAATATGGTGCAATTGCAAACGGATCCGTCCCCCATTGACTTTCAATGTAAAGTCAGGAGTTAATATACCATAGGATCAGAGTTTTCTCCAATCCAATGGTATATTTTAACTTGTAGCGTCCCCATCACCATGGGAACACCTCTATGTTAGAATATACCATCGGATTTGAGTAAGATCGTGAAACTCATATCCGACAGTATATTCTAACACAGAGGCGTTCCCATAGTGATGGGGACGCTTCAAGTTAGAATATCCTACGAACTGTGTACATAACTGCCCCCTGCTGCCTGGCAGCACCCGATCTTTTACAGGGGGCTGTGATCCGCACAATTAACCCCTCAGGTGCCACACCTAAAGGGTTAATTGTGCGTATCATAGCCCCCTGTAAGAGATCAGGTGCTGCCAGGCAGGAGGGGGCAGACCCCCTCCCTCCCCAATATTATATTCATTGGTGGCCAGTGCGGCCTCCCCTCTCCCCCCCCCAGTTAAAATCACGTTCCGAATCCCTCATCATTGGTGGCCAGTGCGGCCTCACATTCCCCCCCCCCCTAGTTAAAATCACATTCCGAATCCCCCATCATTGGTGGCCAGTGCGGCCTCACATCTCCCCCCCCCTAGTTAAAATCACGTTCCCCCATCATTGGTGGCAGTGGAGAGTTCCGATCGGAGTCCCAGTTTAATCGCTGGGGCTCCGATCGGTAACCATGGCAACCAGGACGCTACTGCAGTCCTGGTTGCCATGGTTACTTAGCAATTTTTAGAAGCATTATACTTACCTGCGAGCTGCGATGTCTGTGACCGGCCGGGCGCTCCTCCTACTGGTAAGTAAAAGGTCTGTGCGGCGCATTGCCTATAGCACAGACCTGTCACTTACCAGTAGGAGGAGCGCCCCGGCCGGTCACAGACATCGCAGCTCGCAGGTAAGTATAATGCTTCTAAAAATTGCTAAGTAACTATGGCAACCAGGACTGCAGTAGCGTCCTGGTTGCCATGGTTACCGATCGGAGCCCCAGCGATTAAACTGGGACTCCGATCGGAACTCTCCACTGCCACCTATGATGGGGGAACGTGATTTTAACTAGGGAAGGGGGGAGAGGTGAGGCCGCACTGGCCACCACTGATGGGGGATTCGGAACGTGATTTTAACTGGGGGGGGGGGGGGGGGGGGGGCCGCACTGGCCACCAATGAATATAATATTGGGGAGGGAGGGGGTCTGCTCCCTCCTGCCTGGCAGCACCTGATCTCTTACAGGGGGCTATGATACGCACAATTAACCCTTTAGGTGCGGCACCTGAGGGGTTAATTGTGCGGATCACAACCCCCTGTAAAAGATCGGGTGCTGCCAGAAAGCAGGGGGCAGTCATGTACACAGTTCTCAGTATATTCTAACTTGAAGCGTCCCCATCACTATGGGAACGCCTCTGTGTTAGAATATACTGTCGGATATGAGTTTTCACGAAGTGAAAACTCATATCTGAAAAAGCTTTTATGCAGACGGATCTGCGATCCGTCTGTGTGAATGTTGCCAACGGCCACGGACGAGGATGCCAATCTTGTGTGCATCCGTGTTTTTTCACGGACCCATTGACTTGAATGGGTCCGTGAACCGTTGTCCGTCAAAAAAATAGGACAGGTCATATTTTTTTGATGGACAGGAAACACGGATCACGGCCGCGGATGAACAACGGTGCATTTTCCGAGTTTTCAACGGACCCATTGAAAGCCAATGGGTCCGCAGAAAATCACGGAAAACGGAGCAACGTCCACGGATGCACACAACGGTCGTGTGCATGAGGCCAAAGTCAGTATTTAGCAGAAGCCCTTTTGGCATCTTTAACATTTTTGAATTTGTACAAATAGGTCTCACCGCCTATTTTACTAATTCTGCCGTACTATTCACATTCTGTGCAAAAAAAAACAACACATAGGTAAACAGCTATTATTCCTTCAACTACACACAGGGCCGGTGCAAGGATTTTTGCCGCCCTAGGCAAGATAAAAATTTACGCCCCCCCCCCCTTATCAGATGATCTGCCCATATCATGTTCCACCCCTTTCTCAGTTTTTTAATTAAAAGAACTGCTATGTTTCCCTTAGGGTTAATCCAGCTTCTTGTAGCTGTCTCTTTTTGCGGAACGGAATTGCGGGCCCATACAACGTGCGGCCCCGATCCGGAACTGCGGACCCGGATCCGCAATTCCGATCCTGAAAAAAATAGAACATGTCCTATTCTTGTCCGCAATAGTGCCGGCAATGTGCGGAACGCACATTGCCGCTGTCCGTGTTTTGTGGATCCGCAAAACACACACGGATGTGTGAATGGACCCTAAATGTGAGGTAAATTAGTTTCCAATGTAGTATTAATAACTAAACAATTACATAATAAACATATTGTATTGTCTACTTACCACCAGGACAATAAGATGATCTGGTCTCTGGCTCTGGGGACTCCCTTGTCACTCTCATTATTCCCCCCCCTCTCCCTTGTCACTCATTATTTCCACCCCCCTTGTCACTCATTATTCCCCCCCCTTGTCACTCATTATTCCCCCCCCCTTGTCACTCATTATTCCCCCCCCCTTGTCACTCTCATTATTCCCCCCCCTCTCCCTTGTCACTCATTATTTCCACCCTCCCCTCCCCACTCATTATTTCCACCCCCCCTCCCCACTCATTATTTCCACCCTCCCCTCCCCACTCTATTTCCACCCTCCCCTCCCCACTCATTATTTCCACCCTCCCCTCCCCACTCATTATTTCCACCCCCCCTCCCCCATTGTCACTCATTATTCCCCCCCCTGTCTTTCATTATTTCCCCCCCCTTGTCACTCATTATTCCCCCCCCCTTGTCACTCATTATTCTCCCCCCCCTTGTCACTCATTATTCTCCCCCCCCTTGTCACTCATTATTCCCCCCCCCCTTGTCACTCATTCTACCCCTACCTCTAGTGTAGCGTGGCCGAGCTCTGTTCGATCCGCGGTACAGGAGCATTTGTTTCCTGTACCCAACCGGACTGACAGGAAGTGCACACTAAGTGAGCACTTCCTGTCAGTCCGGCCGGGTGCAGGAAACAAAAGCTCCTGTACCGCGGACCGAACAGAGCTCGGCCACGCTACATTAACAACACAGAGCAAGATTCTTTAGAGCGGCAAGCGCTCAGCCTCAGCCGCTCAGGCGGCGCCGGCCGCCCCCAACTTATATAAGCAATTTTTTTAATTTATTTTTTACCGCAACGGGCGCCGGGCGGCCCCTGCTGCATGGCGCCCTAGGCGACTGCCTAAGTCGCCTTACTGGTGGCGCCGGCCCTGACTACACATTTTAATTTAAGTTGACATCCTGAGTCTGAATTAACTACTCAAGTCAAGAGCATTAACATTATTGCTAGCTTTGCTAGATTTGACTTTATGGCTGGCATTGGTGTCTTGCTGGATAATAAATCTGTTAATCTGCAGTTCTCTAGCAGCAGGTTTTCTTCCAGGATTTCTCCATGTTTTACAGTCTACTTCAGAAATTGATTCTCACATAACAACGCTGCAACATCATTATTTGAGTTGTATTTTTGGTGTTTGACATATATATTTTCTATGTCTCATCAAAAAGAATTATATAACTGAGTGTACAGATGAGCGAATTAATTGTAACCGAATTGGATTCGATACAAATTATGTAAAAAATATGAGATGGATCCAAAAGTTTTGGGTGAATTTTGGAGAGCGAGAGAGAGAAAATCAATATATAGGGTGGGCCATTTATATGGATACACCTTAATAAAATGGGAATGGTTGGTGATATTAACTTCCTGTTTGTTTCACATTAGTATATGTGAGGGGGGAAACGTTTCAAGATGGGTGGTGACCATGGCGGCCATTTTGAATCCAACTTTTGTTTTTTCAATAGGAAGAGGGTCATTTGACACATCAAACTTATTGGGAATTTCACAAGAAAAACAATGGTGTGTTTTAACGTAACTTTATTCTTTCATGAGTTATTTACAAGTTTCTGACCACTTACAAAATGTGTTCAATGTGCTGCCCATTGTGTTGGATTGTCAATGCAACCCTCTTCTCCCACTCTTCACACACTGATAGCAACACCGCAGGAGAAATGCTAGCACAGGCTTCCAGTATCCGTTGTTTCAGGTGCTGCACATCTCGTATCTTCACAGCATAGACGATTGCCTTCAGATGATACGAGATGTGCAGCACCTGAAACTATGGATACTGGAAGCCTGTGCTAGCGTTTCTCCTGCGGTGTTGCTATCAGTGTGTGAAGAGTGGGAGAAAAGGGTTGCATTGACAATCCAACACAATGGGCAGCACATTGAACACATTTTGTAAGTGGTCAGAAACTTGTAAATAACTCATGAAAGAATAAAGTTACGTTAAAACCAAGCACACCGTTGTTTTTCTTGTAAAATTCCCAATAAGTTTGATATGTCAAATGACCCTCTTCCTATTGAAAAAACAAAAGTTGGATTCAAAATGGCCGACTTCAAAATGGCCGCCATGGTCACCACCCATCTTGAAAAGTTTCCCCCCTCACATATACTAATGTGTCACAAACAGGAAGTTAATATCACCAACCATTCCCATTTTATTAAGGTGTATCCATATAAATGGCCCACCCTGTACATATAAAAAATAAAAATAAAAACAAGAGAAAATTTCAGGACAAATTGAGCACCTTTGATGGAGGTAGAATCGGTTCAGACCTGAATTGGTTGAACATTTTGGCCGAATGAACCTGAACCAAATTTTGAGCAATTCGCTCTTCTCTAGTCACATGCAGAGAAGAAAGCTTATAGCTCCTTCAGTGGCCATTACAAATGTTAATCTTTAAATGATAGCTCCCTAATATATTATTTTTAATATTATATTATTACATCCTGTGCCAAGAAATGGACTTGTTGGCAGTATCAGGTAATATATTGTTATCCCTTACAGCCCTCTAGGTGTATTAATGAAACCCTACTGTTGCTAAATGTCATGAATGTAATTCCCTAATACATTAAGGAACACATACTGATATGTAGGCTTTTCATGTTCCTTCCCTTTCAATAGAGACAAGCGAAGTTTTAAAAAATTTGATTCAGCAACTTTGCCGAAGTTAGCCAAAAATTATTTCTGAAGAAATACTTCACACATCGCCATAAATCAAGTATACCCAGGCCACTCTTCCTTAGGGTATAGCCACACGGTGTGACCATGCTGTGGGCAGGTTGTGGCCATGCTGCGGTGAAGAACCGCGCAGCCAATTAGCCCACAGCTGCCTTTCATTTAATAATGCAGACAGCATTGTATAGTCGGTCTTCATTGTTAATGGCCGCGCAACACCTTTAATGCACCTTTAAATAGGGATTGTTGCTGGTATGGGAATTGGCTGGTTAGGTTGCGGGACAATAGGCATATTATTGCTGTTCTTGTTTGCAATCTCCTGCAGGTTATTTGACAGTAAACACAAAATAATAATAAGCTCTGGCACACCCACTTCTCCAACCCCAGCACTCTCCTGCCCTACAGGTGGGAGCCTTTCTTCTGCCATCTGCTTTTCTTATTTTTCCACATAATCTAATATCGATGAGAATATATAATCAGGAACATCCCGCTTCTCCTCTCTCTGCATCTTGCTAACTTTTCTAGGACATGGACACCAAAAAGGATGATCCGGAAGAAGTAAATCCAGTGAAAGATGAGGATGGTCATCATTAAGACCTCGCCCCCCTAAGTGGTACTGACTAGATGGTATTGGTTGGCATGCTGTGGAATAATAAAGGCTTCCATCTTATTGATATTGAATTACATTTACAGCTGATGTAGGAATAAGTAAATGTAGGAATAAGTACATAAAACTAACGCAGTATGTCTCCGTTCCCTCTCCCCTTTCACCATTTTAGGAAAAACTGGTTCATTACCACGCAGCGTGAGGAAATTCGGATTCGTTGCAATCAAAGTTTTTCTAAACTTCAGACTGAATTCCACTTCAAATGATTTGATTTGCTCAACACTACCTTTCAAATATGGTTGTACGCAAACCCTGATTTGCTTTGGACAAGTACAAAGATGTTCTCGAACCTATTACACTAACTGGCCTCACATTATTGTTTATGAGGACTTAAAAAAGCTCAGTTCCTGAGTGTCCCGTGTAGTTTGTTTAGAAGCTGCAGGCTTTAGGCTTACTGCTGCCTAGGTAACTTATAGATCTTGCTGGTATTGAGGTTTTCGAATAGGAAAGAGAGGAAATGACTGGCTGGATGTATCCTCTGTTTCATTAGTTCCTTTCAGAAAACTTGTGATCATTGTGACCATGGAAGGGTTGATTAAACAATTACTGTCACCCCCACTAATGGAATGCATACAGACACTAGAGAACCTTGCATAAAGGTCATTAAACTCTCAACCCCTGGCAGCTCAATTCTTACTTTCTGATCAGTAGATGCTGTTTGATCGTGTTCTAGAAATTACTGCCAAACACAAAGCAAGAGCGATTTCTAAATTAGCAGCAAACAAAACAAAGTCCAAAAGTGATTGATCCATATGCTATTAAATGATGGGTTTTCTGATGAGTGCTTGGGGTCAATAGAAGCATAGAAAAAGGATTTCTTTAAGTAGCCTCTTAGTAACCCCTTGCTGACACTTGAAGTTTGCTCTACCTTGTATAGAAGTTCTTTGAAGGGCTATGGACAGGGTTCAGTGTTGTAGGAGAGGACCCTGGTCTATCCATGCATCTTCTCCAATCACAACATTGACCTTGCTTGTTTGTATGAAAAAAATACAAACAGAATGATAAGGGACTGAGGGATTTTTTATTTCTTTTGCACGCTAATTAAATATCTAAAATTCCATTATTCCATAACCCAATGGTCTGGAAATCGTATTCATTTAGCGAGTGACAAAAATAGTCTCATGCTTGAGTAGGATAACCATTCCATGCTAAACAAGAAATTCATTGTCTATGGGGTTAAAAAAAATAGCCAAGTCACATAGACTTTGAGCAGCATGCATTCTAGTCTGTCACTCCATTCAGACTTCCATTTATTTTCATTTTCGACTGTCTGTCCTCATTGTTGTCATTCAATGAGAGGGAACAATGGAGCTCTGAACTCCTGGGCCCCCAGTGATCAGATATTTATCACCTATTCCGTGGGCAGGTCGTAAATAACCTTTTCTGCTGGCTGAGGTGAAAATCGAAATGGTGCCCCCCACATCACCACCGTTCCAAATTCTCAATCAACCCCTCCTCCCAGCCCTACTGTTAAAGCCATATTTGATTTGGACAGTACATACAGCACTACATACGTTTTAAATGCAGTTAAGTCTCCTCTGATGTAGATGTTCTCTTTACTCATCTTTTCGATTTGGACCAGACCACCATGACATAGTATTTTAGCCGCGTATCGTCTCTGTAGAGTTTGCCACATAGACATCTTAGTTTCCTCACTTTTCCATCATCCTCCCCCTCCTGGTGCCCCAACAGTGTTATCCTGCTGCCACCTATAATACTGTGTCTGATCGTAGAGTTCCAGTTATGTCCAAGTTCTAGAGAGCTACAGTATTTGCAAACTTCTGGATTTTTCATCTGCTCACCATCCACAGACCAGTGGGTAGGGGGAACGTATGAATTAGGTCTTGATAAATTATTTACGTCACTTCACCTCTGCACATCAGCATAATTGAGCCGCTTTACCTCCATGGCCAGAATTTTCTTATAATAACTATTCCAGTGAATTCAGCGGCAAAACTCACTTCTTTGTTCACCAACAGTTACCAACTATGGAATCCCTTTTCTGTGTCTGTTTCTACTCAGACACCTCTGTTGAAAAATTCTCTCACATATAGCAGGAGACCTAAAGCCTCTCTTTTGCAGACCTTTGCTCTGATGAAGAGGTTTGCTGACCAGAAACATGAGTCTCCATCTCATTTTTCTCCAGGGGACGAGGTCTGGCTATCATTAGACTCAAGACACCCTCATACAATTTGGGACCTCTATGCAACCCTCTGTGTATTTTTTTCTGATGCTGTCACCTATATCAGTGATAATCATATGAATTTGTATTTTTAAGCCAGGTTTAATAGCACTAATATTTCATATTTATATTTATATGTTTAGTGGGCCATGACGAAAAGATTTTGATTATCTCAAAATTAATTGCAAAGAAAAAAAAAAACACAGAGAATTCTATATTGTTAGCCAGTTCTTGCCATCCTTGCCAAGTTATAACCAGTATCCCAAATGGGGAATGGATACGACCAGGGGTCGAGTCGAGGGGGAACGCGTGGGAACGGCGTTCCTGCACTTTTTTCATGGCAGGAACGCCGTTCCCTTTCAGGGCAAAAGGACCAGGAGGGGAAGCGGTGAAATCAGATTCACAGGGGGCGGAGCAGAGGCGAGGCCCTGCGTGACTCGCACTGTGCAGGGCAGGCTAAGTGAGGAGGGAAGGGGAGCGGCTTCAGTTGAGGACGGAAGACTCACTGACTGACTCCCCCCCCCTCCTGGCTGAGAGCTCCCCTCCTCCTATCCTGAGCCTGCGACTGCCTGACTGCAGTGGCGTACCTACCATATAGGCAGACCACGCAGCTGCTATGGGGCCCGTGAGGAAGGGGGGGCCCTGCAGTGGAGGAGAGTCCCCGCCCCTGTCTATCTTCCTAACTGTCTCCCGTCTGCTAGCCCCGCCTCCTAGCTCCGCCTCCTGTCTGTTAGCTCCGCCCCCGCCGGATTCCTCTGGATTGCCACAACCAGTAATGAAGTAAGTGACCACTTGTAGGTGAGGACAGTGCAGAGGTGTATGTGTGTGGAAGGGGGCAAGGTCATTCAGCTTTCCTAGGCTATTCCTCTGCACATATGCCATTCAGAACAGGAGGGAAGCTGGGTGTCACTACATTATGTAATGTGACTCAGCTTTCCTGATGTCCTGCATGGCACAAGTGCAGAGGCAGGAGAAGATATGAGGGTTGTGTTACTCAGCTTTCTCATGTCTCTCCACATGTGCCATGCAGGAGAGCAGAAAAGCTGGGTGCTATTACATCATGTAATGTCACTCAGATTTCCTGCTATCCTGCAAGGCATAAAAGCTATGGGGCCCAATGATTTCTGTGTACGCCCCTGCCTGACTGTCTGCTGAGGTGAGCGTGGCTGGACCATCCGACCGGACCGGGGTCCTGGTGGTCCGGTCCAGACCAGTCTAAGTGTCTGTGACTGTCCCTGAGTGAGTCCGGGGGCCCTAACCCGCCTGGTGGGAGCGCCGGTGGCCAGCAGCCCCAGACCAGACCAGTCAATACCCCCTCTTTTATCTCAGTCAGTACTCTCATCAGATGTGACTGCAGGCAGCACAGCAGCAGGCCAGAAGAGATCGATCAGCCAGGATTAATGTGCACAGCCTGGGTGGGAGGCCCCCCTTACCCTGGCCTTAGGCAAGTGACAAACTGCCCCCCCCTCCTCAATCTTAGGCAAGTGACAAACCCAGCTCTGCTACATCTACAATGAGCAACTACAACAAATGTAATGCCAAACTGCAGTTCCTCTATGCGATTGTGATGCCTCAGATAGCTTCCACTGGACCCACAGCCTGTGGGTCCAGTGGAAGCTATCCAAGGCATCACATAGAGGAACTGCAGTTTGGCATTACATTTGTTGTAGTTGCTCATTGTAGATGTAGCAAAGCTGAGTTTGTCACTTGCCTAAGAATGAGGGGGGCAGTTTGTCACTTGCCTAAGCGAGGCCTCCCACTGTGCACATTAATCCTGGCTGATCGATCGCTGCTGCTCTCACATCTGATGAGAGATTTCCTAAGGGGGTATTGACTGGCATTAGGGACGGGCTGGTGGATGAGGGCAGCCACCCGGTCCTGCCTATGGATCACCCAGTTTGCACTTAGCTATGCCCAGGCCCCATGCCAGGGGGTCCCTGATGTATTAACTGACCAATAACATGGAGATCCCAGTGCCAGCTGCCTTGCTGGTGGACGATTGGCATATACTTATGCTGTGGGCCACAGCAGAAGTATATGCCAATCGTCCACCAGCAAGGCAGCTGGCACTGGGATCTCCATGTTTATTTCATGTTAATTTTGCAGTTGTTTGTGTAAACTGGCACTTTACAATAAATTTTGCACTGAATTTTCAGCGAAATATATATTTATTTATTTTTTTGGGGGGGGGGGGGGGGTTGTATGCAGTGGATCTTGGGTGAGTTCCCATACTTTTTTCCCCAGGACTTGACCCCTGGATACGACTCCTTTAGAATTTGTTCATCTGAAGAGGGTTTTCTTGTAGAATTAGAAGTATTATAAAAGAGGCTCAGTCAATAGAGATTAAAACATCCGGCAACGTGGGGAGCAGCCAAAAGGAGGCCACGACGGTGACCAGCTTCAAGGGCGCTCGTCCCTATTGTGGCCTGCTATTGGAAGCAGCGGCCGCTGTGCAGGGATCTGGAGTGACGTGGGTGTCGAGGAGCAGGTAATTATAATCCATACAAGGAACCCGGGCATTGGGGGGGATATTTTAGATATCGGATAACCCATTTAAATAGGCCTTGCTTCCTGATCACGTGACATCAGTCATGTCAGTACGCCCAGATTGGTCGGCGCTTCCTCTCCTAGATACCCGACCCATCCCTTAACAACCAGATGCCAGTGGTGTTGTAGGAAAGGTGCTGCATAGGGATTTGACACTTATATTACTGCAGGATGACAAAGTAAAAGATACACCTTCTGAAGGGGTTAGATTTGCGGCCCGATGAGCTCCTACCTTGGATTCTCATTGCTTCCCCAGAATTTTTTTGGAGCAGCCTTAATATATAACTATTAATATTTATAGTATGAGTATATCGTAATATATAGTAAGTGCAGGGTTTGTTCTTTTTTAAAAATTGGGGATACTTGTTCATCATTTGTTAATCAAAAAGAGTATAAAATGAGAGATTACATTAATTGCAATTCAGATAATTTATTCTTTCAGGCAATTTTTGCAAAAAGCAACATGTGGGACAAACGTCAAATTCATTAAAGGTTAGAATGAGACGGCATTTGATCGATATTGCAAGTACAAGTACTAGCAACATCTCTATGTTATCCTGACATTTTATAGACACCAATAAAGATGAGGTCTTGCTCTTTTTTTGCTATAGATAAAGTAGATAGACCAAACAGGTGGGAAGGGGGTGGTGATCACAGGAGGAAACTTCTGAATAAGGAAACCCTTTTTATTGGGAAGTAGACAAGGACCAATGTTGGTCCTTTAATAAGATTTGATCTACAGTATATACATGAGTTTTGACACATTTTATGATGTGAATAAGACCCACAGACTATGTGGTAATATGTCTAATGTTTATTATAGTTTACACTATATGTTTTTTTTTTTTTTGTCTGTTGAGAACAATGCCTAAAAGCTTTTTTTTAATTTTTTTTATACATAACAGTTTTACTATGAATAATGACAGTGATATCTGAAAGGTATAAGTGCTACTGTCTTATGGACTCATTGCTGGGTTTATTTTAATTCATTTCAATAAACCTGGATTTTACAGACTTCTATGTGAAAGCTTGACAACTTCTCATTAAATGTAATTTAAGCCTTTTCTCTGGGCGAGTCCATGTACCTGTGGAAGCTGTGTCTAGAGAGGTGAGTGGGACCATCAGTTTTGCCTGCGCCTTGGTTCCTCGGTCTATTCAAGGAGCAATTAAACCTGGTCTGTTACAAATTGCATCCTCCAGCCTCTCTGTGAATACTAAATTAATTTCATGTCTTTCTTCTAAAGTCAGTGATATTTAACTGCTTTTCCAGATGATCTGCCCCTGCTGCCTCCCCAGCTCTGATGGTGTATATGAGGTGAAGAAAATCTTGTGTAAGTAGAGAATCAGGGCTAAAAGTTTCTTCTTGGCTGACAGACAGGTTTGACCCTGAAGAGAGGTCCTTGGAGCCCCCTGAGAACGTTGATGCTCCTGTCCTGCTTAAAAAATTTCTGCTACTGTCCGTGTCAAAAAAGAGGTGATATAAGGGGGGGGGGGGGGGGGGGGGGGGGGGGGGGCGGGTACTGTTACAATGAAGGTCCATGTCCACCACTCTCCTGCTCTCCTGGCTGGGAACGGGTGCCACTCCACTCACCCTATTGGTGTAGACTGGTACCAGCTTCTCTACCTCTACCTTCCTGCAGCGGGCCCAACCACTGGAGTCTTGCCCTCTATGTTTGGCTGCCGGCCACAGCCTGAAATCCTCAGCTCAGTCTGCTCTCGAAGCATGTAGGGTGGTCACTCCTCCTGGCTCTTGAAGGGCCAGAGCACAAGCACCCCAATTCTTCCTCAGCCTACGGCTGGCTACACCAGCGTATTTAAGGCACCTTTACCTGTGGCAAGGTGCCTGAGCAATAGGTTGATGTAGCTTGCTAGTAGCTGCATAGAGTGTGCTGTTCCGTTTGTCTCCCCATGTACATTCCTGATTCCTGACTCTGACCCCCAGCTGCCTGACCTGACCTGTGCCTGGTTTCTGTGTTGACACTTCACTGACCGCCTTGACCTCGGAGCTGTTTCTCAGATTTGCATGTACAACGCCTGCCCTGATCTCAAACTTTTCTGGACTTCCAGTTTTGTCTGATCTCTGACCCCATGATTAAGCTACCAACCATAACAGGACTACTCCAGGAGGTAGCCTGGTGGCTCCCCTTCAGTGCAGTCCAGATCTCTATATAGGGGTTAAAAGGTGAAAACCAGCAGACTGCCAGGAGAACACCCTTAGGTTAAGTCCAAAGTCAAACTGGTTGATTGACACAGTGGTTCCACACCCGCTAATAATTACACATACAGTCCAAGTTATAATTGTTAGAAATCAGATCAGAAGTGAGATCTGAAAGAATTACAGGTCATGTTTTAAAGCTTAGATTCTTTCTTCTTTCCTCATATCTCAAAGCTGCTATGAATACTACGATATTCCAGGTTGAAGTGGAAACATGCAGATAGGCTGCATAGAGAGGAAGAGAGGTATAGATCCTCCTATCCCTGTGTAACTGTACATGATCCCAAGAGAGGGCTAAGGCTAGGTTCACAATGGTATTGCCATTGTTCTGCTTCATTATAGGACCAGAACAAGGAAAATAATCGAAAGTGATGTTTCCTCCAAATGATTAGAACCTTACCTAATGCCACCTGACAGACCTCATTGACTATAATGAGATGTGGTTTCCATTAGAAAACCCGGAATTTTACTAGACAAAAAATTGCAGCAGGCTATGCTATTTTATCATGTATTTTTTTACAGAATCTGCATTGGAGGCTCCTGTCGTAGCCACAGATACCGATGTAAAAGAAGCCTAGCATGAACCTCTGTGCAAGTGATCAATACCCCCAGCAATCAGAAAGCCTACATACTCTCTAAATGTCACATATGGGGATCAAAAAATTTGTGCACCTAATTAGGCCTCTCTGCACCTAATTAGGCCATGTTATTAATGCTATCACCCAGACATATACCAGTTTCCAGGTCACTACATAAAATTCATTGCACCAAACACTCAAACACCATTGAAGTTTACCTTTTACACTGTCCCTTCTGTCCGTACAGGATCTTTAGCACATAGTACGCGGACCACTTCTCTAGCGATACCCACTTCTGTGATAGTGAAGGTTATCACTAGGTTATCTGATATATTTTCTGAAAGAAAAGATTTCCATCAGTCAGAAAATAAATTTTGTAGAATGTATACAAGTCCACCCGCGCTCCCAGATACACTCAAACCTACGTATCAAGCAGGGAATCGCTGCAAAGTTCACTGCCACGGTCTGCTGCAGTGACCGTAATGTGAAAGTATTAACAAGGTCTGATTTGAGCACAAATCAGAATCGGAACCTGCGCTGATTCCAATACGTTTCAGATTATTGGGTGGGTATGTAAAGGAAGGGGTATTCACAGTATTAGGTGGGTATGTAAGGGAAGAGGTATTCACAGTAATCTTTGGAGCGGTTACCTTATTTGGCAGGTAGTCTATCCGTGGAATGTTCGTCTTTCTGGATCCGGTGGGTAGGTTTCCAAAGCGCCTTCAGGTTCAACCTCTAGCGTAGGTGGTGCTCCGGCCGGCAGCAGATCACTCCCGCGAGAGAACCCCAGTTGAAGTCCGGGAACTTGGCGTGTGACGTCACCGCACTGAGTATGGAAGCCTTCAGGGGACAAATTCAATCCGACGCGTTTCTGAGCCTAAACGGGCTCCTTCGTCAGGGAGGAAGGAGCCCGTTTAGGCTCAGAAACGCGTCGGATTGAATTTGTCCCCTGAAGGCTTCCATACTCAGTGCGGTGACGTCACACGCCAAGTTCCCGGACTTCAACTGGGGTTCCCTCGCTTGAGTGATCTGCTGCTGGCCGGAGCACCACCTACGCTAGAGGTTGAACCTGAAGGCGCTTTGGAAACCTACCCACCGGATCCAGAAAGACGAACATTCCACGGATAGACTACCTGCCAAATAAGGTAACCGCTCCAAAGATTACTGTGAATACCTCTTCCCTTACATACCCACCTAATACTGTGAATACCCCTTCTTTACATACCCACCCAATAATCTGAAACGTATCGGAATCAGCGCAGGTTCCGATTCTGATTTGTGCTCAAATCAGACCTTGTTAATAGAAAATACATTTTCTCTGAACTCCATAAATGATTGTTTTCAAATAGTTTTGCAAAAGAAACAGCATGACAACCTGGGCAAGCTGGGCTTCTGCATATGGCTGCAAGTGTAGGTGGTGTATTTTTCCTGGCTTTATGTTTATTTGCATCTTCATAAGAGCTCATTGAGCTGTTCCGGTTTACATATCATGCTTTTGCATTATTTTTGGCGGCATTTTATTTTATACATGAAAAGAAATAATAGTTGTATTAAAAGAAACATGCAGCAAAACTCAAAATATAAAATATACCGTATTTTTCGCTTTATAAGACGCACCGGATGATAAGACGCACCCCAGACTTTAGAGTAGGAAAATAAGAAAACAATATTTTTCATCAGACCTCATATCAGCCCACTCAGACCCCCCATCAGACCTCATATCAGACCACTCAGAGCCTTATCAGACCTCAGATTAGCCCATCAGACCCTTATCAGGCCTCAGATTAGCCCATCAGACCTCATATTAGCCCATCAGACCTCAGCTTAGCCCATCAGACCCCAGATTAGCCCATCAGTACCCCCGGACCTCATATTAGCCCATCAGTACCCCCAGACCTCAGATTAGCCCATCAGTACCTCCAGACCTCAGATCAGCCCATCAGTACCCCCAGACCTCAGATCAGCCCATCAGTACCCTCAGACCTCAGATCAGCCCATCAGTACCCTCAGACCTCAGATCAGCCCATCAGTACCCCCAGACCTCAGAATAGCCCATCAGAACCCCCATCAGACCTCAGATGAGACTAAAATAAAAAATCATCTTACCTGTCCTGTGCCGCGGTTCCTCTTCAGCTGTTGCGCCCCCATCTTCCTGGCCTGCGTTTTCACATGACTGTACGAAGGGTAAGTATTACCTGGCTTGCGGCGCTTCGCTCCCCGCTCCTAATACATACTAGTGAGCGCTTCCATCATGGAAGCGCTCACTAGTATTCATTTTCTAAGATGCACGGACATTTCCCCACCACTTTTTTGGGGGAAAAATTGCGTCTTATAAAGCAGAAAATACGGCACTTAACCTGTTCCAGTACGGCATGATGTACCGTTACGGCATGATGTCCCCGTACTTAAGGACACATGACGTACCGGTACGCAAAGTGTAGTTCCCATCACCGCCGCCAGGCGGCGGTGATCGGAACAAGGTGCCTGCTCAAATCATTGAGCAGGCACCCGGGGACAATGCGCGGGGGGTCCTGTGACACCCCCCGTGTGGGCGATCGCCGCAAACCGCAGGTCAATTCAGACCTGCGGTTTGCGGCTTTTACAGGTGGCGGTGATGCCATCGGGTCCCCGTGGGGCTGTAGGGGGGACCCGATGGCATGGAAGGCAGCGCGATGCCTTCCTGAGGCATCGGCGCTGCCTTCCTGTGACAAGCCTGTGAGATTCAGCCCCCTGGATCTCACAGGCCGGAAGCTGTATGAGTAATACACACTGTATTACTCATACAGCTAATGCATTCCAATACACAAGTATTGGAATGCATTGTAAAGGGGATTAGACACCCAAAAGTTGAAGTCCCAAAGTGGGACAAAAAAATAAATTGAAAAAAAAGTTGAAAAAATAACGTTTTCCCTCCCAAAAATTAAAAGTTTCAAGTAAAAATAAACAAAAATGTCATTTCCCCCAAATAAAGTAAAAAAAAATTGGTAAAAATTAGGCTAAAAAAAAAGTTGACATATTAGGTATCGCCGTGTCCGTATCAACCGGCGCTATAAAAATATCACATGACCTAACCCCTCAGATGAACACAGTAAAAAATAAAAAATAAAAACTGTGCTAAATAAACAATTTATTTGTCACCTTACATCACAAAAAGTACAACAAAAAAGCTGTTATTGTGTAAAACTTAAGTAAATTTTAAAAAGTATACATATTAGGTATCGCCGCGTCCATAATAACCTGCTCTATAAAAATATCACATGACCTAACCGCTCAGATGAATACCGTAAAAAAATAAAAAATAAACGGTGTAAAAAAAGCCATTTTTTGTCACCTTACATCACAAAAAGTATAATAGCAAACGATCAAAAAGTCATACGCACCTCAAAATAGTGCCAATCAAACCGTAATCTCATCTCGCAAAAATCATACCCTATCCAAGATAATCGCCCAAAAACTATTTTAGTTTCAAAAATGAAATCATTGTGTAAAACTTACATAAATAAAAAAAATAGTATACATATTAGGTATCGCCGCGTCCGTGACAACCTGGTCTATAAAAATACCACATGCTCTAACCTGTCAGATGAATGTTGTAAATAACAAAAAATAAAAACGGTGCCAAAACAGCTATTTCTTGTTACCTTGCCTCACAAAAAGTGTAATATAGAGCAACCAAAAATCATATGTACCCTAAACTAGTACCAACAAAACTGCCACCCTATCCAGTTTTTAAAATGGGGTCACTTTTTTGGAATTTCTACTCTAGGGGTGCATCAGGGGGGCTTCAAATGGGACATGGTGTCAAAAAACCAGTCCAGCAAAATCTGCCTTCCAAAAACCGTATGGCATTCCTTTTCTTCTGCGCCCTGCTGTGTGCCTGTACAGCGGTTTACAACCACATATGGGGTGTTTCTGTAAACTACAGAATCAGAGCCATAAATATTGAGTTTTGTTTGGCTGTTAACCCTTGCTTTGTAACTGGAAAAAAATATTAAAATGGAAAATCTGCCAAAAAATTTAAATTTTGAAATTGTATCTCTATTTTCCATTTATTCTTGTGGAACACCTAAAGGGTTAACAAAGTTTGTAAAATAAGTTTTGAATACCTTGAATGGTGTAGTTTCTAGAATGGGGTCATTTTTGGGTGGTTTCTATTATGTAATCCTCACAAAGTGACTTCAGACCTGAACTGGTCCTTAAAAAGTGGGTTTTTGAAAATTTATACAAAATTTCAAGATTTGCTTCTAAACTTAAGCCTTATAACATCCCCAAAAAATAAAATGTCATTCCCAAAATGATCCAAACATGAAGTAGACGTATGGGGAATGTAAAGTAATAACTATTATTGTAGGTATTACTATGTATTATAGGAGTAGAGAAATTGAAACTGGGAAATTTGCTAATTTTTCTCAATTTTTGGGAAATTTGGTATTTTTTTATAAATAAAAATAATTTTTTTGGACTCCATTTTACCAGTGTCATGAAGTACAATATGTGACGAAAAAACTATCTCAGAATGGCCTGGATAAGTCAAAGCGTTTTAAGGTTATCACCACATAAAGTGACACTGGTCAGATTGTCAAAAAATGGCCTGGTCTTTAAGGTGAAAATGAGCCCGGTCCCTAAGGGGTTAAGGGTCCATTCACACGTCCTTTTAATGTTTTTATCTTGTAAGAAGAACAATAAATGAAGGCATCTACAATTACTTACAGTACTTGGATCCCACACAGTCTGTCTTTTCTTTCTGTTTGACAATCTACTGTTTAAGGCTACATTCACACGTCCATTTACACAACCAAATGGAGTAGGTCAGGCTAGTGGTAATCTCTTTAGGCTAAACCCTTAAATCCAGTAGAAAATTACAATAGTGGGTAGCTAATTAATACTTAACATTTATTAGTATCAGTAATAAAATAATAGGCCCTTTTAATAGTCATTAAAAATGTTATTAAATCTGAATGTAACCTATTTGCTGCATAGGTATCTCTAGATAGCAATGCTATCAAAGAGTGGGAGGGGACCACAAAAAATGCAGGGATAGTAATATCAATAGAGCGAGAGGAAGAGATGCACAGTGAGAAAGACACACTTCTGGGTCAAAAGCCCTAGGTGTCCCTTGCGCTATCTCCTTATCCCCTATTCTACTGACACTGTCCCTATCGTCACCCTACTTCGACATGGACTGCCCAGCTTTGTCCGACAGAGAGAATGTGGTCCAATAGATCCCAAAAAACAACAAGAAACTGTTCGGCTTAGGGAGAGCACACAAAGACGGACAAAAACAGGTGTGAGGTGGGCTATTTTGTGTCACAATATGGCTGGGGTAGCCTAAAACACTGAAAGCACGCACCTCCCTTGGGTCGGTTAAAGATCCCTTGATAAAGATAAACAAAAAGCGTCCCGACGCGTTTCCTTGAAGGTTAGCAATTCCTCAGGGGACTATATCCTTTATATGTGACCACAGAATGAAATAGGTCACTTTCTCAAATGAGCAACAAGAGACACACATTGACTGTTTATCAAGTGCAAACTGTACAGAAAGACCACACTGCTGGTAACTATTAGATATATTGTCACCAATTCAATCAAGTGTCTCAGGTCATATATTAGCGACCCTTTGATATCAGGTCACCATCAAATCAAGAGGTGTACTTGGATCATCACTCAAATAAATCTCAGGCCACTCTAGTCAAAGTGGCTCAAAATTTCTAGTGACCAACAATTTAAGGGTCACCAATCAAATCAGGTGTGATCCATGAAGCACCAGTATGATCAGAATCCAGGCCTAAAAATACAATGTATACAGCCCGGGTCAAGTTACATTCAATAATCATAGAAATGCTGACCCCCATACATTGAATCGGCTACCTTGGTCAGCTGTCTCCCACCAAGTTATATTTCCAGCCGTTCAATGAAGTGTTCAAGGTAGCGATCAGCAGCAGTGAAATACAAGCACAGAGTCAACTTTTACTTATCTGTACAATCTGAGATGTCAATTGTGCTGCCATACGCAGGACGCCGAGGAGAGACATCCGCAATGTGTCTGTGAACAATTGACATCTCAGATTGTACAGATAAGTAAAAGTTGACTCTGTGCTTGTATTTCACTGCTGCTGATCACTACCTTGCCCATTTCATTGAACGGCTGGAAATATAACTTGGTGGGAGACAGCTGACCAAGGTAGCCGATTCAATGTATGGGGGTCAGCATTTCTATGATTATTGAATGTAACTTGACCCGGGCTGTATACATTGTATTTTTAGGCCTGGATTCTGATCATACTGGTGCTTCATGGATCACACCTGATTTGATTGGTGACCCTTAAATTGTTGGTCACTAGAAATTTTGAGCCACTTTGACTAGAGTGGCCTGAGATTTATTTGAGTGATGATCCAAGTCCACCTCTTGATTTGATGGTGACCTGATATCAAAGGGTCACTAATATATGACCTGAGACACTTGATTGAATTAGTGACAATATATCTAATAGTTACCAGCAGTGTGGTCTTTCTGTACCGTTTGCACTTGATAAACAGTCAATGTGTGTCTCTTGTTGCTCATTTGAGAAAGTGACCTATTTCATTCTGTGGTCACATATAAAGGATTTAGTCCCCTGAGGAATTGCTAACCTTCAAGGAAACCTGTCGGGACGCTTTTTGTTTATCTTTATCAAGGGATCTTTAACCGACCCAAGGGAGGTGCGTGCTTTCAGTGTTTTAGGCTACCCCAGCCATATTGTGACACAGCATAGCCCACCTCACACCTGTTTTTGTCCGTCTTTGTGTGCCCTCCCTAAGCCGAACATTATTATTTTTTTTTGGGGATCTATTGGACCACATTCTCTTTGTCGGACAAAGCTGGGCAGTCCATGTTTAGGTAGGGTGACGATAGGGACAGTGTCAGTGGAATAGGGGATAAGGAGATAGCGCAAGGGACACCTAGGGCTTTTGACCCAGCAGTGTGTCTTTCTCACTGTGCATCTCTTCCTCTCGCTCTATTGATATTACTATCCCTGCATTTTTTGTGGTCCCCTTCCACTCTTTGATAGCATTGCTATCTAGAGATACCTATGCAGCAAATAGGTTACATTCAGATTTAATAAAAATTTTAATGACTATTAAAGGGCCTATTATTTTATTACTGATACTAATAAATGTTAAGTATTATTTAGCTACCCACTATTGTAATTTTCTACATTCACACGTCCACAAGTGTTGTCAGCACCCGTGCGGACCCATTCATTTCTCTATGGGGACTGAATGGATGCGGAGAGCACACTATGTGTTCTCCGCATCCGCATTTCCGGAGCGCGGCCCCGATTTTCCGGTCCGCAGCTCCGGAAAAAAATAGAGCATGTCCTATTCTTGTCCGCAATTGCGGACCCGACCAGCTTCACCTACACGGCTTTTTCAAGGGTTACCTGTCCTGGGCTCCTGCTCATGTTCTATATGTTACACAAAAATACCTGTACAACTTGGCAAGTATTGTTTGTTGGGAAATGTGGCAACTCTTACTTTACTACACAAATATTCTGTTTTAGGTGATGTTTTCCAATTGTGAGGTATGGTTCAATATATTTTTGTGGGTACATCAAACCTGAACCTTCAATTTCATGATTACTTGATATAAAAACTTACTAAATCATGAGGTCCAGACAGATTTTAAGATCAATGCAGAGATCAAACCCGGGACAGACCTCTGGATTAGTCCCCAACAATGCCCAGTGTCACTCTCCATCTTTTCTATAAGTCATAGATTTTTTTGCAGGTTTATTTTTGTAAATCTTTCATTTTATTTCTTCCACCATGATCGCTCATAATTGTAACACGTTATCGAAATAAAATGAAAAATCACTTCTCATTATCACATTTCTCTCAGTTCATTATCTTCAGTGCTCAGAACACATTAGCCACTGCAATGCTAAAAATAAATATAGAATTACATTGCCAAAAATAATTAGAGCTAAATTTGAGAAAAACCATTTAAGAAGGAAATCGCTTAATTGTTAAGAACTAAAATAAAATAATTAAAAAATAATAATAAAAAGTAAAAAAAAAACTCCACAGGGATAGTAGCTAGAGCGATCGCCTGATGCTGCTCAGTAGTGTAGGTCTCAGGCATAAAATCCTGAGCAGATGAGCTGTTGTTTATATTGTAGCTGCATAATCTTTTTGTATTCCTTCAGTTTTTATACATAAAGGCTAATGTATTCCTACATGTTATATATCACTGCAAGTATGTGTCTGGTGGGCTCCCGCAGGTAAGGATGTCCTTAGCTCATATGGCTATTTGTTTGCACTATTTCATGCTGTCACACCCCATAATCCAAGAATATGAAAAGATATCCGCAGCACTCATTTCTTTTCATATACTTATTAGGCGAAAGGACCCCCAGCCAGGATGCTGATCTGCAGGCACCAACTTCAAACTGGACCTAATAATTAGGTACCGTGACCACTGGTTTATTGTTTCCCACATGGGAATTTGTAGTGCTGCTTATTTTCTATTACACCCCATAATCCAGGTACAAGTGGGCCTATAGTTTGTTGTCCCACATCATATGCAGGAGAAGTCAGCATTACCTTCTAGATGTTTCCACCTCATCTTTCAGCCAGAGCTTTCCCTTCTCTAATGACTCCCAGAACAACGTCTTGCATGGCATGTGCACCCTGGTGCAGGTATTTCATAATTTAGAGGATGCATTGCTTTAAGACACTACCATAGTTAAGTGCCGAATGTGTCAAGATTTGGGAAGAAAACAGGTGATAGTTATAGCTCTAAAGTCTTTTATCAAGGAACTCCAGATAAGGAAGGTTCTGCAAATTAGAAGATAAGCTAGAGGTTCACTGAATCCTTTTATTTCATTGTTTTCCTTTATAAAGTTGTAATGGCAACAGCACAGCATTTACTTTATTAAAAAACATCACTGAGCAGGCAATATGATTTTTTTACTCAGTGGGAGTCAATGGTAGACATGCAACAGACATCTGTGACATGAATTCATAAGAATTTTTGGTCCCGCTGAATGTGATGCCCAAGCGATGTGCACCCTGCCTAATACATGATGATTCTCCACAAATAGTTGATGCTTCTCCTATGTTCCCTTTTAGTACAATGGCCCAAATTTACTAATGTGAGTGTGCAGTGACTCGGTGGTTCGCTGCTAAAAGGATTACTGGTATTAAGTTATGTGGTTCACTGCTAAAAGGGTTAAACTTTACTCTAAGCACTTTGTATCTCAAAGGTTGTGTATGGAAGAGATTGAGTAAATTGACCGGACCTTGTAGACAATTGCTGGGTCTTGGCTGCCACCCCCCACCCCCTCTTTAGCTAGGAGCTGTAGCTGTTTAGTTTGGTGCATGGATCTAGAGTGTGTATTTGGAGTCGAAAAGAAGAAGCAGCAGCTCTGCAGACTTAGCACAGTCAGCAAAAGGGACTGTTATAAGTGTCAGAAACAACTGCATCTTTAAAGATGGTAGAGGGCCAATTAAAAGGGAAAGTGCATGAACTGAAACCAGTGAAGGTCGTGCACATATCAGGCTGTGGACTTATTTGTATTTGCTTGGGTTAGTAGCTTCAGGCACCCTTTCAAACCATGGAAACCGACTGTCCATCTGTTCAATAGAAAAGGGCAGTAAGCCATTGTCAAACACCACTGTTGGGGACTTATCTCCCTTGAGAACAAAAGAATCAGAACATGTTGCAATATTTGGTGGGTACTGTCTCTGCTTGGGGAGAGAGTGCCTTAATCGGTGTGAGGAGACTTATAGGCCATACATGCTCCTCTGAAATTCTGGGAAGAAAGGGATGCAAATGAGCTCTTAACAAGTCTAATGCCACCAGATGTAAGGTAGCTATCCTATAAGTCAATGTTTGACCCTTTAAATATACCTTGAAACATGATTTGGATATTAAATAATCCAGAACCTCATCTGCAGACAGCTGTTCCAGGGTGTTTGCCCCTCATCAGTGCAGAGCAGAGAGTACTGGCTTAACTGAGAGGCCTAAGTCAGGATTTGGTTGGTACTATCTCTCCGTGGGGAGAGAGTGCTTAATCAGCATGAGGAGACTGACATGCCTCACCTTTCTTTTCCCCCAGATCTGCCCTCAGGTAATTGTTGGGACACCAAAATTAATAGGTTTAACTGAAATTCAGCGAGTATGTATGGCCACCCTTAATAAATGCAACACCTTTAGTTCATTTAGCTATCAAGTACAAGATAGTATGATCATAAATGAATCTCAACATTTTTATATATGGCATTATTTGTTATTGGTGGTATGTAAAGATTGTAGTAAGGAATATGTCGTAAATTATCTACAGTAAGCAACGTGCTGGTTCAAGGTGTGTGTGGAATTTTCCGTCTATCTCTGCTCTACTTACCTTTGATCCAGAAAACCACTGATGAGTACTGTTTACATCTGACATCAGGTATGAATGTTACATGTACTAGATGGTTTCTATTTTAATTTATGGGGGATCTCTCCTTGACAGCAGGAAAGCTTGGAGTGGATTCAGATTTTTTTTTTTAAGTTTCCTTAAAACATAAGTGTAAAAGAATGAGGAAGCTTGTGCAATTCTAGCAGCTATCTTGTCAGTACCTGTTGACCAATATTAATCTAATATGTATGGACAGCATATTCTTCTAATGACATATTTTCTTTAAAGGGAAACTGCTAAAGTCTCTTCACAAACTTTCCTTAAGTAATGATTAACATAACAAGACACACTCCTTGCAGTAACCATTGGCATCAGTAGTCAAGGTTTCCCACCAAATCTCGCTATCTTAAAAAAAGGGACAACTGCATTTGAGCAAAATTACATATTGTTAAAACCTTTGGTCCAGATGGCATTCATCCATGTGAACTATGGGAATTAAGTTCAGTAGTTCCCAGGCAGGCCTGAGAAGCTTCAGAATGCGCCCAGGCTGCCATGGTAATAGATCGGAGCTCTGCAATTTTACTGCAGGGGCTCTGGTCAGAGTTGATCGTGGCATATGAGAAGTAATGCGTGGTGGCCATTCCCCGTCATTGGAGCCGGGTGCCTGCTGTATTATACAGCCGGCACCTGCTGCGTATGGAGCAGACTCACTGTGGCACCCCCGCTCCGTACATTACCTCAGCCACCGTGACGTACCAGTACATCACAGTGGCTGAGGGAATTAAATGGAATAAAGCTAGGGACAGCAGATCAAGAAAAGGACTTGGATTTTCTGGTAATAATTAAGATATGAAGCTGTACTCAATGTCAGGCAGCTGCTGCAAAAGCAAATAAGATTTTCTCCACATTCAAAGGCCAGTGACTAGATTATTATATGGGTTGGAAGGTCTTTCTGATAATGAGCGGCATGAAAAATCAGGCCTGTTCATCTTGGAAAAAGATGCCTTAAGCCTCATTCACATGTTAGTGTTCCACAGACGTGTGCTGCACATGTTCTCCATGGACTGTACGTGTACCCATTTATTTAAATGTGTGTATTTACACACCTGGGTTTTACCACAGTCCGTTGGGCCCATGGTTCTAAGTAGGGTTGTCCCGATACCACTTTTTTAGGACCGAGTACAAGTACCGATACTTTTTTTCAAGTAGTCACCGATACCGAATACCGATACTTTTTTTAAATGTCATGTGACCGTTTTGGGGGATCTGTGGATCTGTGGATGACGCACTGTCATGTGGGGGATCTGTGGATGGCACTGTTATGGGGGACCTGTGGATGGCACTGTTATGGGGGATCTGTGGATGGCACTGTTATGGGGATCTGTGGATGGCACTGTTATGGGGGATCTGTGGATGGCACTGTTATGGGGGATCTGTGGATAGCACTGTTATGGGGGATCTGTGGATGGCACTGTTATGGGGGATCTGTGGATGGCACTGTTATGGGGGATCTGTGGATGGCGCTGTTATGGGGATCTGTGGATGGTGCTGTTATGGGGGATCTGTGGATGGCACTGTTATGGGGATCTGTGGATGGCACTGTTATGGGGATCTGTGGATGGCACTGTTATGGGGGATCTGTGGATGGCACTGTTATGGGGGATCTGTGGATGGCACTGTTATGGGGATCTGTGGATGGCACTGTTATGGGGATCTGTGGATGGTGCTGTTATGGGGGATCTGTGGATGGCACTGTTATGGGGATCTGTGGATGGCACTGTTATGGGGGATCTGTGGATGGCACTGTTATGGGGGATCTGTGGATGGCACTGTTATGGGGATCTGTGGATGGTACTGCTATGGGGTGGGATATCTGTGGATGGCATTGTTATGGGGTGGGGGGATCTGAGGATGGCATTGTTATTTGGTGGGGGATCTGTGGATGGTGCTGTTATAGGGGATCTGTGGATGGAACTGTTATGGGGGGGGATCTGTGGATGACACTGCTATATGTCATCCACAGATCCCCCTCATAACAGTGTCCCCCCAATACACCGGGCCCCGCCGCTCACCGAAGTATTTATAAACGTGAATCCTTATCCTGTTGTTAAGTTGAACTAACGCTGCCCTCTCCCATGTTCCCCTGTATCCCCCTGTATCCCCACAGCACTTACTTAAGCTTCCATAGCAGGCAGAGCAGACGGCAGCAGTAACGTCACTCACTGACGTCGCGCGCCTGCTCCGCCTGCTTCACTCATAAAGTGGGCGGAGCAGGCGCTCTACGTCAGTGAGTGACGTTACTGCTGCCGTCTGCTCTGCCTGCTATGGAAGCTTAAGTAAGTGCTGTGGGGATACAGGGGGATACAGGGGAACATGGGAGAGGGCAGCGTTAGTTCAACTTAACAACAGGATAAGGATTCACGTTTATAAATACTTCGGTGAGCGGCGGGGCCCGGTGTAAGAGTACAGTGACTGCACCGGGCCCCGCCCATAGTTACGCCCATAGTATTCTATTTATGTATCGGGGCGGGGTATCGGCGGCTGAGTACCGCCGAGAAAACTCGGAATCGGTCCCGATACCGATACTAGTATCGGTATCGGGACAACCCTAGTTCTAAGCCTCATTCACACCTCAGTGTTTTGGTCAGTGATTTCCATCCGTGACTGTGAGCCAAAACCAGGATTGGAGCCTCCACAGACCTAAGGAATGAGGAAAAGATCTGCATCTGTTCTGTGTTCAGAGCCGCACCTGGTTTTGGCTCAAAATCACTGATGGAAATCACTGACCGAACATTGACATGTGAATGAGGCATTAGCATGGAAGCATGCTCTATTTTGTCCGTGTTCACGAATCCATCATGCCCAATATAGTCTATGGGTCAGTTTCAGGAATCATTAGGAAGAAATGCTTTGAAAATTTATTTTTCAGCTGCACAGTGTCTGTGAAACACAGATGACACACGGACAGCAATAAACGGACACATGGACCACACACGGATCCTTCACAGCTTCACGGAGGCATCACTGACCACCAGGGGCGTAGCTAAAAGCTCATGGGCCCCAGTGCAAGAGTTCAGCTTGGGTCCCCCTTCCCTCAGTGCTTGTTGGAAAGGGGCAGGGGAGCACGTAGCCTTCCTGCTGCCTGAGGGAAACATTGAAAGGGCACCCCCTCATGCCAAATTCTTGACCTAACCCCTTCCCTCCAGCAAGAGGTGTAAATTGACCTGCATGCACTTTCTATAATGCCAGTGTCTTATGTGGCACAAGGGTCTTTGGGCCCCTCAGGCTCCTTGGCCAGGTAGCTACGCCCCTGCTGACCACCTTTTCACAGATTTGAGTGCGGACGTGTATATGGTTAGTACAAAGAGCTGCTGCATAAGTTATTCATTCCAAGGACTTTAGAAAGGTCCAGGGACATTCCTTACACGTAGAATAAGGGCAATTTAGGCATCAATATAGGAAAGGGGTTCTTTACCGTTAGAATAGTCAAACTATGGAATGCCCTACCCCAAGAGGTGGTATTGGCACATACCATGTAACACTCCACTTTGGCTAATAGATAATGGTCCGAAATGAGTGACATCACTTTATTGATTCACAAGTCCCTAGTAAAACATTTGGAAAATGATTTTCAGACAACCCCTTTAACCTCAGAATTCTGACCTTATTTAGTGAACAGAGCAGACAAATATGTGAGTTGAAGAACTATGTCCAGTTAGATTCTGTTGCTGTTCTCAGTCAGGACAGTGCAGCTTGGACCTGGACACCCAGAGAAGACCAGGAATGGTGAGTACAGTGCTAGCAGCACTTTACTCCCCACTCCTCCTGGATACTAGTGAGTGCTTCCATAATGGAAGTGCTCACTAGTTCGCTTTATAAGACACAATGCATCTTATAAAGGGAAAAATACAGTATTTGGCGGTGCTCCACTGGCAAGGGGCTAGGGGACTGGTCACAATTGCGACTGCTGGGACCTCTGTAGCTACGTCAGATGGAGGTGTTCTCCAATACGGTGGCACTCAGAGTGCATGCATTTCTGTGGTTGGCTTATAATATTATTCATGTATTTGCACCTGATGACGATAGATTGATACAAATAATGTTTAAAGAACTATCTAGCAACTATTTCCACTATCATAATGACAAGCAGGCTCAAATTGCTCATCAACATCAAATCAACATCTTTTATTCTTCTTCTTCACTTTACTATTATCCTTTGCAATATTTTTCTATCACTCTTGGTTACCAATTTTAGCATGCTGTGCCTATAGCCACTGAAGTGCAGTTCAGATATCATAGATGTATCCTTCTGATTACATTAAGTGGAATAGTTTATAATGTGGACATCATGATTTTCCAGAGTGATCTTGCACTGTAAGGTGTACATTTATTAACTACAAATCAATTGGGAAAATTGGGTCATAGTTAATATACCTCTTATGGTACAGTATGTTAGGATTTGTTTTGCCTTTTACAAAACCCCTTAAACTAATTAAAGTGAAGGAACAGGGAAAGAGTAAAGGTTTATCCACCAATTAAAATAAAGTTGTCAAGATGTGAGGTATTGGATTAGAGACCCGGATAACCACAAACTTCACAGATCTCAACAAATATTTGACAACGGTAATTTTCCATAAAGCCCTCAGTGCAGAAAAAAGATCTGCGCCTTTTGTACGGGATGATTATATTGTTCACAGTTGATTTTTTTTTTATTTATCTGCTATTTTTATGGCAGTCTTAACGCTCTCTCAGAAATCTGCTACACAGGGCACTTTGAAAATGCAATAAAGACAGTATGTGCTAATAAGGAAGCACATAAGTCACATGCAATATATTCCTACACTTTGCCTTTTACTAGATAAGTTAACCCAAGCAAGTTATATATTACTGTCTATTTTGGCTTTGAGGACTTTTTCTTCATTTTCTCGTTGTCGCATTTTGAAAGTCATACCTCTTATCAATCAATGTAGCTGTATTGGGCTTATTATTTTTTGTGCAGGATGATTTGTATTTTTCTATTGCACCATTTGTGGTTTATATAACTGATTAGCTATTTTTTATTAACTCTTTGTAGAAGAGGGATTAAAAAACCCACCAATTCCATCATTCTGTTTTTACCTTTTAAATATTATCAGCTTGAGGTGATCTTGCGATCCTTCCCAGAACAACTTACACATAGGATCTAGGAGAAGAGAAAGATCATCTCCAGCACAAGGGGCTACATAGCTGAATTATAATTGTCACAAAAGGGGGTTCATGGCTAGCGTTGCCTTGTGAATCCAGGCATAGGTTTCCTTTGTGTAAATTAGGGCTATTATTCATTGTGTCTCACCTCAGTTGCAATATTGCAAGGGTTAACCTCCTCTTCATCTGTGCACTGCTGCTAGGCTGTGTCCAATTGCCAATCAGCCTGGGCTATATATTCTGTGGTGTTTGGTTCATGCTTGCTGAGCAATTGGTCTCTGTAGATTGTGCTAGGTCTCTCTAGCTTGCTACAGCTGTAAAGAGCTATTCTCCATTTGTCTGCCTGTGTACTGACCTCTGCCAGATTCCTGGATCCTTACCCTCTGCTGCCTGACCTATGCCTGTTTACCATGCTGTTCCTGTCCTGCCCTGACCTTTGGATTGTTTCATGGATTCGCATGAACTCTGCCAGCCCTCACTTCTGTCTGTCTCCTGATCTCTTGGTGCTTTGCATCGGTGTCTATGATCCTAGTGAATCAGCAGCTAACAACACTGGGACTATTCCAAGAGGTAGAAGCCTTGTGCCTCTCCTGAAGTGAAGGAAAGATCCCTGTATAGGGCTTAAATGGTGAAAACCAGGGGGTTGCCCTCAGGACTAGCCCAAAGTCAAGCTGTTTGGATGGCACAGTGGGTCCACACTCACTGCCCATAATAATAATATTGCATTGCACCAAAAACATGTTTGTCTCTACCAGCCAGCTGTCCTTGCTATAAGAGCAATTTGCTATGTTATTGGATTTGAAAGAATTGAAAGAACAGATGGAGCTAGGTGTCTATTCCTAAACTGTCTTAATACCATACACCAGATGGGAGACTCTTAATGTCATTCTAATAATCTATTTTCTTGTTCGACAAGAATGGTTCAGAATGGTGACTATTTGATCTCTGAAATCACTTATAGAGATGAGCAATTATATGGATACTCTGGACCTCAAAGACTCGTATCTTCTGCATGTCCCTGTACTTGGCATCAGGAAAGGGTAAAGTATCTGGCATTTCTACTTTTTGTTTTTGAATTTCACAGACCCAAGGATCTTCTTCAAGCTAATGATACATAGTAACATAGTTTATAAGGCAAAAAAAAAGACATCTGTCCATCTAGTTCACCCTGTTATTCTTCAAGTTGATCCAGAGGAAGGCAAAAAAGCCAATTTCCCCCACACATGATGGTGGATTAAAACGAAAAAATAGTGAACCATTATCAGAGCCGGCAGCACATTACTATCTCAGTTTGCAGCACTACTGACTACTGTTCTAGTTACTGTTCAACATCAATAGCAGTAACACTTAGATCCAGGGCTTTTTCTCTGGCGGAATGCGCCGGAACAGCGTTCCGCCACCTATTTTTGCCGACTCGCCCCGCCCCCCTTTAGTTACTGGGCCCAGCCGGCCCGCTGCTAGTGGCGTCGCTAGAGGGGGACGAGGGGGGCAATCGCCCCCCCTATGTTGTTCTTTGTCCCCCCGGGTGCCCCCCCCGCTGATTCTCCCAGGTGAATACTAATGAGCGCTTCCATTATGGAAGCGCTTATTAGTGTACCGAAGGACCAGGAAGTGGTGAACGCTCTGTACTTACCACTTCCTGGTCCTCGGCTGTCGGCTGTGCAGGGCTGCGCACAGCGTGAGGGCGCTCTGTGACCTCTCGCTGTGCGCGCCAGTTCAGAGCACAGTCGACTGAGGAGAAAGAAAATTGCAGGCGGCGTCCGTCCAGGAGCAGGAGAGGTAAGTGTTTTTTTATTTTATAAAAAATGTGGCTGCTGGGGGCATAATGGGGGCTAATTGGAGGCATATGGGGCTAATTGGAGGCATATGGGGGCTAATTGGAGGCATATGGGGCTATGGGGGCTAATTGGAGGCATATGGGGGCTAATTGGAGGCATATGGGGGCTAATTGGAGGCATATGGGGGCTAATGATGCATAATGGGGGCTAATGAGAGGCATCATGGGGGCTAATTAGAGACACAATGGGGGCTAATTAAACTATTAGAGGCATATGGGGGCTAATGAGGCATATGGGGGCTAATGAGGCATAATGGGGGCTAATTAGAGACATAATGGGGGCTAATTAGGCATATGGGGGCTAATAAGAGGCATAATGTGGGCTAATGAGGCATAATGGCTTATAATGGGGGCTAATAAGAGGCATAATGTGGGCTAGAGAGGCATAATTGCTTATAATGGGGGCTAATGAGGCATAAGGGCTGATATGGGGGCTAATGAGAGGCATGGGGGCTGATATGGGAGTGATGAGAGGCATAATGAGGGCTAATGAGAGGCATAATGTGTCATCCACAGATGCCCCCATAACAGTGTGTCTTCCACAGATCCCCCATAACAGTACGCCTGCGCACTGACGAGAGACAGAAAGAAGGGGAAAGAATCCGCGGAAACAAGCAGAGGGCGGCACAGCAGACGACTGAATAGCTTCTTTTGTAAGTAAATTGTTTTATTATAAATGTATCCCTGCATACCGCAATTCTCTCGTATTTTGTAATCTTATTTATATATACTGTGGTATCTTTGTGCCCCCCTATATATTGTTCCTAGAGTCGCCACTGGCAGCCTGGCTGTCACGACCGTCACTGGCAATTTTACTTGCATCCCTGTTCTCTAAAGGGGCGGTTTTAGGGGGCCGTCCTAGGGGTGGGTAGGGGCATGGCCAGGGGAGGGGGGGGTGAGTTCCACCACCTTTTCTCTGAGAAAAAAAAAGCCCTGCTTAGATCAATATTAATATCCCATTGGCCCCTGATGAAGTAGGGATATTGAAACACGTAGGGTCTTTTATTTTAATAATCACTGGTATGTCTAGCTCAGGAGTGGCTGCTTTTTAGGAAGTTGTCCCTAGTGTTGCCTTGAATGCCAAACGGTATCAGGGGCAATGATTTGCTAGTGATGATTCCTAGCCATCTACTCCTGTTTACTGACTGGTTTACCAACAGACTCTGTATCCAATGGGACTCAACCGTGATTTTGATTTGATCATTTAATTTTGTACCCCGAGCAATTTTCCTTTATCTCTTTTAACTGTCACTCTCTTTTTCCACAGACTAAGTGACACTATTTTGAAGGTATAGTAACTCATTTAGTATATACACGTTCATATAAAATTAAGGGTACTTTCACACTTGCGTTTTTGTTTTCCGGGATAGAGTTCCGTCAAAAGGGCTCTATGCTGGAAAACAACTGATCCGTCATATCCCCATGCATTCTGATACCCCTAGCATCCATTCTGCATCCATATCCCCATGCATTCTGATACCCCTAGCATCCATTCTGCATCCATATCCCCATGCATTCGGATACCCCTAGCATCCACTATGTACTTGCACCACATGCACTGCCTATGCAAAACTACATAGGCACTGCATCTGGTGCAAGTACATACATAGGGGATGCTAGGGGTAGTACTCCTACAACATGGTAACTCTCCTTTTTTTTTTTTATCATGTAGGCAAAAAAAAAATATTTTTCCATCTAAAAAAATTCTGGTTCCGGTTGGGCTGCTCACAAGAAAAAGCGAAATACAGATATAAAGAGAGAAGAGAGCCAGACATCTATTTTAAATTTTTCAAATTTTTCAACAAGAATGTCAAGTAAGGCCTCCTGCACACCACAGTATTTTTTCACGGTCTGCAAAATGGGGTTCCGTTGGTCCGTGATCCGTGACCGTTTTTTCGTCCGTGGGTCTTCCTTGATTTTTGGAGGATCCACGGACATGAAAAAAAAGTCGTTTACCAGTAGGAGGAGCTCCCGGCCGGACGCAGACATCGCAGCTCACAGGTAAGTATAATGGTTCTACAAATTGCTAAGTAACCATGGCAACCGGGACTGCAGTAGCGTCCTGGTTGCCATGGTTACCGATCGGAGCCCCAGCGATTAAACTGGGACTCCGCTGCCACCAATGATAGGGGGGAGATTTTAATTAGGAGGGGGAGGGAGGGGAAAAGGCCCACTGGCCACCAACGAGTTAACTACAGGGGAGGGAGGGGGGCCGGCCGCTCTGGCCACCAATGAGTTAACTACAGGGGAGGGAGGGGGGCCGGCCGCACTGGCCACCAATGAGTTAACTACAGGGGAGGGAGGGGGGCCCACTGGCCACCAATGAGTTAACTAGAGGGGAGGGAGGGGGGGGAGCCGCACTGGCCACCAATGAGTTAACTACAGGGGAGGGAGGGGGGCCCACTGGCCACCAATGAGTTAACTACAGGGGAGGGAGGGGGGGGGGCGGCCGCACTGGCCACCAATGTGTTAACTACAGGGGGGGGGGGCTGCAGGGGGCAGTCATGTACACAGTTCTTTTAGTATATTCTAACCTGAAGCGTCCCCATCACCATGGGAACGCCTCTGTCCCCATCACCATGGGAACGCCTACTGTCGGTTCTGAGTTTTCACGGAGTAAAAACTCAGCTATGAAAAAGCTTTTATGCAGACGGATCTTCTTCGGATCCATCTGTATAAAAACTAACCTACGGCCACGGATCACGGACACGGATGCCAATCTTGTGTGCATCCGTGTTCTTTCACGGACCCATTGACTTGAATGGGTCCGTGAACCGTTGTCCGTCAAAAAAATAGGATAGGTCATATTTTTTTGACGGACAGGATACACGGATCACGGTCTCGGTTGCAAAACGGTGCATTTTCCGATTTTTCCACGGACCCATTGAAAGTCAATGGGTCCGCGAAAAAAAACTGAAAACGGCACAACGGCCACGGATGCACACAACGGTCGTGTGCATGAGGCCTAGGTATTATTTGTGTGGGTTTTTTGTATTAACAATAGTTCAAATCAAATTTTATACATTTTTTTGTCTACAGGCTCATCATCTTCTACTGAGGCCGGGACCTCTCCTCCAAGACGTCGTCGTAGACATGATACGGTAAAAAATTTTTGGAAGCATTCAGCATTATAACATTATGAACGCATTATAAATATTTCATTTTTTTATTTCACAGTCATCATCTGCGGAGGAGAGGACTCCCGGCCCAGAGACCACTGGAGAGGAGGAAGTCGGTGGTGGAGGACAGCAAGTGGTACATTTTTTATATATATATATATATATATTTATTTTTTTTGGCTCAATATTATATTTTGTATATTTGATTTTTTTTTATTATTGTTATTTCTATTACAGGCCACTCGTCCCGTTGACTCCAATAGAGGTCGTCAATCAAAAGCCAGAGGAAGTTGGGGAGCACGCGGCGGTCGTGTTCGTGTGAGTCTTTTTAATTGCAAATCGGTCAAACATGAGGTTATAATTTATTTATTATTTTTTAATTTTTTTTTTAGGGTTCCAGAGGCTCCACCAGAACGGATGAGGAGGAATTTGGCGGTTGTATTATCGACAATTAACTCCTCATCCAGATGGTGGAGGACAGACCACCACTGTGGGACCACACGGACCACCGCCACGCAGACCATCATGCTACCCAGCTACTCTGGTTTGAGATATGCGAAGTTTTAGTGCCTAATTGGGACGACCTCAATGACAGTGAACGGGAGGAGTGCCGTAAGTATACAGTAGTATAATGCTCATGTGTACTTTTCATTAAAAATTGGTTTTGTGTCTGGTTGAAGTTGGTCACTGCTACCTATAGTGAACATCAATATTTTTTTTATTGTTGTGGCAGATTCAATCAAATACTAAACCATTTTTGATGTATGATAAAAAATATCTATAATATTAATTTTATTTTATCTTGATAAATTTTTTTGTGGACATGGAAAACGATCCTGGTGCGGTGGCGGTCAATGAGGGACCTTTATAAGAAGGACTATAACGAGGAGGTCAAGCGCCCGAGTGGTTCAAGAGGGAGCCAAAAGCGGCCGTACCAGTATGCGGCTGCATTAGGTTTCCTACGTCGAACCCTACAGCTGCGAAGGTAAGCTCTAATGTTTATAATAATTATGAATGTTAATCTCCAATCTATGTGTGTGGCCCAGGCAGACTGTCATTTGACACTCTGTCCGGGACATCCACATATAGTTCCCTATTTTTTCTTAAAATTTTTTTTGTTTCCTTTACAGCATATCTAGCAGTACTCGGGCGCACGAACCTCCTCGTGAAGTCCTTCCAGAGGCTGGAGCACCAGAGGCGGTCCCTGAAGAGCCGCCCACCGCGGGTCCCTCTCGTCCTACTCCAACAGCTGGTCGGGACCTCAATGTTCCCCTACCTGTGCCCTCTGGCGACTCAACAATGGCCACAATGGCACCACTTTTTGAGGTATTGATGCATCGCCAGAGGACCGGTAGGAGCCGTCAGGCAGACTACGAGGATCTCACAAGGCTCGTTTACGAGTCCTTGATGGGATTCACCAATAGAGTTGCTGCTTTGGAGGACACAGTGCGACGTCTGCAGGAGGGGGCGGTGCATACGTCACAATTGGGTCCTGTGCATCACTATTGGTTATCGTTGCTCCCCGTGATGGAACGATTTACGCCCGAACAGCTGTTTGAGACCCGAAGACAGGTGGGCAGTGTCTTGTGGCAAGTACAGCACCACATCCTATCCACCGTCCATGCCCTATCCCCCATCCATGCCCTATCCCCATCCACAAGTATGTGTCGCTCCTCTAGCGTGGGCAGATTACTACATAACAGGCCTGATAAAATCTACCTGCTCCAGTGGAGCGACACAAGTATGTGTCGCTCCTCTAGCGTGGGCAGATTACTATATAACAGGCCTGATAAAATCTACCTGCGCCAGTTGAGCGACACAAGTATGTGTCGCTCTTCTAGCATGGGCAGATTAAACCTCACTACATAACAGGCGTGATAAAATCTACCTGCGCCAGTGGAGCGACACAAGTATGTGTCGCTCTTCTAGCGTGGGCAGATTACTACATAACAGGCCTGATAAAATCTACCTGCGCCAGTTGAGCGACACAAGTATGTGTCGCTCTTCTAGCGTGGGCAGATTAAACCTCACTACATAACAGGCCTGACAAAATCTACCTGCGCCAGTGGAGTACCACAAGTATGTGTCGCTTCTCTCGTGGGAAGATTGAAAATGAGTCTCTATAAACATGCCTCACATAATATAACATCGTCAGTGTAGCAACGAAATAATGTGTTTCTCCTCTATCGTGGGCAAAAAATATATGAAATGAAAATTTCAAGTACGTAGAAAAACAATATTTATTGAACCACAAATCAAATTGAAAACAAATACAACAAACTGTAAAAACCGCCAAATAAACAGAAATTAACGGTTATTTGAAAATTTATCGCAAAATGTTTATACAAATCGGTCCAGCCAGTCCACCCTTCCTGTTTCCGAGCAAAAATAATCCGCAAAACAGTCTCTCATCCGTGAAACCGCAACACTTGACCGAGGTCCAAAACTTTCAATGCTTGCCATCTCGCTGTCCTCCGGTATCTGTTCCAAATTGAGTGGTTCTTTTTAAGGAGGTACTTGTGTAACACAACAGCAAACTTTACAACCTCGTCCACCGATTCAACCTTCATATGAATTGGTTTGGTGAAAATCCTCCATTTTGCGACCAAAATTCCAAATGTGCATTCAACCATCCTTCGAGCCCTGGTCAAGCTGTAGTTGTATGTGCTTTTTTTTAAATCTAATCCGCGGCTTGAATACGGTTTCAGAAGATTTCCACACATTTGGAAGGCCTCATCACCAACCAATACAAACGGCATGGGTGGGGCATCAGTACCTGGCAGTGGTTGAGGCAGAGGAAAATCAAATTGTCTGTTATATAGACTACGGCCCATATAAGAATTTTTAAATACCATTGAATCGTTGGTGCGTCTATAGGCCCCTACGTCGACGGCAACAAAACGATATTGTGCATCTGCGATGGCCATTAGGATTATCGAAAAAAATATTTCTTGTAGTTGTAAAACTCTGATCCGGTTCCTTGGGGCTTGATTATTCTAATATCTTTCCCGTCTACCGCACCTATGCAGTTGGGAAACTGACAAATGTCCCAAAATTTTTCTGCAATTTCTGTCCAATGCTGTCTAGTTGGATGTGGAATAAATTCATCATGCAGTTGATCCCACAAAACACGGCATGTCTCCTTCACAATTATGGAAACAGTCGATATGCCAAGGCGAAATTGAAAATGGAGTGAGCTGAAACTTTCTCCACTTGCAAGAAACGTAAAAAAATAAAAATATTAGGGTATTAGATTAAAAAAAAACATAATATACAAGGTATATCAATTGGACACAATTCTATGGGACCTTATTTAAATTTTTTTCTTTGGACAAGATTTTTTATGTGGGCAATAAAAAAATTAGTAAAAAAAAAAACGATAAAGGTTTCTTCTCCATGGTGACCGATATTGATCACAGTTCATTCTACATCGTTAATGACCATTATATGGATTAAAACTTTAACATACAAGATGTAGAATTAAAAATAATAATGCTGAGCATCAATTGTGGCCAAAATTAGGCACTTTGTACAGTGATCCCAGAAAAACTGAAAAAATTTTGGTTCAAAAACTTTTATAGTTTCACACTACCAAAGAGCAGCTTTAAAAATTTTTTACAGAAATTAATTGGTACTATATATAATAAGTATGTACTTTACCTTATGGTCAACAATAGGCGTTCTGCTGGGGAAACACAGCGGCGGAAAGTGGTGTCTTGTCTTTGAATGTGAGGTGACACACGTTGTAAAAGATTATCAAAACCTTCTACTGTCATCCGTAAGTAGTTAAAGAATTTTTCAGGATGATCCCTCAATTCGGGAAATAGAGTTTCAAAAACTCCCCTTTTTATTCTTGCAGAGGTTATTGGATGCACCCAATAGCGACGCTTTCTACACCGTCTGGCTCGAAGACGTCTTCTCCAGCGTGAAACCAGAATTAGAGCCTGAAATCCAAAACTAATATGGTCCGGCATCATCTTTGCAATCTGCAGAAGGAACTTCTGAGTGGTAAGTGACCTTCGGTTGTCTTTTATAGCCACTTGTAGTATTTGCTTAACAGATTGCATCTTTTTATCTCTAAAATTTTAATACCGGATCCGTCTTTCTGTTTAAAAATGGAAGAAAACGGAACAGACGGATCCGCTATTACGACGGATCCGACAGACGGATCCGTCAAAAAGTGTCTATGGTATGCAACGGATTGACGGATCCAGCTTGAATTTCTGTCGATGGAACGACGGATACGTTGCATGAAAAATGTCCGGTAATGTTGATTTTGACGGATCCGGCAGGCAAATCCGGCGACGGAACTGCTTGCCGGATCACTCTGCTGCAAGTGTGAAAGTACCCTTAATGCGATTATGTCCTAACATATACCTTGTTTGTTTGTATGACCTATATGTTTCTTTTAATTATTAATTAATTATTAATTATTTTAATTATTAATCCTATTGTATGATTTAGATGTTTTGTGATATATGTCCTGTCTGGTGACTGTGCTGTTCGCACATAGTCAGGTCGCTATTTATTCTACATTGGCCGTTTACTTGATTTCCATTTATCTACATGGTTCTGAGCTGTATCACTGGCACATATCAGCCCACTTTGCGCATATGTAGTGAAGTCAGACGTTAATCATGTAACCCATCCAGAGCGCCAAAGTACCGCTTTAAAATGGGGCATGCGCAGTACAGTTAGCGCAACGCCATCCAGCACACAGCACGCTCCTGCCTTTCCGGTATGTACATCTAAATCTCTCCTCATAACTTGATAAATGTACTGACAGTTTACCTATACTTCAGCGCTATTTCAGGCTATACTCTGGGCTCATAATATATTTCTCACCAACTTTTTAATACTCAAGCAGTAGGCGAATTCCACTTATGTCAGTCTCTCTTTGACCAGTAGTATATTGCGCAGACTATATATTAAAACAGCATTAGGCCATTTTCACTTATGCCTTTCTTATGACCAGCAGGATCTTGTTCAGAATATTTATTAAACTACCATGCTACAAATTTTGATTTACTGTACTTTTCTAATCATATTAATTGGTCTTTATATGTCTAATTGTCTACGGTTTTGCTGATGATTTCTTTATATGATATATACCTATGTTCCTCACAGAGACTACCCCTCCCCATTATCATTATTGTTTTTCCTCATTCCTTTCCTCCTCCTTCTATTTTTTGCTCACATGTATGACTTTCATTTGTATTATACATATTTTTATAGGCCATGATCAAGGTCCGGGATGGACCGAAACGTTGGCCTTATCTGTTATAAATTTCATATAGATGAAATAAATGCTCTATATTAAGTTGCATTATACTTCCGAGTGCCGTGATTTTTTTCTATATAATTGAGGGACATTTCATCCCATCACTGAGCACCGGATCCCTGGAAATGGTGGAGTGCCAGCCAGCTATAACACTTTGGTTTACCAACAGGGACAGAGGCTGGCAGGTGAACCGTGCAGTGCACACCAGATATAACCAGTGAGTCCTGAGAAGACCTAGTGAGGGCCGTTGGCCATAGTGAGATGCACTTGCAGGCAGCAACGGTGAGCGTAGCATTCCCCAGGACAGGGAATATATGTGGTTTAAGTTTGTTAGACATTGTCATTTTAGAATCAGCTCCCAGTGTCTTAGTTGTTGTTAAAAAGATATTGTTCATTTCTATACCCTGAGAGATGACGTGTGAGGGAGAGGGAGACTCCCCTTACACAGGCGCGCGGCTGAAGACAGGGTTACCCCAGAGTTATTTGTCCAATATAATATTCCTCTGTTCTAAGTGTTATTGTCACGTTCAGGTGTGGGAGGGAAACACCACACTGAACATAGCAGCGAAAGTGGTGAGGAAATAAGGTCTGGAAACTAGGGAAAATAAATGGACACCTCCTAGTAAAACCCTAATCAAAGTCCAGACTAACTACCAGTATGAACAGACCCCAGAGGTAGGTGAGTGTCCTAACTCACCCTATAGGACCCTGGTACTAATGTCAGGACTGAGACAATCTGTTCCTCCAAAAGGAAGGACGAACAGGAGTTTCCCTCAGGCCTTAATACAAATGACATGGAAATGTAACACACAAAATAACCCAAACAAAATACAAAAGGGAAAGAAAACACCTAACTTCAAGTGGCTATGGCAGCACCAGGAACTCAGCCGAGATCCACACACCAGCTATCCACAACTCAAACTGAAGCTATAAACCGCATAGCATAGTGGGAGAAACAACAATATCTAGAGAAGGTTAAATGACCATAATAGCCACACCGGGGGAAAGAAGGTGTAGCAAGCACCAAAAACAACACAGACATCATTTGATCCAAATGGAAAACATGTCAGATCAAACCATGTGTTGCCAGTCTCACCTATCTCCTGCCACCTGTCGCGGGAACGTCCGTGACAGTTATCCTTTATTTAATGCCAGTTTTACAGTAAAATCCTATGATAAGAAAAAACGCTTCCAGTTTCCTGCACTTGTCCTGCACCATACAAGTGGCATAGTTTGGCAGGATGGACGTAGAATTAGACAGCGGAGGGAACATCCGCATCAAAGGGTGAGACCGCATGTGCAGTTTCAGTGGGAGCCTTGCTTAGACACCTCCTGAAGTTTAATGGTGCAAATGTATTGATGGAAGATTGAAGGAAAGACTGGAGTGAGCTGTCAGGCTATGTAATGTGATGCAGCACGTAAAGACAGCGCTTGCTTTGAGCACGCTAGAAGGCGATGCTAGGAATACTGTGATGTTATAGCCGGCAAGACACAGACAGACCTCTGAACAGATTTTCCTTTTACTAGAGGATGTGTATGGTGATGTATCTTCTCAAGTAGTGCTAAGAAAGAAGTTCTTCACCAGGCTGCAGAAAGAGGATGAGACTTGCCATATGCAAATGGACTGCAGGAGCTGATGGCTACACTACAGAAAAAGGAAGTACAGCAGGCTGCGTCCTTCACCAATGCTGAACCAGTGATACGTGATTAATTTATTCTGGGTCTCAGAAGCCATCCATTGAGGAGGATCCTTAGAGAAAGACTAAAATTGGAGCCGCAGCTGACCTTACATGGAAAACCTAGAGAGGCTATTATTCCAGCGAAAGAGGAGTAGACTGAAACATCGATGGCGTCCTCGTGAGTAGAGACTGCTGCTGATAAAGATAGCAACTTAGAGGCTAGGATGGCTTCACTAGAGGAAGCAATGAAAGGGATACTTATCGGACTGAATAAAGGACAGAAACAGGTGGTTACATGGATCCAAAACAACGAGCCACCCAAACTGAGAATGCGACAGTTTGGCTGGAGACCTCAATCTGCAGGATTTTGGACTTCCCACCAGGAAGGTCACCGAGCTAGGAACTGTCCCCACTGGGGTTTTGTAACACATCAAGAGGATTTAAACTAACATTACATGTGATTGAGGGGTGAATTACATTGTGTGCCCCAACACAGAAGCTATGGATATAGTAGTAGAGAGCCCGGTGGTCAATGCTAAGTTAAATGGAGTTGAACTGTCCTGTTTGATTGATACTGGGTCTCAGGTCACCACTATTACCCGGCCCGCCTTTGAGGCCCACTTCCCAGCTGCTGTTTGTTGAAGGGATGTGCACTGGTTGAGATTAAAGGGTGCCAACAACCTTCCCATTCGACAAATTGGGGTTAGTTATGCAGACATTTAGGTTTGGGGCCAGACCATGAAGGAGAAAGGGGTAGTGGTGGTAGAGGATGTTATGAACCCTAATGTACCTGTAATCTTGGGCATTAATGTGCTGATGGAGCTCGATGGGTTTATGGCACAAGAGCTGGGAACCAAGTACTGGAAAGGGGGTCCCAAACCAGGAACCCCTACACATAGCCGTGCAGAAGACACTTAAACAGTGTAGAGTACAGGCTGTCCTTTCAGGACAGATGGGGATAGTGGGCTCAGTCGGTTCCTCCCTCTGTATCCCTAGTAGTACAGGGTGGCTATAAAGTTTTACTACCCCTCCCAATAGGCACTAGCTTTCAGGACGCTGACGTTATGCTCGAACCAATGATGCAAAGAGAGGGGGTAGCAGTAGGTCGAACCTTGTGCACAGTACAAGGGAGGAGGGTCCTGGTAAGATGTATGAATCTTAATAGTTTTCATCTGACTTAGGCCCCTAGGGAACTAATTGCTAACTTATATTTTATCCAGGAGGTGCAGGATGCCCAAGAACCACACTGGTGTATTGAGCCTACTGAAGCTGATGTGGTCACCCTCACACTGTGTAGAGTAGAGGCAAATGTGATGCCAATGACCGCTGAGCAGCTGTTGGAAAAAGTGTGCATGAAAGAAACCCAAATGTCTCTGAAAGAGTGGAAACAGTTGGCTCATGTTCCAGAAGCGCACGATAATGCCTTCTCCCAGGATGAACCTGATTTTGGGGTGGCGCAGACACTGGAGCACAAAATCCCAACAGGGGAGTCGCCACCCATCTGGCAATGCTAACGGCTGATCCCACCGACACTATATATCAAGAAGTGAAAACTTTGCTCACGCAGATGCAGGAGAGTCAAGTGGTTCAGCCTAGTAAAAGTCTTTGGGTATCTCCCATTGCATTAGTCAAGAAAAACTTTACAATTTTGTATCGATTATAGGCGCCTGAATGCTTGTACCATGTGGGATGCCTAACCATTTACCTGAATCAAGGAGTCCTTGGCAGCGTTGGGACAGGCCCACTACTTCTCCACCCTCAATCTGGCTAGTTTGTATTGACAAGTGCCAGTTGTAGAAAAGGACAGGGAGAAGACAGCATTTATCACACCTATTATCATATTCTCATCCACGTTTAAGGAGCATCTGGCGTGACTCGATCAAGTCCTTACCTGGTTGGAAGAGCATGGGTTGAAGCTAAAACCCTGCAAGTGTCACCTGTTCAGGTAGAGTCTCGAGTACTTGGGGCACAGTTTCCAAAGAGAGGGTCCAACCCATGGACTCGAAGGTCCGAGCCATGTAACAGACAGATGGGAGCTTGCAAGGATTGGGTGCAGTGCTCACCCAGGTGCAAGATGGACGAGAACAGGTGATTGCATATCCAAGTAGGACACTACGTGAGAACGAGACAAATCCTGAGAATTATAGCTTGTTCAAACTAGAGCTGTTGGCTGTGGTCTGAGCAGTGACTGAGAGGTTTGTTGACATCTTAAATGGGGCAGAGTTCACTTTGCTGACTGACAACAATCCCAGACCTCAATATAGACCAGGCCAAGAGAATACTAATGCTGTACTGAATTCCTGTGGAAAGTCCGACTGGACCCACTGATGTTGACTGAGAGGAAGATGAGACCTGGACTTTATGCAGGGGGCCCCTGTGCAAGAAATTGCTCCACTCCAAGGGACAGAGCCTGGGATGGTTGGTCCAGTGGAAGGGTCCAGTGAAGAATGACAGGAACGTCAACTTTGGGACCAACAGAACGCCAGAGTATAGGGATAACTGCAGACCAACTACCAACCCATATGGGAGGAGCGAGAGGCTCTGACCTATGAGGGTAAGAAGCTGTGGCAGCTGAGGGACAGCCTGGCTATACGAGAAGCAGTCCTTTGCCAAAGAGTCCAACTTCCTACAGAAATCGGACCCACCTGGTAGGTGGTAATACCTACTGATGAGGTGAGAGGGATTGTTGAGTAGATGCATGAGAAGAAGGGACAGAAAGGAAGAAGGTCCAGCTAAAACATTTTTGTGGCTGCAATGGTTCTATTACCATCCTAATCTTCAGAACGTAGCCATGGGTATGTGTGAAAGTTGCCGGAGATGTAGCTTGGCCAGGGCTGTGGAGCAACAGGCCCCAGTTGGTAATATCCAAACGCATTATCCACTATAGCTTGTGATGTTGGATTACCTGACGGTGAAGAAATCTCTGAGGGGATATAAGTACTTGCTGGTCATCATGGACTACTTTACAAAGTTTGCAGTACGTAGCTGTCCCTATCCAGGATTAAATAGCAGAGTCAGCAGCAAAGGCCCTGTGGAAGAATTTTATTTTGCCATATGGATGTCCAGCCCAGTTGCTTGTTGTTAGGGTAGAGTAATCAAGGATTTATGTCAGTTATAGGTAGACCCGGACGACCCACAAGGAAATGGGGCATGTGAGCGCATAAACCGCATCCTGTTGCAGATGTTGAGGATGCTAGACGAACAGAAGAAAGAACTGTGGCCCAATTACATTGCAGAGATTGTGTGGGTGTACAACAACACTGTACACTCCACTACAAAGTACTCGCCCTTCGTACTGATATTTGGAAGGAACGGGAGATGCCCCCTGAACATGATGATGCCATTCGAAAATAAAAACTGGACACCCCAAACCTAGATGGAGGAAAACCAGAGGTGAGTCCAAAAGATGTATGATCTGGTGGCTCAGAGATTGGGACCACATGCACTGATTGCTAACAAAAAACTAAAGGAATTGCCTTTGCACCAAGGAGTCTGGGATGGTGCGGAACTGAACAGCTCGAGGGGTTGGGAAACTATGCAGTTGAAGCTAAGCTGCTGAATGTGTAGTTTCCAGGGACTCTGGCTCTGTTAGTCACAAAGTAGGCCACAGACTTGGCTGAAAGCTGGAATAGAAAATTTAGAGGCTGGTTTACCAACAGGGAAAAGGCAGGCAGATGAACCGTGCAGTGCACACCACAGATTACCAGGGAGTCTTGAGAGGGCCTAGTCAGGGCTGTCAGCCATAGTGAGATGCACGTACAGGCAGGCTTTTTTTTTACAGAATCAGCTCCCAGTGTCTTAGTTGTTGTCAAAGAAACATTGTTCATTTCTATAGCCTGAGAGATGACGTATGAGGGAGAGGGAGACTCCCTTCACATGGGAATGTGGCTTAAAACAGGGTAAATGTTGGATTATTGTAAACCTTCAGAGACGTTTGAGGGAGAGGGAGACTTCCCTTACACAGGCGTGTGGCTGAAGACAGGGTAAATGTATGATTATTGTAAACCCTGAGAGAGGACGTGTGAGGGTGACTCCCCTTACACAGGCATGCGACCGAAAGCAGGGTTAACCCAGAATTATTTGTCCAATATTACTTTCCTCTGTTCTAAATGTTATCTGTTATTTACTGCCAGTTTTATTCTAAAATCCTCTCTTAAGAAAACTGCTTCCATCTTCCGGCACGTGTCCTGTCCTGTACTAGCTATATCACACTATGAATGGCATATGGTGTGATGGGGGCAATTTAGAATTCTCAGTGTATCTAATACACACCTGTTATGGAAATAACCCAGTGGATACAATATCAAGTATTGTGCCTCCTCTTCTAGGGCCAGTGCACTATTTTTACTTTTATTTTATGTCTTTTGTGTGTATGCATTCCAATAAAATTGTTACTTTTTAACTTTTATACACATTCCAGTATTAGTGAATTAATATCTCATTTGGGTGTGTTTAACTTTGTTTACAAGTTCAGTGAAGTAATGCTGGTAGATTGTTATCTAGAGGAAATAGTCATTGCCATACCTAGAAGACTGATTTAATGAAGACAGGGTTAACCACACACATACAGAGATGTGAGAGCAGAGTAATCACCTTTTTCATCTTCCTAGGATAGAGTAATCCAACCTGATTCTCACCAGGATGTGCCAGTTCCTGGATTTTGTGAGTTCTCTGATTTCTCAGATATAAGATCTGGTTGAACCTAGGCCTGTTTCCAATGGCAGGTCATTTGAGTCCTGATATTAATGTCAGCTGCAACAGAAGCATTTTCATGGGTTAAAATGTATTTGATGCTCATTTATTCTGAAGTCCTAAAGAGATTGGATAGACAATAAGACAATAAGACTCCCTTAACAAGACGTTCAGGTTACCCAGCAAACCTGATTTCTCCTCTGTGGGTAGTTTTGAATATCCATGCAGTCATCCAAAGATGGGGTGTCTGTCTATCAAGAGACAGCTCAATGTTTCTGGACTACTAAGTAGAGTGCTTTGTCTTCCAACAGCAGGGAACTGTGGATGGTTTCTAAAGCACCCCTCTACTCTATCAGCTTCTGTTGACCAGAGCTTTGAAAATCCATTCAAACAACGCCATAACAGTGGACTACGTGAACAAAACAGGGAAGAACAAGGTCCCAGGGCTTTCTGGAGGAAATGGCAATGATTTTCACCTGGACAGAGATCTCTGTGGTCCACAGAAAAACTCAGTGTGTGGTAATTCAAACCAATTCCAGGCAAGTGGTTCCTTCACTTAGAGATGTTTAACTAACTGGTAGAAAGATGGGGCCTACCAGAACTAGATTATATGGTGGTTCCATCTATGGCCACAACAGGGCATTTGACCACCCCATGCAATTTCTGGTTGGCTTACATATTTCTCCCTTGCCTTTGGTCAACAGTTAGGACTGAGCCTTTATGACTGGCATCATACTATTCTGGCTAAGAGGACCATGGCTTCTATTTCTCCCGAGGGTGAGTTTCTTCCTCACCAAAAATACATCAGAGAAGGATAGGCACTTACAAACACTTGATATGGAACCGTGTCTGTAGATCTATCGTAGGCCAAGGGTTTCTGGAAGTAGTATTATGACGTCCAAAGGAAGGGGAAAGGTTTCCAAACCCACCAGCTAAGTGACTAAGATATACGGTCACCTGTTATAAAAGCACCTGTTATAAAAGCGAATATAATATTTCCCAGTAGTTTAAGAACATTTAACTAGAGCTACAGCTATGAAGTACCAACTGTGATCATCTGCTGGGTGACCTTGTGGAGCACACCAACTTCATTCATCTCTACAGATTGGACTTTAAGCAAGGGAGTATTCGCTTTTTGGATGTTTATTGTTACCCTCAGGAATTTAAAGTGTCACTAACCTTTCAACAAACTTTGCAATAATCAATAGTGCAGTGTTTGTACATGAGGAATAATACTATTTCTTCCCATTATATGACTTGTATGTGGTATTTTTTAGCAGTTTTTCTCTGTGCATAGTGAGTGTCTAGTTTGCAGTTGTCAAAAATGGTGGATGGAGACTAGCTGCCATCCACTACACACAGAAAGTAGAGGATAATCTGCTTCTTAACCTTCTCTTACGCAGACACAGCCCCAGGATCACAGAGGACATTACAGAAAGATATTGACCTATATAGTTGTGAACAAAGCACAGGTAGTTTATATCTCAGCCCACGTAGCTCCAGCCATCTGCTAGGCTGTGAGGCTATGTGTGCTCCAGCTCACTTCCCTTTCCGTAAACTTCTATTTACATGTGTAGTATGATCCTCCTGGGAAGATGGTTCATCTTGTACAGGATTAAGACATTTTTCAAAGTAAAAAGCTATTAGAAAAGGAGGGGAGGTATATAGCTGATAACATGAGAACTAGACATTTCTCACTGATAAGACATATTACAAAGTTTCTTGTGGTTGCTTGTATGTACTTTTTATTTATACCTAGTTGTATGAAAAGTTAGTTACCATTTAAGATATTCTGCTACATCCCCATATTCAGCTGTGCAGAATGTCTAGGAAGGATTGAATTTATGCAATTCCTCTTTTCTATACTCCAAACAGCAGCACATTATTGCCCAACCAATAAAGTTTTTTTTTAAATTAAATTTATCCCATTGTGATCTTTAAAAACTCACAATGAGGAAGAGGAGCTAAGGTCCTTTTAAAAGAGTTAGTTCATGTGGAATTAACCCTTTGTGTTACCTGTTCAAAGCATATGGCAGGGCAATAATTCTCCGTATATATTTGCTGTTGTTTGGACTACAGGAAAGCAGGACTGAATAAGAAACTTCTAACCTTTTTAATTCCTTTCAAGATTCCTTCTTGGTTGCTGTCAGTGAAGAAAACACATTTACATCCATAGACTGAAATACCATATAAGGCCTCATGCACATGACCGTTGTGTGTTTTGTGGTCCGCAAATTGCGGATCCGCAAAACACGGATGGCGTCCATGTGCGTTCCGCAATATGCGATATAACTGTCTATTCTTGTCCGCAAAACGGACAAGAATAGGACAGGTTATTTTTGCGGACTACGGAACGGAGCAACAGATGCGGACAGCACATGGAGTGCTGTTCGCATCTTTTGTGGCCCCATTGAAGGGAATGGGTCCACATCTAAGCCTCAAAAACTGCGGCTCGGATGCGGACCAAAACAACGGTCGTGTGCATGAGGCCTAAACCTAGTTCTGAAGTTATGAAATTGCGGCATGCAATTAGAGTGGTTTATTTACATGTTTAGACAAAAAAAAAAGTCCATGATCCAGTTACCAAAATTAATAAAATGTGAAAATTGGATAGCCTTTCTCTTAGTTGCTGTGTGACCGGACGTTTCGGTCCCACAGGTCCTTCTTCAGCAGTCTAGAGATCTATAAGAGAGCAGTATGCTAAGTACAGTATGCTATATTTTACCTACACTTAAGTAACTATACCTTAATTGCCACTTTGCCATTCAGCATACCTCATGATCTGGGGACAGAAATTGCATTTTATACCAAGTACTGCTGGATGTGCCACTAGTTATATTTTGCACTTTTATACTTTTAGGCTACATGCACACGACCGTGTGGTTTTTTGCGGTCCGCAAACCGCGGATCCGCAAAAAACGGAAGCAGCCCGTGTGCCTTCTGCAATTTGCGGAACGGGCGGCCCATTGTAGACATGCCTATTCTTGTCTGCAAAACGGACAAGAATAGGACATGCTATATTTTTTTTGCGGGGCCACGGAACAGTGCAACGGATGCGGACAGCACACGGAGTGCTGTCCGCATCATTTGCGGTCCCATTGAAGTGAATGGGTCCGCACCCGAGCCGCAAAAACGGCGTCTCGGATGCGGACCCAAACAACGGCTGTGTGCATGAGGCCTTTTGAGTTTCTCAGACACCCCAACTACATATGGGATAACCATATTCTTGCGTCTATCGCGCTTCTCGCCCTAAGACAGAAGTGCAGAGAAGATAGCTGCACTGCTATCAGTTAGTGCTGTCAGCTAGGCAGGGGAACACAGCAGAATCATATAGTTGGGGTTGGGATAGTGACAGGAGGCAGGCTGGAAGTAACAGAGAGAAACAAAATAATAGTCTTGCTAATATGACACCATTTAATGGCTAGCAAGAGTAATAAAATGCTGTTAACACAATAGACTATAGGTTTCTTCATCTGCATGACCTAAGTTTTCTCAAAGATTGCTGTTTTATATCATTTTCTACATTTCAGTTAGCCTTTAAACTGTATCATATCTACAAAACTCTTATTTTTGTTTCTCTTACTGGAACCAATAAAACATTTTTCAACTGGCTAGCCAGGAGCTAAATTTTTCTTATAAGCTTGGACACGTCATTCGCACATTTTGTTCTTTTGTCTTACATGCTATAGTAATTTTCCACATATTAAAAAAAAATATCCTCAGCTTTATAAGAACAGTCCTGTTCTTTTACTCCCAATAAAATTAAGGGGATTTCCTAAATCTTACTTGTGCGTGCAGGGATATGTAAATGTCGTCAGTCAACCCATAAGATGCCATGTGCTGATATACCAAGCTGTCACAGTTACTTCTCACAAATCCTTCCAAACTGAGAACTCTAGTAGACATATCCCAACATGTTTGACATACAGAAAGCTGAGAGGATTACATTGCTATTATTATATACAACATGAATGATTGGCTTTATGCCACATGCCAATGTTCTGCCAGTTATTTCAACATTTTTGAAGTAGCAATTTGCCCTACAGCTAGTTTGGCATAATTAGATAGTACCATTATCATTGATGGTCTTTAATAGAGATGAGAGAATCAAATCCCACGAAGTGGAATTCAATCCAAATTTCAGGATAAATTCGATTCACCTCGAAGCCGAATTTCCTAGTGCTTCGTGGTAGCTAATCAATTTAACCTGAAATTGTGTAAAAATAAAAAAAAAGTCAAACTTACCGCCTCCATTTGGTCACCAGCCGCCAACTTGATTGAAGATCTTGACCGAATTCCCATGCGTGGTGACGTATGACGTCACCGCGCCGCCCGGAGTGATGATGTCATCTCGCGCCGCACGATTTTTCGCGCCAGATCTTCAAGCAAGATGGCGGCGGCATGTTTGATTTAAAAAAAAAATGTATGTTAATTTTACACAGTTTTTACACTCAGATGCCGCAATCATGTATGAACGCGGCATCTGAGGGGTACAATGATGGGGAGCAGCGCTATCGCAGCTCCCTGTCATTGCACCAGCTACTTACAAAAAATTAATTGCTTTGTCACAAAGCAAATTTTTTTGTAAAATTCGAACTTTTCAATAATTCGCTCATCTCTAGTCATTAAGACAGATGAGATCAGTAGGACAGGACTTTCCATCCCATAGATAGTTTTGTAGACCATTATTCTATTGTACAGTACTGTAGTTTTTTTCCATCCTTTTTAGAAAAGGGATGAAATTGGATAATTGCTGAATGGATTGTAGAAGATTTTTGGACAGGACTTCTCTTTAACCCTTTGGCGTCGAGGCCGATTTTCATTTTTGCCTTTTGGATTTTTCCTCCCCTTGTTCCAATAACTTTTTTTATTTTTCCATTCACATAGCTATATGAGGGCCTATTTTTTGTGGAACAAGACACCTTTTTTATTGCCTCCATTTAATTTACAATATCTCACATTGGAAAATGGAAAAAAATTATTTGTGTGGCAAAATTTTAATAAAAGAAATCCACCAAGGTTTTTGGGATTTTGACATCACAGCATTCACTGTGCACTAAAAATGACCTGATGTCCTTTTTCTGCAGATCAATGCGAATACCAAACTTGTATAGGTCTTTTGTTTTACTACTTTAAAAAAAATCTAAACCTTTGAAAAAAATTACATTTTCTTTGCATTACCATATTCTGATAGCCATAACTTTTTTTATATTTGGGTCTAAGGAGCTGCATGAGGACTTGTTTTTTGCGTAACGAACAGTTTTTTTTATTGGTACCATTTTTGTGGTATGTACATCTTTTTGATCACTGTTATTGACTTTTTTGGGAGGACAAAAAAATGGTGAATCGTGCTTTTTTCATTTTTATCCGTTACGGCGTTCACTGTACAGTAAAATATACAGTGTATATTTTAATAGTTCAAATATTTTTGGATGCGGCGATACCTAATATGTTTCTTTTTTTTATTGTGTATATATTTTTATATGTAAAAGTGGAAAAGGGGGATTTTAACTTTTAATATATATAGTAATAATAAGAAAAAAACACATGCAAAGGTTGCACATCTCTACATTAAAAATGATATTTTATTAAACAACACCAGACAAAAGTTAAAAACATTGTATACATTCAAGACCATGTGTTAGGACAAAGACAATACGTCCTATACAAGTCCCTATGATCAAATGTGAACCGCCAAAAAATGCGAAATTCACGAAGCAGCCAAGCATGGTGCATAGGTGCAGTGCCCCGCGAGTATCGCTGTGTAAATCAGCTTCCTCAGGGGACCCCTGAGGAAGCTGGTTTATCCAGCGATACAAGTAGGGCGCTGCATCTATGCACCATGCTTGGCTGCTTCTATATTTGATAAGTATTTAGTATTATATTTTGATGTCATATTTATCGCTTATCATAAATTTTGCATTTCTTTGGTGGCTCACATTTGTCCATATTTGGGAATTGGTGATCATAGGGACGTGTATAGGACATATTGTCTTTGTCCTAACACATGGTCTTGAATGTATACAATGTTTTTAACTTTTGTCTGGTGTTGTTTAATAAAATATAATTTTAATATAGAGATGTGCAACCTTTGCATGTGGTTTTACTTCTTCAGTATTAATACCGCAGTCTGTACTTTGATCTTATCTTTTGCTGGGGGTAATAGGATTTTTACTCCTTCCATTCTGAGCTATGCCTCATGCATAGCTCAGTATGGAGATTGCCATGGCAGGCCTGGAGCGCTTCAGCAACGTCCAGGCTGCCATGGCAACCAATTGGAGCCCCTTAATTTCACTTCTGGGGCTCCGATTGGGTGCAGCGATCTGCGTTGATCACGGCGCCCGAGGGGTTAAATGACAGGGGCGGTGTGATCGCCGCTTCCTGTTAGTGCAGGCGGGTGACGCCCCCCCCCCCCATTTCCTTCCCGTGTATGGAGCGGGTCCACTGAAGAGGCCTGTAACTTGCACACTATAAGAAAAAATGCCACCCTCTCTGGTGGCCGGGACAGTGGGAACTCACACAAGCTGGTACTTTTTTCTATAGTGTAGAAGCGCAGCCATGCTGCTGGTCTGCAGGGTGGTCGCAACCATGGAAACTTTCTCTACATAATAAATGCCATTTGCTGAAGTGGGAAAAAAAAAACTTAATTCAAAACAATTAATGTTTTGCAAAGAATTCACCTTTAGCAGTGATCCACACTCCCAGCCACCAGAGAGGCCGGCATTTTTTCTTAAAGTGTGCAAGCACGACCGCCACTGATGGACTGCAGGGTGGTCTGTAACCATGGAAACAAGCAGTGTATAATTTTATGGAAAAATTAACCAGGCCAGCAAAGGAGGCAATATGGACAATAACAATACATTAGTAAGTGTCTTGTATTAACTTTCTCTACATGATAAATAGATGCGGACAGCACATATATAACATTTGTGTGCTGTCCACATTTTTTTGTGACCCCATTGAAATGAATGGGTCCGCATTTGATCCGTAAAAAATGCAAACCAAAAATACGTTTGTGTGCATGAGGCCTAAGTGTGTATACATATGTACATAACTCTCAGTCACTAATAGTTGAGCGGGGGCGGTCTTAAAAGGGTTGTCTTACTTCAGCAAGTGGCATTTATCATGTAGAGAAAGTTAATACAAGGCACTTACTAATGTATTGTGATTCTCCATATTGCTTCCTTTGCTGGCTGGATTCATTTTTCTATCACATTATACACTGCTCGTTTCCATGGTTATAACTACCCTGTAATTCAGCAGAGGTGCTCGTGCTTGCACACTATTGGAAAAAATGAGGGCCTCTCTGGTGGCTGGGACCGTGGGAGCTCACGTAAGCTGGTACTTTTTTTCTATATAGTTACAAGCAAAGCAATGATGGTCGTAATGGTTCTCCAAGTCTCACTCTAAACACACTTTGCAATCTTTCCAAATAACCAAATAACTTATTCTGCAATTCCCAGGCTGGACTGCAGAGTGGTCGTAACCATGGAAACTTTCTCTGCATAATAAATGGTATTTGCTGAAGTGGCAAAACCTCTTTAATGTTAAAAGCACTTTTCTCTCTATGCACTATGATGTATTCAAAATGGTTGTGTATGGACAACAAATAGTTAACACTGGCAGTCTGGGATAGGTTGCCGTGGAGACCAGCTTGTCCAGCCTCCTCTGGTTAGTGGGAATGTCTAGTCATAGAAGCTAGAGATAAGCCTACATGTGTGAGCTTCTGCTAAGTCGACCCAAAGTGAAGACTCATCCAGGAAACACCATTCCTGAGATTCTTCACCTCATAGAACCAATACTGCACTGGCACCACTCCTCTGCATCAGCATTAATAACCCTTAATAGCAATCCACAATTGTCTGGACAGTCACACAACCTTTCTGTGGTGCTCGTCTCCAAAATCAGTTGCAAAAATTAATCTATCATATAATACATAAAGTGGGACTCATCGGTCCTATTAATCCATGCCAAATTACAGATAAACAAGGGAGGACAAAAAATCTTTGACCTCAATGCCAGTTTTTTTTTTTGTCCTCCCTTGTTTATCTGTAATTTGGCATGGATTGAATAAAGCCATTGAAACAGGACCGGTGACTGCCATTCTTGAGACTAAACAGCTGCCAAAGAAAAACTTAATTAAGAGACTGCACCGGAGGGAAAGAAAACTGACGTCTATAGAAGGTTTAGAATCATCAAGGCCGTGCATTGGATTCAGGCAGCAAGGTACTGCTCATTTATGACACTAAGACTTTACTGCTTGTGGAAGGGGTTAATTGCCTCCGGCACCCACTACACTTTGACACGGGCTGGCCATCTGGATCCAAGATCTGCACCCATCAGCCTGGGAATTGCAGAATAAGTTATTTGGTTATTTGGAAAGATTGCAAAGTGTGTTTAGAGTGAGACTCGGAGAACCATTACGACCATCATTGCTACTGCCTATACACAGCTATTGAGAGAATCCTGCTCTGTAATATATCTCAGAACTGTGCTGCTGTATGAGCTAATTCTTATCTGTGCAATATAGATAATGACTGGGCCTGGTCACTGTCTCCACCATTCCCCTGTCCTCACTGTACCTGACCTCCTGCCTTGCACGTTGCCAAACATCCACCATCAAGGGCACCCAAAATACCACCAGACAAAAGCCCCAGAGAGTCAGGGAGTGCCCTGACTGCCCAATTCACTGCAGCATGACCCCAGATAGTGATGACAGCCACTGTGAACATGCATATGCTGTTTTCAGCACATGTGCAGCTAGTAATAGAAATGGGCCGACCCCCTGTAATATAAAAATATATACACCAAAGAAAACAATAGTAAAAGTTGGGGGGGAAAAATTAAAAAATAAGATTCCATTCATTGAATTCTGTCATTACCAAAATAACATGGCTAATTTTACATGCCAAGAAGAAATAGAGTTCTGTTGTCAGCTTCCACTTTAAAGCTATGTGTATGCGATTATTTGTAACTGTTACTATGCTAAAATAAAAAATGAAGTAACAGGGCCAATACCGTATTTTTCACCCCATAAGACGCATTTTCCCCCCAAAGTGGGGGAAAAACTTCACTACGTCTTATGTAGCGAATACTAATCAATGCTTCCACTATGGAATCGATCATTAGTACTGGAGGACCGGGTAGTGGTGAAAGGTCTGTACTCACTGCTTTCTGGTCCTCAGCTGTCGGCTGTGCTGTGGCTGCGCACAGCGTGAGGGCGCTCTGTGACCTCACGCTGTGTGCATCAGGTCAGCATGAAGAAGAGAAAGAGAGTGTGTTGGAGGTGAGGCGCGGCGGCGTTCGGAGCAGGAGAGGTAAGTGGATTTTTTTATTTTGTGATCTGAGACTGAGGGCTGCTCAAACATGGCTGGGGGCTGATCAAACATGGCTGGGGGCTGATCAAACATGGCTGGGGGCTGATCAAACATGGCTGGGGCTGATCAAACATGGCTGGGGGCTGATCAAATATGGCTGGGGTGATGAAATATGGCCGGGGGCTGGTATGAGGCATGGGGGTCTCATCTGAGGTGTGAATAGTGATCTGAGGTCTAATGAAAAACAATTTTTACTTATTGTCCCCCTCTAAAACCTAGGTGTGCCGATGTGTCTTATAGGGCAAAAAATCTGGTAGTCTTTTTTTTCTTCTAGTTTGTGTATGCATCCATAGTTTCATCCTTCAGGTATACTTGTGTAATGCTAGGTTCACATCACCATTTAGTTTTACGTTCTTCTGATCCATTGGAAGAACAGGAACATAAACAAAAGTACGGATGCGTTATGCTCAGTTATGCACATTTTGCATCAGTTTTAGTCATTTCCAGATCCATTCTTTGTGTAGGACTTTTTTCCATCTAAAATAATGATAGTGGGCACAAAGGCGTATGCCGGAGTCCCCACCATGGTGACATTGAGCATGATGGGTGTGATTGTTCTGTGACTGTTTTCCTTTGTTCTGTTAGTGTTCTCCCCCCTGTTTTCCTCTTCTGTGCTTTCTTTTCTGCCATTTTATTTTTCAGCTTACCTGAGGTAAATTATTAAAGAATCCTGATTGGGTGTTGGTTGCCTACCTGTCACTGTGGTGCCTGTTTTCTGCCCCTCCCCTGATTGGCCAGCTGTCTCACAGTGGTGGGAATTTGGACTATTTATAGAGGTGGTCAACGGGTCCAGAGTCTGTTCGTTGCTGAACCTGTGAAGAAGAGGAAGATGTCGTCCCGCCGGCCCTCCCTTACAAAGTCACGGTCCAGAATAAGAGGGGGGGTTAGTTACCCACCTTTGCTGGGGGGACATTTGTGGTTTTACTGATGTTTTAATGGTTATTGATTCATTTATGAATTGATTAATTATTTATGATTTAGGTTTGTGATGTGAATTAACCCTTAATAAAGGACCGCAGCCAGTGTGCACCATATTACATGTATTTGTCATTATTGTAGGTTAAGTTTTAGATATGATCAATGCTCATATGGCAGCATGGATCTCAGACTTAAATGGCTGAAGCAGATGCAAAATGTGCATAACTGATGCTGAAAATACAGGATCTGTTTTTTGTTTATTTTCCTGTCCTTCCAATCGATCAGAAGAACGGAAAACTAAACGGTGGTGTGAACCCGACCTCAGGAGAGGAAGGTGTCCTTCCCAGTTGTCTGGAATGCATATGATTTATTGTGCCACCGACATACACACATTTTACTCATTTGTCAGGTGATCGGTGGCACATCTAGATAGGGCAATTGTTAGGAACAAGTGTTTTTACAAATGCTCATCCCTTACAACTACCCTAATGGTTAGCCTGGGTAAGAGGACTTTTAGACAGGCTATTTCAACCTGCACCAGATTTATCCCAGGGGTTCATGCTGAATGATAAATGTGGAGCTGATTTGGACACTTTTGTCTCAGTGGCGGATCCAGAGCCTGGTCTCAGGAGGGGCACTTCCAGATTATTTTGTGTCCGCCGCCACAAGACTACACAGTGTAGAGGTATACTGTATATTGTGTTGCACAGTGTATGCTATATGTGTATAACAAACATATTCCACATGAAAACTTACAGTTACTTGGCTTGGCCCTTGGGGATCTCGGACACCACTTCACGACTTTGGCCGGGGGCTCGGTGGAGCTGATGTTGTGTTTTATCCTAATCAGAAAGATTTCATAATAAGGATTTGGAGAAGGGGCAGAGGAATAGCAGAGCAGGGAGAGGCTGGTACTGCTACTAGGGAGTCATACCATGGGGGAGTAATAAAGCCCACCATAATCCCCCCCAGTAGTAATAATTCTCTTTATAATAGACAGTGCAAAAAATACCCCCTTGTAATGCCCCCAGTTGAGCTAATGTCCTCATAGTGCCCCCATAATGTGCCAGTATAAAATAAACCTATATAGTGGCCCCAATAAATGCCCCCATAGTGCTCCTATCCCCCCTTCCTCCTAGTGCCCCCTTAATGTGCCAGTAACAAGAGGCCCCCCTAATGTGCCAGTAACAAGAGGCCCCCCTAATGTGCCAGTTACAAGAGCCCCCCTAATGTGCCAGTAACAAAGCCCCCCTAATGTGCCAGTAACAAAGCCCCCCTAATGTGCCAGTAACAAGAGGCCCCCCCTAATGTGCCAGTAACAAGAGGCCCCCTAATGTGCCAGTAACAAGAGGCCCCCATAATGTGCCAGTTACAAGAGGCCCCCCTAATGTGCCACTAACAAGAGACAGCGATTCGAAACTCTGAATTGATTGGATGCCTGGGACCCCTGAGAATTCATCCCTTGGTCATACTGTCAGTGTCACCACAATGTCTGAATCAGCGGTGGCAGGCGAAAACAGATAATCAGGGGATCACGGACAGGCTTTTTACAATGTGTGTGTGTATTAATTGTCATTAATTGTAATGTCACAATAGAAAACATCATGCACAAATAATTGTGTATATTTATAAGCTATATTCTGTTTTACCGCCACAATACATCTCATCATTTATACATAAAAAAAATACTGTATTTTAATGTATAGGCTGTATTCTATTGTTCTGTCACAACAAATATCTTCACATGTGCATAAAATAATATATGTCTTAAATACCCTAAGGTGGCCAGCCATGGGGATGGAGAGAACCCTATGGGCAGTGAGAGGCAATGTGGCAAAAAGCAGGCATCAGTCTGCAAATGGAAGTGCAGCACTAGTCCAGCGGCCAGCACTGTGGGGCTGGAAGTGCAACAGACACCTCCCCCAAGGGCGCCTCTATAGATCGCAAGTCCCAGGTATAGTAGTAATGCCGAGTGGTGTAGTGCGGCCTAAATTTCCCTTTATGTGTGTCACGGTGCTCCTACCTGGATACCGCTGGACCCCAGGCTTTGGCTCCAAAGCAATAAAAGGAGGAATAATTGAGGTATTGGAAAGACCTTGAGATGAAGTTCAACAGCAGTTTTACTTGAATAAACGTTTCTTAAAACAGTTTTCAGGCTTTGTCTTGGTTCAAGCAGGCTTTAGCATGAAACTGGCAGGCAAACTCAACTCTTCTATATATGTTTCTCTCACTCTGCTGTACTGACAAGCTGACTGGATAACTTGGCTTCTTCTTTACGCTGCACTTCACTTTTTAGTCTGACTTATCTTCAGCCAACATATGTGGCAAAAATGGAAAGGCGCTCATAGGGTAGTATGATTTTAAAAGGATATTTAGGAACAAAACGTGCCAATAGTTGTGGTGGAGTGGCCGGTGGAGTGGCCGGTTCTCCAGAGGAGTGATGTGGAATACAATAAGGAGATCTGTACTAGGATTGTACACACAGTATGATACCTCTTGGTGCAAATACACAACCTCGATGGATGTATATAGAAACTATTTATTTTTTATTTTTTAGTAGTAAGCGACAACTCGTTTCAGAGTTAATGTACTCCTTTCTCAAGTCTAAAAAACACAATATTGAAAAAAAACAAAAAAAAAACATAATGATAGGGGATAGATATATAAAAGATTTTTTTTCCCAATATCATCAAATTTTCAATATATTAAAATATGATAAATAATAAAAAACACTTTTTTTGAGGGATTAAGAAATGCTGTCAATAAAATGGTATAATCACATATATATATACAAAAAGCTGGGCACTCACTAATACTTAGAAACAAAGAAACATAGAATGTGTCAGCAGATAAGAACCATTTGGTCCATCTAGTCTGCCCAATATACTGAATACTATGGATAGCCCCTGGCCCTATCTTATATGAAGGATGGCCTTATGCCTATCCCATGCATGCTTAAACTCCTTCACTGTATTTGCAGCTACCACTTCTGCAGGAAGGCTATTCCATGCGTCCACTACTCTCTCAGTAAAGTAATACTTCCTGATATTACTTTTAAACCTTTAAAAGTAACAATTTAATGTGCAATTGACAAAAAACAGCAATAAAACTCCATACAATAAAATCCAGAGTTCACATATAGACCAATGTCAATCTATAATAAAAATCTATAAGATTCGATAAAATGCAGTAAAAAATATCGATAAAAAAATCGTCCTGAGCAAAAGTATTATTCCATATAGTCTCTAAACTCCAACTCTTCTTATGATTTGAGGACCCAACGCATAGCACGTGTGCGGCGTCCCGCTACACAGGCTGAAGATTATATCCAAAGTCAATTCGAACCACAGCGATCTTACAGGGAAATTCTACTCATATGCCGTATATATGCCGTTAGTCCTGAGACACTAGTGCTGTAATGGTAAAGAATACACTTACGTGTCTGCGATCTCACCCTTCGTTTATACCGCACTAATTCGCATCACACGCTGACCTGCAGACGTGTATCGATGTCGGTTACTCTCGTGGCTAATGACGTCCTCTCATGGGCGGGCGGGTGGTTCAATCTTTCACGGCTTACCGCTTGTAGTTGATGATGACCCTGTATTGTTTCCTTAATAAATATTCGCGTAGCGGTGCTGTGGTGTAAAAGAAGATGAAAAATCTGATTTCTGTAATTGAAAGTCCTCCTTGCTCAAGATCGGGGGCGGTGGTATCAAACGCGTTTCAGGACTGTGTATCGTCCCTTCCTCAGTGGTTATTTGTCCCCCATTTGTGCCCCATATTTGCCCCATCTCCAAAACCTGACATGGATTCGCCATAAAATGTCATAAAATCTTAGTGCAGGCAGCAAACTAAATATAAAAACATACAATATGTTATACTATAGGTGTAGTATCAAAAAAACTAAAAAACGCATCGAAGACCATAATGCGGTTTCCATGCGTTTTTGTAGCGATTTCAGGTCATATTCACCTGTCTTATATTTATTTGCTCAGACATGACATCCACTCGATTTAAACTACTCTTCATTACATATTTTCTTAAATAAACAGTGATTCTAATAAAATCAAGTAAAATGTAATGTTTGTATACATGTTCTTTATCTCACCTTTTACCCGACCTGTCATGAAATTTTACTTGTGGATGTCATGTCTGATCAAAGAAATATAGAAATACAATGTCTTTTATATTCACCATAATTCTTATATAAACTGAACTTGCCATGAACTCATCTTGGCCTCTTCAGCCACATAACTGAACTTTGGTTCAAGCTGATTTTACTCTTAGGCTGGGTTCACACCTGAGTGTATTGGGTATGCGCATTTTACAGGCGTTTTTTCAGGCGTTTTTGAGGCGTATTTTGGGGCATTTTTGTATTTAGGAAACGCTCGTAATACGCGTGTTTGTGTGATTGACAACAGAGGCATCCAATGAAAAACTGTGGAGGACAGTGTTATGGGGGATCTGTGGAGGACACTGTAATATGGGGGATCTGTGGAGGACTCTGTAATATGGGGATCTGTGGAGGACACTGTTATGGGGGATCTGTGGAGGACACTGTTATGGGGAATCTGTGGAGGACACTGTTATGGGGATCTGTGGAGGACACTGTTATGGGGGATCTGTGGAGGACACTGTTATGGGGATCTGTGGAGGACACTGTTATGGGGGATCTGTGGAGGACACTTATGGGGGACCTGTGGATGACGCTGTTATGTGGGGGATCTGTGGATGACGCTGTTATGGGGGATCTGTGGAGGACACTGTAATATGGGGATCTGTGGAGGACACTGTTATGGGGGATCTGTGGAGGACACTGTTATGGGGGATCTGTGGAGGACACTGTTATGGGGGATCTGTGGATGACGCTGTTATGGGGTGGCTCTGTGGATGGCACTGTTATAGGGGATGTGTGCTATGACACATAGGGCCATCAGGGGGGCCAGCATAAGACACACATATAGCATCTTATGCTGGTCCCCTCATGGCCCTATGTGTCCCCTCATGTATCCTAAACTGCACACATAACTGGCTTTATGTGTGAAGTATTTTACTACTGTCTGAAACAATCCCTCTCCTATTGATAAAATGGCCAGCCTCTGTACTCACTTTCACTATGAATGCACTGCAGCGAGCGGCAGCGAGCTGGCCGGCCGGTTAGTAATGCTCCTGCTTCCTGAATTAAGTGGGAGGAGCGTTACTAAGTGACGTCAGTCACGCGCCGGCCGGCCCGCTCGCTGCCGCTCGCTGCAGTGCATTCATAGTGAAAGTGAGTACAGAGGCTGGCCATTTTATCAATAGGAGAGAGCTTGTTTCAGACAGTAGTAAAATACTTTACACACAAAGCCAGTTATGTGCGCGGGGCCCCTTCATATATAATCGCGCGTACGTGCGCGCGGTTTTAAATGAGCAAACAAGAAACGCCCATTGTCGCGCGTTCCCGCTGAAGTCTATGGACGGGAACGCGCGACAATACGCCCCAAAGAAGCTCTTGTACTTCTTGGGGCGTAGGGCATTTTACAGCAGCGCGTTCGTGCGCGCTGTAAAACGCTCAGGTGAGAACCATGCCCATAGGGAATCATTGGTTCTTGCCTGTTGAGCGTTTTACAGCGCGTAGGAACGCACTGTAAAACGCTCAGTTGTGAACCCAGCCTTAAAAGCAATGAGCATTCATTTTAACTATAATATCATTAGATAATACTGTACACTTATGAAAATGCACAACAGACCGTGAATTAATTGTATAAAATTTGCCTGTCACACTGTTGTGTGAGCTCAAGAAATTTTTCCACTTTATGACACCGTCACTGCCTTAGGCCTCATGCACACGACCGTTGTTTTGGTCCGCATCCGAGCCGCCATTGTTGCGGCTCGGATGCGGACCCATTCACTTCAATGGGGCCGCAAAAGATGTGGACTGCACTCCGTGTGCTGTCCGCATCCGTTGCACCGTTCCGTGGCCCTGCAAAAAAAATATAGCATGTCCTATTCTTGTAGGGTCACTTGTAGGGTATTTATACTGCCCTGGCATTTTAGGGGACCTAAAGCGTGAGAAGTAGTTTGGAATCCAAATGCGTAAAAAATGCCCTGTGAAATCGTAAAGATACTCATTGGAACTTGGGCCCCTTTGCGCACCTAGGCTGCAAAAAAGTGTCACACATGTGGTATCGCCGTACTCAGGAGAAGTAGGGCAATGTGTTTTGGGGTGTATTTTTACATATACCTATGCTGGGTGTAATCTGACAGCAGCGCAATGCTTCTGTCAGAAGGCACATCAGTGCTGCAGCTGGTTGATCGCTTGGTCCACCTAGAAGGTAAAAAAAACAAAAACAGGCCGCAACGCAATAAATTTATTAACATTAACTTTATATAACATTTGAACAGAACATTAACTTTTATAAACTTTATTGAACTTTTGGAACATTAACTTTTTTGCTTACCTGTGATTTATTTTTTATTTTTTTTACCTTTAGAGGTCAAACCTCTCCTTCCCCATGGGACAATGTGCAAAGCGCAAATCGCCCATAGAGATGTGACGAAGTACATTATGCACTTTGTCCCAGGTGAAAGGAGAGGTTTGCAGCAGCTCTGTGTGAAAGGGCCCTAAGACCCCTGTGTGCCTGTCCTGTGTCACGCAATCCATATACTAAGTGTACCTGTGTGTGGTACTTTTCCGGAAACACTCCCCTAAGCATAGGGCAGGGTGGTCAGAGCAGTCAGGACAGAAATAGCGGGTGTCACGCCTTATTCCACTCCTGCTACAGACACGACATCTTTTTCGGGGTGGCGCTTGGTTTTAGGTACCAGCAACGACATTGGGGAAATGTCGCTCGTGTAGACGGCTCACTACACTGGTGGTTGGGACCACGGAAACTCCTGGATACAGGAGGTTCTCGATGATCTCTTCCTGAAATTTGAGGAAGGATCTTGTTCTCCCAGCCTTACTGTAGAGAACAAAACTATTGTACATAGCCAATTGAATTAGGTATACAGACACCTTCTTATACCAGCGTCTGGTCCTGCGGGAGAGTAAATAAGGAGCCAACATCTGGTCATTGAAGTCCACCCCTCCCATGAGCAAATTATAGTCGTGGACCAAGAGGGGCTTTTCAATGACACTGGTTGCCCGTTCAATTTGGATTGTCGTGTCTGCGTGAATGGAGGAAAGCATGTAAACGTCACGCTTGTCTCTCCATTTCACCGCGAGCAGTTCTTCGTTACACAAGGCAGCCCTTGCAAGACGGGTGGTAACGAGCCGTTGGGGGAAGTCCCGGCGACTAGGTCGCGCGGTGCCACAGCAGCCAATCTGTTCTACAAACAAATGCCTGAAGAGGGGCACACTTGTGTAGAAATTGTCCACATAAAGGTGGTACCCCTTGCCAAATAAGGGTGACACCAAGTCCCAAACTGTCTTCCCACTGCTCCCCAGGTAGTCAGGGCAAACGACCGGCTCCAGGGTCTGATCTTTACCCTTGTAGACACGAAATTAGTGCGTATAGCCTGTGGCCCTTTCAGAGAGCTTATACAATTTGACCCCATTCCGGGCGCGCTTGCTTGGGATGTATTGTTTGAAGCCAAGGCGCCCGGTAAAATGTATCAGGGTCTCGTCTATGCAGATGTTTTGCTCAGGGGTATACAAATCTGCAAATTTGGTGTTAAAGTGGTCTATGAGGGGCCGAATTTCGTGGAGGCGGTCAAAAGCTGGGTGGAGAGCTGCTATCATCACTAAAGTGCAGGAAACGCAGGATGGTCTCAAATCGTGTCCTGGACATGGCAGCAGAGAACATGGGCATGTGATGAATTAGGTTCGTGGACCAATATGACCGCAATTCATGCTTTTTTGTCAGGCCCGTGTTGAGGAGAAGGCCCCGAAAATTTTTAAGTTCGGAAACTTGGACGGATTTCCACCGGAAAGACTGGGCATAAAAGCTTTCCGAGTTGGCGGCTATAAATTGAGTGGCATACCGTTTTGTTTCTGCCACGACTAATTCAAAGAGCTCCGCAGTAAAGAACAGCTCAAAAAACCCCAGTGCCGATCCGATCTGAGCTGTCTCAACCCGAACTCCAGACTGGACGGTGAAAGGGGGAACTACTGGTGCGGCTGAAGATGGGGGCTGCCAATCAGGGTTTGCCAGCACCTCAGGGACTCTACGGGCTCTACGGGCCTGTCTGTGCGGTGGCTGCGACGGGGGAACTACTGCACGTGCCACCGTACCAGCTTTAACTGCCCTTCTGGTGCTCGCCACTTCACCATGTTCTACGGCAGTGCTGGTACTAGGTCCAGGTCGGGCTGCGCTGCTGGTGTATGCCTCACCACGTAATCCGACAGCGCCAGCCCCACTCTGCTGCCCTGGTGGTATCAGGGACCTCAATCTCATCGTCCGAACTTTGGGTCAGACTGCCACTGCTTTCTACAGGTTCGTATTCTGACCCGCTGGATTCGTCAGATGAGGGTTCCCATTCCTCATCCGACTGGGTCAGAAGCCTGTAGGCCTCTTCAGAAGAATACTCCTTACTTGCCATTTGGTCAACTAAATTTAGGGGGTATTCCCTGAGACTACCCAAGAAAAAAAGCAAGCCTGTCTTACAAAGGGAAGGCTAGCGAAGTACAGGAAGCCGCTGCGATTGATAAAAAATATCAAAACTGATTTTTTTTTATCGCCGCAGCGCTTGTGTAGTGATTGTGCAGTGATAAAAAAAATATATAAATTTATAAATTTTGTCACTGCGGCGGGGCGGGCGTGGGTGAACGCACGTGTGGGCGACCGATCAGGCCTGATCGAGCAAACACTGCGTTTTGGGTGGAGGGCGAGCTAAGGTGACACTAATACTATTATAGATCTGACTGTGATCAGTTCTGATCACTTACAGATACTATAAAGTACCAATGCTGATTAGCTATACGCTAATCAGCGAATCAGTGACTGCGGTGCGGTGCGGTGGGCTGGGTGCTAACTTAAGCTAACTACCAAAGGGGCCTAAACTCATCTAAACCTAACAGTCAATACTGGTGAAAAAAAAAAAGTGACAGTTTACACTGATTACTTTTTTCCCTTTCACTAGTGATTGACAGGGGTGATCAAGGGGTTAATTGGGGTGATGGGGGGGTGATCTGGGGCTAAATATGTTGTGTTTGGTGTACTCACTGTGATCTGTGCTCTCTGCTGGGACCAACCGACGAAAAGGACCCAGCAGAGAGCACAGAAGCCATTTAACACACTATATTTATAAATATAATGTGTTATATGGCTTTTGGTTCGATAATTTAAAAGTCACCAACCTGCCAGCGCTGATCATTGGCTGGCAGGCTGATGACCAACTCCTTCTCAAACTTTTGCCGGCCCACAATGCGCATGTGCGGGCCGAATATGCGCGTTCTCGCGTCTCGCCAGATGACGCGCCGATGCGTCAACGAGGAATAACCCGGCCGTCCGCAGGACGCATCCCTGCGTTAGGCGGTCGGGAGCTGGTTAATTAATGTGGTAGTGGATTCCACAATAATTGGTAGAGATGATTGTCATTATTGTCATACAGTTATGGTGAAACAGATGGAAAAGGCTTATTTAAAATTGAATGCAGAAGATAAAAGATGTATTAATATCAAATTAAAAATTTGAGAAGGATTCTCAATTGGAAACTTACTTCACCAAGGAGGGAGGTATAGGATAAGCACATGACACCTATACCTTCTCCTCCCCCACCGAGGTCGCTTGTCAGGTGGTCAGACTTTACTTCCACGTCCCCAAAGAATAGTAGCCAGGGTTTCAAGGTGGAGAAGTCGTTTCTTTATTTATTCTAAAAGCTCAATGCGTTTCAGGGTAGAGTCCCCTTTATCAAGAGCAAAGAAAAAGTATTCTTTTACACTGCCCACTCTGGGGTGCAGCCTCGGAACACGTCCATTTCCCTTTTGCTCACATTACACCCTTTTTCCTGTAATCCACCCAATAGCTCCCTTGGCGCTCCATAATCCATCTTGCTCATTTTGCCCTTTTTTTTCTCCTTGACCACTCCAATGTGTATGGGGCATCTTATGATTATTATATTTTGCAGTAAATTGTGATTCCAAGGCTGGGTTCACATCAAGTTTTTGTTGTATATTTAATACACTAAAAAAGGATACGTTAAACGGATGCCTCAGATGGATGCCATAAAGTGGCATCCATCACCATAGAGTTCCATTTTAAAAGTAAATAAAAAAATACGTGAACATATATGTTTTTTGTTGGACTCTGCAGGATGGAAAAGCGTAGTGTACTATGTTTTACAGCCTTTTTTCCCCTGACATATACGTTAAGCGTAGGGCAAAAATGTGATATGAACCCAGCCATATGTGTGTTTTTTGTGTCAAAATTTAACAAACCTAGACAAGTGAGGTATTTCTGTGTTTGGAGAGTTTTTGGTTGTTACACCCCATTTCTCAAAGAAATGTAGAAATAAGTAGTCTTGAGCGTGAATATTCGAAGAGAGAATTTTTTGGGCGAATATCGCCACTTCAAGAATTCACGAATATTTAGAATATGGTGCTATATATTCGTAATGACGAATATTCGTTTTATTTTAACAGTACATTTTAGGTGATCATCCCCCCATTCTTCTAGCTTGTGGGCCAATGAGAAGGCTTTGTCACAGCTTAGCAACATACCTAGCAACAATTAGAACTCGAATTTGTGAATTCACGAATATATGACAAATATTCTTCCAAATATTTTCAAAATATCGCAAATTTGAATATTGCCCCTGCCGCTCATCACTAGAAATAAGGTATGATTTGTCTTTTTTCATCAAAATAACATTTGGAGCTCCAAATGCTGTAGGTCATTAAAGTGGGATTAAATTAACAATTAAGATAAATACCTGCGATGAGAACATAGTCCTGCCACTTCACAAGTCACTAGTCAGACCACACATGGAGTACTGTGTACAGCCTGGAGGAACAGGAACCAGTGGACAGGACTTGAGCAGAGCAGTGAGGAGCAGGTAAGTATGAATCTTCGGTGGGCAATGCAGGCTAGGGGCCTTCACTTAATAGTTAATTATTCATTTAACCCCTACCTGACTCAGCCATTTTCATTTAGTACTCCTTGCTTTCAAGAAGCAATAACTTTTTAATTTTCTGTTTCCATAGTCAAATCATGGCATGCTTTTTGCAGGACAAGTTGTACTTTGTCTTAGCAGCACTTAATATTTCATACGATGTAGTGGGAAGCTGGAAAAAAATTCTAAATAGAGTGGAATTGAAAAAAAATACTCAAAACACGCAATTTTGTGAAAGTTTTATATGTTTTGTTTTTAGGACGTTACCTAAGTGGTAAAACTGACCTGTTAACATCATCCTGTGGTTCAATACGATTACAGCTACACCAATGTTTTTTATTTGTAAAGTGGGATAAAGGGGAGGATTACAATTTGAATTCTTTTTTTCTTTTTCTTTTATATTTATAAAAACTTCTTTCTTCTTTTTCACCTTTATTTTCAGTTCCCTTATGGGATTTTAACATGGAATCATTAGATTTCTTACACCATAGACTGCAAAAGGTCCAGAGAGATGTTACCATTTAGCGGGGTGTCCCTGCACAGTCTGACACTGGCAGCACTGATTGGATAATGTCAGACTATGCAGGGACACACCTCCAAATGGGTAACATCCAGCTGGACCTCTATTGCAGACTGCTGGCAATTTATTAATAACTTCTAGTAGGAATAGTAAATAAATGTCTCAACATAGAGTCATAAAAAATAAGATGCTGCAGAATTATTACTACATAGGGAATGCAAGTAGTTTCAAAAACCACCATATCAGGAAAGGTTAAAGCATGGGCGGACTGGTGATAGGCCCTACAGGGAAATTTCCTGGTGGGCCGATGCCCAGATGGCCACCCAAGCCCCCCTCACCCCTACTTGGGCACCAGCCAGGTAAATAAAGATCTGATGCTCTCAGCATTACTTAATATAGGAGCATCACGCACTTATGCACCTGGCCAGTGGCCACAGGTTCCCTCCTAAACTCAAATGTATTGCCATCCTCAGAACCATGATAAAATATCATATTGCAACATGGGCATCAGTATTTTGTGCTGCACTGTGGTATTAGGTTCTGCTGGGTCTGCATTTTGTTCTGCTCTACGGTATTGCTGGCCATGCCCACTTCTGGTGTCCCGCCTTCTGTCATTTGGACCCGCTTACAACATAGGGACCACTTTTAGTTTTTTTCCACGGCTACATTAATTTCCCATTTCGCCCCTGGGTGAGAGGCCCTCTTTAATGTGCATACAGTACTTGAAGACACTTCTGATAGTTTAATATAAATGTAATTTATTGTAGAAATAATAAAATAGATTCAAATATAAAAACATTTTATAATAGTTACAAAAAGACAAACTTTAAACCTGAATATTACAATTTATAAATGATAATATCTTAGAGACTCACTTTTCAATAATGTAAAAAATATACAATGAGCTTAACATTCTATTCACAGCCCTTTTAGATTTTTTTTAAATCGCTGTTTTATAGTTACATTTTATAGGCCATTTTACTTCTTCCACATTGTAACATTTGAGACTGATAAATCTAAAATAGTACTTTTTTTTTTAAAAGAATATAATTTATTTAAGATTGGTGCATTGGTAAAATATATATCTATATTTAGAAAAAAATATCATGAGGCCCTTTCACCAGGGTAGGACTTCCTTTCCTCCTCTGTCAGGTGGCAATTTGTCTAACTGTTGCTACAGAAAATTGCTCTATGGTTTCTTTGAGTAATCCCATACACGGTGAAGCTATGGTCTCCATGTGCATGGCTTTTTCACACCATGTACGGGCATCCTAAAAATATTATAATGGTGTTTACTTATAATGCTCCTATTCAGGTCATTCAGGAAATTGTCTTAAATCATAGATAAAGTTATAAATATTGAAAAGTCTACACATTTCTCTAATGAGTAGTAGCAAATTACTGACTTGGGAAATCTGGTTAATCTTTATACAAATCGTAAACAGGTCCCGAGGGATGGTTGGTTATCATTTGATGGATGTTAGGTGACCAACTACACAAAGAAAAAACATTAATTACATCCTTCTTACTAGAAAACATTTTGGCCAACAAGTCATTTTTGGAATGACTGTCCACTACCTTAAACCTGAGTGGCACCAAGCTAAATGCCAACCTTAGCCCAGAACATGTTAGCTTTTCTGTTAAGCACCTTTTTCTTTTAACTTGTGCTTTTTTTGTAAGATATGACAAATTACAATTAAAGGGGTTTTCTGAGTCTTCAATCAGTATCAGATTGGTAGGAGTCCAACACCTGGCACCTCAACCAATCAGCTGTTTGAAGCGCAGCTCCTTGTAGCTCACCAAGCATAGCACCGTCCATTGGATAGCGGATATGCGGATATCCCTTAAATAGGACTGAGCTGCAACTATGCCATGGGACCGATGAACGTGACATCATTGGCCTAGGAAGAGACCGCAGTGCTCACTGGAGCGCCATGACCTCTTAAAACAGTTAATCCACATGGGTGCCGGGAGTCAGACCATCATCGATCAGATACTGATGATCTATCCTGAGGATAGGTAATCTTTTTTAAACACTTTAATAACCCCATTAATAATATTTTTGGCCATTAAACTGTTGCTCTTAGATATCAATACATACATTAAAATATATAACGCCTTCAATATCAAATAAACCCTCTATATCAAAATATAGTCTTATGTAATGTGACAGAATTTTTCAAGTACATTCCTTTAAACAATTAAATGTCTTAGCTTATTATATGATGAGTAAAGTCCACAGAAAACTGTATTTTCTTCTGAGCTGGAATTATCTAACTATTTTGAGCACATTATTCGGTGGGCTGATATATTCTGCATTGCCTTTTCTGAAAAAAATGTCCAATTCGCCCTGTTATTGTCTTCAGAAATGGCTGACCTGAGAAGCAGCTCTTGAAAGCATCCTGGAATATGTTATTGTGTATTATTAAGGGGGCCTCTTCTGAGATTTTAGGAGAGTGCTAGCAACAGCCAATGCTCCTCCTTGAACAAAGCGTACAAAATAATCACCAGCTAGGGGCCCCACTGCATATAGTCCTTTCTCCTGAGTACACTCGTATGTGAATGGGTCAATATCCAGAGGATTCCTTTTGGAGTTGACTGGTTGCTCAGTCTTCAAAGCCAAGTCTGTGCCATTTTTGGGAAGAAAAGACAAGTTTGGATTGGAACCAATGAGAATAAGAACCATTGAAACCTTAAATGCTTTGTGATGACCATGCTTGTCTCTGAAGGTACATTTTTTCTCATCATTGAAGCACAGGGCATGATGCTCTGGTAGGCTCATGTAGCCCTTGTAGGGTCCTCCTTGAAAGACTGATTGCTCTTTCATCATTTGGTATACCTTATGATACTCTGGATACATGACATGTGGTAACTGGTTGAAGATGAGTGCTGGATCATTAACCCGTCTTCTGAAAGCATGAATTACAGGGATGTTATAATGATGAGCTAGCAAAATGGCATCGGCGGCAGTCAGTCCTGCCCCTACGATTAGCACTGGGTCAGAGTCTTGGCTGACTTTCATTGATTTTACTGCCTCCTCAAGAGCAGATATCTCATGCGAGACAAATGGAAGGTCTTCCCCTTGGATACCCAACCATGAGGGGCTGTCATATGTGCCTGTAGCCAGTACAACATTTTCGGCATATAGACAGAAGCTCTGCTCAGGACCGATATCATTTTTGGTAAATCCACTAACTTGGAATACATTCTTATCCTGGCTTTGTTCTTGTTCAAACTCTGCATTATTCCAAATGATCATGTTCCCAGAAGTGTTTCCTGTGTCTTTTTTTATTTTTCTGACAGAGGTGACAACTGCACCAGATAAGAAATTATTCTCTAGTCTTTTATTCTTTACATAGTACCGGTAGTAATTCAAGATGTCCCCTGCTGTGGACCTATCATTTCTGAGGTTCCTAAAAACAAGAACAATAAAACCCACATTAATATTTCACTACACTGCCAACATTAACATAATTAATATACACTTTACACTGCATTAAGTCATTTATATTGATGAAGAATAATAAAAACCCACAATTCCGAATAGAAGTCTTGGCCTACTACCATATGGACCTGACATAATGTAGACTGACATACTCAATCTTTTTGTTAATCTTTTATTATCCTGGTACCTTAGTATCTGAAGATCAATGACATATTAAAGGGAACCTGTCACCTCCAAAAACCATCCCAAACCGCCAGCAGTACCTGAGAGTAGTCGGCAGTGTGTTTCTAATGATCATTTTCTTTCAGCAGTCAGATGCGGCAAAAGCTCTGTAAACTTTCTTTTATCCCCTGCCGCGCTATTTTCTAGTCATGCTTGAAGTCAAGGTAAGTATGCCCCCTTCCCTGCCCCTTCGCTGTGACTGACAGCACTTATGCACGAGAGTTCGTCTGGGTTTGCCGAACTGCCGGCTGTCAGTCACAGCGAAGGGGCAGGGAAGGGGGCACGGTTACCTTGACTTCAAGCATGACTAGAAAATAGCGCGGCAGAGAATAAAATAAAGTTTACAGAGCTTTTGCCGCATCTGACTGCTGAAAGAAAATGATCATTAGAAACACACTGCCGGCTACTCTCAGGTACTGCTGGCGGTTTGGGATGGCTTTTGGAGGTGACAGGTTCCCTTTAAGGTCTGTTCAGCACAATAAGGTAAGCTTCCTTAGCTTCCTAAGGATGTTCATTTTAAGATGTCTGCTATATTCTACTTTCTTTCATTGAAAGAGGAAACAAGTTGTGTCTGCCAGTAGCTTCTCTTCAAATCAAGTATGTATTTTGATCGGGGGGATTTGGCAAATCGCCATATTCTTCGTATGGTCAGAAAAAAGTCATAGATTTTTTGGAAACAAAATCAATTTTTTTTTATTTTTATATCCATCAATTTTAAGCACTAATCAAAACGAGCAGAGGGAAATATCTTCCATTGTGATAGTACAAGCCTAAAGCTGGAAGCAATTCTATTCTCATTTTGGCAGTACGTGATTGCCTACATTAATACATTTCATAATTATTTAGAGTACATGGACCATTAACTGTACAGAAACTCCTTAATGTCGCAGGCCACACAATGTTTGATAATACTTCTATTGACTTAAATGTATAGGTGGCTGAGCGTGACTTTGTGTTATCACACATGCAAGTTTAGTGCAGTATGAATAACTGAGATAAATTAGGGTGATTAGAACGACTGGAGGCGGTGAACTAATGTTACAGCAATTACCTGCATCAGATATTATCTGCCGAGTTGTAAAGCGGCTTCTTTTGTAACTTGTAACTTACCATGTTTACACTTTCCTTGACTTCTGCTCCCTTCAACCCAATACACAGATTTAAACGGCTATTTCCACCGGCTGTCCTCATTTTGGTAATGGCTTCCTGGGACAGTTGCAATAGTAATATATGGTACCATATATATTTTTTGATATTCTCAAAAAAATACAATTATTTTAAAAGGCCAATTGCCAAAGGCTTTGCCGGATTTGGCTAATCCTAGTCTAATGTATATGCCGCAACTTCCCATCGGAAACAACGGGAGGCAGTTCACGCATTGCCACCTGGCAGCTTTTGGCATACAACCCACGCCAAATTCAGCTGTCAAAATACTTCATGTGGATGAGACCTAAAATGTTTGCACACACTAAGAAAAGGGATCTGATTTTATTTTATTTTTTTACCCAGGAAAACATGCTAGATGCTAGTCTTTTCCTTGGGCTGTATCTGGTATTGCAGCTCAGCCTCATTCAAGTGAATAGTGAAGCTCCTCTGTTTGTTTTTTTTCTAATCTCAAATAGAACATTTGCGCCAATAAATAAAGTCATCCTTTTTATTCTCGCAAGTCAAAACTTTCTGCTATTTCTATTTGTTTCTGGGATTTTTCTGACATGTAGGGTGACAAACAATATGGTCACCATTACAGGTCACCGTAAAGTATTCACCCAAATCACCGAGATTTCTGAATGACAAGTCTACCTAGTTATAGCGTGTTACAGGGGACATATCGCTTTACAACTAGACATATTGCCATTCTGAAGGTAGGGGAAATCTGGATGACACACTCTGTGATGTTTCGATATAGATGAAGAAATGCATACCTTAAAGGGCATCTGTCAGCAGATCTGTACCTATGAAATGGTCTGACCTGTTACATGTGCGCTTGGCAGCTGAAGGCATCTGTGTTGGTCCCATGTTCATATGTGCCCGCATTGCTGAAAGAAATTAAGTTTTAATATATGCAAATAAGTCTCTAGGAGCAATGGGTGTGTTACCATTACAGCTAGAGACTCAGCTCTCTCTGCCACTACCATGCCCTCTCCACTTTTTACAGCCTGGCCCTGTCAATCAGTGGAGAGGGTGCGGTACCTGCAGAGAGAGTAGAGTCTTTAGGTGTAATGGCAACACCCCCGTTGCCCCTAGAGTTTCATTTGCATATGTTAAAACTAATTTTCTCAGCAATGCTGACACATATGAACATGGGACCAACACAGATGCCTTCAGCGGCCAAGCGCACATGCAATAGGTCAGCCAGTTTCGAATTTGCTTCAGCCCTTGCACAAATATTAGTAGCATTTGAATGTTTGACCCCAGAATATTCAATATCTTACCTTTTTTTCATCCTCATCCAGTCTTTGAAAGATAAATCAGGGAGTCCCATCCAGTCTCCACGGCTAAGTGTTATCATCGATCCCTCAATGGCCTGAAATACAAAATGTAAAGGTTGTTTATATGTCTCAAAGTACATTACTCCATAGGTGGTCACAGTCAGGGACATAGCTCTAGGGGTGCAGAGGTCGCAGTCGCTCATGGACCCTGGTGCCTAAAGGATAAAAGCCCCCTCTGCCAAATAGGAAGATACCTGTATTCTAAATGACATGGCACGTAGGGGCCTTGTCAACAATTTTGCATTAAGGCATTTATCCCTGTGGTCATAGTTTGGGGTGACCATGCATTGTATTATCTTAGCATTATTCAACATAAATGTAAATGTTGCTAGATAGATAAATGATTAGAATAAACAGATGCCCTTGACATCAAAGCTACTTTGTCCAAATTGGTCATTATGGCCAATCTCAAAACCTAGATATCAACAAGTTTTCCATGAGTATTACATACATTCCATGCTCCTCCAGGTAAGTCTCGTCCAAGCACCAGATGAGGAATAGCTCTTTCGGGTTTACGAGTCCACTGCAATACACAATCCACATCTCCCAGAAAGTCAGTGTCTGGCCTGAGCAAGGCATCAAACAACAGAGCCACGGGACTGTTGGATCGACCTTCCAAGCCCTCAGACAAATACTCCAGGTCCTGAAAAGGTAAAAAAAAAAAAAAGAGTACATAAACCATGATGGTCCACAGAAGAGCAGAGGAACAAAGCTGATTATTATAGTTAAACATCATCTTCTTCAAACAGACATTTTTAAATATATGATTCTTAAATGCCTAAAAGGGTTTGTGGGATATGCAGGACAGATGTGTGACCAGTCGCGATCTGTTCACTGCCAATTTTCTTAGGGTTCCATCTGGTACTATATCTTTCTCTTAGGGCTCATGCACACGACCGTTGCCCGGCCGTGGCCATATTGCGACCAGCATACGGTGAGTCCGCAATACACGAGCCCTGGCCGTGTGCATCCCGCATCACGGACCCATTCACTTGAATGGGTCCGCAATCCGGGAGATGCGGAACGGAGGCACGGATCGGAAGCCCACGGAAGCACTACGGAGTGCTTCCGTGGGTTTACTGTACGTGCCTCCACACCGCAAAAAAGTAGTGCATGCACTACTTTTTTGCTGTGTGGACCGTCGGATGTGGATTGCGGACCCCATTCAAATGAATGGGTCGGCGATCCGCATGCGGCTGGCCCACGGTCGGTGCCCGTGCATTGCGGACCATAATTTGCGGTCTGCAGCACAGGCACGGGCAGCACACGGTCGTGTGCATGAGCCCTAAGAGCACATTCACATTCTGTTTTTATTTTGCAATAGTATTTGAAAGCAAAAAAACAGGAGTGAGTCTAAAACACAGAAGAGGTGTGAACCTTTCCATTATACTTTTTCTTAGTTTATTTTCCACTTCTGCTATTGACTTGCAAATGCTGATGCAAAATACAGAGCTAAATACTGTGAAAGTGGCCTTAGGATGAAAGATGGACTAATAACTACATAAGAGGATGGATTTGGCATTTCTGGGGCCTCAAGCAAAGTTTTATCCGACACCCCCATTGCACTGCTAAGCTCCACCCCCATCAGCCCACTAAGCTCCGCCCCACTGATCGGCTAATCCCCATATTCAGTCTACCAATGCAGCCTGGGCACTTCTGCTACTGCTCTACAGCTGCACATGGAGCATGTCCGACCCTTTAGTCCTTTTCTTTCAGCTTGTGAAAAAAAATAAACGGAAGGTACTCCATATGCCTTCCGTTTCCGTTTTTCCGTTCCGTTCAAAGATAGAACGTGTCCTATTATTGTCCGCATAACGGACAAGGATAGTACAGTTCTATCAGGGGCCAGCTGTTCCGTTCCGCAAAAAACGGAATGAACACGGACGTCATCCATATTTTTTTTTACGGATCCGTTTTTTGCGGACCGCAAAATACTGAAAAAGCCATATGGGCGTGTGCAAGAGGCCTTAGGGTCCATTCACACGTCCGCAAAATGGGTCCGCATCCGTTCCACAATTTTGCGGAACAGGTGCAGACCCATTCATTTTCAATGGGGCCCAAATGTGCTGACCGCATCCGCATTTGCGGATCCGCACTTCCGTTCCGGAAAAAAATAGAACATGTCCTATTCTTGTCCGCAATTGCGGCTAAGAAAGGCATTTTCTATGAGAATGCCGGCGATGTGCGGTCCACAAAATGCGGAACGCACATTGCCGATGTCCGTGTTTTGCGGATCTGCAATTTGCGGATCTGCAAAATACATACAGACGAGTGAATGGACCCTTATTCAGCTTTTTTGATGCGTCATTAAATAATAATAAATCTTATTCAATATCATTATAACCGTTGTAACATATAGGATTGTAGTCTATACTGACCTGCTGAGTGATAGGAACATCGGCGAATTCCTCCAGCTTCCTTTGTAACAACGGGTTTGGATGTATAGCACCTTCTTTAATATATGGGGTATAACCAGATAGAAGATATGAGAGGCAGATGCCAGAAGGACCATTACCTGGAATTAGATGTTGAAAAATATTCTTAAAATGTCAACACAGTTAGGAGGTAGGCCTTGATCACAGTAACAATGTCTTTTACATATTGTGACCTAATAGGTAACCTAAAGCTGATTTTTGAAGCCCCAAAGTGTGATATTGCAGTGTTTAAAGGGTTACTGAAGCCTGAAAACCAAAAAGGATAACTGCTAAGGAAAGTTTATCTTTATCTCTTTCTGCTTAGACATCTTCAAACCGCTACAGAAAGCAGTTTCATGAGATATCCTGCAGTCAAACACGTCCTTAATTCCTCCCTGCCATGTTCAGCCGGAGACAGGCTGTTGTCAGGTTATGTGCACTAAAACAACCTCACAGTCACACAAGAAGTTCAGGAGAGGAGTGGGGCTTAACTCCAATCACTTCAGTAACCACAGCACTTTAAACACACTGGAATCGGCAAAACTTGTCAGTGTGTGTGCAGGGATACTAGACATTGTTGTGGCCAGACAGCCAGTGTAGGGCCTAGATGGATGTTAGGATGGCCTGCAATGTCCTTCTATTTGAGGTGAAGCAAGTGGAGAGGGAGGGGGTAGAAGACATGGCTGCAGCCTGAGAGAACAATGCACTTCTTTTCTAGTTTATTTTTCCTCGTTTGCAATTGTGATATCTGAAGAAACATGATCAAATAACAAAGACACATTGTTTGTATTCTGGGTTTAGTGGCCCTTTAGAATGTCCATAATATTAGAAGCCAGGCGCCTTTCTAGGAATCTATCATGGTGGGTATCAGCTAACTATTCTAATTTCCAAGTGCACTCATACATTTGATATTAATTCTGCAACTAGAAATTAAAGCTCTGACCTGTTCTACAACCTACAGATTCGAAATATGTAATAAATATAATTAAAGGTTAAACACGTCTATTTCCATATGGCCCCTTAGGTCATTCTGAGCTAATCAAGGGAGAAGTTGACCATCTATCAAGCCAGACATCTGTTGTATCTGTGCATTACATGAATTGTCTATAGATTACTGTAGAAAGATTGTGTTCTGCCAGTATTAGCTAATTACAGGAATCAAACAACATACAGTATCAGAGTCATCAGCTTATGAATAAGAGACTTTGCCCACCCAGGACAATCCCATTACTGTCCATTTATGGTCAACTGGTGTTGAAAAGTCCCTAGTTAAAGGTTGAGATCAAAGCAAAATTCTAAATCAGACCCTGTTTCTTGTGCTCCGTTGCCAACCGAGGACCCCAACTCACTGCCTATGCTCCTTACTCCCCATTTGTACTAGAGAAATGGAGCTTGTGACTCAGTCTAGTTCCCCTCTCCGAGTCTACTGGACAATTATAAAGGCTGAGCCCTGCAGATGTCTACACTACCAAAGGTGGACCTCATGGTGCCTACTGGTGCTGCCCCAGTAGTGTGCATGCTTTGGTATATAATTATTTAGCTAAAAGATATGAACTACATTGTTTTATGTCTGATACATTTTAATCCTCCCACACTATGCCCTTGGAGATTTCAAGCGCATTCATTACAGCCCAAGCACTGTAGAACATTTAGCTATCTGATAAGTCTCTGCGGTGCATTATTGTCTACAGTAAAATAAATGTTTTCCCTCGTCTGTGGGAATAAGTCACACATTTAATGAATGTTTTTTTTATCCTGCTGTGATGGTCAAAGAAAATCCTGTTAAGTCTATAATAATAGAGCCTTGCTCTCCCGTGGAGAACGTGCTGGGCAGCCCGGTTAACAGTGACATCAGCTGGCACGGGCACAGTCAACTTATGTAATGAAACACAAGTTGTAGCTTGTCCATGTGTACTTATAAAGCAAGGACTACATTAACTGAGCTAAATTGTAGGTCACAGGTGAGCTGGATCATTCTGGCACACACACATTGTCTCACGCCCAATGACATTATGATATGTGGGCACTGTGCCAAGATGAATCAGAAACTTACCTATGACAACCACTGGGAGCGGAGATCTCATACTGGTGTGGTGTTCTAATAATTTTGCTGACATGTTGGTCACTTCTGAGAATCCAAGAAAAAATTCTGTAATTAGAAGACATTACTATTACTTACATAGAAGAGGTATCTTCTTTTGCTCGTGTCATATAACGACCTACAGTTGGAAGGAGACCTAAAGTAAAGTTGGAGACACCCAGTTTGGAAGATATGAAACAAGCTACTAATAGGACACATCCGATTATATACGGAAATAATCATCCTGAGTTGGAACCAGAACTTGCAAGACAGACTAAAAATCTAAATTGCTGACTTTGAAATGATCTATTGATCTATAATGGTAATCTGGGTGGGTTATAACCTTTTTCTCAGTTCTCCGTCTGATGGCCTAAAGCAAGAAGATTAGAAAAAGCAGCAGCGCCAGCGCCAACAGATATTACTTGACTTGCATTTATATGAAACCTGAGAAAACTGCCAGGTTCTCAGTGTTTGACTGGCAGAGAGAGAAAAGATTTCATTCCAAGAGTCACAAGTAAGATTTCATCTGTCAATTCCACTCAAACAGCCCTGCCCGCCATATCCATGCACATAATGCCACGTCCCTCACATCAGCTTAAATATGGTAACATTACCAGTAGGCAAGATGCTCTGTTTATGCCAGTAACTAGACACTCGTGGATCTCTTTAACCTATTTAATGCCAGGGATCTGCTTCTGTTCAGTATCATATGGCTTCAGAAGACACAGGGCAGCTGTGGATGTGACATATACATTGGCTTATGTGACTCAAGCCAGAGCGACAACAAGAGAAACATCAAAGTATTTCCTGATTTCAATGGAAGTGATCTACTGTACAGTATTGCCTTGCCATATGGCCTCTTCGTCAGATGAAGGGCCGGAATCGACACCAGGAAATTCCATACAGATTTCAGGCCGCAGTGGGCTTGTGATGACTGTGCACTTGTGAAGCTAATTAAACTGCCAAATCTGTTGCCTAAGGGCATATTTTTCCCCTTTAAAGAGTCGTGCCATGAAACACACTGTACATTTTTCAAACCAGCACCTGGATCTGAATACTTTTGTAATTGCATGTCATTAAAAATGTAGTATAGCCACTCAGCTATTCATTAAAATGCATCTGTATTTCTTGTCCACCTCACTGAGGTGGTCGCACATGCTCAGTTTGAACCTTTGGATTGGTGATGTGCTATGCCAAGCTTTGGCAGAGTAGAGAGGGCACAGGCAGCAGCCGCTACATGTGTCCCTGCCTGTACATCGTTCATTGTACCCCATGGTGGAATCCGCACACCAGTACACCACTGACATGTCAGCAATATAACAAAAATAAAATATGACCTATTTAGAATAGTTTAAAATAAACAAATATAAGGTTAGTTATCCTTTGAATGACTTCAGGTTGCAGAGAAGTTGACTGTACAGTACCCATATGTCGTCATCTCGGTCATGTAGCCTGAAGGAGGCCCTGACTATCACTTAGACTGGCTTAAAGTGACAGCACAGTATGACTGATAGATTCTGTGCTTTGAAAATGTGACAAGTCCAATATCTAAAGTTTTTAATATCTCAACTTTTTGAAAACTAGTTGCCCATCACATTCTGACCTGCTTTGTCTTCGCATAAAATGCATTCATGAACATGAGAGAGTATACCATACCAGCTTCCTGACATTCCGCCGTACTAGAATACCAGTCCAATCTCGCAGTACAAATTTAAAATTAATTATAATGTTGCAGTCTGAGAGACTCCTATGTTTCCCACAATACAGTTTTCTATGTAAATTAGTTGATGAGAGTAGAAGGTTCAATCATGTTAGCATTCAGCAAGGCCCTGAGGGTACGGCCACACGGCCAGGTTTCTGCATGCAGTTTTGGAAGCCAAAACTAGAAGTGAATTTAAAAAAAATGAGAAGTTGTACTTGGCCTGTATACTTTCTCAACTTTTCAAAAAAGGCATTCAGAAACCTGACAGTGTGGCCATGACTGGTATGAGAAGGCACGGTATGGAGATCAGCATTTCTGCTGTCTGTCCTATGAGTGATAAGAGGGCTGTCTTCACCAACGGGCAAAACTGTTGTAAATTCTAGGAATCAGGTTTCTGGGTAGAAAACTGCCTTGTATTATCTGTACTGTTTTATGCTTCTTGTAAATGCTGTATTAGAAAGTGGGTATGTAAGGGTATGTTTTGTAGGCACCAAAAAGCCATGAATCCACCTTGCATTGTTTTCAGGTGGCTGTGGCCTTTCGTCCTGACCGTGCCAAAAATGGCACAGTGTCCATACGGACCTCACTGTGCGCTCGCCGTTTCTACATTGAATGGTGCTAAATGCATTCAAATTGAAAAACAAGAGGGGTCTACACAGCAATATTTTCGGTTGCAAATTCCGCCATGAGGACGGGGTCATTCTGCAGTTTATCGTTAGATATTGTAATTATGATAACATTAAACCATTACTCAATAAAGATAAAATTACCTTCGCGTCACCAACACACCCCCTGCAACCATTGGTACTTCACTAACTATAAATGTCTGACAAAGAAAAAGCTATGCAGTAATATACTGTAGGCAATGAACTTTGCTTGCCTGACTGCAGGATTACACAATTCTATATTGGATGTAGTCATTTATTAATGATTATTCCAGACTTTTATCTACTTAGTAGATTGCTACATATCAGCATATTTTATCTGTACAGTGGCCTTGTGTAGAACTGCCTTATCATATATATAGAAAAATTGATAAGCAGCACACAAATCAAAAAGCGGTGCAATTCCTTGAAGCGGACCAAGGACTTGATCCTAATAGATATATGCAAGAAAGGCCAAGGCAGCACTCAAATATCCGTGAAAAAAAGGGGTATTTTATTCACCCATGTGTAGACAGCAACGTTTCAGCTCACTCCATGGAGCCTTTGTCAAGCCATGGCTTGACAAAGGCTCCATGCAGTGAGCTGAAACGTTGCTGTCTATACAGCAAAAAATATATATTTTTCCACGGATATTTGAGTGCTGCCTTGGCCTTTCTTGCATATATATATATATATATATATATATATATATATATATATACACAGTACAGACCAAAAGTTTGGACACACCTCATTCAAAGAGTTTTCTTTATTTTCATGACTATGAAAATTGTAGATTCACACTGAAGGCATCAAAACTATGAATTAACACATGTGGAATATAATACATAACAAACAAGTGTGAAACAACTGAAAATATGTCATATTCTAGGTTCTTCAAAGTAGCCACCTTTTTCTTTGATTACTGCTTTGCACACTCTTGGCATTCTCTTGATGAGCTTCAAGAGGTAGTCCCCTGAAATGGTTTTCACTTCACAGGTGTGCCCTGTCAGGTTTAATAAGTGGGATTTCTTGCCTTATAAATGGGGTTGGGACCATCAGTGGCGTTGAGGAGAAGTCAGGTGGATACACAGCTGATAGTCCTACTGAATAGACTGTTAGAATTTGTATTATGGCAAGAAAAAAGCAGCAAAAGTAAAGAAAAACGAGTGGCCATCATTACTTTAAGAAATGAAGGTCAGTCAGTCAGCCGAAAAATTGGGAAAACTTTAAAAGTAAGGGCTATTTGACCATGAAGGAGAGTGATGGGGTGCTGCGCCAGATGACCTGGCCTCCACAGTCACCGGACCTGAACCCAATCGAGATGGTTTGGGGTGAGCTGGACCGCAGAGTGAAGGCAAAAGGGCCAACAAGTGCTAAGCATCTCTGGGAACTCCTTCAAGACTGTTGGAAGACCATTTCAGGGTACTATCTCTTGAAGCTCATCAAGAGAATGCCAAGAGTGTGCAAAGCAGTAATTAAAGCAAAAGGTGGCTACGTTGAAGAACCTAGAATATGACATATTTTCAGTTGTTTCACACTTGTTTGTTATGTAGATAATTCCACATGTGTTAATTCATAGTTTTGATGCCTTCATAGTCATGAAAATAAAGAAAACTCTTTGAATTAGAAGGTGTGTCCAAACTTTTGGTCTATAAAAAATAAAAAAAATTCTACATTATTACAGAAGTCCATTTGTTTCCTTGCTAGCCAGAAGGGGAGAACCTCCTGCAGAAATTCTAGGTAGTACCCATGGGGTCTTATACCATATACCAGGGATCAGCAACTTCCCGGACTCCAGCTGTTGTGAAACTACAACTCCAAGCATGCTCCATTTACTTCTATTGGACATCTGAAAATGGCCAAACGAGTGTGCATGCTGGGAGTCGTAGTTTCATCACAGCTGGAATGCTGAAGGTTACTGATCCCTGCCGTATACCAATGAGCTTGTGTATTGAAAACATCTTGAGGTGCCTAGGGAATTCTTACAGATCATACTATTTTCCTCCTGAGAGAGTGAGGTATTTAGTTCTTGCCCCCACACCCTGACATAAGTAGGGGTAGATCTCACTTCTCAACTGCCGCATTTTCTTCTTTTGTTGACAGTATCTGGCTTGCAAATGACCACACAGATGTAATCCCTTCTTTGTTTAGATCAAAACGTTCCACATATAATATGTGCTATTGTCATGTATAAACAATGTCCATTGCGGAAATTAATGTTATCCAATGTGGAAGAAACATGGTGGGTCACACCACCTAATGAGCAGACTTCTGTCGGCCAATGTCAAGGATCGATCCTTCTAGAGAATTCTGCCCATCAGGAGGTCTGCAGATGGCAGCTATTATCATGGTTGCAGACTAGTCAGTATTGCATTCATACAATATTAGTGCCTAAAGGCAGCCGTACAAACTCAATAGCTGTCACCTGAAAGATCGTCATCAGCTATCTATCCCACTCCCTAACAGCTCCCTCTTACACAATGGGGAGAGGGGAGAAAGCCACTGTCAGAGGTGTCTCTCTTAGGAGAACAAAAGAATTGGACAAAAATATTCACTTAAATTCAGATCCTTTTCTCCCCGACATCATCTGTCGGGGGAGAGTCAGCTATTCTCACCTAAACTATATGGTGGACTTAACCCTCACCTGAGGTTATGTGAAGCCCTCACTAACCAATTCTAGAACAGAAACTTAAAGGTGAGATGAGCACTGCTGCTTTGTACCCACCTTAAGATGTGTTGACAAATCTATAATAATATGTTAGACACCTGCATACATAACAATCCCTCAACTTCAGATCTATCCCCTTTACAAGTGAGCAAAAAAGAGCCCTTGTTTGTTTCGCTTGTGTATAAGGACTATATACCAAATATCTTCAAAATATGCAGCTTCCCAGTCACATGTTTTCAGCTTCAAGATCTCTAGATTCAGCAAGTTGACGGCAGAAACTGAATGGCAAGCATTCTGTGTGACAATGAGTCTGCAATTCCTGTACATGTCAGAGAGTCACCAAAGGAGGCCTGTGTTTTGCATTCTTATGCTTTCCGGATGGTAAAATACAGCTGGCATACTTTCCCGTGCCATGCAAATTTCAAGGACATTCATGGACAAATTAGATGGAAGTGATTAGCCCTAGGTGTATGAACGCAAGTGATGATAAAATCATGTAGCCTTCAGAGATCTTAATTTTAGGTAGAGTTGTCAAGACCATCTGTAGGAAGCAGGTCTTATCTTCCTTAAAAATGTACTGTAGACATCATGTGACAAAGATCTGGCAGGACATGACAGGTAGACTGGGAATCCTCTGCTCTGGGTGCTTCAGTATTCTTCATTTGCATGGGCAGCAGAAACATCTTGGAACGTCATTCAATCCACAAAACAATATTTCAGAGATAATCTCTGGCATCTGAAAGAAGATCTGCCCTGCCCCCTATAATTATTTCATATGGGAGGAAAATCTGACAGCTCCTCATTAAATCTGTTATGTTGCTACTTGAGCACCGGGCTGATAATGACGAACGTGTTTCTAGTATTTGCCAAATTTGTGCAAATCACACCTCCATAATCTTTCTGCAGTCCTTTTAAGGTTCACTTACTGGACCATAGCCTATGGTCCTGTGTAATTTTAGAGGTTTCAACTTAAAGGTTTGCCCCATTACATAAGAGTCGGATGGGTAGGGATCCAACTGAATGAAAACCGGGGCCCATGTAACCCCTTTTGAATGGAGCCTCTCTATTTAACTCTATGGGGCTGCCCAAGACAGTTGAGTTCTTCTACTTGAGCAGATAGGTGATAAGTTGTTATAATGGGACAACACCTTTAAAAGGATGACCTGTACTTAGATACTGATGGCCTATCCTCTTTTCAGTTTGGTAGGTGTCTGATACATGGCAACCCCACGATCGGCTATTTAGGCAACTGCCAGGAACCATACAGTGGGTGGAAGCAGAAGCACAATGTCCACTGTGTAGTGGCCACGCCAGGGTACTGCAGCTCAAGGGCAGTAGTACTGAAAACTACACAGTTGATGGAGGCTTATGTTCTCTGGGGTTTCCAAGGCTGTGGTTCCAATTATCTGTAAAACTGGGTGACCACCAATACAGCCTCCATTACACCTGCCAGGAGGGTGGTCACCCAGGGTCCTTAATGGTAAACTACTTACTTAATTGGAGATGTAATGTTGGCCATATGCATTGTTACTTAGTTCTCCTAGAGTCCTGACTGGTACTTCTGCCTAGTGCTGGTGTGAAACATCCCCCCTCCCACAGCACAGCACAGCATGGCAAGGACTCATGATTACAATATCAATATTGTGTGACTGTTGTTGATATTTTTATTGGGTAGTTATAATAAACTGTGCATGACTTTTATAGATAATTATTATCGGTAATATTCCTTTCCCCCTGGATCCTTCCACTGGTCTGTGTCTCATTAATCATTACCCCGCACGCAGATATGTGGAGCCGCACCTAGTCACATGACTGCATTGGCACGTGGTCCTTAGTACTACAGTGAGTTTGTAAATAAAGATTACGGGAAGAGAAGGAGCATAGCCTCCTGATAATTCGAGGTTGTACAAGTCAGTCTCATGTATGCTATGGTATGTGAGTTTGTACATGTCAGCATGTTTGGGGTAAGAATAGGAATTAGCTGAGATTTCACACCGCTCGCATTCCGGTTGGCAGTCATCCAGGCTAAAGCGCTGGACCTAAGCACCAATATATACTGCCGTCCCTTCTGCGGTATTGGGCTAACACTATCAGATCTCCTCTGGGGCACTGTGCTTCCATTAATGGTGGCATTTAAACATCAGCTGTTTAAAGGGGTCTTCTCAACAGCCTCCGTACAGCTGTTCCCTACAGCCTCCCGCGCTGGAACTAGCTCTTAAATGGAGCAAAAAGCACAGCGCCATTCAAATTGTAGTGGCCATGCGGGGTACTGCAGCTCATCTCCCTCTGAAGTGAAAGGGAGCTGAGCTGCAGTAACTTGGCACGGCCACTACACTTTGAATGGCGCTGTGCTTCCTGTTACATTCACAGTGCTAGATCCAGCGCTGGAGTCTGCAAGGAACAGCTGATCGTGGGGGGTGCGGTGTGTCGGACCCCCATAGATCAGATATTAAAGCTGATAGGACTGCCTCCCTGATTTCTAAGCCCAAAATGAACAGGAAATTAAATGTATAAAATACAAGTTATACTGAAACTTTCCTCCAAAACTATCTATCAATCTGCTCAGCTCCTCCTGCTCTATGACATGCTGCCTGCAGCTCACATTGCGTTTTTTCATGGTGACAGATCATCAGTATCAGGAAAACCCCTTTAAGCCAATTTGTGCACTGCTAACAAGCACAGCGCTAGAAAGAATAAAGTATTATGTTCTCCATAATGAATATTTATACTGGGAATCTCCAGTTTTACCGGAAACTCTGTTTAACACACATAAATCCACAACGGACCATTAAAAACTAAAACTTCAAACTGATATATTCTTTTAATTTCTTTATGGCTACCATCCAACTCCTTAATATCGTCTGAATCGCATTCACTCTTATCAAGGCGCAAGAGAAGCGTGCTGTATAGTTGGTGGAAATCACTGAAGAAGCATGTACAGCGCGTGCAAATATCTTTACAGGCAGGGCCTACGCTGGAGGTATTATATACTGTACACTCATGTGAAAGGAACACGTTTAGTAAGAGTGACTCCGCAGAATGTTTATACAATGCAGATCACACCAGGAGAGAATGTTAACCTCTTAGGCCCCTTTTACACGAGCGAGTTTTCCCGCGCGGGTGCAACGAGTGACGTGAACGCATAGCACCCGCACTGAATCCTGACCCATTTATTTCAATGGGTCTGTGTACATGAGCGTTTTTTTTTTCACGCATCAGTTCTGCTTTGCATGAAAAACGCAGCATGTTCTATATTCTATTTCACGCAGCCCTCGCCCCATAGAAGTGAATGGGGGTTCAGTGAAAAACGCGGTGGTTACGGTGACTGCTGCGGTGCAGCGGTGGCCACGTTCGCGCACTGAAATTCAGAATTCCAGGCTTTCTGGTGGCTGGGATTGCAGGAGCGAGCACACATGAGCTCTATCGGCATGCGCATGAGCTTCCTTCCCTGGCCACCTCATATTGCCTTAGCTTTCCCCGGCCAAAAACAGCAAACAGATCATTGCAACCACTTACCACGATCTGCAAACCGCCCACTGGCTGCTAATAATACTGAAACACTAGCAGCCTTGGGAGTGCGCACGTGCAGGCTTGCCTGTCCCTATGGTCAAACAAAGAGGCACCACCCCCTAAAACTCTGAAAGTGCTCCTAGAGACAAGCAGGGAGGCGCAGAAAGCGCTAGGTGGCTGCCAGGGCTTAACAGGCAGTTTGCTATGACAGGCCTGGGAGCCTTCACAAGGTTTCAAGCAGCCGTACCAACTGATCGCAACCCTGTGATTTTGCAGCGGGAACTTGGATCGGAAGACAGAGGGCGCCATCTCCCTCTGCCTAACCCCTCAGATGCTGCAGTCGATATTGACAGTGGCATCTGAGGGCATAATGACCGGGATCGGAGTCATCTCCGGTGATTGCGGCTACTTGTCAGATGTACTACGTAGCTGGCACTTACAGTATATACGGAGCAGGCTTAGCTTGTGTGTCTGTTCCATACACTTCGCACACATCTCGGACGTACAGATTCCGTTGGGGTCGTGATGCAGTTGAAGGGAATTTGCCACCAGTTTTAGGCTGCCCAATTTGAGGCAGTACAATCTTACAGTGCTGGGTCAGTCGTTTTCTAATACTGAGCAGCTCCAGCACAAGTTCAGACGTCCTTATATTCAGGAACTCCTTTTTTGGTGATTAAATCGCTATTTATATTATGATATATATATATTATACAGCTGCCACCATTGTGTCTGATCCGTGTCATCATGTAGCTCTTTTTATGGACGGCATGAATATAATGTGCAGCTTTACAGCTTGGTTTATGGTTGTATATTATGGCTGTAATGCGTTCTCCCCAGCACATTCCAGACAAGTGAGGTACATCACATTCACACATTCTTTATGCTTCATCCTAACTGGTATTCTGATATGGAGACTTTGTATAACTAACAACTCTTACATGTGACTTTATCCGTCAGCAGCAGGAGTCTTCTGATAATAATCTTTTTCACTGCTTTTTGGGTTAACAATCCAACTCTGTACTTAACAGGTGAATGATTAACACCACCGTATTTTTGGTTAGCATCCGATCTGCATTTTTTGCGGATTGGATGTAGACCTCTTTTTAATGGGTCCGCGTGCGCTGTCCACATCCATATGTCCGTTCCGTAGTCCCGAAAAAAAAAAGATAGAATATGTTCTATTCTCGTCCGTTTTGTGGGCAAGACAAAGCATTGGTACAATGGATGCACTAAAAAAACTGATACAACATGGAAGTCATCCGTATTTTTTGCGTTTTGAGGTTGTGTGAATGCATCCTTAGGGCTCATGCACACGGCTGAAAGTGTTTTGTCCACAAATCGCGCATCTGCAAAACATGGATACTGGCTGGGTGCGCGTCGCCATTTTTTTTTTACTCCTGCAGAAATGTCCTATCCTGTTCTTTTATTTTTTGCGGGGCCGGGGAAGGACATACGGATGTTGACCACACATATGTGCGCTGTCCGTATCTTTTGCGGTCTCACTGAGATGAACGGGTCCTCTGCATCAAATCCGCAAACACCTACCCGATGAGGACCAAAACTACGGCCATGTGCAGGAGCCTGTAGTCTGAACGGACGCAGATCAGACAACAGAAAGGGCACAAGAAGGCTTTGTAGAACCCATACTTTTTTCAGCCTGTACAGATCACACCTTTCTACTTGGTAGTTTATAGTATAAGGGGGGATTTATCCAAACTGGTGTAAAGTAGAACTGGCTTAGTTGCCCATAGCAACCAATCAGATTCCACCTTTCATTTTGCAGAGCTCCTTTGGAATCTGATTGGTTGCTATGGGCAACCAAGACCGTTTTCCTTTACACCAGGTTTGATACCTCTCCCTCATATGTGTCTATCAAATGCAATCATGACCCAACATGACAGGCAACTAGACTTGTCAGATCTTTCTTTGCAGGGATATAGAGCTGCTGCCTGATAACAGTTCAGCCTTGGAGTCCTGAGACGGCTGGGTGACAGACAGGCCTACATCACCTGCACTGTAACCCCTGGAGATGGGAAGGGTCTAAGGTGATGGAAAAATGAATCAAGCAGCAAAGGAAGCAATACGGACAGTCACAATACATTATTAATGGGCTTTTATTAACTTTCTCTACATGATAAATATCATTTGCAAAAGTGAGACAAACCCCTTTAAGGGGTCATGAGACATGTCAAAGGTTTTAATTAGTAGGGGTCTCAACACTCAGAGTACAAGGAACATTTTAGGCAGATTTTTTTTTTGGGCCAAATATAGAGCAGTAGATGTCATTGTAAAGGGTCACTGAGTTTTCATAAAACTTTCATAGAGACATATCCAAAGCTTTGATCGATGGAGAGCCTGAACTCTGAGCCCCCCACTGATTGCTAAAACGTATCCCCTCGCAGAATCAAGGAAGACGTATGGGCTTTCTATGGAGTCCATCTCCTGCAGCAAGGAGAAGGAGGGTGATATGCAGCGATCGACGGGGGTCTCATCGCTCATACCCTTCAAATTTTGATATGTCTACGGTTTAGGAGAACTCAGTGACCCTTTAATATGACATCTACTGCTCCATCACTGGCCAAAAAAAAACAAACAGCCTAAAACATTCCTCGTACTCTTTTTTAGCGGTTTCAATTATATTAAGCTCTAGACGCCTTTCGTTAGTTTGTTACAGATATTACAAAGGAAAGTATTGTGGTGGCTCTTATGGAAGGTTCTTACCAGCTGCAGAGTCCAGCAGTGAGGCTGACAGTCCTTTTGTCCTAATGACTGGTCGGATCCATGTGCAGCTAAGCTGTCTTGTGGGCTATATATAGCAGGTAGTGAGATGTTACAGGGGGCGTGCTAGGGGATTTCAAGGGCGGGCTTACACATTTCATGCGATAAGCATGAGTCAGCATGGCTGAAGTTACACTGAGCTCATGAATGGGCTCAGCCTCAGTGACATAACCAGCATGACAATAATGAGGCTGAGGGAGAAGTCCAGCCCAGCCAAGAGAGAACAGTCTGGAAAAGTACAGGCTGTGGTGGAAAGTCGCCAAGACCATCCTGAAGTGGAGAACACAAAACACTTCTACAGATCAAGGATCCTTTCTTTAAGGATGACGGACAAGGGTGTCCTGCAGAAGGAAGTTGTCTGAACTCCAATAGACTGCAGAAACTTGAGGAACTGCAAACTGCAGATGCAGCAGGGCTGAGTTGGTCGTTTGACACAATTATTGTGTAATCACACTGTGTTATCTATTTTACACAGGACTGCTGGGAATATTTTCCGAGAGTTAGGACAATGCACAAATCCTGCCGTCTCAAAGAATCTATAGAGACTTAGCATGTAAAATGCAGTAACGATTAATCATTGTACAGAAGGCATCTGTCATGTGACAATATGTATTTTTTTCATAAGGTTAAAGGGGTTGTCCGGGATCAAGATTTAAAAAAAAAAACTGTTAAATCACTATTAATAGCGGATTGAAGGTCCCCCCAGATGTTTTTAGGTATTTTTACACTTTAGCAGGACTCCTACAGTCCCCCACTGATTGTTTACCTTTCAAGTGTGTGTTTCCTCCTTCGTACAGCCTCCCCCCTAATTCATATGCCGCCTCCTGCCACAAATATTCCTCCCCCTTAGTCACTCCCCTAAATGCCTCCTGGCTCAGTCCCTCCTTCCTTGCTAAGAATATGTCCTACCCGGTGACGTCACCGTACCAGGGGGCGGGGCTTAGTGCAATGTGTTGCCGGCTAGTTTCCGCCCCGCCGTGTGCTCTGCATAATCACTTAGGTTGACGGTGACGTCACCGGGCTCCCTGCGAAGCGGAAGCAGAGGCTTCGCTCTGCAGAAAGGGACTGAATCTTTGAAAAGCGGCACTTCCGGCAGAGAATTTATGACAAGAAAACGGGCATCAGAAAAGTCTGGCAAAGGTAGGACAGGAATGTATGTAATATCTATGTACTTGGTGTTTTCTTACAGCAATGTCCACAATCCCGGACAACCCCTTTAAGTACAACCTCCTAATCCATAAGAGGTCATTTATATGTACAGATTTTCCTCCGGGGATTGTGCCATAATTTCATTTCCTGAGTTAGGGTTCATTCACACAACCGTATGTATTTTACAGTCTGCAAAAAATAGGGATGACGGCGGTGTGATGTCTGTGTTGCATCAGTTTTTTTTTGCGGACCTATGGTAACAATGCCCATTCTTGTCTACAAAACAGACATCTGTTTTGCGGGACTGTGGAATGGACATACGGATACGGACAGCACACGGTGTGCTGTTAGTTTTTTTTGCGGACCCGTAGAAATTCGCGTGAATAGGGCCTTACTGATTTGTCACAGATGTAGCTGCATATCTGCTATAGAATCTGCAGTGAAAGTCTGCAGCATAATTTGACATACTGCAGATTTAATATTTGCCATGGAAGAAAGAGCGATGGAGCGGGGCGTAGCCATAGCGGAATGGCGAGTTGACTAAGGGGGAAGTGGGTAGGCATAGAAGGGGTTAATAATTCAAAGTAGGGACAATGGTCAGGATTGGTGGAGTAGAAGGTGGGGCAGTGGAGGTTGGCAAGCAGTATTTAAGGGAGTTAGGGGCGGGGCTAGTCACTTGCCCGGGAGAAAGGTAAAAAGTTGGTTGCAAGTGCAAGTAGCATGGCTGATTTGGAGGAACTGATGGCGTTGGTTGCAGCAGTCTCTTCAGGCTACTTTGCATGGGCCAGTGGGGTCCCCTGGTTGATGTCCCTGTAACGGCAAGAGCTCGGAGGTCGTTGCCACCAACGCGCCTGAGCCCTGAAGTGACCCCTGGGGTCCAGCACCGACTACAGAGCCCCAGCAGGGACCCTCCGGTGCGGCGAGCGGGGAGTTCCAGGGCCGCCCGCCGCCGCAGCGGGAGGAATCTGACACAGCAGCAGAGACCAGCGGGAGAGGGGCAGGGGTGTTCCCCCGCCGGCTCTTCCAGGCAACGTGGAGGGTCTAGCAGGCTGGCGGTGTTCCAATAGCATGAATTTCCGTGCAGGGGGTGAGCCACAGGACAGGGCTTACCTGTCAGCCGGACCGCGGGCAGCAGGTGTCAGGCTGGTCCCTCATCAAGCCAGGGAGCGGCTTCCCCAAGTGGGGGCCAGGTCGTCAGGAGGAGCAGGGAAAGGATTAGAGTGCTGTGGCCTAGTGGCGAGGGCTGGCAGCATGCTTCAGGAGCTGGAGTGTGTGAGGATGGGGAAGCACCTCCCCCACTGCCTGTTAGTGATGCTAGTGCTGGCAGGGTGTCGGCAGGATTGAAGAGCCAGTCTGCAGGAAAGTGTACCCAGAGTGTACACAGTGGGCGCCGGTTAGGTCCTATCATGGATGAAGATGCAGCCCCTGCCCCTTCTGGATCGCTCAGGAGGGTCTCCAGCAGTCTTCTCTGTCAAAGAAGGGGAATGTAGCCAAGACGCTTGGGATGAGCAGGAGAGGTTGGATGACACAGCGATGCGCGTACCTCTCCTGTTCCTGCAGAGACATCTACCCTGGTGACACAAGAAAGAACTGCGAGGAGAAGTCTAGCGGCCGCTGAGAGTTCCTCTCAGGGACGACCTGGTGAGTGGACGACAGGGGTACAGCGTGCGTTTAAGGGGGGGTTGGGGTGAGTAGTGTAGGCACTACTGGGGTTGAGAGTGCAGGAGGGATGGCACAGGAGTTGTTGACAGGGATATTGGTGTCTTGCTTGAGGTCTCGTTCAGGGGTTTCTCCGTCTTCGGCGTGGGCACCATCGCTAGCCACATGTCATGGCGGACGTGCACAGTATAAAAGATAACACACCAACCAGGCTTTGGACGAGAGACAGGGGAAGGGTCACCTCCTAGTTTATCCCTGACCTCTTTCTCTGCACTGCTCAGCCCACAGGCAGACCTTGAAGGTAGGTGTGCTGTGTACTCCAGCCTGAACTGACAAAACCCTGAACTCCCTGAGATGGTGAAGTGGGGAGATAGGAGCAGCCTGCTCGCACAGAACCTGGATGGGATAGATGACACCAACAACCAAACAAGAAATGACACTTATCTTCTGAGAGCAGGAACTGACAGCCAACCTTCCCTCCAAACTTCCCAGACCAAAATGATCAGTATAATCCGCTCAGAGCACTTAGCTGGAGACCATTTAAACTAATGACTCCACCCAGTGCACCTGATGAGAGGCGGATCCAGCACAGCACCAAAACAAATACTAAACTCGTGCTGCTATCCTGGCCGACCTCCGCACATCGTCAGAGTGGGGCATGACAGTACCCCCCCTTCTACGGGTGACCTCCGGACACCCTGGACCAACCTTATCCAGATGGGACCTATGAAAGGCCCTCACCAGTCGGCTGGCGTTGACATCTGACGCCGGAACCCACATCCTCTCCTCAGGACCGTATCCCCTCCAGTGCACCAGGTACTGGAGGGAGCCCCGCAGAACTCTCGAGTCGAGAATCCTGGAGATCTCGAACTCCAAGTTTCCCTTGACTAGAACAGGAGGAGGAGGCAATGGCGATGGTACCACCGGTTTAACATATTTTTTTAGTAAAGACTTGTGGAAGACATCATGGATCCTCCAAGTCTGCGGCAGATCCAGTCGAAACGCCACAGGATTGATCACCGCAGAAATTTTATACGGACCAACAAATCTTGGACCCAGTTTCCAAGATGGCACTCTCAACTTGATATTCTTAGTGGACAACCACACCAGGTCACCCACACACAGGTCCGGACCAGAAACATATCTCCTGTCAGCCATTCGTTTATACCTCTCACCCATCCTCTCCAAATTCCCTTGAATCCTCCACCAGATAGAGGATAAGGCAGAAGAGAATCTCTCCTCCTCTGGCATCCCGGAGGAACCAGACCCAGAAAAGGTACCAAACTGAGGATGGAAACCGTATGCGCCAAAAAATGGCGACTTACCCGTGGACTCCTGCCTACTGTTATTCAATGCAAATTCTGCTAAGGACAAGAATGAGGACCAGTCCTCCTGATTCTCAGCCACAAAGCACCTCAAGTAGGTCTCCAGGTTTTGATTGGTACGCTCCGTCTGTGTCACGAGGGTATCAAGAGCCACGTCTGACTCCGTTATACCCGGGGTCAGGAGGTCGCAGCGGGTGGCTGCGCGCTCTATATCTAAAGATCACGTTGTTTCTTAGTGATTGTTTTCTGTGTTTGCCTTGCTATCCTTTTTGTCTCAATCAGGGATCCGTAGCTTCTCCTCCTCAGCTGTTTCTTGTCTGCCACTCCCAACCTCCTTATATTCTCCCCTCACACTTCTCTAGTTGCCAGTTATAGAGCTTCCTGCCTGGACATCTATACTGACCCACTGGAGTTGTGAATCCTGGTTGTTGTTCCAGAGTGCTACCCTCCGGATCCCTGTTGGGCTTCTTGTTGTCTCCTGTTGTCGCCCACCTGGGATTATATGTTGAGTTTGTATTGTCTGTCCTTCCCTTGGTGTTTTCCTTTAGAGCTAGTGGTGCGGACTAGTGTTCCCACCGCCCTGTTCACTATCTAGGGCTCAGCTTAGGGAAAGCCAGGGCTTTAGGCACGTGATCGGCGTACGGGTGAGGAACCCGTCTAGGGACGTCAGGGCAGCCAGGTGCCAGCCGCTAGGTGAGTTAGGGGTCACCACCTTCCCTCTCACTTGTGCAGGGCCTTCCTTGTTCCCTCCCTCTGCGTCACGTATGAGATAGTCACGCCGACCGTGATAGTCTGACCATTCGACTGTGGATGAAAAGCCGACGAGAAAGAAAGTTGAATGCCAAGTCGAGAGCAGAACGCCCTCCAAAACCTGGAGACAAACTGCGTGCCCCTATCAGAGACCACATCCGAAGGAATACCGTGCAATTTCACAATATTATCCACAAAAATCTGCGCAAGGGTCTTAGCGTTAGGCAGACTTGTTAGTGGTATAAAGTGAGCCATTTTACTGAAACGGTCAACTACCACCAAAATGACTGTTTTCCCGGAGGAACTAGGCAGGTCCGTAATAAAGTCCATGGACAAATGCGTTCAAGGACGAGATGGAATAGACAATGGAAGAAGTGAACCAGGCGGTCGAGTATGAGCAACCTTTGACCGAGCGCAGGTTTCACAAGCTGTCGCGTAATTCTCAATACTCTTACGCAACCCTGGCCACCAGAACCTCCGGGACACCAGATCACAGGTGGACTTACCACCAGGATGTCCAGCGAGAACAGTATCGTGATGTTCCTTGAACACCTTGTATCGTAGGCCCTCAGGAACAAACAACCTCCCTGGGGGACACGAACCAGGAGCCCTCTCCTGAGCTCCCAATACCTCCATCTCTAATTCAGGGTACAGAGCGGAGACCACCACTCCATCTGCCAAAATCGGCGCTGGATCTTCTGAATCACCTCCCCCAGGGAAGCTGCGAGACAAGGCATCTGCCTTGACGTTCTTGACCCCTGGGCGAAAGGTAACCACGAAATTGAACCTGGTAAAAAACAATGACCATCTGGCCTGTCTAGGGTTCAGACGCTTGGCAGATTGCAGGTAAGCCAAATTCTTATGGTCTGTATACACAGTAACGGGGTGAGACGCCCCCTCTAACCAGTGACGGCATTCTTCAAAGGCCAACTTGATAGCCAACAACTCCCTATCTCCAACATCATAATTCCTCTCGGCGACCGAGAGCTTCCTGGAGAAGAAGGCACACGGGACCCACTTGCCAGGAGAAGGACCCTGCGAAAGCACCGCCCCAACCCCCACCTCTGATGCATCAACCTCGACCACGAATGGCTGAGATACATCCGGCTGCACCAGAATGGGAGCAGACGCAAAACGCTCCTTAATAGCCGAAAAGGCCTGCAATGCCTCATCCGACCAGACAGAGACATCAGCGCCCTTCTTGGTCATATTTGACTAGCGTGGAATAATTCAAAATAAATTTTCTATAATAATTCGTAAACCCCAAAAACCGCATCAAAGCTTTCTGATTCTCCGGTCGGTCCCACTCCAGAACCACCCGGACCTTTTCGGGGTCCATACGAAAACCGGAATCAGAAAGCATGTATCCCAAGAATGGAAGCTCTTGCACCGCAAACAAACATTTCTCCAATTTGGCGTATAACTTATTCTCCCGAAGGATCATCAAAACCTGTCTCACATGATCCTGATGGGTCTTCAGATCAGGAGAATAAATTAAAATGTCATCTAGGTAGACTACTACGAACCTCCCCACCAAGTGATGAAAAATATCATTGACGAATCGCTGAAATACCGCTGGCGCATTCGTCAACCCAAAAGGCATTACCAGGTTCTCAAAATGACCCTCGTGCGTATTGAAGGCCGTTTTCCACTCATCCCCCTCCTTGATCCTGATCAGATTGTATGCTCCTCTCAAATCCAACTTGGAGAACACCTTGGCTCCAACAATCTGATCAAAAAGATCAGAGATCAAAGGCAGGGGATATGGATCCCGGACTGTAATACGGTTCAGCTCCCGGAAATCCAAACACGGTCTCAGTGATCCATCATTCTTCTTCACGAAGAACAAACCTACAGCCACTGGAGACTTAGATGGTCTAATATGACCCTTTGCCAAACTCTCGGCGCATACTTTCGCATGACCTCTCTCTTGGGTTGAGAGAGGTTGTAGAGCCGAGACTTAGGCAACTTAGCCCCCGGAATGAGATTCACTGGACAATCATAGTCACGATGAGGGGGCAATTCCTGAGCCCCACCCTCCGAAAAGATGTCTGAAAAATCCGAGAGATACTGAGGCAAGGCCGTAACGGACACTTCAGAAATAGATGTGACAAGACAATTATCCGAACAAACTTGCTCCAACCAATGATTTGTCTCGCTTGCCAGTCTATAATTGGGTTATGTCTAGACAACCATGGCAACCCCAAAACTATTGGAGCTGGCAAATCCTTCATGACGAAACAGGAAATAATCTCAGCATGTGAATCACCCACCCTTAAATGAATACCATGAACAACGTGAGTAAGGCTCCCTTGAGAAAGAGGGGAAGAATCAATAGCAAAAACACGAATCTCGTTCTCTAACGTGCAAGTACTTAGTCCCAAACCCTCAAGAAACAGAAAGTCAATTAAATTTACCCCAGCACCACAATCATGAAAAACATCAACAAACACATTTCTAGACTCTAGCGCCACCATAGCTGAAAGGAGAAAACGGGAACTGCAGGGAACTTGCATACTAGTCTGCTCTACCACACCATTCATACTACCAAGTGTAAGGGGAGTTTTTTTTTTCTCTCTTTTTTCTTTATCTCTTCCCCCTGTGGTTCAATATACGGACAAGAAAAAACAAAATTACCCCTCTTCCCACAATAGAAACATAGATTGTGCACTTTTCGAAAGTCTCTACTATCCGAATGGCAAGATATCTAACCTAACTGCATGGGTTCCTCCCCTACCCCAGAGTAACAAGCAATATCACCCTGGGCAGCTGGTGAAACAAAACCACACGCGGAAGGAATCCCCTGCACGGAGGGACTCTTACACCTCTCTCTGATACGTCTATCCAAACGTATAGCCAAAGACATTGCGTTCTCCAAAGTATCTGGGTATTCATGAAAAGCCAGAGCATCTTTCAATCTTTCAGATAACCCCTGACAAAACTGGCTACGTAACGCAGGGTCGTTCCACCCCGACTCAGTAGCCCACCTCCTAAACTCTGTGCAGTAAACCTCAGCAGTATGTTTACCCTGTAGTAAGTTTTGTAATTTTGATTCTGCCATCGAAACTCGATCTGGGTCATCGTAAATCAATCCCAGGGCTTTAAAAAATTCCTCCACCGACCGGAGGGCCAGAGAACCAGGCGGCAGAGAAAAAGCCCAGGATTGCGCGTCCCCTTTAAGCAAAGACATGATGATACCCACCCTCTGATCCTCATTACCTGATCAAAATGGGCACAATCGAAAGTACAAATTACATGACTCTTTGAAACGGAAAAAATCATCAGTACCCCCTGCAAATTTCTCAGGAAGAGAAACTTTAGGCTCCCCAACAATTTGACCTGTACCTGAAGCCAACACCCTCTGACACTGTGTGACCGTACTACGCAGATCCGCAACCTCCAGGGACAAACCCTGCATGCGGTCAACCAGTGCATCAATTGACGCCATCACATAAACGCTGAGCAATGGCAGTCACAGTATGGCGGATTATAATGTCACGGCGGACGTGCACAGTATAAAAGATAACACACCAACCAGGCTCTGGACGAGAGACAGGGGAAGGGTCACCTCCTAGTTTATCCCTGACCTCTTTCCCTGCACTGCTCAGCCCACAGGCAGACCTTGAAGGTAGGTGTGCTGTGTCCTCCAGCCTGAACTGACAAAACCCTGAACTCCCTGAGATGGTGAAGTGGGGAGATAGGAGCAGCCTGCTCGCACAGAACCTGGATGGGATAGATGACACCAACAACCAAACAAGAAATGACACTTCTCTTTTGAGAGCAGGAACTGACAGCCAACCTTCCCTCCAAACTTCCCAGACCAAAATGATCAGTATAATCCGCTCAGAGCACTTAGCTGGAGACCATTTAAACTAATGACTCCACCCAGTGCACCTGATGAGAGGCGAATCCAGCACAGCACCAAAAAAAATACTAAACTCGTGCTGCTATCCTGGCCGACCTCCGCACATCGTCAGAGTGGGGCATGACACCACATCAGGGGAGAATCAGGGTTCCGTAGCAAGGAGGCCTGAGTTGGCATCGGACAGGGCTGAGGTGGCGGGGCCTTCTGGTGTGGTAGCAGGGAGTAGCAAAAAAGCTGCAGTGGTGGAGAACATAAGGTTGGCGGACGCGGCGAGAGGGGAGGTTTATGTGTGCTTTGAAGGTCCCCTTGGGGCACATTTGAAGCAGGAGGTCAAGGAGAAGATTTGGAAGGGCGAATATGTAGACATTTTATCGTTGCTTCCTTTAGAAAAGTTTAACCTAGACAGGGTAAAACCTGACGAGAGTAAGAAAGAAGAGGAGGGAAAGCGGCCTTACCGTTTAATACCACATACGTTTATGAATTGGATGCAAGCATTTGCGATTTTGGCTAGTGTAGTGGAGGAAAGTTCCCAGAACAGTGCTCGTCGTTGTTTTGTTATATGGACGCCATTAAAGAGCCTTACAGGGTGTACAGGGGAGTAGCGTGGCTTAGGTACGACGAACTGTTTCGGCAGCGGAAAGCGGTGCGGCCCAGTATTAGATGGGATCACAAAGACATAAGTCTTTGTATGCGTTTGATGGCGGCTCCAAAGGCAGGGATATAGCCCTTTCGCGGGGGTGCCAGGGGTTCCTTGGCCTCAGACTCGTCAGCGGGCGGTAGAAAAGGGTGTTGCTGGCAATACAATGAAGGGTTCTGCAAGTTTCTTTCAGATTGCCGGTTCAAACACGAATGCTACGGATGTGGGGGGGGGGGGGGTCGCACAGCTTGTCCCGTTGTTTCAAGCAAGGTAGGGGTTAGGGGATTCGAGGCTGTGCAGAAGAGGAATGATCCCGGTGAAGGTGAACAGCTTCCGGGCACCTGGTAGCATAATCCACTACTGTCAGAATAAAACGCTTTCCAGCGCTGCTGGGTATGGGGGCGAAGGGGCCTATGAGAGCCACAGCCACCCTCTGGAAAGGTTCATTGATTATCGGCAAAGGGATTAGGGGAGTCTTGTGAACCGGTGTAGCCATTCCTAAAGAGGTATCCAAATAGGGAGGGGGCTGAATTGTTGCGTTCGGGTTTTACTGAAGGGTTTCGGATTCCGTGCGACTCGGTTGGTTCCAAGGCGGTAGTGAGGAACTCGGTTTCAGCATTTACATGGCCGGATGTGGTGAAGCAAAAGATAGAGAAAGAATTGTGTGTGGGTTGCACAGCGGGGCCTTTTGCGGTGCCTCCTTTGCCGGGGTTGAGGGTGTCTTCCCTTGGCTTGGTTCCAAAACAGGAACCGAATAAATTCTGGCTCATTCACCATCTCTCTTATCCGGCTGGGAGTTCAGGTTAATGATGGTATTGAGAGAGAATTATGTTCCGTTTCGTACACGTCGTTTAACGCGGTGGTCAGTGGGGTTCGGGGTTTTGGTCGCTGAGCTCTTTTGGCAAAAACGGATATTGAAGCGGCATGCCGTTTGCTTCCAATTCATCCAAGTAGTTTTTATTTGTTGGTGTTTCAGTGGAAGGGTCAGTTTTATGTTGACTGTTCTTTGCCTATGGGATGTGCAATCTCTTGTTCATTATTTGAGACTTTCAGCTAGTTTTTGGAGTGGGTAGTGAAAAAGGAGTCAGGTTGGAATTCCGCATTGCATTATCTGGACGATTTCTTGTTTTTAGGCCCGCCTGGGTTGCGGGTCTGTTCCACCTTGTTACATACAATGGAGCGAGTGGCAGCGTTGTTTGGGGTTCCGTTGGATCTGGAAAAAACGGAGGGACCTTTCACGTCGGTCAAGTTCTTAGGTACAGTTATCGACACTGTGGAGATGAAATGTCGGTTACCTGAGGACAAGGTGTCAGATTTGCCGGCGGAGGTGGCTTTGTTGCGTCGGGTCAAGAAGGTTCAGCTTAGAAGGGTTCAGTCAGTGTTGGGTAAATTGAATTTTGCTTGTCGTATTTTGCCGATAGGTTGGGTTTTTTGTAGACATTTGGCTTTAGCGACGGCAGGGGTGGCAGCACCGTTTCACTATGTGAGATTGTTAGCGAAAGTAACATAGTAACATAGTATATAAGGCCAAAAAAAGACATTTGTCCATCCAGTTCAGCCTGTTATCCTGCAAGTTGATCTAGAGGAAGGCAAAAAAAAAACTGTGAGGTACAAGTCAATTTTCCCCACTTAAGGGGGAAAAATTCCTTCCCGACTCCAATAAGGCAATCAGAATAACTCCCTGGATCAACAACCCCTCTCTAGTAGCTATAGCCTGTAATATTATTACACTCTAGAAATTCATCCAAGCCCCTCTTGAATTCTTTTATTGTACTCATCATCACCACCTCCTCTGGCAGAGAGTTCCATAGTCTCACTGCTCTTACCATAAAGAATCCTTTTCTATGGGATGACTTGGCGGTTTGGGATAGTTTTTTGGGGAAGTTTAATGGGCGTTCAGTTTGGATGGGGGCGCAAGTGTCTAGTGTTGATTTGGAGTTGTATATGGATGCGTCCGGGGCATGTGGATATGGGACCTTTTGCCGGGGAAAGTGGAGTGCGGGTCCTTGGCTGGAGGATTGGCGTACGGCGAGTTGCTTAACCAATTTGGCGCTTTTGGAGTTATTTCCGATCGTATTAGCGACGGAGTTGTGGGGGCACCTGTTATGTGCGGTTATGTGCGGTTCTGTTGCGACAATCTAGGGGTGGTACAGGCTATAAATACACAAACAGCTAGCTGGTGTATTTAGTGGGGTTATCCTTTGAGAGCGGTGTGTCGTTTTCAACACTGTCAAAAAAGGTTGCAGCGGTTGCTTTTTGGTTGCGTCTACAGGGTTTAGTGGACGTCTAAAGGTTTTTTGGTGCATCAGGCGCTGAAGGGTTATAGGTGGGGTGCGCCAGCCAGGGACACTCGGTGGCCGGTCTCTTTTTTGGTGTTACAGACAATGTGTAAGACGTTGAAGGAAGTTTGCAGGTCTGAATACGAGGCTTGCTTGTTTTGGTGGCTTTTTCTTTGGCTTTCTTTGGGGCATTTCGGGTTTCGAACTTAGTGTCTAGTAGTAGCAAACGTATTGGGGGTTTGCTGCAGGAGGACGTACATGTCGGGTCGGATGGTTTGCAGTGTTTGTTAAGGAGGTCAAAGACTGACCCGGTTGGCAAAGGGCTGCAGATTAATTTACACCCGTTGTTAGGCTGTGCGGTGTGTCCGGTTCGGTGTGTTGAGGAATTGCTGCAGTATCGCCCGGAGGGTACAGAGCCTTTGTTAGTTCATCAAGATCAAGGTCTCTCCCGTTTTCAGTTTATAGCAATTTTTCGGAAGTGTTTGACAGTCGCAGGTTTGCTGGCTGGGGAGTTTTCTTCCCATTCTTTTAGGATTGGGGCAGCTACAGAGGCAGCCAGGTGGGGTTTAGGTGATGCTGCAATTAAGCGTAGTCGGCATGTTTTCATTCTTACGTTCGCTTTAGGAGGCAACGGTTTAGTTGGCTTGTTGGTTGCTGGATTACACAGGGGTAATGGGGGGGACGCTATAGTAACTTTGATGTGTGATGTTTTCCTTTTCTTGTTGTTGCAGGGCTCTTCGTGTTTGGCCTGGATTTTTGGGCGTTCTTATGTATATTGGGGAGCCCTGCGGGGTGTTGTTCAAAACAACGGAAGACAGTTGGGTTTTCCAAGCGAGATGGTACAGGTTCGTTGGATAGGTTTACGGGGTCTTTTGTGGGGTAGGGTTCTTCCGGAGTTTAGATTCTATGTTTCTTTAGATAGACTCCCGGATATTTTGGTTCTTCATGTTGGTGGGAACGATTTGGGGGTGCGTCGATCTAGGGATGTCATAAGGGACATCAAGTTGGATCTGTCGCGGCTGTGGGCAGAGTTCCCGGGCCTGTTGATCGTCTGGTCTGAGGTGGTAGCCTCGTCTGGTCCCCAGTTTATTGTTATAGACACGAACGATCAGATAGTGGAGATAACTTCTAGGTATGGTGGAAAGCTAGCCAGTATCCTCTTCTCCACAAGACCTACCTTCTCAAAGTTGCTGCAGGGACCCCAATATTCAATCATCTGGTAGCATCTTGCTGATGTGTGAGAAGGTAACATTTGAATATATCCGTACGGTGAGCCCCCAAAATAAATTTTACTGGTGGGCCCTAGGCACCCCAGTCCGACACTGTGCACTCACAATATTGTGATGCAGGTGCTGGAGTAGTAAGGGGCAGGGTGAGAAGCCTGCCTCTGTATGTTCTGCAGTCCTCTTCAGCACTCAAGACTGACTGACTCTCCTTAGCAACCCTCAGTTAGAGCTTTGATAAGAAGACTCTTTATACTTTGTTTTCTAGTATACTTTGTTTTCTAATAAAGTATATTACAAAAATGCTTCACATCCCTGCCCCTACACTATATTAAAAATAAACTGAAGCAACAGTTACACTTTAAGACAAAAACAGATTCAACAGAACTTGATCCCTGTTGATGAAAATGACCACTGCACTAACAGGCAGAGTCAAGATGCCAGGATGACAAAAAAGGATCTGCTTTTTTTCCCAAGAAGTAGTGTCTCTCCATGGGCACTGTCTAGTATCACAGTCATTCACATAAATGAGGCTAAGCTGCAATAGCAGACACAACCCACTGAGAGATATGACACTGTTCAGATTATGTTTTCTTATCCTGGACAACCTCTTTATTAAATTTCCCCTAATATTTTTATACAGTTTACTTAGACTTCTATTTGGGAATCTGCTTTGACATCTTGTGTTCATATCTTGTGTTCATATATTCCATAAATGTCCCTCCACTGTATTTTTTCTTCAAGAATTTGTTCCATCTGGGACATTTATGGCATATATTTAAATGTCTAAGGGTACTTTCACACTTGCGGCAGGACGGATCCGACAGGCTGTTCACCCTGTCGGATCTGTCCTTCCGCTATTTCGCCGTGCCGCCGCTACGTCCCCATTGACTATAATGGGGACTGGGCGGAGCTACGACGCAGTATGGCAGTTCGCGGTGAGAGGCCGCCGGACTAAAAAGTCGGACATGCATGACTTTTAGTCCGGCGGCTTTTCGCCGTGCACTACCGTGCTGCGCCGGAGCTCTGCCCCGTCCCCATTATAGTCAATGGGGACGGAGTGGTGGTCCGGCGGCACAGCGAAATAGCGGAAGGACGGATCCGACAGGGTGAACAGCCTGTCGGATCCGTCCTGCCGCAAGTGTGAAAGTAGCCTAATAGCTTGGGGTCCTACCGCTGGGACCTGTTCCTATCCACAAAACAAGACCCTGTCATGCCAGGCATGGAGACATGGCAGTGCATGAATGGTGTAATTGAAAAAAAAATCAAAACAGACGTTTCGCCATTAAATAGTAAGTGATAAAAAAAAGACATACACACCCCAACTAGGGATGAGCAAATCGACTTCGGGTGAAACAAGTAGTACCTTGGAACTGAACCCGAGTTCGAGAAATGTTTTTTTACAGTATAAATCAATTTCTGAAGTTATTGTGCAAAGTCTCGCGAGACTTCGCAAAGTAATAGCTTTGGCTCATCGAAGCCAATACTTTTAAATACTACAGGGAGTGCAGAATTATTAGGCAAATGAGTATTTTGACCACATCATCCTCTTTATGCATGTTGTCTTACTCCAAGCTGTATAGGCTCGAAAGCCTACTACCAATTAAGCATATTAGGTGATGTGCATCTCTGTAATGAGAAGGGGTGTGGTCTAATGACATCAACACCCTATATTAGGTGTGCATAATTATTAGGCAACTTCCTTTCCTTTGGCAAAATGGGTCAAAAGAAGGACTTGACAGGCTCAGAAAAGTCAAAAATAGTGAGATATCTTGCAGAGGGATGCAGCACTCTTAAAATTGCAAAGCTTCTGAAGCGTGATCATCGAACAATCAAGCGTTTCATTCAAAATAGTCAACAGGGTCGCAAGAAGCGTGTGGAAAAACCAAGGCGCAAAATAACTGCCCATGAACTGAGAAAAGTCAAGCGTGCAGCTGCCAAGATGCCACTTGCCACCAGTTTGGCCATATTTCAGAGCTGCAACATCACTGGAGTGCCCAAAAGCACAAGGTGTGCAATACTCAGAGACATGGCCAAGGTAAGAAAGGCTGAAAGACGACCACCACTGAACAAGACACACAAGCTGAAACGTCAAGACTGGGCCAAGAAATATCTCAAGACTGATTTTTCTAAGGTTTTATGGACTGATGAAATGAGAGCGATTCTTGATGGGCCAGATGGATGGGCCCGTGGCTGGATTGGTAAAGGGCAGAGAGCTCCAGTCCGACTCAGACGCCAGCAAGGTGGAGGTGGAGTACTGGTTTGGGCTGGTATCATCAAAGATGAGCTTGTGGGGCCTTTTCGGGTTGAGGATGGAGTCAAGCTCAACTCCCAGTCCTACTGCCAGTTTCTGGAAGACACCTTCTTCAAGCAGTGGTACAGGAAGAAGTCTGCATCCTTCAAGAAAAACATGATTTTCATGCAGGACAATGCTCCATCACACGCGTCCAAGTACTCCACAGCGTGGCTGGCAAGAAAGGGTATAAAAGAAGAAAATCTAATGACATGGCCTCCTTGTTCACCTGATCTGAACCCCATTGAGAACCTGTGGTCCATCATCAAATGTGAGATTTACAAGGAGGGAAAACAGTACACCTCTCTGAACAGTGTCTGGGAGGCTGTGGTTGCTGCTGCACGCAATGTTGATGGTGAACAGATCAAAACACTGACAGAATCCATGGATGGCAGGCTTTTGAGTGTCCTTGCAAAGAAAGGTGGCTATATTGGTCACTGATTTGTTTTTGTTTTGTTTTTGAATGTCAGAAATGTATATTTGTGAATGTTGAGATGTTATATTGGTTTCACTGGTAAGAATAAATAATTGAAATGGGTATATATTTGTTTTTTGTTAAGTTGCCTAATAATTATGCACAGTAATAGTCACCTGCACACACAGATATCCCCCTAAAATAGCTAAAACTAAAAACAAACTAAAAACGACTTCCAAAAATATTCAGCTTTGATATTAATGAGTTTTTTGGGTTCATTGAGAACATGGTTGTTGTTCAATAATAAAATTAATCCTCAAAAATACAACTTGCCTAATAATTCTGCACTCTCTGTATATGGAGTGCTCTCTCCATACAGTATTGAAACAAAGTTTTATGTGAATTGACTTTGGATGTTTCATCCGACTCTGACTCGATTCACTCATTCCTAACCCCAACGTGGTGTTAATGAACAGTTCGTCATGCAAATAATGAGCCGTCACACAGTTCAGTAGATGAAAAAATAAAAAAGATATGGGGTCAGAATATGGTGATACAAAGAAAAAAACTTTTTTCTTTTGATTTTATTTTAAACACAAGAAAAACTATATACCGTATTTTTTGCTTTATAAGACATGTTTCCCGATATTGAAACAAAAATGTCAGTGTGTCTTATAAAGCGAATACTAAAGAGCACTTTCATTCTGGAATCTCTAACTAGCATGCAGAAGGCACGGGGAGTGATGACTGTAGCGCTGATAGCGCTTGCTGTACTCACAGCTCCCTGGTCTTCCTCCGGGCACCGTGATGCATGTGTCCTGACTGTGTACATCATCAGGACTTAGTGCACGCACATTGTACGCAGTCATGTCACAGTGCAGCGTGGCCTGGAGAAGAGACCACAGGATCTGCAGAGTGGAAGAGGAGCAGGAAAGGTAAATTAATTTATTTTATCTCTGATTGGGGAAAAATAATTTTATTTCAATATTTAAAGGGGTTGTTGAATGAAGAATATTCTACATTTTTCAAATCAAGTCCTGATATGGAGTCCTGATCTGAGATGTGATATGGAGTCTGATCTGAGGTCTGATGCGGGTCTAATCTGATATGGGGACTGATCTGAGCTCTAATGGAGTTCTAACATAAGGGTCTGATCTGATCTCTGATGGGGATCTGATCTCTGATGGGGATCTGATTGAGGGATCTGATCTGAGGTCTAATGGGGTCTGAAATGGGCGTATGATCTGAGGTCTGATGGGGGTCTGGTATGGGGGTCTGATCTGAGGTCTGATATGTGAGTCTGATCTAAGGTCTGAAATGGGGGTCTGATCTGAGGTCTGATATGGGGGTCTGATCTGAGGTCTGATATGGGAGTCTGATCTAAGGTCTGAAATGGGGGTCTGATATGGGGGTCTGATCTGAGGTCTGATATACTGTATGGGTCTGATCCGAGGTCTGATGAAGATTGGGTGTCTATTCTGAGGTCTGGTGAAATGTATTATTTTTTTCTTATTTTCCTCCTCTAAAACCTAGGTGCATCTTATCATCAGGTATATCTTATAAAGCGAAAAATACTGTACATGTGGTATTGCTGTAATTATACTGAACCAGAGAATGAAGGTAACATGTCAGTTATCCTGCATAGGGAACGCCATAGAAACAAAACCCATAAAACTGTGGTGGAATTGTGTTTTTTTTTTTCCAATTACACCCCTTTTGGAATTTTTTTCCAGCTTCCCACTACATTGTATGCAACAGTAAATAGTGCCATTAGAATGTACAACTTGGCTCGCAACAAACAAACAAACCCTTGTCCGGTTATGTGAATGGAAAAATAAAAAAGTAATGGCTCCGGGAAGGCAGGGAGGAAAAAACGGAAATGCAAAAACGGAAAATCACCCGGGGCTGAAAGAGTTAAGAGATCCAACAGTGTGAAACTTAGATGTCTATGCAATCTACCAGATCTTCCCAGTCTAAAATTAAACCGCATGCCACTATGCTGGAGACTTGGAACAGCGATGTGTTAGTTATGCTGTCATATTCCAGTCATCTTGCTCATTCCTTGTAAGGGGAGAGGAGAATCTGATTGCATAGGACTTCTATAGGCAATCAGAAAATGTGTATGGCAGAATGCTTGATGTGCAAGTACTTGTGTAAAGAAGCCTTTTCGTCTCTGGAGATGTAACAGCTTTTCTTTATATTTTTGCATAGTCCATTTATACAGTACTGTGCAAAAGTTGCAGGCAGGTGTGGAAAAATGCTAATATTTTTACTTGAAACTGAGACGCTAAAAACAAAAAAGTCTTTATTGATTAAGTTTAAGTTTTAAAATTAGGAGGGAACATACCAATTGGTTCTACAAAGATGAATCGACAGAACTAGAATACAGATAAGGATACTTTCACACTAGCGGCACGGACCTCCGGTAGGCTGTTCCGTCGGGTGAACAGCCTGTCGGATCCGTCCTGCCGCTAGTGAACGCGCGCCCCCAGACTACCGCTCCGGCCCCATTGACAATAATGGGGGCGGGGCGGAGGCACGGCAGCGCACGGCGAGAGGCTGCCGGAATAAAACGACGACATGTCCGACATTTATTCCGGCTGCCTCTCGCCGTGCCTCCGCCGGAACTCTACCCCCATTATAGTCAATGGGGCCGGAGCGGTAGTCCGGGGGCACATGTTCACTAGCGGCAGGACGGATCCGACAGGCTGTTCCGTCGGGTGAACTGCCTGTCGGATCGGTCCTGCCGCTAATGTGAAAGTAGCCTAAGGAGCCAGAATAGAGCAACTCCATTAATCTGATTCAATACCCCAACATTTAAGGACTATTGTAATCTGCACCCTTTATTATTCGCCACAGTGTTGCATTTGCTTTAGTAAAAAAAGGCAAAAGGCACATACTGCCTGCACACTATCCTGACTTGAGTACAATGTTGCACAAAGATACCAAGACAAAATAACTGCTAGATTCACCACTCCTGCTGCAAATACATGCAGCTGGCGTCAGCCTAAGGCCTAGTTCACATGAACGTGTGTGATCCGTGGCCGTATTGAATCAACACGGCCACAGTTCCGTGTGCATTCCACATCACGGATGCGGACCCATTAACTTCAATGGGTCCGCAAATCCGGAATTGCGGACGGCCGCACGGAACGGGAGCGCTTGGAAGCACTACGGAGTGCTTCCGTGGGGATGCGTCCCGTACTTCCGTTCCGCAAAAAGATAGAACAGGTCCTATCTTTTTGTTGAATGGGCGGATCACGGACCCGATCCGATGCGGCCGGCGATCGTGCATTGCGGCCCGCAATTTGTGGGCCGCAGCACAGGCACAGGTCACACACGTTCGTGTGAACTCGGCCTAAATATCCTTTGTGCTCAGAATACCATCAAAAATTGACTGCCCCTAACTGCTCCTATAAGGCATAACTTAACAATGCTAATTGTTTCCTCGGCTCGACGCATTTCCTACAAACATCCTCAGCAGCCCTGTACTTGGAAGCATAGTGTCACAGTGAGGAAACCCCTCTCTCCCACATTACAAATACCATTGATGGCCTCAGTCTGTACATCACTATTATGATGTTCTGCAGCAGCTGAGGTGTATATTAGGCTTTGTTCACATCTGCGCTAGTGACGGTCGCTGTTCTGTCATAGGAGCACAACAACGAAAATAACAGCAGTGCTGGAACTGGCGCATCTGGACATGGGGGCCCAATTAAGATTCTTGCTATGAGGCCCAATGGTTTTTATGTACGCCCCTGCTTTGCAGCATTTTTTGCACAGTACTGTATATTTTTAGTCATCTGCCCCTTCTAGCTTCTCCTGAGGGTTAATGCCTATCATTGACAGCTGAAGACCTGACCTGCTCCTGCTAGATTGTAGAAGTATTAATGTAGCAACACCAAAATACATTGCTGCGGATTCATCAGCTGCACCGTCTGCCATCAAAAGACCGTGGTTACTTGTTAGTACTTGGCAGTTTCCTGGTGGCCTTTGAATGCTGCTCATTGACTTTGCATGCAGTCAGAGGCGGCTCTAGACTTTGTGAGGCCTTAGGTGAAACTTGAACATGAGGCCCCCACAAAGATCGTTGGGATGCTCGTGATCTCCCGTACGGTGCCCCGGCTCAGTCCTCAAGAAATAAGCTGTGTCAACCATCGCACGGAGCGGTGGTGTGGTCAACAGTGATGGGAGCAGGCAGTTCCAGGAACAGCCCGATGAAGGCTGTTCTCGGAACTGCCTGCTTCCGGTGACCGCATGTGTTTCAGAGCGGCTCGCGGCGCAGGCACAGGTAAGGACTTACCTCTGCAGTGCCGGACTTGGGAATAAAGATGGCAGATCGCATGTGTTCGTCGGCGAACACTGCGAACTGGCCATCACTGGTGGTCAACACTCCCCCTCTATGTATCTCTATGGAAGACTCAGAGATACACAAGTGCTGTATCTGCGGCTCTCCCATAGATATATGGAGGGGGAGTGTTGACCACCGCTCCGGGCACAAGGAGATCCAGAGTACCATACAGGAGATCGTGCTCACTGTGCTCCCCAATACCCCCAAATATACTGTCATGAAGAAATAATAGTGCCCCCATAGTAATATTACTCCTCATAGTCCCACCAATAGTAATTCCCTTCTATAATACCCTCATTAATAATACTGCCCCCCACACAGCCCCACATTATGTAATTTGTCCCCCACACTGCCTCATTAAGTAATTTGACCCACACTGCCCCACATTATGAAATTTGCCCCCACACTGTCCCATTAAGTAATTTGCCCCCCACCTTGTACTTGTTCTTTTGTTCTGCTGATCTGCTAGGCTGCTGATTGGGCATGAGTTCAGTCACTTGAGAGCGCAACCCCGTCCTGCGGTGCGTATTCCCACGAGACCCGTGATCTCCCGGGGCGGGTCTCACGGGATCACGCACCACAAGACGGGATTGCGCTCCGAAGTGACAGAATTTATGACCACGCAGCATCCTAGCAGAACAGTGGAATAAGTACAAGGGGGGTAGGGAAAAGCAGATCGTGCTGCTGGCCTGTGTGGGAGGAGCCTGTAGCATAGGAACCTTCCTAAGCTCCGCCCACACAGTGCTGCAGAGCGATCTGTGTCTGCAGGGGAGAGGGAGATGTGAGCTTCAGGAACAGGACAAGGTGAGTAGTTACTGTATGTGTGTTTTTTTTTTTTAGCAACAGAGGGGGCACAGAGGGCATTTCTACCATAGAGGGGGCACAGAGGGCATTACTACTACAAAGGGGGCACAGAGAGCAATACTACAAAGGGGGCACAGAGGGGAATACTACTACATAGGGCATTACTGCTAGTAAGGGGGCCTAATAGGCATTACTAATATTATGGGGGCACAATGGGCATTACTACTATGAAGGGGGCACAATGGACATTACTACTGTGAAGGGGGCCCAATGGGCATTACTACTGTGAAAGGGGAAGAATGGACATTACTACTATGAAGGGAGCACAATGGGCATTACTATTATGAAGGGGCACAGAGGGCATTATTACTACAAAGGGGACACAATGGGCATTACTACTATGAAGGGGGCACAATGGGTATTACTATTACAAAGGGGGCACAAGGGGCATTACCACTATAAAGGGGGCACAATGGGCATTCTTTACTATGAATGGGGCACATTGGGCATTACTACTGTGAAGGGGGCACAGAGAGCATTACTCCTGTGAAGGGGCACAGAGGGCATTATTACATTTATGGGGGCACAGTAAGGGTATAACTACTCTGAAGGACACAGAGAGGGCATTACAACTGTAAAGGGGGCACAGATAGGGCATTGCTACTGTGAAAGGGGCACAGAAAAGGCATAACTACTGCGAGGTAGGCGCAAAGAGAGCATTACAACTGTGAAGGGGGCACAGATAAGGCATTACTACTGTGAAGGGGAGCAGAGAGGGCATAACTACTGTGAAGGGGGCACAATGAGGGCATAACTACTGTGAAAGTTGTACAGTGAGGGCATAAGTACTGTGAGTGGGCACAGTGTGGGGCATAACTATCGTGAGGGGGCACAATGTGGGCATAACTACCTTGCGGGGCACATATCTGGACAAAACTACTGTGAAGGTTGTACAATGAGGGCAATACTACTGTGAGGGGTACAATTTTTTAAAGCATTGGAGGGGGGAGAAAGGACTCGCCCTGGGTGCCAAATACCTTAGGCACGCCACTGCTACTAGTTTTAGGCCTCTTTCACACTTGCGTTGTCCGGATCCGTCGTGTACTCCATTTGCCGGAGGTGCCCGCCGGATCCGTAACACCGCAAGTGAACTGAAAGCATTTGAAGACGGATCCGTCTTCAAAATTTTACTATGGCACCCAGGACGCTATTAAAGTCCTGGCTGCCATAGTAGTAGTGGGGAGCGGGGGAGCAGTATACTTACCGTCCGTGCGGCTCCCGGGGCGCTCCAGAATGACGTCAGAGCGCCCAATGCGCATGGATGACGTGATCCATGCGATCACGTCATCCATGCGTGTGGGGCGCCCTGACGTCACTCTGAAGCGCCCCGGGAGCCGCACGGACGGTAAGTATACTGCTCCCCCACTCCCCACTACACTTTACCATGGCAAACAGGACTTTAGTGTCCTGGCAGCCATGGTAACCATTCAGAACAAGCTAAACGTCGGATCCGGTAATGCGCCGAAACGACGTTTAGCTTAAGGCCGGATCCGGATTAATGCCTTTCAATGGGCATTAATTCCGGATCCGGCCTTGCGGCAAGTGTTTAGGATTTTTGACCGGAGCAAAAAGCGCAGCATGCTGCAGTATTTTCTCCGGCCAAAAAACGTTCCGGTCCTGAACTGAAGACATCCTGATGCATCCTGAACGGATTTCTCTCCATTCAGAATGCATTGGGATAATCCTGATCAGGATTCTTCCGGCATAGAGCCCCGACGACGGAACTCTATGCCGGAAAAGAACAACGCAAGTGTGAAAGAGCCCTTACTTCTAGGACACATGTTGCAGGTAGGTTTATAGTACCCAGATGCATAACTTTACATTGATCCACATTCAATGTAATTTACTCGATGCCCAAACACTCAGAGAGTCCAAGTCAGCTTGAAGTTATGGACATCTTCCATAGACTGCACAGTACTACATTGCTTGGTGTCATGTGCGAAAATAGAAGCAGTGCTATTAACCCCTTCTACCCTCCTGCCCAGGCCATTTTTTGCAAATCTGACGTGTCACTTTATGTAGTAATAACTTTGGAACACTTTTGCTTATCCAAGCCATTCTGAGATTGTTTTCTCGTGACACATTGTACTTCATGACAATCATAAATTTGAGTCAATATATTTCACCTTTATTTATTTAAAAAATCCCAAATTTACAACAAAAAAAAATCGCAATTTTCTAAATTTTTATTTCTCTTCTTTTAAAACAGAAAGTGATACCTCATAAAATATTTATTATTTAACATTCTCCATATGTCTACTTTATGTTGGCATCGTTTTGTAAATGTAATTTTATTTTTTTAGGATGTTATAAGGCTTAGGCCCCTTGCAGACGAGAGTGTTAGGATTAGGTCCGGATGCGTTGCGTCTGCGATCAGGGAAAATCGTGCGAGTAGGTACGCAATTTCAGTCAGTTTTAACTATGTTTGCGTTCCGATGTTCAGTTTTTATCGCGCGGGTGCAATGAGTTTTGCACGCGCATGATAAAAAAACTGACTGTGGTAACCAGACCCGAACTCGGACTACTTCACTGAAGTTTGGGTTTGGGTTAGGTGTTCTGTATATTTTATTATTTTCCTTTATAACATGGCTATAAGGGAAAATAATAGCATTCTTAATACAGAATGCTTATTAAAATGTGGCATCATCTTCTTTCTTCTTCTTCTTTCAGGACCTGCAAAAGTGACGTCAGCGCAGGTCCTGCTGAATGAAGATAGAAATGGGGTCCTGGGTAACTCATCCCTCATCTCTTTAGGAACCATGAGTGAAAATCGCATTGCTTCCGCACTTGCACATTGCATTTTCACCCATACCCATTCATTTCTATGGGGCCTGCGTTGTGTGAAAAATGCAGAATATAGAACATGCTGCGATTTTCACGCAACGCACAAGTAAAACAGCCCCATTGAAGTGAATGGGTCCGGATTCAGTGTTGGTACAATGCGTTCACCTCATGCATTGTACCCACGTGGAATTCTCGCCCGTGTGAAAGGGGCCTTAGAATTTTAGGAGCAATTCTTTAAATGTTTAAGAAAAGTTCCAAAACCCACGTTTTAAGGACCAGTTCAGTTCAGTTCTGAAGTAACTTTGTGGGGCCTACATAGTAGAAACCCCCGATAAATGACCAATTTTAGAAACTACACCCCTCAAGTTATTCAAAACTGATTTTACAAACTTAGTTAAATTTCACTTTTTGGACATATTTTCCATTTTAATCCGTTTTTTTCTGTAACACATTAATTGTCAACAGCGAAACAAAACTCAATATCTATTACCCTGATTCTGTAGTTTACAGAAACACCCAACATGTGGTGGTAAACTGCTTTAAGGGCGCACGGCAGGGCGCAGAAGAAAAGGAGCGCAGTATGGTTTTTGGAAGGCAGATTTTGCTGGACTGGTTTTTAGATACCTTGTCCCATTTGAAGTCCCCCTGATGCACCCTTACAGTAGAAACTCAAAAAGTGTGACCCCATTTTGGAAACTAGGGGATAAGGTGACAGTTTTATTGGTACTATTTTGGGGTACATATGATTTATCATCACTCTATATTAAGTTTTTTGGCAAGGTAAGGCAAGGTAACCAAAAAATGGCTGTACTGGCACAGTTTTTATGTTTTGATTTTTACAATTTTCATCTGACAGGTTAGATCATGTGCTATTTGTTATAGAGCAGGTTGTTATGGACACGACAATATCAAATATGTCTACTTTCTATGTTTCAGTTTTACATAATAAAGAATTTTTGAAAAACATTATGTTTTTGTGTCTCCACTTTCTGAACAAAATATATTTTTTATTTTTTTGCCGATCATCTTGTGCAGGGGCTCATTTTTTGTAGGAAGAGTTGACGTTTTTATTGGTACCTTTTTGGGCAAGGTGACAAAAAAAATTGGTTGTTTTGGCACAGTTTTTATTTATATATTTTTTTTACAGCGTTCACCTGTGGTGGTAGGTCATGTGATATTTTTATAGAGCAGGTCATTGCGAACATGGCTACTATGTATACTTTTTCTTATTTATTTAAGCTAGGCGACAAGTCCACAACTCTATACTGGTAAGTGCAGAGATACAATCCAAGTACCCGCGAAACCGCAGGCACCTGTTCACACACAGGACACACAAACAAACGCCAAGGAAAGTCAGGCCAGAAACAGTCAAATGAGGAGATCGATACCAACAGAATCATAAAGCAGAAGAAGGGAGCAATAACAAGCCAAGGGTTTATACCGGACAGGAAGAAGATACAGAATCGCTAACCAGAGAGAGAGGTCAAGGTATAGCCGAGGTCAAATCCAAAAGCAACAGTTCAATACACACAGGTAGCAGAACACAGCAAGAAAAACCTATAACTGGCAAAGGTGATTGCCAGTTGCAGCCTTAAATAGCTAATCACCTGAGCGCTGACATCACCGGGGGCGTAGCTCAGGTGTCACCTAAGGGGGCATGGCCAAAGCGTGCGATAGAAAAGGGGCGTGACCTATACGGCATCGAGAGGGGCATGGCCTAAATGCTGAGTAACCAAGGGGCTTGGCATGACAGCACGTCTGGCACCGCGCTGCAGTGTCCGAGTCCCAGACTGCAGCGCTGGAGCTCGGAAGGCAAGTCGGTGACATTACCCCCCCTTTTATGAGGGGTCACCGGACCCTTAATACGGTGTGCCAGCTTACACGAAAATTTAGAATGAAATTTCTTAATGAGTCGAGGAGCATGGACATCCCTATCAGGTACCCATGTCCTCTCCTAAGGACCATACCCTTTCCAATGTACCAGATATTGAAGAGAACCTTGAACCATCCGGGAATCAAGGAATCTCTCCACCTCATCAAGAATAATAATAGGGTCAGGAGGCCTAGGAGAAGGAATTGCCTGTGGAACAAATTTTTTAAGCAAAGAAATGTGAAAGACATCATCAATTCTGAAAGAGTCAGGTAACTGCAGACAAAATGACACTGGATTGATGGCAGAAATGATCTTGTACGGACCAATAAACTTAGGCGCCAGTTTACCTAAAGGAACCTTGAGACGTAAATTTTTGGTAAACAACCAAACTTGCTCATCCAACACAAAATTTGGCCTCTTGGACTGTCTTTTATTGGCCTGTCTAGATTGGATGCTTTGGGCTTTTTCCTGGCTCTTGCGAGCCTGGGCCCAAACTGTGCACAGATCTTCTACGATAGCATCCACTGTAGGAGTTACAGAACTAGAACCACAGACTGATGAAAACCGGGGATTAAACCATAGTTACAATAGAATGGAGACATGCAGCTAGAGCAGTGCTTCTCAAATAGTGGGGCGTGCCCCCCAGGGGGGGCGCCAGGCTCTGTAAAGGGGGGCTCCTTCAGGGCCGGCCTTTGGGGTGTGTGAATTTCTTCTGTATAATGCCGGAAGGCAGGCCGGGCGGCCGGCGCGTCCCTCAGTGATGTCACGTGCCTGCGCCGCCTGCTTTATGAATGAAGCAGGCGGCGCAGACAAGTGACGTCACTGAGGGACGCGCCGGCCGCCCGGCCCCCCTGCCGGCATTATACAGAAGAAATTCGGATATACGGTACTATTAGGAGTGAGGGGGGCATGTTTAATAACTTTAAACGGCGGCGGCGGGCACACGGAATCTGTGGATGGCACAGTTAAGGGGTGGGGGTCTGTGGATGGCACTGTTATGGGCTGGGGGGGCACTGTGGATGGCACTGTTATGGGGTGGGGGGTCTGTGGATGGCACATATATAACAGTGCCAGCCACAGATCCCCCTGTAACAGTGCCAGCCACAGATCCCCCTGTAACAGTGCCAGCCACAGATCCCCCCCATAAGTGTCCGTCATCCACAGATCCCCCCATAAGTGTCCGTCATCCACAGATCCCCCCCATAAGTGTCCGTCATCCACAGATCCCCCCATAAGTGTCCGTCATCCACAGATCCCCCCATAAGTGTCCGTCATCCACAGATCCCCCCATAAGTGTCCGTCATCCACAGATCCCCCCATAAGTGTCCGTCATCCACAGATCCACTGTTATGGGCTGGGGGGGCACTGTGGATGGCACTGTTATGGGGTGGGGGGTCTGTGGATGGCACATATATAACAGTGCCAGCCACAGATCCCCCTGTAACAGTGCCAGCCACAGATCCCCCTGTAACAGTGCCAGCCACAGATCCCCCCCATAAGTGTCCGTCATCCACAGATCCCCCCATAAGTGTCCGTCATCCACAGATCCCCCCATAAGTGTCTGTCATCCACAGATCCCCCCATAAGTGTCCGTCATCCACAGATCCCCCCATAAGTGTGTGTCCGATCCACATTTCTTTCTTTTTTTATTCTCTTATACGTTAATAAGGATACAGTGTTATGCAGAGGTGTACTTATAACAATTTTATAGACAAATGATACTATTTACAGTCGCGCGGGGGGGGGGCGAAATGTTTTTTTTCTTCCTAGGGGGGGCATGACAGAAAATAATTGAGAAGCACTGAGCTAGAGGAACTCACATGATTGTTAATAGAGAACTCTGCAAAAGATAAGAACTTTTCCAATCATTTTGGTGATTCGACACAAAGCATCTCAAGAATTGCTCCAGTACCTGGTTGACCCTCTCTGTTTTCCTGTTAGTCTCAGGGTGGAAGGCGGATGAGAAGGAAAGCTTAATTCCCAATTTTGTGCTCCAGAAATTTGAGACAAATTGGACACCCCTATCCGAGACGATGGAGTCCAGAATGCCATGCAACCTAAGGATGTTATCAATAAATAAAGTAGACAACTCTTTAGCATTGGGGAGTTTTTTTTAATGGGATAAGATGACACATCTTCAAAATCCTGTCTATCACAACCCAAATGACCGAGATACCCTGGGAGGGTGGGAGGTCAGTGATAAAGTCCATATATATGTGAGTCCAGGGCCTCTGAGGAGTGGGCAAGGGGCAAAGCAAACCAGCAGGACATCTCCTGGGTACCTTGGCCCTAGCACATACGTCACAGGCGGAGACGAAGGCCACTACATCACGTGACCAGGTAGGCCACCAGTATACCAAAGATATTAAATGCTTAGTCCCCGCAATACCTGGATGACCTGCCAACACAGAACAATGAAATTCCTCCAGTACTTTAAGAAGTAAATTTGGAGGTACAAACAGTTTGCCAGCAGGAAGATCACTGGGAGCTGAATCCTGACAACCAGCTATCTCAGTGGCCAAATCAGAAATAATAGCGGCAAGCACCACCCCAGGAGGCAGAATATTTTCAGGCTCCGTAACGACACACTGCTCCTCAGACAAAACATCCTGGTAGTCTTTAATAAACCATGTAATGGAACACTCCTCCATACCCAGGCCAGCAAGCTGAATAGATAAACAGTGACTAGAACACTGGGAGCCCCACTTAATCAATTCTCCAGTACTCCAATCAAAATTTGGGGAATGGTTCTTTAACCAGAGCAACCCCAAAACAACATCAGCAGACAAATTATGCAAAACAAGAAATGAACTTTTCTCAGAATGAATAGCACCCACCATCATAACTAATTCAATAATCTGTAAATCAATGTACCCTCCGGCCAATGGAGAGGAGTCAATTTCAGATACCGGAATGGGTTCAGATAATTTACGTACTATGGGACCCAGAGCCAAATTAAATTCATAATTAACAAGATTCGCAGCAGACCCTGAATCAACAAACACATGACCAGTAACAAACCTTCCCTGTGAGGATAAACTCACAGGTAGTAGTAATCTGCGACACCTGTTGGGAAATACCTGTGCGTCTGAGTGAACTACCCAAACATCACTGAGACGCTGAAGTTTTCCGCCTTAGTTTTTTTTAGGACAGGATCGTATCTGATGTGCGGGGCTGCCAAAGTAGAAGCACAGACTGTTCTTTAGGCGATGCTCCGTCCGCTGCTGAGATGCCGCAGCGCCAATCTGCATAGGAACCTCAGATTCTTCAGGTGCTCTAGTATTACTGACAGAGGAAGAAAAAGAGGAATAGACACTGACAGACCTCTCACGCTTGCGTTCTCTTATACGCCTATCAAGGTGAATAGCCAAAGACATCGAATCTTCAAGGGAACCTGGGGTGGGATAATTAACTAACAGATCTTTTAGTTTGTCAGACAGACCCCGCCTGAACTGAGACCTCAGGGCTGGATCGTTCCACCAGGCGGCAGTGCACCATTTGCGGAACTCTGCACAGTACAGGTCTCTGCAAGTGACAGTACAGGTCGCTTGCCTTGAATAAGGGACAGAAGCTGACTCTCAGCATAGGCCGCCCTATCCGGCTCATCATATAACAAGCCCAGAGATGAAAAAAAACAATCAACAGAACATAATTCAGGGGCGTTAGGTGCCAGGGAAAATGCCCACTCTTGAGGATCTCCCTGTAGCAAGGACATAATAATGCCCACCCTCTGAACTTCCGCCCCAGAAGAGTGAGGCCTAAGGCGAAAGTACAGCTTACAACTCTCCCGGAATGTAACAAAATGTTTACAACTGACATCGAAGCAGAAATGGTAGGGGACTGAGATTTCTGCTGATAAACCCTCTGCGCTAAGTCTTGGACTAGCTGGACAACACCCTCCATCTTGTTGGCTAGGACTAGCATGGGATCCATAGCACCAGCACCCCCGTGGTGGAGGCAAAAACTTTTAGGCCAGTTATACTGTCACGGCAGGGACACGCACAAACACAGTGAGCCCTAACTTGTACCCAGCCCACTGACCCTGCCTACTTGCAAAACAAGTCCTAGGTGACAAGTCCACAACTGGTCGACGTTCCCTATACTGGTAAGTGCAGAGATACAATCCAAGTGCCCGCGAAACCGCAGGCACCTGTTCACACACAGGACACACAAACAAACGCCAAGGGAAGTCGAGCCAGAAACAGTCAAACCAGGAGATCTATACCAACAGAATCACAAAGCAGAAGGAGGGAGCAATAACAAGCCAAGGGTCAATACCGGACAGGAAGAAGGTACAGAATCGCTAAGCAGAGAGACAGGTCAAGGTATAGCCGAGGTCAAATCCAAAAGCAACAGTTCAATACACACAGGTAGCAGAACACAGCAAGGAAAACCTATAACTGGCAAAGGTGATTGCCAGTTGCAGCCTTAAATAGGGAGCTAATCACCCGAGCGCTGACATCACCGGGGGGCGTAGCTCAGGTGTGACCTAAGGGGGCGTGACCACAATGGGTGACCGAGAGGGGCGCGGCCTAAACTTTGAGTCACCAAGGGGCTTGGCATGACAGCACGTCTGGCACCGCGCTGCAGTGTCCGAGCCCCAGACTGCAGCGCTGGAGCTCGGACAGGCAAGTTGGTTAATAGGTCTACTTTTTTTTAATTTAGTTCACTTTAAAACAATAAAAGTATTTTTGAAACAAAAAAATAAATAAATCATATTTTAGTGTCTCCATAGTCTGAAAGCCATAGTTATTATATATTTTTTTTTACCGATTGTCTTAGGTTGGGTATCATTTTTTGCAAGATGAGGTGACGGTTTGATTGGTACAATTTTGGAGTGCATACGCTTTTTAATTGCTTGGTATTGCACTTTTTGTGATGTAAGGTGACAAAAATGGTGAGGATGGTGAGGACTGGAGTTGAGAAACAAGGCTCTATATCATTAATAGTTAAATAATAGGGGCGTGTTTTAGTATGTAAATGAATCTGTAGACATTTACTATTGCGACTATTTAAAAAGTCGCAAAAAAGTCGCAAAAAAATGCGCAATTTCGCTCCAGTGAGGACCATGCTTGTCTTATGAGACTTTTTAATAGAACATGTGACTTTTTCGTAAAGACGTGCGACTTTTGTAAAGCTGCTTACTGACAGTTAAACTGCTACCCTCAAACCACATTTATTACAGTCTTAAAGGGCCGATCATAAATCTGACTTGGCTAAAACTGACTGTAGCCATATGTGAAAGTGGAGTGAGCTGTCAGAGTCATGATAAATCTGGCCCCTTATGTTTCCCATTAAGCACATTTGCAAAGTTCAAAGCCCCTCTGTCCAGGCTTCTACTCACCTCCTCATAAAACAAGCTTGGTAAACTTGGTAACCCCATGCTGGCTGTCACTTATGATTTACTGTCACATACATGCTGGCACTTCTTAATGTATTGTTATTATCCATATTGCTTCCTTTGCTGGCTGGATTAATTTTACCATGACATTATACACGGTTTGTTTCCATGGTCACGACTACCCATGCTTGCAGACTATATGAAAAAGTATTTTCGTTGATGTATTAACAGCATGTAGTTCTCTCTTATTTCTCACAGTCCTTTTCAGTTAGCAAAAGTGAATGAATTGGGCTGCGCTCGCTGTCCAAAAGCTGAGGTGCTTCCGTGGAATGGATATAATCCAAGTAGAAAAAGAGAAACACCACTGCACACTCAGGGTTAACATGCAAATAAAATTCTTTTATTATGACATATCCTCCATTTAGTACATAGGCAGGTAAGGAAAATTGCCTGTTTTTTGTGACTCTAAATCATGACGTTTCAGTCAATTCTAGACCTTGGTCACAAAAGTCTCACAAGAAGGAGGAGCAGGAGCAGGTAGAGGAGCCCCCCCGTGGCACAGCGTGAAAGCGACACGGCGGAAAATGGAGAATTTTATTTGCATGTTAACCCTGAGTGTGCAGTGGTATTTCTCTTAGGCTACATGCACACGAACGTTGTTTGTTTCCATGTCCGTTCCGTTTTTTTGCTGTTCGCATCAGTATGTCCGTTACGTAGCACCGCAAAAAAAATAGAACATGTCCTATTCTTGTCCGTTTTAGGTATTGTAACAAAGGATCCGCCAAAAAAAAACTGATGGCATACGTTTTTTTGGGCGGACCCGCAATTTGAGGACCACAAAACACATACGGTCGTGTGCATGTAGCCTTACTCTTTTCAGTTAGCAGACGTTGAGATCCATTACACACCATGTACAGTCGTGGCCAAAAGTTTTGAGAATGACACAAATATTAGTTTTCACAAAGTTTGCTGCTAAACTGCTTTTAGATCTTTGTTTCAGTTGTTTCTGTGAGGTAGTGAAATATAATTACATGCACTTCATACGTTTCAAAGGCTTTTATCGACAATTACATGACATTTATGCAAAGAGTCAGTATTTGCAGTGTTGGCCCTTCTTTTTCAGGACCTCTGCAATTCGACTGGGCATGCTCTCAATCAACTTCTGGGCCAATTCCTGACTGATAGCAACCCATTCTTTCATAATCACTTCTTGGAGTTTGTCAGAATTAGTGGGTTTTTGTTTGTCCACCCGCCTCTTGAGGATTGACCATAAGTTCTCAATTAAGATCTGGGGAGTTTCCAGGCCATGGACCCAAAATGTCAACTTTATGGTCCCGGAGCCACTTAGTTATCACTTTTGCCTTATGGCACGGTGCTCCATCGTGCTGGAAAATGCATTGTTCTTCACCAAACTGTTGTTGGATTGTTGGAAGAAGTTGCTGTTGGAGGGTGTTTTGGTACCATTCTTTATTCATGGCTGTGTTTTTGGGCAAAATTGTGAGTGAGCCCACTCCCTTGGATGAGAAGCAACCCCACACATGATTGGTCTCAGGATGCTTTACTGTTGGCATGACACAGGACTGATGGTAGCGCTCACCTTTTCTTCTCCGGACAAGCCTTTTTCCAGATGCCCCAAACAATCGGAAAGAGGCTTCATCTGAGAATATGACTTTGCCCCAGTCCTCAGCAGTCCATTCACCATACTTTCTGCAGAAGATCAATCTGTCCCTGATGTTTTTTTTGGAGAGAAGTGGCTTCTTTGCTGCCCTTCTTGACACCAGGCCATCTTCCAAAAGTCTTCGCCTCACTGTGCGTGCAGATGCGCTCACACCTGCCTGCTGCCATTCCTGAGCAAGCTCTGCACTGGTGGCACTCTGATCCCGCAGCTGAATCCTCTTTAGGAGACGATCCTGGCGCTTGCTGGACTTTCTTGGACGCCCTGAAGCCTTCTTAACAAGAATTGAACCTCTTTCCTTGAAGTTCTTGATGATCCTATAAATTGTTGATTGAGGTGCAATCTTAGTAGCCACAATATCCTTGCCTGTGAAGCCATTTTTATGCAACGCAATGATGGCTGCACGCATTTCTTTGCAGGTCACCATGGTTAACAATGAAAGAACAATGATTTCAAGCATCACCCTCCTTTTAACATGTCAAGTCTGCCATTTTAACCCAATCAGCCTGACATAATGATCTCCAGCCTTGTGCTCGTCAACATTCTCACCTGAGTTAACAAGACGATTACTATTAATGATCTCAGCAGGTCCTTTAATGACAGCAATGAAATGCAGTGGAAAGGTTTTTTTTGGGATTAAGTTAATTTTCATGGGAAAGAAAGCCTATGCAATTCATCTGATCACTCTGCATAACATTCTGGAGTATATGCAAATTGCTATTATAAAAACTTAAGCAGCAACTTTTCCAATTTCCAATATTTATGTAATTCTCAAAACTTTTGGCCACGACTGTACACTAATAGATCTGTGTGCACATTTTATCTCCAGTAATTTGTACTACAGTAGTTATGTTATATTTCCTGCTTCCCCTATTATCATGTTTTCCCTCTAGACATCTCTATCCCCAGTAAATAGATATACAAAAAAAGAGGGTTAGTCAGCACCTCCCAGTGCGCAGGTGCACGCCGCCATGGCAAAGACCTAGAGGAAAAAAAGGAGACAATGCGGCAGCATTCTGCAAATCAGACAAAGTACAACAATGCTTACAAAAATTATGGTGCTAATACTACGCTTAAAAAGCGAGATGCTTGGTCAATGCATTTTGTACAAAACCATCTAAGCCCGTATGCCAAACGTCAAGGCGATCTCTGTTACACGGGTCCTAACACTAAATACTACCTGTTATGCGCCATAATGACCGCCATAAAATTCAGGGAGTGTTGGACCCACATGCATGTTGGATCCACTCTGCCTTTTTCCGTTTTTTGTGCCAAAATGGCCTCCATTACAAGGGATGCAGGTACCAACATGCATGCTGAGCCCACTCTATACCCTTCCTGGTGCTAAACAGCTTCCAATAAATGTAGTGAGAGCAGGCCACAGCTTTATACTGAAAATAATTAAAATCATCCTATGGGGCAGACAGGCTAATCAGGAGTGCACGACTCGCCGGAGTGCCACATCTCCAGCACTGTAAATCTGCAAAAAAAGTTTTGTACAAAATGCATTGACCAAGCATCTCGCTTTTTAAGCGTAGTATTAGCACCATAATTTTTGTAAGCATTGTTGTACTTTGTCTGATTTGCAGAGTGCTGCCGCATTGTCTCCTTTTTTTCCTCTAGGTCTTTGCCATGGCGGCGTGCACCTGCGCACTGGGAGGTGTTGACTAACCCTCTTTTTTTGCAGATTTACAATGCTGGAGATGTGGCACTCCGGCGAGTCGTGCACTCCTGATTAGCCTGTCTGCCCCATAGGCTGATTTTAATTATTTTCAGTATAAAGCTGTGGCCTGCTCTCACTACATTCATTGGAAGCTGTTTAGCACCAGGAAGGGTATAGAGTGGGCTCAGCATGCATGTTGGTACCTGCATCCCTTGTAATGGAGGCCATTTTGGCACAAAAAAACGGAAAAAGGCAGAGTGGATCCAACATGCATGTGGGTCCAACACTCCCTGAATTTTATGGCGGTCATTATGGCGCATAACAGGTAGTATTTAGTGTTAGGACCCGTGTAACAGAGATCGCCTTGACGTTTGGCATACGGGCTTAGATGGTTTTGTACAAAATGCATTGACCAAGCATCTCGCTTTTTAAGCGTAGTATTAGCACCATAATTTTTGTAAGCATTGTTGTACTTTGTCTGATTTGCAGAGTGCTGCCGCATTGTCTCCTTTTTTTCCAGTAAATAGATATACTTACCTCCATCTTTTACCCCTCTCAGTCTTTTTTTAATCCCTTAAGGTTACTTTCACACTAGTGTTAGAAGAATCTGCCTGCCGTTGCTGGAAATACCTGCCGGATCCGGAAATCCATATGCAAACGGATATCATTTGTTTCCGGATCTGGATGTGGATCAGTCTGACAAATGCATTGCAACACCGGATCCGTCTCTCCGGTGTCATCCTGAAAAATAGATCCGGTATTTTTTTTTTCCACATATTTAAAGGTCTGCGCATGGAAACCGTATCCATTTTTCTGGAACACTTGGTACCGGATCTGGCATTCCGGCAAGTGTTACGGAATTTTGCAGCATGCTGCGGTATTTTCTCCGGCCAAATACCGTAAAAGGGACTGAACTGAAGAAATCCTGATGCATACTGAACGGATTGCTTTCCATTCAGAATGCATTGGGACAAAACTGAAGCGTTTTTTTCCAGTATTGAGCCCCTATGATGGAACTCAATACCGGGAAACTTTAACGCTAGTGTGAAATTAGCCTAACCTAAAAATACAGCATAGCAATTATTGCCTTAACACACCAGACCATATATCATGGATCTGGCAGAGGCTCAGGAGCATACAGTTGACACCCCTCTGCAATGGCCAAGATTGGTGCTAGTGCATCTAAAGGGTTTACAGAGGGAAGGGGCCCACTCTCTTTCCCATATAGTCCCGATAGTTGCCATGGGAGCTGGATGCCTTACAAAGGCACCCCTCTGCTGTCAGTATATTTCAGTAGAATCAAGGTCAGGCAGAGACACACAGCATTATAAATCATTATAATGCCGTGTGATCCTGTGAAACGAGCAGTGTCCATAACTGGAAATCACGCTCCCACACGGAGTGTTTTCCGCACTGGAAGCGTATTAAAAGGGTTGTCCGGTGTTCAGGGCTGAATCCGGATATAAGCTCCCCTTCACTCCTTTACCATGTACGAGTGGAGCATCGGAGCATTACCTTGCTCTGATGCTACCCTTTCCTTGGGCTGCATCACTCAGGGCAAGGTCTGTTTGTTGTGAGCCGCTGATGTACCGGGCTTCACATCAGTATGCTAGGCGGAGACCTCCGCCTAGCAGGGAGTCCGGTGACGTCACCGGCACAAATTGGTCTGAGGGGTTTTGGAGCCGGGTATCACTAGTACCTGCACACTCTTACCAATAAAGAAGTAACCGGGTGGTTAACCCTGTCCCTGTCAATCTTACCATCCAAACTCCATCTGCTGGTGTACACTAGATCACATATCAAAACATGACAGTCGCAGATACTCCCAAGTCAGGGGTATTGCATATATACTATTTTTTTTATATTTTTATCAGAGATGAGTAAATTGATTATAAACATTGTATTTGCTACAAGTTTCATTCATAGGTCTGATAATAAAATGTCTGGAAAACAGAAGTGTGGAAAACAAAAGACCCAGGCATCATAATCTGGGAGTCAGAATGTTTGTAGTAGCAACACCAACCACCCAGCTTGGCTTCCGATAGGCAGCACATTATTATTGAAGACTAAATGAATCAGATTGTGAACTGGATGTCTCGCTCCTCCTCTCAGTCCCAGCAGGATCATGTTAATGTCACTTGTGAGTCTGACACCGTGCCTTGGAGTCAGGGATTGGAGCACTCCTCCTTGCAAACCCAGAGAAGCCTTTCAGTTGCATCCTTTCTGTCTTCACTGTCCCCTACTAGTTGGAAGCCATCTTTTTTCCTAATAAGAGGCAGCAAAACCCAATGTGCTATTGGAGATACTTAACCCCTTAAGGACTTAGGGCGTACCGGTACGCCCTATTTCCCGAGTCCTTAAGGACTCAGGGCGTACCGGTACGTTCTAAGTTTAAATCGCGATTGCGGCGTGGCGGGGGTTAATCGCAACAGGATGTCCGCTGAAATCATTCAGCGGGCATCCTGTCACAACGCCGGGGGGGGGGACCCGATGGCATGGAAGGCAGCGCGATGTCTAAGGAAGGCATCGCGCTGCCTTCCGGTGACGAGCCTGTGAGATCCAGCCCCGTGGATCTCACAGGCCGGAAGCTGTATGAGTAATACACACAGTATTACTCATACAGCCAATGCATTCCAATACAGAAGTATTGGAATGCATTGTAAAAGGGATTAGACCCCCAAAAGTTGAAGTCCCAAAGTGGGACAAAAAAATAAAGTAAAAAAAAGTTGAAAAAATAAAGTCCCCCCCCCCCAAAATTAAAAGTTTCAAGTAAAAATAAACAAAAACGTCATTTTCCCCAAATAAAGTTAAAAAAAAATTGGTAAAAATAGGGGAAAAATAATAAAAATACATATTAGGTATATCCGCGTCCGTATCGATCGGCTCTATAAACATATCACATGACCTAACCCCTCAGATGAACACCGTAAAAAATAAAAACTGTGCTAAATAAACCATTTTTTTGTCACCTTACATCACAAAAAGTACAACAGCAAGCGATCAAAAAGGCGTTTGCCCATCAAAATAGTACCAATCTAACCGTCACCTCATCCCGCAAAAAATGAGCCCCTACCTGAGACAATCGCCCAAAAAATAAAAATAAACTATGGCTCAGAATATGGAGACACTAAAACATCATTTTTTTTGTTTCAAAAATTATATTATTGTGTAAAACTTACATAATTAAAAAAAAAGTATACATATTAGGTATCGCCATGTCCGTATCGACCGGCTCTATAAAAATATCACATGACCTAACCCCTCAGATAAACACCTTACATCACAAAAAGTGGAATAGCAAGCGATCAAAAAGTCACACGCACCCCAAAATAGTGCCAATAAAATCATCATCTCATCCCGCAAAAATCATACCCTACCCAAAGTAATCGCCCAAAAACTGAAAAAACTATGTCTCTCAGACTATGGAAACACTAAAACATGATTTTTTTTGCTTCAAAAATGAAATCATTGTGTAAAACTTACATAAATAAAAAAAAGTATACATATTAGGTATCACAGCATCCGTAATAACTTGCTCTATAAAAATATCACATGAACTAACCCTTCAGGTGAATACCGTAAAAAAATAAAAACGGTGTAAAAAAAGAAATTTTTTGTCACCTTACATCACAAAAAGTGTAATAGCAAGCGATCAAAAAGTCACACGCACCCCAAAATAGTGCCAATAAAACCGTCATCTCATCCCACAAAAATCTTACCCTACCCAAGGTAATCGCCCAAAAACTGAAAAAATTATGGCTCTCAGACTATGGAAACACTAAAACATGATTTTTTTTGTTTCAAAAAAGAAATAATTGTCTAAAACTTACATAAATAAAAAAAGTATACATATTAGGTATCGCCGCATCCATGACAACCTGGTCTATAAAAATATCACATGATCTAACCTGTCAGATGAATGTTGTAAATAACAAAAAATAAAAACTGTGCCAAAACAGCTATTTCTTGTTACCTTGCCTCACAAAAAGTGTAATATAGAGCAACCAAAAATCATATATACCCTAAACTAGTACCAACAAAACTGCCACCCTATCCCATAGTTTCTAAAATGGGGTCACTTTTTTGGAGTTTTTTACTCTAGGGGTGCATCAGGGAGGCTTCAAATGGGACATGGTGTCCAAAAAACCAGTCCAGCAAAATCTGCCTTCCAAAAACCGTATGGCATTCCTTTCCTTCTGTGCCCTGCCGTGTGCCCGTACAGCGGTTTACGACCACATTTGGGGTGTTTCTGTAAACTACAGAATCAGGGCCATAAATATTGAGTTTTGTTTGGCTGTTAACCCTTGCTTTGTAACTGGAAAAAAATTATTAAAATGGAAAATCTGCCAAAAAAGTGCAATTTTGAAATTGTATCTCTATTTTCCATTAATTCTTGTGGAACACCTAAAAGGTTAACAAAGTTTGTAAAATCTGTTTTGAATACCTTGAGGGGTGTAGTTTCTAGAATGGGGTCATTTGTTGGGTGGTTTCTATTATGTAAGCCTAGCAAAGTGACTTCAGACCTGAACTGGTCCCTAAAAATTAGGTTTTTGAAAATTTCTGAAAAATTTCAAGATTTGCTTCTAAACTTCTAAGCCTTGTAACATCCCCAAAAAATAAAATATCATTCCCAAAATGATCCAAACATGAAGTAGACATATGGGGAATGTAAAGTAATAACTATTTTTGGAGGTATTACTATGTATTATAAAAGTAGAGAAATTGAAATTTGGTATTTTTTTACAAATTTTGGGTAAATTTGTTATTTTTTTATAAATAAAAATGAATTTTTTTTACTTCATTTTACCAGTTTCATGAAGTACAAAATGTGACGAAAAAACAATCTCAGAATGGCCTGGATAAGTCAAAGCGTTTTAAAGTTATCAGCACTTAAAGTGACACTGGTCAGATTTGCAAAAAATGGCCAAGTCCTTAACCACCTCAGGACCGCCGTACGCAGGATTGCGTCCTGGCGGCGGCCCTGTTGTTCTGGGTGGACGCGCCGGCGCGTCCTCTCGCGAGAGGCGAGATTTCCTGTTAACGCGCGCACACAGGCACCGAAGGTAAGCGAGTGGATTTGCAGCCTGCCAGCGGCGATCGTATGCTGGCAGGCTGTAGATGCAATTTTTTTAACCCCTAAAAGGTATATTAGACGCTGTTTTGATAACAGCGTCTAATATACCTGCTACCTGGTCCTCTGGTGGTCCCTTTTGCTTGGATCGACCACTAGAGGACACAGGCAGCTCTGTAATAAGTAGCACCAAACACCACTACACTACACCCCCCCCTGACCCTTATTAACCCCTTATTAACCCCTGATCACCCCATATTAGACTCCCTGATCACCCCCTGTCATTGATCACCCCCCTGTAAGGCTCCATTCAGATGTCCGTATGTGTTTTGCGGATCCGCAAAACACATATGGACGTCTGAATAAAGCCTTACAGGGGGGTGATCAATGACATATAGCCCATATAGACTCCTTGATCACCCCCTGTCATTGATCACCACCTTGTAAGGCTGGATCCATTCAGAGGTCCGTATGTGTTTTGCGGATCCACGGATCCATGGATCGGATCTGCAAAACACATACGGACGTCTGAATGGAGCCTTACAGGGGGGTGATCAATGACAGGGGGGTGATCACCCCATATAGACTCCCTGATCACCCCCCTGTCATTGATCACCCCCCTGTCATTGATCACCCCCCTGTAAGGCTCCATTCAGATGTCCGTATGTGTTTTGCGGATCCGATCTATGGATCCGTGGATCTGCAAAACACATACGGACCTCTGAATGGAGCCTTACAGGGGGGTGATCAATGACAGGGGGGTGATCAATGACAGGGGGGTGATCACCCCATATAGACTCCCTGATCACCCCCCTGTCATTGATCACCACCCTGTAAGGCTCCATTCAGACGTCCGTATGTGTTTTGCGGATCCGATCCATGGATCTGTGGATCCGCAAAACACATACGGACATCTGAATGGAGCCTTACAGGGGGGTGATCACCCCATATATACTCCCTGATCACCCCCTGTCATTGATCACCCCCTTGTAAGGCTGGCTCCATTCAGAGGTCCGTATGTGTTTTGCGGATCCACGGATCCATGGATCGGATCCGCAAAACACATACGGACGTCTGAATGGAGCCTTACAGGGGGGTGATAAATGACAGGGGGGTGATCACCCCATATAGACTCCCTGATCACCCCCCTGTCATTGATCACCCCCCTGTCATTGATCACCCCCCTGTAAGGCTCCATTCAGACCTTTTTTTGGCACAAGTTAGCGGAAATTGATATTTTTTTATTTTTTTGTTTTTTCTTACAAAGTCTCATATTCCACTAACTTGTGACAAAAAATAAAATCTCACATGAACTCACCATACCCCTTAGACATTTATATTCCAGACTTCTTCTCACACTTTAGGGCCCCTAAAATGCCAGGGCAGTATAAATACCCCACATGTGACCCCATTTTGGAAAGAAGACACCTCAAGGTATTTTGTGAGGGGCATGGTGAGTTCATGTAAAATTTTATTTTTTGTCACAAGTTAGCGGAAAGGGAGACTTTGTGAGAAAAAAAAAATCCATTTCCGCTAACTTGTGCCAAAAAAAATAAACTTCTATGAACTCTTTATGCCCCTCACGGAATACCTTGCGGTGTCTTCTTTCCAAAATGGGGTCACATGTGGGGTATTTATACTGCCCTGGCATTTTAGGGGCCCTAAAGCGTGAGAAGAAGTCTGGAATCCAAATGCCCTCCTAAAAGATACTCATTGGAATTTGGGCCCCTTTGCGCACCTAGGCTGCAAAAAAGTGTCACACATGTGGTATCGCTGTACTCAGGAGAAGTTGGGCAATGTGTTTTGGGGTGTCTTTTTACATATACCCATGCTGGGTGAGAGAAATATCTCTCTATAATGACAACTTTGTATAAAAAAATGGGACAACTTTTTTGCAGCCTAGGTGGGCAAAGGGACCCACATTCCAAAGAGCACCTTTAGGTTTTCACAGGGCATTTTTTACACATTTTGATTTCAAACTACTTCTCACGCATTAGGGCCCCTAAAATGCCAGGGCAGTATAACTACCCCACAAGTGACCCCATTTTGGAAAGAAGGCACCCCAAGGTATTCCGTGAGGGGCATAAAGAGTTCATAGAAGTTTATTTTTTTTGGCACAAGTTAGCGGAAATTGATATTTTTTTGTTTTTTCTCACAAAGTCTCCCTTTCCGCTAACTTGTGACAAAAAATAAAATTTTACATGAACTCGCCATGCCCCTCACAAAATACCTTGAGGTGTCTTCTTTCCAAAATGGGGTCACATGTGGGGTATTTATACTGCCCTGGCATTTTAGGGGCCCAAATGGCGAGTTCCTAGAATTTTTTATTTTTTGTCACAAGTTAGCGGAAAATTAGACTTTGTAAGGAAAAGGCCAGCCGGAGTAGGAGAGCGCTCGCTGGCCCTGTCAATCAACAGGAAGAGGGGGCGTTTTTTTTAAAAGAGGATGCGGCGGCTACCAGCAAGTAACCGCCCTACTTGCTGGTAGCGAGGTAATTAACATATTATAAAAGTGCGGTTTTTAAAGAAACTAAGCCACAGAAAAAGGTAAGAGCACTATATATTGAATAATCGCACTATAAGGATTTTAATTAGCCCAAAAATGAAAAATTTTGGGGGGTGACAGAAGCCCTTTAACCTGCTTAGGACCGCCGAACGCAGGATTGCGTCCTGGCGGCAGCAGGTTTGTTCCTCCTGGACGCGTCGATGCGTCCTCTCACAATACGTGAGATTTCGAGCACAGCCGGCCCGTGCATGCGCAGTGCGGGCTGGGAACAGTTAGACGAGAAGTTCCTCACCAGCCTGCCAGCCAATGATCATCGCTGGCAGGTTGGTGACTTTTAAAAAAATCGAATCAGAAACCATTTAACACATTATATTTATAAATATAATGTGTTAAATGGCTTCTGTGCTCTCTGCTGGGTCCTTTTCGTCGGTTGGTCCCAGCAGAGAGCACACATCACTGTAAGTTCACAAAACACTATACATTTAGCCCCAGATCACCCCCATCACCCCAATTAACCCCTTGATCACCCGGTCAATCACTAGTGAAAGGGAAAAAAGTGATCAGTGTAAACTGTCACTTTTTTTTCCGCCAGTATTGACTGTTAGGTTTTAGGTTAGTTTAGGCCCCTTTGGTAGGTAGTTAGCATCGGTTAGCGCCCAGCCCACCGCACCGCAGTCACTGATTCGCTGATTAGCGTATCGCTAATTAGCATTGGTACTTTTATAGTATCTGTAAGTGATCAGAACTGATCACAGTCAGATCTATATTAGTATTAGTGTCACCTTAGCTCGCCCTCCACCCAAAACACAGTGTTTGCCCGATCAGGCCTGATCGGTCGCCCACACGTGTGTTTACCCACGCCTGCCCCGCCGCCGTGACAAATTTTATTTTATTTTTTATCACTGCACAATCACTTCACAAGCGCTGCGGCGATAAAAAAAATCAGTTTTGATATTTTTTATCAATCGCAGCGGCTTCCTGTACTTTGCTAGCCTCCCATTTGTAAGACAGGCTTGCTTTTTTTCTTGGGAAGTCTCAGGGAATGCCCCCTAAATTTAGTTGACCAAATGGCAAGTAAGGGGTATTCTTCTGAAGAGGCCTACAGGATTCTGACCCAGTCGGATGAGGAATGGGAACCCTCATCTGACGAATCCAGCGGGTCAGAATACGAACCTGTAGAAAGCAGTGGCAGTCTGACCCAAAGTTCGGACGATGAGGTTGAGGTCCCTGATACCACCAGGAGTACACGGCCAAGTGTTGCAAGACCACAGGTTGCGCAGGATCCGTTTCAAGGGCAGCAGAGTGGGGCTGGCGCTGTTGGATTACGTGGTGAGGCGTACACCAGCAGCGCAGCCCATCCTGGACCTAGTACCAGCACTGCCGTAGAACATGGTTGAAGTGGCGAGCACCAGAAGGGCAGTTGAAGCTGGTATGGTGGCACGTGCATTAGTTCCCCCGTCGCAGCCACCGCACAGACAGGCCCGTAGAGCCCCTAGAGTCCCTGAGGTGCTGACAAACCCTGATTGGCAGCCCCCAACTTCAGCCACACCAGTAGTTCCCCCTTTCACCGCCCAGTCTGGAGTTCGGGTAGAGACAGCTCAGATCGGATCGGCACTGGGGTTTTTTGAGCTGTTCTTGACTGCGGAGCTCTTGGACTTAGTCGTGGCAGAAACAAATCGGTATGCCACTCAATTTATAGCCGCCAATCCGGGAAGCTTTTATGCCCAGTCTTTCTGGTGGAAACCAGACCAAGTTTCCAAAATTAAAACTTTTCTGGGCCTTCTCCTCAACATGGGCCTGACAAAAAAGCATGAATTGCGGTCATATTGGTCCACGAACCCAATTCATCACATGCCCATGTTCTCTGCTGCCATGTCCAGGACACAATTTGAGACCATCCTGCGTTTCCTGCACTTTAACCGCTTCACGTCCGCCCATAGGATATAAACGTCCTATGGGTGGACGTCTATTTCTGAAAGCACGTTCTAAAACGTCCTTTCAGAAATAGCAGCTGCACGCTAATCGTGCAGCTGCTGATCGGGTTGCCCGCTGTCAGTGACAGCAGGGCAACCCTAAGACAAGGCAGGGACAGTGCCCAGGTGTCCCTGCCTTCTAGATCGCTGCAGACACAGCGCTCACCGAGCGCTGTGTCTGCAGAGAAGGAAGCGCTGTGCGCTTCCTGTTCCGGCCCGGCGGTCATGTGACTGCCGGGACCGGAGAGTGCAGGGGCTGTGTGAAGTCTCTCAGAGACCTCGATCAGCCCTGCTGTGAGGCTGTACAGCGCAGGATTGCTGCTGTACAGCCTCTCTAGGGGTGCATTTGTCCTGTAACTGGGGCTACTATGTCAGCCCCAGTTACAGGAGAAATCAACAGTGAAAAAAAAAAAAAAAGTGAAGTAAATGTCCCCCAGAGGTCTTGTATGACCTTATGGGGGACGAAAAGTGTAAAATAAAAAAAATAAAAATAAAAGGTTGAAAAAAAAAAAAAAAAAAAGTTTCACATGTAAAAAAAAAAAAGTCCCCAAGTAAGGAATAAAAAAAAAAAAAATTAAAAATAGAAAAAATTAAAAAAAGTATACATATTAGGTATTGCCGCGTCCGTAAAAACCAGCTCTATAAAAATATCACAATATCACTAACCCCTCGGATGAACACCGTAATAAAAAAAAAAAAAACTGTGTCAAAACAAGCAATTTTTGTCACCGTGCATCACAAAAAGTGCAACACCAAGTGATCAAAAATGCGTATGTCCCACAAAATAGTACCAATAAAACCGTCACCTCATCCCGCAAAAAATGAGCCCCTACATAAGAAAATCTCTCAAAAAATAAAAAAAACTATAGCTCTCAGAACATGGACACATTAAAACATAATTTTTTTGTTTCAAAAATTCTATTATTGTGTTAAAGTGAAACAAATAAAAAAAAGTATACATATTAGGTATTGCGGCGTCCGTAAAAACCAGCTCTATAAAAATATCACATGACCTAACCCCTCGGGTGAACACCGTAAAAAAAAAAAAAAAAAAACTGTCAAAACAAGCAATTTTTGTCACCTTGCATCACAAAAGGTGCAACACCAAGTGATCAAAAATGCGTATGTCCCACAAAATAGTACCAATAAAACCGTCACCTCATCCCGCAAAAAATGAGCCCCTACATAAGAAAATCTCTCAAAAAATAAAAAAAACTATAGCTCTCAGAACATGGACACATTAAAACATAATTTTTTTGTTTCAAAAATTCTATTATTGTGTAAAACTTTAATAAATGAGAAAAAGTATACATATTAGGTATCGCCGCGTCCATAACGATCTGCTCTATAAAAATGTCACTTGACTGAACCCCTCAGGTGAACGCTGTAAAAATAAATAAATAGAAACTGTGCTAAAACAACCAATTTTTTGGTCACCTTGCCCCATAAAGTGTTATAATGAATGATCAAAAAATCATATGTACCCAAAAATAGTACTAATAAAACTGGCACCTTATCCCCTAGTTTCCAAAATGGGGTCACTTCTTGGGAGTTTCTACTGTAAGGGTGCATCAGGGGGCTTCAAATGGGACATGGCATCTAAAAACCATGTGGCGTTCCTTTTCTTCTGCGCCCTGCCGTGTGCCCATACAGCAGTTTATGACCACATGTGGGGTGTTTCTGTAAACCGCAGAATCTGGTTAATAAATATTGAGTTTTGTTTGGCTGTTAACCAACGATGTGTTAAAGAAGAAAATTGATTAAAATGGAAAATCTGCCAAAAAAGTGAAATTTTAAAATTTGATCTCCATTTTCCTTTAATTCTTGTGGAACGCCTAAAGGGTTAACAAAGTTTGTAAAATCGGTTTTGAATATCCTGAGGGGTGTAGTTTCTACAATGGGGTCATTTATGGGGGTATCTACTATGTAGGCCCCACAAAGTGACTTCAGACCTGAACTGGTCCTTATAAAGTGGGTTTTGGCAATTTTCTTATAAATTTGAAGAATTGCTTCTAAACTTCTAAGCCTTCTAACGTCCTAAAAAAATAAAATGACATTTCCAAAATGATGCAGAATGTTAAATAATAAATATTTTATGAGGTATCACTTTCTGTTTTAAAAGCAGAAAAATTGAAATTTAGAAAATTGCAAATTTTTCAAATTTTTGGGTAAATTTGGGATTTTTTCATAAATAAAGGTGAAATATTTTGACTCAAATTTATGATTATCATGAAGTACAATGTGTCACGAGAAAACAATCTCTGAATGACTTGGATAAATAAAGGCGTTCCAAAGTTATTACCACATAAAGTGAGATATGTCAGTTTTGCAAAATTTGGCCTGGTCAGGAAGGGGGCAAATGGCCCAGATGGGAAGTGGTTAATGACAACAGCACCTCTCGTCCCAGAGGCCACCCAGCTTTTGACCGGCTCCACAAAATTCGGCCCCTCATAGACCACTTTAACACCAAATTTGCAGATTTGTATACCCCTGAGCAAAACATCTGCATAGACGAGTCCCTGATACATTTTACCAGGCGCCTTGGCTTCAAACAATACATCCCAAGCAACCCCGGTATGGGGTCAAATTGTATAAGCTCTGTGAAAGGGCCACAGGCTATACCCACAAATTTCGAGTCTATGAGGGTAAAGATCAGACTCTGGAGCCGGTCGGTTGCCCTGAGTACCTGGGGAGCAGTGGGAAGACAGTCTGGGACTTGGTGTCACCCTTTTTTTGTTTCAATCGTTTTTATTGGAATTTCAAAAATTTTGCATGTTACAATAAAGATGCATTGCAGTAACATTAATAATATTTGAGTTACATTTGAGTTATTTCAAACATAATAACAGTACATTGACATAAAACTTGTCAATACATAACCCCACTGGATCTGATGGTCGCCTTCCACATCTGGAACCCACCTTTGAATACAATATCATAAGCTTTAATCAGAACAAAAGCCTTACAAATCTGGTAAATAACAGAAATTAACAGAAAAGGTCTCCACCCCCTTCTCTTGTTACCAAAGTGTATATTTATGCTAGGTGAGTGTAGACAGTCCCAAGCGCGAAGTAGATGCAACTAGAACAGAGCACAACATGCACACGTACCACGCATACTTATCCCACACATCCTGTCATGAGCCCTTTTTGCAATAAGGGGAGTCTATCCACAGTTGCCACTTTCTCATGGATTTTTGGTATGAACCATTACCCAGGGCAATGATTTTTTTATAGGCAAAAGTGGTGTTTATTTCGGATATCAGATCCTCTATTTTAGGCACTTCTTGAGATTTCCATCTCCGCAGTAGCAACAGTTTAGCTAAAACACAGAATTTGCATATCAATTTTCTGTCTTCTGCTGGGAAATCACTAATCCCTATTAAAAGGAACGCAAGTTGCGGTGTCCATCTAAACCGTTGCGGAAGTACCAGTCCCAGCAGTTCCCCACAAGCTTTCCAGTATCCCTTAATCAATGGACACTGCCAAAGAATGTGGAAAAGTGTCCCCCCGCATCCACAACCCCTCCAACACTCACCAGACACTCCTGGGTACATGTATTTTAAAGTTTCCGGTGTATAGTACCAGTGCAAAATCGTTTTTAGAGCTGATTCAACATGGGTGGAACAATGTAGATGAGAGTGGATTGCTTTAATAGTCTTCTGCCAATCACTATCTGATATATGAATGTTCAGAGATCTCTCCCACTTACGCATGGGGTGAGATTTCTTGAATTGTACTGGCTGGAGTAATTCTTCATATAGCAATTTAAGCCCTTTGGTGTTAGTGGACAAATAAATCATACCCACTTGATTGTAGCTTAAGTTAGTTGGGCGTAGTGTTTGCAGCAGGTGCCTAATTTGGAGGTATTTAAAAAATTCAGACTTTGGAAGATTGAATTGTTCCTTCAAAGATTGAAAGGACTGTAGCCTCCCATTCTCATACAACATCTCCACTCTATCTGTATCTCCCAGGTGCCAATTGGATAAATCAGTATGAGGAAGCAAAGCTCTAACCATAGAAAAGGGTAGAGAAGTCAATACTGACTTGCTCCCCTCGTTAGCAATGCTGTGCAATTATTTCCAGGCTGCTATGGACGCCCTAATTACTGGGGTAAAATTGCTTGGAATCGGGACATCCCAAAAGGGTAGGTGTAGTAGGTCTGTCAGAGTAAAAGGCACTGCTTGAGTTTTTTCCATCTGCACCCATGGAATCTCCACCTTTCCCTGCACCCAATTTCTAAGCATAGAAACCAAAGAGGTTAAGTAATACAGTTTCATATCCGGTACTGCAAGACCCCCCATTCTGCGAGTCCTCTGGATGATGCTTCTAGCTACTCTCGTTTTTTTATTCTTCCAAATATATTTAGACATCATACTCTGCACCTTATTGAAGAAACTGTTCAGTAACAGGATTGGGACAGTGCGGTACATATAGAGGAAACGGGGGAGGATAAACATCTTAAAAGCTGCAATTCTGCCTAGCCATGACGTTTCATGTTTATGAAAGTTTTCCAGATCTTTACCAATCTCCAGAAGCAGAGATTCATAATTGAGCGTATATAGCTTTGACAGAGAAGGAGTCATGTTAGTGCCCAAGTATTTTATGCTCTCCTTGCACCAGTCAAAATCCCATGTCTCACGAAAGGACCTAGTTAAGGTTTCCGGGATATGAATTGGGAGTGCCTGTGTCTTGGAAGAATTAAGATGATAATACGATAAATCACCATAGGTTTTTATCTGGTTCATAACCGCTTGCAGTGATACCTCTGGTCTTGTCAGTGACAAAAGAACATCATCTGCGTATAGTGAAATTTTATGTTCCTGACTCCCAATTCCTACTCCAGAGACCCGGGGATCTAACCTGATTGCTTGAGCTAATGGTTCCATGGCAATTATAAAAATTAATGGGGACAGTGGGCAACCCTGTCTGCTGCCGTTTGTCAGTTCAAACGCCTCCGACAGAGCCCCATTAACATATATGCTGGACGTAGGGCTACTATATAGAGCCTCTATTGCAAGCATGATAGGACCTCTGAAACCCATAGTTGTAAGCACCGAAACGACCATCTAATCCTGTCGAACGCCTTTTCGGCGTCCAGAGGCCAGGACCAAGAGGGGACTCCTCCTCTGTGTGATCTGATGAAAAATACCCAACATTCTCCTAGTGTTAAAATAGGACTGACGGGATGGAACAAAAACAGTTTGGTCCGTATTTATTATGGATGGAAGTATCGTGGCTAACCGAAGAGCCAAAAGTTTAGCGTATATTTTTACGTCTTGATTCAGCAAAGATATGGGCCTAAAATTTTGGGGCCTGTCAGAGGGTTTACCTGGTTTAGGCAGGGTAATAATTGTAGCCTGTAAGTTTTCTTTAGGAAAGGCTCCAGAGGATAATGCGGTCTGGCAAAAATCCCGCAAAAAGGGACTCAGTATGTGTGAAAACCATTTATAGTAATGACTAGCAAACCCATCCGGGCCTGGTGCCTTATCCCTGGGCAAGGAGGTTATCACCTTCTCTATTTCCTCGGTTGTTATTTGGGCATTGAGGGCCTGGAGTCGTACACTCGTTAGAGTTGACGGATAAGTACCTCAGCTCTTTAAACTTGCCAACCCTGACAGGTTTGGGGGAGTTGGTATTGTTTCTTTAAGGTTGTACAGGTCATGGTAGTAGGACTGGAAACCCTCTGCAATGTCCGACGGCGAGTATAGCTTGGTTTGTGTCTTGGGATGTAGGAGATATGGAATTCTGCTCTTTACCCGTTTTGCCTTAAGATTAGCTGCCAAAAGTTTGCCTGCTTTATTCCCCTGGGAGTAATAGCGAGCTTTATTTTTACTAAGCCCTTTCTCATATGACTCTAACATGTGATTCCTCAGATCCTGTCTTATTTGTTTTAAAGCCTCTGCCGTTGAGGGTGAGGGACTTAATTTATTGTTATCCTCCATTTGCTTTAGCTTGGCTAGCAATTGCGATGTGGCCTCCTTCAGTTTCCTCTTTCGCACCGCACCTTGTTGTATAAATGACCCTCTGATGTATGCTTTATCGGCATTCCATAGAACTACGGGGTTAGTAGAGTCTATTTTGTTAAGGTGAAAGAATTCTTTCAGGTCTGATTCAATGCGCTGACCATGCCTTGGACAAGATAGCAGTATCGGATTACTCCTCCAAAGATACTTTGGTGAGCAGTTATTGTCCTCTGCCAGCGTCATGGTAATAGCAGCATGATCTCCGTATCCACCACCTTAGACAATGCTATCCTGTCGGTAAGAAACATATCAATGCGAGAGTAAACATTGTGAACCCCTGAGTGGAAAGTAAAATCTTTAACTGACGGATGCTGGATCCTCCATATATCATATACCTCAGCCTTCCACACATCCTCCGCTAGAGCTGGGACGTTCCTCCCGCTATATGAGGAGGTGTCCATTTCAGGATCTGCAGTGATGTTAAAGTCGCCAAACATTATCAGTTGACCCCTCTTTTTCTTATTGATCAGTTTCATTACTCTATGGAAGAAACCTTTTTGTCCCGCGTTGGGTGCGTATATAGATAACAGAGTGACGGTTACATTATTTAAAGTGCAAACCACTATTACGTATCTTCCTGTGGGGTCACTAATACTTTCAATCAGTGTGAACGCCAGCGTGTTCTTTATGGCTATCAAAACCCCTCTGGTTTTAGAGTCAGAGTGAGCTTGGAATATATGGGGGAATTGTGCATGCTGTACCCTGTGGGCATCCTTGGTTACTATATGGGTTTCCTGTGCTCCCAGGACATCACATTTAAGAATTTTGGCCTCTCTCCATAAGTGTGATCTGCACATAGGACTGTTCAACCCATTCACATTGAGACTAGCAAATACAATTACCATAATAAAGCAACTTGAAACGAAAAGCAAAAAGGTCGCACATTAACCAGTAAAGAAGGTGCAGGATGCCTACCAGCCAGCACGTCCGCAACCATATTATGAAGGTGGTGGAATATTGTACAGGCATACTTGTGGCACCAGTCATGACTTGTGCATCAAATACCAGTAGTAAAACATAATAACATAGGATTAAAAGCATGAATACTTGAAGGTGTGTTCACAAGAACCAACAGGCTCTCCAACACCAAAGAACTTGGGGAATTAAAGTCCCGTCTGAAGCCTAGGTTTGTTACTCATATCGATAGACACTCAAACCTATCTCGTAGGCAATAACAGCCTTGGTTGTCCCCCGATGAACCATCTTCCTCTATTCAGCGGGCTACGTCCCAATCCTTTGGAATCTTGTCAGGAGGGGCTCGGCGGTGCTCCTTCGGTAATTCAATTGGAATGTCCCAGCTTTGCAGCACCTTTCTACCCTCTTCTACAGATTTGATTATGTGCAGGTCCCCCAAGTGGGGTATCATAAGGCATACCGGGAACCCCCATCTGTACTGTATCTTTGCTGCTTGCAAGGCTGATGTAATGGGGAGTAGGGCCCTCCGGAGCCTAAGTGTAGCAGCTGATAGATCCGCATATATCGACACTTTATGGTATGGAGCGTGCAGTCCACCATTTTGTCTGGCAAAGGACATCAGTTGCTCCTTAGTTGAGTAGAAATGAACCCTGGCAAGAACATCTCTGGGGATATTTTCCTCCAAGTGTCTGGGGCGAGGGACTCTGTGAGCCCGATCAATTTCTAAGTCTCTGTCGCTGCAATGAGGCAGCGCACTTTTAATTAGCGCTTTCACATAAGAAGGGATATCCTTGGCTGCCACAGCCTTTGGAATGCCTCGCAGCTTTATGTTGTTGCGCCTGCTGTGATCTTCCAAATCCGCCATCTTGTTTTTGATTGCCTCCACCTCTGCTTCTAAGGCATAATGGGCGTCAATGAGGTCATTATGAGAGCCCGCGAACTCTCCAAATTTGCGCTCTAGGTGGTCTGTTCTGTCCCCAATGTCCTCCACCTCCCTCCGCAATGGAGCCACTAAGGAGCACATGTCATGTAAAAGAGAGCGCCTCTGGATTAAAAGCATGTCTCTCATAATAGTGTCAGTCAGGGCCATATTATTAACTGGTAACGCCAGAATTTCTGCCTCACCCGTGTCCTGTGGGCCCCCTTGTGCTCCCAGAGTACCTGCAGTGGTAACATCTGTCTCGGAGTATGTGGAGGGTCCGCTGATCCTGCTGCCATCTCTCTCCCGGCATCTTGGATCGAAGCTGCCGCATCACTCACTTCCTCTTGGCTGGCTTCTAAACTGTCCTCATCTGGCGCCTGTCTCGGGGAGGCCCATACCTCCGACCCCTTCTTAGAGTCTAGGCAAGTAGTTGATTGCAGGCCTTCCGTATGCTCACGTATCATGGTATTTCTGTCTCGGCGCCATCTTGAGACCTTCCCGCTTCTCTTGTAAAGTAAAATTTCGTCAGTTGCGGGTGCTTCATTGTTTTCTTTTTGCGACCCGACATGCTCCGGTAAGGTTCCTCCACTTTTGGGTGGTTCACCGTGGATTTAGTCGCTGGTTTGTAGTGCTATCTCCGGAGCTGAAGCACACCACATCCGCGCGCCTCGGCAGCCAGACCACGCCCCCCTTGGTGTCACCCTTATTTGGCAAGGGGTACCATCTTTATGTGGACAATTTCTACACAAGTGTGCCCCTCTTCAGGCATTTGTTTTTAGAACAGATTGGCTGCTGTGGCACCGCGCCACCTAGTCGCCGGGGCTTCCCCTAACAGCTCGTTACCACCCGTCTTGCAAGGGGGGAGAGGGCTGCCTTGTGTAACGAAGAACTGCTTGCGGTGAAATGGAGAGACAAGAGTGACGTTTACATGCTCTCCTCCATTCACGCAGACACGACAATCGAAATTGAACGAGCAACCAGTGTCATTGAAAAGCCCCTCTATGTCCACAACTATAATTTGCTCATGGGAGGGGTGGACTTCAATGACCAGTTGTTGGCTCCTTATTTACTTTCCTGCAGGACCAGATGCTGGTATAAGAAGGTGTCTGTATATTTAATTCAATTGGCTGTCTATAATACAGGGTGGGCCATTTATATGGATACACCTTAATAAAATGGGAATGGTTGGTGATATTAACTTCCTGTTTGTGGCACATTAGTATATGTGAGGGGGGAAACTTTTCAAGATGGGTGGTGACCATGGCGGCCATTTTGAAGTTGGCCATTTTAAATCCAACTTTTGTTTATTCAATAAGAAGAGGGTCATGTGACACATCAAACTTATTGGGAATTTCACAAGAAAAACAATGGTGTGCTTGGTTTTAACGTAACTTTATTCTTTCATGAGTTATTTACAAGTTTCTGACCACTTAAAAGTGTGTTCAATGTACTGCCCATTGTGTTGGATTGTCAATGCAACCCTCTTCTCCCACTCCTCACACACTGATAGCAACACTGCAGGAGAAATGCTAGCACAGGCTTCCAGTATCCGTAGTTTCAGGTGCTGCACATCTGGTATCTTCACAGCATAGACGATTGCCTTCAGATGATACGAGATGTGCAGCACCTGAAACTACGGATACTGGAAGCCCGGCAATGATTTATCCATCCACATCGATTGATGTGAATGGAGAAATCGGGTTTGCCAGGGCATACGAGCTAAGTGGGTTTGGATGTTGGCCGGAGCTCCTATGTCCTGGCAGACGCCTTTCCCGTCCTTTTATTTTTTGCACATTTTTTGGCAGAGATTTTTTCATCCATATTGATTGATGTGAATGAAGAAATCTGTGCCGTTCATTTTTTCTTACAGCCCAGAGGCTGAACGGAAAAAAAATATCTCATTACCCGTATGCTCAATATAAGGAGAATAGCAGAAACTCCTAATGCTGGCCATACATGTAATGATTGTGGAGACCCTCAAATGCCAGGGCAGTACAAACACCCCACAAATGCCCCCATTTTGGAAAGAAGACACCCCAAGGTATTCGCCGAGGGGCATATTGAGTCCATGAAAGATTGAACTTTTTGTCACAAGTTAGCGGAAAGGGAGACTTTGTAAAAAAAAACAAAATAAATCTATTTCCGCTAACTTGTGCCCAAAAAAGAAATCATCTATGAACTCGCCATGCCCCTCACGGAATACCTTGGGGTGTTTTATTTCTAAAATGGGGTCACTTGTGGGGTATTTATACTGCCCTGGCATTTTAGGGGACCTAAAGCGTGAGAAGTAATTTGGAATCCAAATGCGTAAAAAATGCCCTGTGAAATCGTAAAGATTCTCATTGGAATTTTGACCCCTTTGCGCACCTAGGCTGCAAAAAAGTGTCACACATGTGGTATCGCCGTACTCAGGAGAAGTAGGGCAATGTGTTTTGGGGTGTATTTTTACATATACTCATGCTAGGTGACAGAAATATCTCTGTAAATGACAACTTTTAAAAAAAATTTATACAAAGTTGTCAATTTACAGAGATATTCCTCTCACCCAGCATGGGTATATGTAAAAATACACCCCAAAACACATTGCCCTACTTTTCCTGAGTACGGCGATACCACATGTGTGACACTTTTTTGCAGCCTAGGTGCGTAAAGGGGCCGAAAGTCCAACAAGTACATTTAGGCTTTACAGGGTTGCTCACAATTTAGCCCCGCCCAAAATGCCAGAACAGTAAACACACCCCACAAATGACCCCATTTCGGAAAGTAGACACCCCAAGGTATTCGCTGAGGGGCATATTGAGTCCATGAAAGACTGAACTTTTTGTCACAAGTTAGCGGAAAGGGAGACTTTGTGAGAAAAAACAACAAAAAATATAAATTTCCGCTAACTTGTGCCAAAAGAAAAAAACTTCTATGAACTCACCATGCCCCTCATGGAATACCTTGGGGTGTTTTCTTTCCAAAATGGGGTCACTTGTGGGGTATTTATACTGCCCTGGCATTTTAGGCGCCCTAAAGCATGAGAAGAAGTCTGAAATCCAAATGCCTAAAAATGCCCTCCTAAAAGGTACTCATTGGAATTTGGGCCCCTTTGCACACCTAGGCTGCAAAAAAGTGTCACACATGTGGTATCGCCGTATACTCAGGAGAAGTTGGGAAATGTGTTTTGGGGTGTCTTTTTACATATACCCATGCTGGGTGAGAGAAATATCTCCTTAAAATGACAACTTTGTATAAAAAAAACGGGAAAAGTTGACTTTTAGAGAGATATTTCTCTCACCCAGCATGGGTATATGTAAAAATACACCCCAAAACACATTGCCCTACGTCTTCTGAGTACGGCGATACCACATGTGTGACACTTTTTTGCAGCCTAGGTGCCCAAAGGGGCCCAAATTCTAAAGAGCACCTTTAGGATTTCACAGGGCATTTTTTAGGCATTTGGATTCCAGACTTCTTCTCACGCTTTATCTCCCCTAAAATGCCAGGGCAGTATAACTACCCCACAAGTGACCCCATTTTGGAAGGAAGACACCCCAAGGTATTTCGTGATGGGCATAGTGAGTTCATGGAAGTTTTTATTTTTTGTCACAAGTTAGTGGAATATGAGACTTTGTAAGAAAAAATAATCATCATCATATTCCGCTAACTTGTGACAAAAAATAAAAACTTCTATGAACTCACTATGCCCATCATTGAATACCTTAGGGTGTCTACTTTCCGAAATGGGGTCATTTGTGGGGTGTTTTTACTGTCTGGGCATTGTAGAACCTCAGGAAACATGACAGGTGCTCAGAAAGTCAGAGCTGCTTCAAAATGCGGAAATTCACATTTTTGTACCATAGTTTGTAAACGCTATAACTTTTGCGCAAACCAATAAATATACACTTATTGCATTTTTTTTATCAAAGACATGTAGAACAATAAATTTAGAGAAAAATTTATATAGAAATGTAGTTTTTAAAAAAAAAAATTACAACTGAAAGTGAAAAATGTCATTTTTTTGCAAAAATTTCGGTCAATTTCGATTAATAACAAAAAAAGTAAAAATGTCAGCAGCAATGATGAAATACCACCAAATAAAAGCTCTATTAATGAGAAGAAAAGGACATAAAATTCATTTGGGTGGTAAGTTGTATGACCGCGCAATAAACCGTGAAAATAGTGTAGTGCAGAATTGTAAAAAGTGGTCTGGTCATTAAGGGGATTTAAGCTAGGGGAGCTGAGGTGGTTAAGGGGTTGATCATACCCAGTGTCACCCTTACCCAGTCCCCTGCCCCCCCTTAAATTAAGGGTGACAGACACAAATGCTTAGTTTGTCATGTCATCACTCACAGATGTTATCCTCCGCTACCCTGCGTACTGTAAGACACGTATATTCTGGTTTTAAAAACGTAGATAAAAAAATTATAATAATTTGAACTGTGTGGAGATGAAACAACACAGATTTTTGCCTACTATGTCACGTTATCACTCACAGATGTTATCCTCCACTACCCTGCGTATTGTAAGACACATGTATGCTATTGTCCTAAAGTTTAACCAAACAAAAAACTTAGCTATTTGGACATGCCCTGACACAGAGTTTGGACTAGTATTTTAGGTGTTTTCACTAAGAATTCAAATGCTACATCTATCCTCTGGATGGTAAAACACATGTTGTACAGTTTTGGACTCATCCCCTCATCCCTACCCCCAATAATGTGTTTGTGCTAAAATTGAAAAAAAATAATGAAATAAATATCCTTGCAGGTAGCTGCTTTTGAGTTTTGCAGCAGCTGCAGTTGTGCTGGGAGGCATACCCAGCCCTAGCTCCTCACTTCTCACTCCTTGGCTGACAGCTTTCCCTACCTGTGTCTATTCTACACAATTCTTTTTCTTTGTAGTTCTAGCCTTTCCCTTCAAGGTCTCTGACAGTAAGATAGAAGCTTAATTGTGATTTTTGACTGTCCCTAAGATTGTTTTTCTGTCAGACACTGTAAGATCTATTTACGCCCATTCACCGCCAAACACAGAATGACGTTCTGATTATTTTGCAAGGGCAAACCCTGCCCGCTGCATCATTGATTGGCTCTTCCAGACTATCTGTCGGCCTGTGAGCCAATCAGGACAAGCCCTCCCCTCCACTTCCTGACGACATGTGCAGTAAAATTGCCGTTGTACTGCATTCGTCTGAAATAAACCTGAAAGGTTTGGGTTCCTCTGCTGTCCAAAATTTTGCAAAGTTTATAATGAACCTGTCATCTTACGAACTGGTTTGCCCATTTCTAATTGTCCTCATTCTCCCAGTTTCTTTTGTGGCAGCCAGACTGCATCCACATGCAGTACAGTGTCCTTGTCATCATCATCTTCAGTTACTGCTTCTCCTACTCCTCTCCATCATCATCCATCAATAATGACATATGTGGACAGGATACAGGTCCTTGTGCCCAGAAATCCACTGATGTGCAAGCTTAAAGAGGACTGTTACGGATATCTTACACTCCAGCTGAGTAAATCCGTACAGCGTCTCCCGAAAACCAAGTAAATCCGAAGGTGTTGTGAATATATAGCTCCCAATCCCCCACAAGCAGGAGCCAAGATTTCAGGAAGGGGGTAAAAACGATCAACTTTATTGATGGCCACAGCTCAGCCTTTTATCAAGTCCTTCAGCAAGGGTTACTCCCACGGGGCCCTTGTGGGGAACAGGCACACAAAATACAGTGACCAATCAATATACAGTAAGATATAACACACTCCCACATGAACAGTAAAATCTCTCCTCTCTACCCTGGAGATAATTGGATAAAGGGGCGGGACATGGTTCCATGCCGTTGATGACCCAGACCATTGTGTTTGCTAAGTGCATCACAGGCAATATCCATTGTGTTTATGGATTGTGTCACTGGCAATATCCATTGTGTTCGCTAATGTCCATTGTGTTCGCTAACTGCGTCACAGGCAGATGAGGTGGTTTGTGTACATTTAAAGGGCGAAATAGGATTAATTATATGTACAGCAGACGAAATACAAGAGTCTGGACATTCCTAAAACAGGGGTTTTGTCACATAGCTCCCCCTTAGTTCCATGGGACGGCATACCCGCCTAGACCCCAACGGGTTGGCTTGGGCATGCCCGAGGAGCAGTTGGCAAAGGGTCCAGTTCTGTTTGGCGAGTTAACCCGTCTGCATTGGCATTCTGTTTCCCTGGTCTGTATTGCACAGTGAAATTATAAGGCTGCAGTGCCAGGCTCATCTCAATAGTCTGGGGTTGTCTCCTGCCACCCGATTGAGCCAAATCAGGGGGTTGTGATCAGTCATAACAGTGAAGGAGCGCCCGTATAAATAAGGTTGTAGTTTCTTGAGGGTCCAAACGAGGGCAAGGCACTCCTTCTCCACAGTGGAATAACTGACTTCCCTGGGTATCAGTTTTCTGCTCAGGTACACCACTGGGTGCTCCATGCCCTCCTCCCCGACCTGACTTAATACGGCTCCCAATCCAAACATTGAGGCATCTGTATGGACGAGAAATTTTTTAGAATGATCTGGTGCCGCTAATACAGGTGCCTCGCTGAGGGCCATTTTTAACTTTTGAAAGGAGTCCGCACACTCTGGGGTCCATACAACTTGCTTGGGGAGAGACTTTTTGGTGAGGTCTGTGAGGGGCTTAGCTATAGTGCTGTAATCCTGTATAAACTTCCGGTAATACCCAGCGGTCCCCAAAAATGCCATAACTTGTGTTTTGGTGCGGGGCTCGGGCCACTGGGCCTCTACTTTGGCAGGTTCGGGTCTTTGTTTCCCGGAGTCCACTCGGTGGCCTAGGTACTGCACCTTTGCCATCCCTACATGACACTTGTCCGGTTTTAAGGTTAGGCCGGCAGTCTGAATTCTCTTGAGCACCACAGACACGTGCTCCAGGTGGGCCTCCCATGTGCAACTGAAGATGGCTATATCATCTAGATATGCACATGCAAAGTCCTGAAGTCCCTCTAAGAGCCGATCAGCCATCCTCTGAAAAGTAGCCGGGGCATTCTTCATCCCAAATGGCATGACCTTAAACTGGTACAGGCCAAATGGGGTGACGAAGGCTGACTTGGGGATGGCCTCCGGCTCCAAAGGGATCTGCCAATATCCCTTGCACAGATCTATAGTGGTCAAGTAACTCCCTTTTGCCATCCGGTCTAACAATTCGTCTACCCTGGGCATGGGGTAGGCATCGGTGACTGGCCGGTCATTGAGCCTCTGTGGACTGCCAGTGTCGTGTACCCTGGAACGGCAGAGAATATACCGCTAAATTTCCTTAGCAATTGGGAGGCTTGCTGTCTTTCCTCGTGGTTTAAGTTTTCTCCCAGAATTACTTGTTCTACCCCGACGCGGCTGGCTGCTAGCATATCAGGTAAGGGGATGCCCTCGCTATCTTCGACGGCTGGGGCGCATAGTGCGGATATCTCCTCGGCCCTTTCTAAGTATGGCTTGAGCATGTTCACATGAAAGAATCTTCTGATCAGTTCATTTGAAAAGCTCACTACCACATAGGTGGTATCACTGATCCGGGCTGCTATCTTGTAAGAACCCTGCCAGGCGGCCTGTAATTTGTCTGTTTTGGTGGGCCTCAAGGCTAGTACTTTTTGGTTGAGTTCAAATGCTCGGTCTCTTGCGTCCTTATCATACCACTGTTTCTGACGCTTTTGGGCCGACTGCAAGTTTTCCTGAACCGTGTCGGTTAGGGTATGCAGCCGGTCCTTCAGCTCCAGAACGTAGGGCACAATAGGGGTTCCTGCCTCTCCCACATCTCCCTCCCAATGTTCCCAAACCAGGTCCAGGGGTCCCCGTACCCTTCTCCCATACAGTAATTCGAAGGGAGAAAAGCCGGTGGACTCCTGGGGCAGTTCCCAATACGCGAATAATAAGTGGGAAAGGAAAGCTTCCCAATTACAGCAGGTCTCTAGCATCTGTTTCAGCGTGCCATTGAATCGTTCACAGAGGCCGTTCGTCTGGGGGTGATAAGGAGAGCTCAGGATAGGTTTTACCCCACAGCTCTGCCAGAGCTGCTGGGTAATGGCTGCCGTGAACTGTGTCCCTTGGTCGGACACAATCTTCCGGGGAAATCCCACCCTGGTAAAGACCTTGACCAGGGCCTCTACTACAGTCTCAGCCTGAATATTAGAGAGGGCCACTGCCTCCGGGTACCTAGTGGCATAATCTACTATAGTGAGGATATACCTCTTGCCCATGGCACTAGGTTTGCTAAGGGGTCCCACTAGGTCTACCGAAAAAGGGTTCTCCCATTATGGGGAGGGGTTGTAGCTTAGCCCGGAGGTGGTCACCTCTCTTTCCTACCCGCTGACATACCTCGCAGGTCCTACAGTACCGGTCTATGTCCTGTGTGATTCTGGGCCAAAAGAAGTTCTGAGTCAATCTATTTCGGGTTTTCTTTATCCCTAAATGTCCAGCTAGGGGAATGTCGTGGCTAATCCGCAACAGATCGGTTCGGTATTTGCGGGGTACTATTAGTTGTTTTTTGGTCACTTGGTTGGCCCCCTGTCCGATCCCATCTGTCACCCTGTATAACCGTCCTTTGTCCCATTGAAACCTGGCCTGGTCTGTGTCTACCCGGGGTTTCTCTACGGCTCTGCGGTAACCTGCTAGGGTAGGGTCTTCCCTCTGTTCCTTCTCAAAATCTTGGGGGGTGTCCCAGTACATAGTGGGGTTTAAGGCAAGGGTCGGGACATCAATTCCTACCTGGGGTTCCCGAGAGCATGCGGTCTCCGTGGCCCGGGTCTGCTGCCGAGTAGTCACCGGTAAAGCTCCCCCCTGGGCTGGCGTAACAAACTGGGAGGTCATACATCCCAAGTCATTCTCCAGCAGCACTTCGGCCGGCAGGTCAGCCATAATCCCCACCTCCAGTGATTTAGCTCCCGTACCCCAGTTAATATGAACCCGGACTGTTGGTATCTTATGGAGGGCCCCTCCAGCTACTCGGACTGCTACGGTGCGTCCAGTGTGTTGGGACGGCTTGACCCGGTGAGGTTGGTCCAGGGTGATGGTGGCTCCGCTGTCTCTCAGGCTCCTAGCCTCCTGTCCATTAGGACGGACTGGTGGTGATGTGCACAGTTGTCTCCAGCGGCCTGTACGGGGTTGACCTCGTGCAGTACGGACCATTGCTCGGTGGGTTCTGGGGGTGAATACACTGCATAACTCCCTTGGGTAGCTTTACTGTAGTCCTCCTGGACGCAATGTGCTGCGGCTCGGTGCAGTGGTGCTGGTTGTCGCCCCCCTTGGTTAGACGTGTGCTGTGGGCAGTTGGGTTTGATGTGTCCTATTTGGTTACACCCATAGCAAATTAGTGGTGGCCTCCGTGCTCCCTGATTGCTTGGTGTGGTGTGGGACGCATTGGGCCTGGCCTGTGTCGTGGATGTTGGGGTGTAGGTGGGGGTACGCTGGACCGCCGGTGCTCTACTACTCTCCATAGTCCTGCTATCATGGTGTTCATCAGCCAGTCTAGCAGCCTCTTCCACCATCCGAGGCTTGCGGTCACGAACCCAGTCTCTAATATCTGGCGGAGCAAAATCAAAAAACTGCTCCAGCAGTAAAAACTGTAAGGCATCTGCCAACGTGGTCGCCTGGCACCCCTACATCCAGTTGCCGGCAGCGCGGTGCATACGGAAGGCCCACTCGGTAAAAGTGTCTCTGCCCGTTTTCCTGAGGGCCCTGAACTTTTTCCTATATACTTCTGGCGTGACCGCATAGCGGGCCAGCAATATTTCTTTTACCTTGTCATAGTTCTTGACCTCTTCATCCGGCACCGCTCTGTAGGCTTCTGTAGCTTACTGCTCAATAGTGCAGCCCGGCAATCTCTCTCCAGGTTCTCCAATGCACATTGTCGTTCGAAATCCTGCAAATAGCTGTCTATATCCATTTCGCCATCTGTAAAGGCTTTAAATGCAGCATAATTAATCTTACGTGCCTGTCCATTAGCAGCTCTCTGTAGTGCCATTACATCCCATTGTTGTGTTGCAGTAGCTTGTATTCTTGCGCTTTGTGCTTGCGTTGCTTGCGCCATTATTTGGGTGATCGTCTCTTGTGATGGGTTGGGCCCCAAAATGCTAAGCCTCCATCTTACGTCCTTTTGAAATTCTGTTTCTTCTGGGATCTCCATGGTAGCGTCGCTGGTTCTGTCACTCTCTAGCAATTCGGCAATTATCGTGGCTTTCGGCTTGTCACTTGCCACTTTAATGTCGTTCGTTTGAGTCGTTCGTATCTGTGGGCCATTCACTCCTTCTTTTGGTTCAATATATCCATTTGGGAGAAAATCCCGCTGCTTGCCACCAGTGTTATGGATATCTTACACTCAGCTGAGTAAATCCGTACAGCGTCTCCCGAAAACCAAGTCCGAAGATGTTGTGAATATATAGCTCCCAATCCCCCACAAACATGAGCCAAGACTTCAGGAAGGGGGTAAAAACGATCAACTTTATTGATGGCCACAGCTCAGCCTTTTATCAAGTCCTCCAGCAAGGGTTTCTCCCACAGGGCCCTTGTGGGGAACAGGCACACAAAATACAGTGACCAATCAATATACTGTAAGATATAACACACTTCCACATGAACAGTAAAATCTCTCCTCTCTATCCTGGAGATAATTGGATAAAGGGGCCGGACATGGTTCCATGCGGTCGAAGACCCAGACCATTGTGTTTGCTAAATGCATCACAGGCAATATCCATTGTGTTTGTGGATTGCGTCACTGGCAATATCCATTGTGTTCGCTAATGTCCATTGTGTTCGCTAAATGCGTCACAGGCAGATGAGGTGGTTTGTGTACATTTGAAGGGCGAAATAGGATTAATTACATGAACAGAAGATGAAATACAAGAGTCTGGACATTCCTAAAACAGGGGTTTTGTTACAAGGACCTTTCATGGGATTATGGGTTACAAACTGGTATGCTTACCAGATAGGGCGGCCATTACAGATGCCAGCACTTTTTTTTCTAAAATACACCTCCGTTCCAGTGCTGTGTCCCCTGCTGTATTTGACGCCTCATATGTTAATTTAGAGTATCGGTACAGGGAGGAGGAGACGGCAGGGTTTCTCAGTGGGCGTCTCCTTCTACCTGGCTGTAGCGCGGTCCAATTACAGTGGGGAGCGTCACAGCCAGGGAGAAAAAACTGCTGATAGCACAGGCAAAGCACTGAATGTAGGCAGGCTATTATAGCTAAATGATAAAGTACATGGAATATATACTATATTGGACTGCAGTATTCAGGGTAAATTGCCATGTTGGCATTTTTGCGATAAATCAGTGGGTTCTAAGGTTGCAGTTTGGGCACTTGGTCTCCAAAAGCTTCACCATCACTGGCCTAGGCTGTGGCACAATAATGCGTTCTAATGGTCCAACAGAAGACAACACCATTTGGAGCTGACTTTGGAGACAGTGACTTGCCATTGGGATCTATTTCTTATAGAATGATGCAAAAATAACCTAATAATCCTTATTGATTATACAGTGTGAGACATGAAAACTAGAAGTGTGTAGTTTGTACAGGAGAAAGCATAAGATTGAACACTTTTCTGTTACAGGAGATGCTGGAAGTGGTTTCCGGTTGTGGCTACGGAAAGTGTGCTTATTATGTTTAGGAATACCTTCTGCAACACCACATATTCCATATTCTGGACATGAATTTCCATTTGCTCTTTCAACCCTACCCTTCAGGTAACCTCTCAGGCCACAACCCTTTCCTCACAATTTGTTCTTTTGGGAACACTGAATGAGCTTGGAACAGGGACGTAATTGATGCATGGGAAGTCACCCCATCTTTCAGAAGGAAACAATGCTCATCCTTGTGCATAGAATACTTTGAATATGTCCATGGGCACGACTGTGTTCATGTTTTAATCAAAATATTGGATCCACAATGTTCGGAACCATAGCTTTGTATCAATTGGTAAAGATACACAGTGCAGTAGGACTTCCAATGCAAGTAGTATTAAACAGTTTTTATTTCTCTTCCAGGTCACAATTATTTATTCATTTTAGAATACATCTTATTTTGTTATTTTTCTGTATTTTAATTGTTTAATCATGCCTATCAATCAGTTAACCTCCTCCTTTAACTGTCCATCAAATTTCTTTTTAATGCCTAGTCTACCGTACTTACCATGTTTGCGAGTGAACCTGAGGAAGGGGATGTTACATCCCCGAAACGTGTAGAGAAATAAAAACTGTTTGATACTACATGTATTGGAAGTTCTGCAGCACTGCGTATCTTTGCTAACTTCTGTATCTGCCACTCTCAGACTAGAGAAAGGACCTCAGCTAACGCCATGCACCAGCGAACCCAACTTCTTCTTATTTATGCCTGGAAGGTGCCCTGCTCTTAGCTCAACACAGAAAGGTGAGCAGAATCTGTATGTCTGTATTACCCCTCCACTTGACCTCCCTGCACATGAAGCGCGTCTCCTCCTCTCTCTGCAGATTGCACATCAACTGGGCTATTGGTGGATCATAAAGTGGCTTTTGGTGCAGCTAGTGTAAATTTTCTATTTGCTAGTACCTATTGCTTTGTGAATTAACACATCCGGTTAGATGGAAGTGCACTTCATGAGAGATGATGTACTGTAACAGGTGCAATGTCTATCTATGATCACATCCAGATGTCAACTGCAATACTTTGAACACTTCTGTTCACACCAGTGTGGTTTCAGGGACAATTTTTGAATCAATTTCCTCTGACCTTTTATAATCTTCTCCTGGAAACAATGATGGGTGTCCACATATATATCCTATGTTATGCAGTGTCCTGAAACACGCTGCTTAATGTTGTGCTTGTAAATGTGTTTCTCATAAAGTTGCGTAGGGAGGGGGAGGTTCTTGCAAGCCTCCCAGGGCTAACTTCACCCTACACTCAGTGCAGGAAGAAGAAGGTCAGTGTGTCATGTCTGAGGACAAGCTGAAGCTCAGCAGCCATTTTTGTGAGTTATCCAAACTCCATACTTAGTTCCATGTACCAGCCCATAGAAGGGAAAAGATTACAGTATCTCCAGGCTACCCAGAGAGGGAATGAGGATATTGGCGAAGGAAGGTAACTGTCATTTATCAGCCTCCAGCCTCCTTTGCTTTAGGTGGAGAGATTCAAAGCTACAAGCTACCCACATAATTAACCCCTTAGGGACCCATGACGTATCGGTACGGCATGGTTCCCGAGTCCTTAAGGACCCATGATGTACCGGTACGTCATGTGTTGTTCCGATCACCGCCGCCCGGCGGGCGGTGATCGGGACAAGGTGCCTGCTCAAATCATTGAGCAGGCACCTCGGCTTGCGGGTGGGTCCCGTGACCCCCCCGTGTCGGCGATCGCTGCAAACCGCAGGTCAATTTAGACCTGCGGTTTGCGGCTTTTACTTGGTGCGGCGGCGGCGGTGGTGCCATCGGGTCCCCATGGGGCTGTGGGGGGGACCCGATGGCATGGAAGGCAGCGCGATGTCTAAGGAAGGCATCGCGCTGCCTTCCGGTGACGAGCCTGTGAGATCCAGCTTCCTGGATCTCACAGGCCGGAAGCTGTATGAGTAATACACACTGTATTACTCATACAGCCAATGCATTCCAATACAGAAGTATTGGAATACATTGTAAAGGATTAGACCCCCAAAAGTTCAAGTCCCAAAGTGGGACAAAAAAGAAAGTGAAAAAAAAGTAAAAAAAAAAAAGTTTTCCCCCAAAAAAATTAAAAGTTTCAAGTAAAAATAAACAAAAACGTCTTTTTCCCCAAATAAAGGTAAAAAAATTGGTAAAAAATAGGGGCGAAAGAAATAAGTATACATATTAGGTATCGCCGCGTCCGTATCGACCGGCTCTATAAACATAACACATGACCTAACCCCTCAGATGAATACCGTAAAAAATAAAAAATAAAAACTGTGCTTAATAAACCATTTTTTGTCACCTTACATCACAAAAATTACAACAGCAAGCGATCAAAAATAAAAAAATAGTACCAATGTAACCGTCACCTCATCCCGCAAAAAATGAGCAACTACCTGAGACAATCGCCAGAAAAAAAAAAAAAAACTATGGCTCAGAATATGGCGACACTAAAACATCATTTTTTTTGTTTTAAAAAAGCTGTTATTGTGTAAGGCCTCATGCACACGGCCGTCTTCCGCGGCCGAGAGCGGTCCGTGGTAACCCGGCCGGGATTCCTTCTGACAGCAGGAGCGCACGGCGTCATTGGTTGCTATGACGTCGTGCGCTTCATGCCACCCCTGCTGTACAGTGATACACTGGTATAGATCATACCAGTGTATCACTGTACAGCAGCGGCGGCATGAAGCGCACGGCGTCATAGCAACCAATGACGCCGTGCGCTCCTGCTGTCAGAAGGAATCCCGGCCGGGTTACCACGGACCGCTCTCGGCCGCGGAACACGGCCGTGTGCATGAGGCCTAAAACTTACATGAATAAAAAAAAAAGTACACATATTTGGTATCGCCGCTTTCATATCGACCAGCTCTATAAAAATATCACATGACCTAACCCCTCAGATGAACATCGTAAAAAATAAAAAATTAAAACTGTGCTAAATAAACCATTTTTTGTCACCTTACATCACAAAAAGTGTAATAGCAAGCGATCAAAAAGTCATATGCACCCCAAAATAGTGCCAATCAAACTGTCATCTCATCCCGCAAAAAATTAGACCCTACCTAAGATAATCGCCCAAAAACTGAAAAAACTATGGCTCTCAGAATATGGAGACACTAAAACATGATTTTTTTTTTGTTTCAAAAATGATATTATTGTGTAAAACTTACATAAATAAATAAAAAAGTACAAACCGGATTCCAAAAAAGTTGGGACACTAAACAAATTGTGAATAAAAACTGAATGCAATGATGTGGAGATGGCAAATGTCAATATTTTATTTGTAATAGAACGTAGCTGACAGATCAAACGTTTAATCCGAGTAAATGTATCATTTTAAAGGAAAAATACGTTGATTCAAAATTTCACGGTGTCAACAAATCCCAAAAAAGTTGGGACAAGTAGCAATAAGAGGCTGGAAAAAGTAAATTTGAGTATAACGAAGAGCTGGAAGACCAATTAACACTAATTAGGTCAATTGGCAACATGATTGGGTATAAAAAGAGCTTCTCAGAGTGGCAGTGTCTCTCAGAACCCAAGATGGGTAGAGGATAACCAATTCCCACAATGTTGCGCAGAAAGATAGTGGAGCAATATCAGAAAGGTGTTACCCAGCGAAAAATTGCAAAGACTTTGCATCTATCATCATCAACTGTGCATAACATCATCCGAAGATTCAGAGAATCTGGAACAATCTCTGTGTGTAAGGGTCAAGGCCGTAAAACCATACTGGATGCCCGTGATCTCCGGGCCCTTAAACGGCACTGCACCACAAACAGGAATGCTACTGTAAAGGAAATCACAGAATGGGCTCAGGAATACTTCCAGAAACCATTGTCAGTGAACACAATCCACCGTGCCATCCGCCGTTGCCAGCTGAAACTCTACAGTGCAAAGAAGAAGCCATTTCTAAGCAAGATCCACAAGCTCAGGCATTTTCACTGGGCCAGGGATCATTTAAAATGGAGTGTGGCAAAATGGAAGACTGTTCTGTGGTCAGACGAGTCACGATTCGAAGTTCTTTTTGGAAATCTGGGACGCCATGTCATCCGGACCAAAGAGGACAAGGACAACCCAAGTTGTTATCAACGCTCAGTTCAGAAGCCTGCATCTCTGATGGTATGGGGTTGCATGAGCATGTCTGGAAAGGCACCATGAATGCAGAAAAATATATTCAGGTTCTAGAACAACATATGCTCCCATCCAGACGTCATCTCTTTCAGGGAAGACCCTGCATTTTTCAACAAGATAATGCCAGACCACATTCTGCATCAATCACAACATCATGGCTGCGTAGGAGAAGGATCCGGGTACTGAAATGGCCAGTCTGCAGTCCAGATCTTTCACCTATAGAGAATATTTGGCGCATCATAAAGAGGAAGGTGCAACAAAGAAGGCCCAAGACGATTGAACAGTTAGAGGCCTGTATTAGACAAGAATGGGAGAGCATTCCTATTTCTAAACTTGAGAAACTGGTCTCCTCGGTCCCCAGACGTCTGTTGAGTGTTGTAAGAAGAAGGGGAGATGCCACACAGTGGTGAAAATGGCCTTGTCCCAACTTTTTGGGGATTTGTTGACACCATGAAATTCTGATTCAACATATTTTTCCCTTAAAATGGTACATTTTCTCAGTTTAAACTTTTGTTCCGTGATTTATGTTCTATTCTGAATAAAATATTAGAAGTTGGCACCTCCACATCATTGCATTCAGTTTTTATTCTCGATTTGTATAGTGTCCCAACTTTTTTGGAATCCGGTTTGTATACATTTTAGGTATTGCCGCGTCTGTGACAACCTGGTCTATAAAAATATCACATGATCTAACCTGTCAGATGAATGTTGTAAATAACAAAAAATAAAAACAGTGCCAAAACAGCTATTTCTTGTTATTTTGCCTCACAAAAAGTGTAATATAGAGCAACCAAAAATCATATGTACCCTAAACTAGCACCAACAATACTGCCACCCTATCCCGTAGTTTCTAAAACGGGGCCACTTTTTTGGAGTTTCTACTCTAGGGGTGCATCAGGGGGCTTCAAATGGGACATGGTGTCAAAAAAACCAGACAAGCAAAATCTGCCTTCCAAAAACCGTATGGCATTCCTTTCCTTCTGCGCCCTGCCGTGTGCCCGTACAGTAGTTTACGACCACATATGGGGTGTTTCTGTAAACTACAGAATCAGGGCCATAAATATTGAGTTTGGTTTGGCTGTTAACCCTTGCTTTGTAATTGGAAAAAAATTATTAAAATGGAAAATCTGCCAAAAAAGGGAACTTTTGAAGTTGTATCTCTATTTTCCATTAATTCTTGTGGAACACCTAAAGGGTTAACAGAGTTTGTAAAATCAGTTTTGAATAATTTGAGGGGTGTAGTTTATAGAATGGGGTCATTTTTGTGTGGTTTCTATTATGTAAGCCTCGCAAAGTAACTTCAGACCTGAACTGGTCCCTAAAAATTGTTTTTTTGAAAATTTCAGAAAAATTTCAAGATTTGCTTCTAAACTTCTGAGCCTTGTAACATCCCCAAAAAATAAAATATCATTCCCAAAATGATCCAAACATGAAGTAGACATATGGGGAATGTAAAGTAATAACTATTTTTTGAGGTATTACTATGTATTATAGAAGTAGAGAAATTGAAACTTGGAAATTTGTAATTTTTTACACATTTTTGGTAAATTTGGTATTCTTTTATAAATAAAAATTTATTTTTTTGACTTCATTTTACCAGTGTCATGAATTACAATATGTGACGAAAAAACTATCTCAGAATGGCCTGGATAAGTCAAAGCGTTTTAAAGTTATCAGCACTTAAAGTGACACTGGCCAAGTCCAGAAGGTGAAATAGGGCCGAGTCCTTAAGGGGTTAAAGACAAAAGGGCCATTTGTCTGAGTAAAGTATTCCTAGAAGATGATACAGAAGTACAGCATTAGGCCTCCTGCGCACAAACGTGTGCGCCCCGTGGTCGTGCTGCGGCCCGCAATGCACGAACACTGTCCGTGGGGCAGCCACGTCGGATCGCGGACCCATTCACTTTAATGGGTCCGCGATCCGGCCGTTCCGCAAAAAGATAGGACAAGTTCTATCTTTTTGCGGAACGGAAGTACGTGACGAAACCCTATGGAAGCACTCCGTGGTGCTCCCGTAGGGTTCCGTACCGTGCTTCCGTTTTGCACCATTCCGCATCTCGGGATTTGCGGACCCATTGAAGTGAATTGGTCCGCATCCGTGATGTGGAATGCACACGGAACGGTGCCCGTGTATTGCAGATCCGCAAATGCGGTCCGCAATATGGCAACGGAAAGCACACGTTCGTGTGCAGGAGGCCTTATACAGTACAACAGAGATAGTTCATTCCTCCAACCTGGAGAAATAAGAGAGAGAAAGACTGATTGTTATAGAGGACAATTCCTTTTGCAACTTCTGGGAACTAATGTGAATCACTGTGAAAGCTGCCTTTATGTAAATGACTGTTGCATACCTTGATGATCTGTGGAACAGCTTCAGTAAAGTACTGGGAGTTTGTTAAAAGCTCTAGTCTCCCTTATTCTATATCATCATTTCAACTACTACCACCAACATTTACACCTAATGGTGCTGGCGTCACGAACTAGGGGCCCAGCTGCAAAAGCATCTTACACCAATTACCATCAAGGGCACCTCAACCAACATCTGGCTGGTGTTCCCTGCAACCGAGAGTGCCCCGGAGGATTTTGTGCTTCTTTTCCATCCACTGCACTGCCGGCCCAAAGGGACAACTAAACCATGAGTACTACTATCCTTGGCACCTTATCACTAGTACGCAGTGGCGTAACTACCGGGGAAGCAGGGGAAGCGGCTGCTTCGGGGCCCAGGCTGACAAGGGGCCCGGCACCCGGCAGCGTGCCCTGTCTATCCCTGCAGAGCTAGACAACATATGGGGGTCCCTCAGATCTGCACCCCCCCTCCCAGTATACCAGACATACAGGCTACGTGGCCGTGCGCTGCAACTCAGAGTAGATGCTAGATCCTTCTAAGCTACAGGACCTTTGATGATGTCATGACCATGTGACCAGTCATGTGGGTGGGAGGAGCCAGGCTGTGGGCTGGTAGCACCTTTATGATCCTCATCCGCTCCTGACTTTGGCTTGAACATATGAGGTTAGCACCCTAGGACTTAGAATTCCGGGTACTTAGGGGTTAATGCCGGGATGTGTATGGCCTCATTCACACATTGCAGATTTAGTCAAATCTGCAAACAAGATGTACAGCGTGTAGCATAGCTGAGTGTGTCTGCCTACCCAGAGCAGCTGTGTGTGGGGTGCATGTAGCAGAGCTGAGGGTGATTCATTTGTATAATGCAGCAAAGATAGGTGTATAGTGTGAATCCAGCACAGTAGTGTGTGTGGTGTAGTGTATTTGGTTTAATTACTTTAAAAAATTACTTTTCTATATTTCGGTCTATGTGAGGGCTTGTTTTTGTGTAACGATCAGCGGGAAAAGAGAAGCCAATCCTCTTATGCAAAATAACTTATTACAATTGTGCCAATATTAATGCTGCTGCTAAGCAGCGCCGCGCTTCCTGCCTTGCAAACGGACCTAGGGGGAGGGCCGCGCATGAGAAGGGAGCGTGACGTGTGCATGCACGCAAAAGAGACGCGAGAGAGTATGTGAGGGTGAATGGAAAAAATAGGGAGATCCTCAGCCCTTCTTCATAGAATAAATATAATAGCGTTCCGATTCCCCTGCAACCTGAGAACCTTCATGGAATGTCAGAGTGAGTGCCGCTGGGAAGAACTAACCTTACACGGGACTGTTTGGGAGCATAATCTGCCTTAAAGAGCACCATACTGCTCTATATTAAGTTGTCTGTTGATGATCTGTGGAACAGCTTCAGTAAAGTACTGGGAGTTTGTTAAAAGCTCTAGTCTCCCTTATTCTATATCATCATTTCAACTAATACCACCAACATTTACACCTAATGGTGCTGGCGTCACGAACCAGGGGCCCAGCTGCAAAAGCACCTTACACCAATTACCATCAAGGGCACCTCAACCAACATCTGGCTGGTGTTCCCTGCAACCGAAAGTGCCCCGGAGGATTTCGTGCTGTCTTACCATCCACTGCACTGCCGGCCCCAGGGGACAACTAAACCGTGAGTACTACTATCCTCGGCACCTTATCACTAGTACGCTCACGCGCGCATCCTGCATAAGGAGCCCCGTCATGCTGCAGTTACAACACCTCCACATCAAACCATGTATATTACTTTTTGCTGGAACGGAAAGGTCTGGAAATTGTTTGTCAAAATGGTCCTGTGTTTCTGTGCATGAACCTGTGTGTACATAGGCCTCCACTATCAAAATTAATTGTTGGACACACTCACGCACAATACTACTGCCCTCGACAAGGAGTACAACTCAACTGGCAGGGATGGATACGATGGACCGCATTCAATTCTTACACTGCTCTGGTAAAAAGGAAGCTGAGCTCTGATCGGTTGCTATGGGCATCTCAGGCATTTTTACTGTAAGACAGTTATCCTGTACAAAGTACACAGGGAAAACAGTTATCTAATTTTCCGGTCCAACCCTGTATTTCCTGTATATACAATGATAACAACAAAGTTTACCATGCAATAAAAAATGGACACATGTGTGGAGGCTGAACCTTTAGGATTATTTTTTCTTCTGATGTGCCAAAAAAACATCAGTCCTATACTTTTGGTTACATTGCATCTCTATAGATTGCACATTTCCTTATGAGCTCCCAACAGCTTCAGAGTCAGAAGGTCACCAATCAGGCTAAAAAATAATAGATGATATTCATTGCATATGTCATGAGAGTATGGATTGTCAGAAGAAATGACAACCTATGGTAGTGCTGGAAAATGGGATGTTAGAAGACAAGGACGAAGACTGTCCTATCATATTCATCAGCCAGCAAACTCCATAATAGATAAACTGCCCACCCAGGAAAATCGGTACTTCTATGTTTGTAAGCTGGCTGCATAGATAAAGTCAAAAAGATATACAAAATCATAGTAACATAGTTTATAAGGCTGAAAAAAGACATCTGTCCATATCTCTTTTAGTGAATTCACCATCGCCACCTCCTCAGGCAGAGAGTTCCATAGTGTCACTGGCAGGACTATGTTCTCATTACGCACATCTATGCCCCTTTTGATGCAACCCATTATCCTTTTTGCCTTGGCAGCAGCTGCCTGACACTGGTTTCTACAGCTTAGTTTGCTGTTCACTAAAATTCCTCAGTCCTTTTCCATGTCAGTGTTACCTAGTGTTTTACCATTCAGTATGTACTGGTGACATCTATTTTCCTTCCCATGTGCATAACCTTACATTTGTCAGTGTTAGGGCTCTTTCACACGAGCGAATGCCGTGCGGGAAATCCACTGCATGAAAGAATGCCAAGCCCCGCTCCGGACAGCAGAGACATGGAGCATTAATATGATTGACAATGCTCCGTGCCTCTCTGTGATCTTTAACTACAAAACCACAGTGACAACTTTATCTCACTGTGATTTTGTAGTAAAAAGGTATACAAAAAGGTTTTGGTAGCACTACTGATCCCATTTGGGAAAATCATTAAAGATACCTTTAACGGTGGTGGTGCACTCAGATGGGGATCCTGGCCAGTGGTCCCAACGTCTAGGTAACTTTATTTACAGATGCCTAACCAGGCAATAGAACCTGTCTTGACCCAGGTATAATTAATACTTCACTTTTATTGAGATAGATATAAAATATAATGTAATGTACTACGTGTGTGCATCGTGCACTCTTTAATTGAACTTAGACAAAACCAAAAAATGAGAAGTGTTAAAAGCACAGTGCACCACTACACTGATGAAAATATTAACTGGACAATTAGAAGGGAAGAGAGATGTGCACTATCTCTCACCCTATGTGCCTGTAGGCTTGCGCCTACTGATATCCCTGTGAAGGACAATCAATACCGTAGCAGCGTCCGCGGTATCCCTACCAGCTGAGAGTAGTTGTCATGGCAACCTTATAAAGTGGTGGGTGACAGTCAGTATCAACCCACTATACACATGGCACATTACGCGTCTCAAATGGTCTCAGACTGGGATTTGTAGCAATTGGGACCGCACCAAGGACTCTTCTTCAGGGGTGAATGGGCAGCCATCATGGCTGCCCATTCATCCCTGAAGAAGCCAGAATACTGGCGAAACATGTCGGGGGGCAGTGTTAGTTTTTAATCGCTCTGCACCACTCCACTGTGTACTAGCATCTAGCGGTCATCTGGCCGATGGTGCTTGGTTCAGTCTAATCATTAAGCTATCTTGGGCATTCACTGCTGGGCACTGCTGGGACTCCGATCGGAACTCTCCGCTGCCACCAATGATGGGGGTCGGTCATTTTAATTAGGGGGGGGGAGGGGGGGCGGCCGCACTGGCCACCAATGTGTTAAATACAAGGGAGGGAGGGAGGGGGGGCCGGCCGCACTGGCCACCAAGGTGTTAAATACAAGGGAGGGAGGGAGGGGGGGCCGGCCACACTGGCCACCAATGTGTTTAATACAAGGGAGGGAGGGAGGGGGGGCCAGCCGCACTGGCCACCAATGAGTTAAATACAGGGGGGGGAGGGGGCAGTTCTTTTAGTATATTCTAACCTGAAGCGTCCCCATCACCATGGGAACGCCTCTGTGTTAGAATATACTGTCGGATCTGAGTTTCACGATCTAACTCAAATCCGATGGTATATTCTAACATAGAGGCGTATCCATGGTGATGGGGACGCTTCAAGTTAAAATATACCATCGGATTGGAGAAAACTTCGATCTGATGGTATATTAATAGGGACTCCTGACTTTACATTGAAAGTCAATGGGGGACGGATCCGTTTGCAATTGCACCATATTGTGTCAACGTCAAACGGATCCGTCCCCATTGACTTGCATTGTAAGTCAGGACGGATCCGTTTGGCTCCGCACGGATCCTCCAAAAATCAAGGAAGACCCACGGAAGAAAAAACGGTCACGGATCAGGGCACAACGGAAATCCGTTTTGCGGACCGGAAAAAAAAAACGGTCGTGTGCATGAGGCCTAAGTCGAAGATACGTAAAAAAGTCTTAGACCTTCCGGTCCCGGAACATTTTCATAAGTCTGGACATAATGTATCACAATTGAGGTTCCAGATTATAGATGGAGTGTCACATTTACGGAGGGGAGGAGATCGAGAAACCCTCCTTAAGCAATTGGAACTAAAATGGATTAATAGACTTGATACGCTGGAGTCCAAGGGTCTCAACAGAGAATTTAATTTGGGGGTCTTTCTATGAGGAATCCATATGTCATTTCTTCTTCTGCATAAATGAGCTTTTTATTTTTTGTAACCAAGTTCTGTGCCCAACAATGCTCTTGTTGTGACTGTTTATATTTAATCTTATGTTTGTGGGTTACACAATTTTCGCACACATTTAACCCTCTTTTCTCAGGAATGGTCTCCCTGAAGTCCTCCACGCTCCACACCATCTACTTTGGATGCCTCCGCAGTCATGTAGTTCAACCATCTTCTTGTTTATTACATTTGGTGACCAATATTGGCCTGTGGGGGTGAGTCTCATTGTATAGCCTGAATTATCTGGGTGTATCTAGATGTGTGTGTGGACGGCCGCGGTTTGTCACCGGGGCTGTTGTCATTCATTTAATGATCGGCTCGGGGGACAGTTTCCGCGACCGTGATCCCCTGACTGAGGACATATGTCCCATCTGGCGACACGGATGGGACATGGTCACTATTGGAAGGGAAAGCATGTATGGGTATGTGGTGTCTTCATAGGGGCGTATAACTGAGTGAAGCCGGTGCTCGCCCTGGAGGAACCACATACAGGGAGTGCAGAATTATTAGGCAAGTTGTATTTTTAAAGATTAATTTTATTATTGAACAACAACCATGTTCTCAATGAACCCAAAAAACTCATTAATATCAAAGCTGAATATTTTTGGAAGTCGTTTTTAGTTTGTTTTTAGTTTTAGCTATTTTAGGGGGATATCTGTGTGTGCAGGTGACTATTACTGTGCATAATTATTAGGCAACTTAACAAAAAACAAATATATACCCATTTCAATTATTTATTTTTACCAGTGAAACCAATATAACATCTCAACATTCACAAATATACATTTCTGACATTCAAAAACAAAACAAAAACAAATCAGTGACCAATATAGCCACCTTTCTTTGCAAGGACACTCAAAAGCCTGCCATCCATGGATTCTGTCAGTGTTTTGATCTGTTCACCATCAACATTGCGTGCAGCAGCAACCACAGCCTCCCAGACACTGTTCAGAGAGGTGTACTGTTTTCCCTCCTTGTAAATCTCACATTTGATGATGGACCACAGGTTCTCAATGGGGTTCAGATCAGGTGAACAAGGAGGCCATGTCATTAGATTTTCTTCTTTTATACCCTTTCTTGCCAGCCACGCTGTGGAGTACTTGGACGCGTGTGATGGAGCATTGTCCTGCATGAAAATCATGTTTTTCTTGAAGGATGCAGACTTCTTCCTGTACCACTGCTTGAAGAAGGTGTCTTCCAGAAACTGGCAGTAGGACTGGGAGTTGAGCTTGACTCCATCCTCAACCCGAAAAGGCCCCACAAGCTCATCTTTGATGATACCAGCCCAAACCAGTACTCCACCTCCACCTTGCTGGCGTCTGAGTCGGACTGGAGCTCTCTGCCCTTTACCAATCCAGCCACGGGCCCATCCATCTGGCCCATCAAGACTCACTCTCATTTCATCAGTCCATAAAACCTTAGAAAAATCAGTCTTGAGATATTTCTTGGCCCAGTCTTGACGTTTCAGCTTGTGTGTCTTGTTCAGTGGTGTTCGTCTTTCAGCCTTTCTTACCTTGGCCATGTCTCTGAGTATTGCACACCTTGTGCTTTTGGGCACTCCAGTGATGTTGCAGCTCTGAAATATGGCCAAACTGGTGGCAAGTGGCATCTTGGCAGCTGCACGCTTGACTTTTCTCAGTTCATGGGCAGTTATTTTGCGCCTTGGTTTTTCCACACGCTTCTTGTGACCCTGTTGACTATTTTGAATGAAACACTTGATTGTTCGATGATCACGCTTCAGAAGCTTTGAAATTTTAAGAGTGCTGCATCCCTCTGCAAGATATCTCACTATTTTTGACTTTTCTGAGCCTGTCAAGTCCTTCTTTTGACCCATTTTGCCAAAGGAAAGGAAGTTGCCTAATAATTATGCACACCTAATATAGGGTGTTGATGTCATTAGACCACACCCCTTCTCATTACAGAGATGCACATCACCTAATATGCTTAATTAGTAGTAGGCTTTCGAGCCTATACAGCTTGGAGTAAGACAACATGCATAAAGAGGATGATGTGGTCAAAATACTCATTTGCCTAATAATTCTGCACGCAGTGTATAGCCTAGAGGGTATTTGTGGCCTGGAACCAGTGATCTATGAAATTACCGGGTTCCCAATTTGACCCCCTCCAAACACCAGAGGATTGAAAAGAATACTCGATTGGGCTTCCCCCAACTTACTCCTTTTTTTGAGCCACCAAGTGACAAGACGATTCGGATGATTGCCTGGTGACGCGGATGGCTCACAACTCACTCTGTGGGCGTCCGCGTCCCCATGGCAACCACTGACGTCACCCCAATGCGACACAATCAGCTGTATGCAGTGCCGTGGAGCGGAGCTTTCTGCCTCCCCGGACATTGGCAACAGCTGACGTCACAGGGGTATCTTTTTCCTATTGGCTGAATGCAGACACGGACGCATGCACATTGAGGAAACAGGCACACCGATACTTGGCGCGCTTCCCAAGGATTATATGGACTTGAAGCAAGGTTTCAGAGATACGATCTCCGTTTGTGAGGTATTTTTAAGTTATATCAGACCATTTACTGTATTGAACGATTCACGTATGTTTTAATACATCACTTTGTAGTAAAAAGGTCACAGAGAGACACGGAGCATTATGAATCATGTTAATGCTCCATGTCTCTGCTGTCCGGAGAGGGGCTTGGCACTCTTTCACGCAGCGGATTACCCGCACGGCAGCCGCTCGTGTGAAAGAGCCCTTAAACCTCATCTACCACTTCTCTGCCCAAGCCTCCAATCTATCCAGATCCATCTGTAGCAATATACTGTCCCCCTCTGTGTGTTCAGCCCCGCTACAAGATCATTCATTAATAAATATATTGAAGAGAATAGATCCCAATACTGACCCCTAAAGGTACCCCACTAGTGACTGTGACCCAATCTGAGTTTATACCATTAATAACCACCTGCTGTTTTCTATTACTGAGCCAGTTACTTACCCACATACAGACATTTTCTCCCAATCCAACCATTCTCATTTTATATACTAACCTTTTATGTGGCACAGTATCAAATGCTTTGGAGAAGTCCAGATACGTATACGACATCTATTGATTTGCCACGGTCACGTCTAGACCTTTCCATAGAAACTGATTAAATTAGTTTGACATGTCCGATCCCTCATGAAGCCATGCTAATATGACGTTATTTGCTTATTTTCATTGAGGCACTCCAAGATTGCATCTCTTAGAAAAATTTCAAACTGTTTACCCACGACAGATGTTAAACTTACCGGCCTATAGTTTCCGGGCTCTGTTTTTGGACCTTTTTTCAATATTGGCATCACCTTTGCTATGCGCCACTCCTGAGGAACACTCCCTGTCAGCAATGAGTCCTTAAATATTTTCGAAATAAGGGTCTGGCTATGACATTACTTAATTATCTTAGGATACGGGGGTGTATGCCATCTGGTTACGGTGATTTGTCTATTTTAATCTTTTTAAGTTGGAGCTCCACTTCTTCCTGGGTCAGACAGGGTACCTTTAACCCCTTAAGGACTCAGCCCTATTTCACCTTAAGGACTTGGCCATTTTTTGCAAATCTGACCAGTGTCACTTTAAGTGCAGATAACTTTAAAACGCTTTGACTTATCCAGGCCATTCTGAGATAGTTTTTTCGTCACATATTGTACTTTATGACACTGGTAAAATGAAGTCAAAAATAATCATTTTTATTTATAAAAAAATACCAAATTTACCAAAAATTTGTAAAAAAGTTTCAATTTCTCTACTTTTATAATACATAGTAATACCTCCAAAAATAGCTATTACTTTACATTCCCCATATGTCTACTTCATGTTTGGATCATTTTGGGAATGATATTTTATTTTTTGGGGATGTTACAAGGCTTAGAAGTTTAGAAGCAAATCTTGAAATCTTTCAGAAATTTTCAAAAACCCAATTTTTAGGGACCAGTTCAGTTCTGAAGTCACTTTGCGAGGCTTACATAATAGAAACCACCAAAAAATGACCCCATTCTAGAAACTACACCCCTCAAGGTATTCAAAACTGATTTTACAAACTTTGTTCACCCTTTAGGTGTTCCACAAGAATTAATGAAATATAGAGATACAATTTCAAAATTTCACTTTTTTGGCAGATTTTCCATTTTAATATTTTTTTTTTCCAGTTACAAAGCAAGGGTTAACAGCCAAACAAAACTCAATATTTATGGCCCTGATTCTGTAGTTTACAGAAACACACCATATGTGGTCGTAAACCGCTGTACGGGCACACGGCATGGCGCAGAAGGAAAGGAATGCCATACGGTTTTTGGAAGGCAGGTTTTGCTGGACTGTTTTTTTTGACACCATGTCCCATTTGAAGCCCCCCTGATGCACCCCTAGAGTAGAAACTCCAAAAAAGTGACCCCATTTTAGAAACTATGGGATAGGGTGGCAGTTTTTTTGGTACTAGTTTAGGGTACATATGATTTTTGGTTGCTCTATATTACACTTTTTGTGAGGCAAGGTAACAAGAAATAGCTGTTTTGGCACAGTTTTTATTTTTTGTTATTTACAACATTCATCTGACAGGTTAGATCATGTAATATTTTTATAGACCAGGTTGTCACGGATGCGGCGATACCTAATATGTATACTTTTTTATTTATTTATGTAAGTTTTACACAATGATTTCTTTTTTGAAACAAAAAAAATCATGTTTTAGTGTTTCCATAGTCTGAGAGCCATAATTTTTTCAGTTTCAGTTTTTGGGCGATTTTTGCGGGATGAGATGACTGTTTTATTGGCACTATTTTGAGGGTGCGTGTGACTTTTTGATCGCTTGCTATTACACTTTTTGTGATGTAAGGTGACAAAAAATGGTTTATTTAGCACAGTTTTTAGTTTTTATATTTTACGGTGTTCATCTGAGGGGTTAGGTCATGTGATATTTTTATATAGCCGGTCGATACGGACGCCCGAAACCTAATATGTATACTTTTTTTTGTATTTATGTAAGTTTTACACAATAATATCATTTTTGAAACAAAAAAAATAATCATGTTTTAGTGTCTCCATATTCTGAGAGCCATAGTTTTTTATTTTTTTGGGTGATTGTCTCAGGTAGGGTCTCATTTTTTGCGGGATGAGGTGACGGTTAGATTGGTACTATTTTGGTGGGCAATCGCCTTTTTGATCGCTTGCTGTTGTACTTTTTGTGATGTAAGGTGACAAAAAATGGTTTATTTAGCACAGTTTTTTTTTTTTTTACGGTGTTAATCTGAGGGGTTAGGTCATGTGATATGTTTATAGAGCCGGTCGATACGGACGCGGCGATACCTAATATATATACTTTTATTTTTTCCCTATTTTTTATTAATTTTTTTAAACTTTATTTGGGGAAAATGACATTTTTGTTTTTTACTTGAAACTTTAAATTTTTTGGGGGGAAAACTTTATTTTTTCAACTTTTTTTTTACTTTATTTTTTGTCCAACTTTGGGACTTCAACTTTTGGGGGTCTAATCCCTTTTACAATGCATTCCAATACTTCTGTTTTGGAATGCATTGGCTGTATGAGTAATACTGTGTATATTACTCATACAACTTCCGGCCTGTGAGATCCAGGGGGCTGGATCTCACAGGCTCGTCACCAGAAGGCAGCCTTCCATGCCATCGGGTCCCCCCTACAGCCTCATGGGGACCCGATGGCACCGCCGCCCGCAACCGGCGGATAAGGTAAAAGCCGCAAACCGCAGGTCTGAATTGACCTGCGGTTTGCGGCGATCGCTGACACGGGGGGGTCACGGGACCCCCCCCGGCGTTGTGACAGGATGCCCGCAATCGCGGTTTAAACTTGGGGCGTACCGGTACGCCCTGAGTCCTTAAGGGGTTAATGGGAAATTTTCTTTTACATTCTGCATTTCATCTGACAGTTTATTTTCCTTAGTGAATACAGTGGAGAAAAAAATATTTAATAGCTTCGCTTTCTCCTCATCGCTCTCTGCAACTCCCCCCTCATCACCCTGTAAATGACTGACACCTTCAGATTTATACTTTTTACCATTTATATAATTGAAGAACATTTTTGGGTTTGTTTTACTCTCTTTGGCAATGAATCTCTCTGTCTCTAGTTTGGCAGCTTTATTTGTCTTTTACATGTTCTATTTTTTGGCTTCATTATGAAAGGCAAAGATAGAACCCCGCAAAGGTAGAGTCGAATTACAGGACTTCAATAGAAAGGGGAAAAAGTTATCCCTGACTGTAAATATATTAGTTAAAAGTAAAAATCCCAGGCTTATTTACCCAGGCGCCACTTTTATGGTACTAATCATGTGCAGCAGGGGCGTACATAGAAATCATTGGGCCCCATAGCAAGAATCTCAATTGGGCCTCCTAACTCTGCCCACTAACCACCCTGGCCCATCCCACCACCTGCCATGGCTCCTCCCCTGCCACACCCCCGTTGTATTCCTACTGACCCAGAGAATGAAGAGCATAGGTCAGTTTTCCGCAAAGGGAACACCGTAGGAGCAAAACTCGTAAAACGGTGGAGAAATTGTTGTTTTTTTTCAATTCCACCCCATTTGGAATTTTTTTGCCTGCTTCCCACTACATTGTATGCCATATTAATGTACAACTTATACCTCAAAAAATAAGCCCTGTGGGGATCCGCTCTGGTAGGCTGTGGTAGCGAGTGCAGTATAGAGGCAACACAGACCGGTCTTGGTGTAAAACACGATGCTTTGTTTATTCACACGGTGCATACAAGTAAAAGACGGTGCAGTTCATAGGGAGGGTTGTCACACACAACAGCAAAATAATAGTTCAAACACAGCAAGTCCCTGCTGCAGGCTACTTGAGGCCTGTTTCCATCACATAAAGCAAAGTCTATTTAAAGCCAGGAGTAATGTCACCTTTTTCTTCTTGGTGAAGTAAGTCCCTGGGTCCGGCTTCTAGTTCCCGGCCTCAGCACACAGCCCTGCTCACCTCCACTTCTCACTCTCCCAGCCAGAGAACACAGAAGCTCCACATTGCACACCACACCCTTGTTGCTGGTCTGGTTTTAACCCTTCCCTGCAAAACCTGGCCTGGACCGTAGGGAGACAGGCACCCGCCCGCATATCTGCCTGCTCCCAGTAAGAGCCGGCCCGGATCCGCTGTGTTAACAGCATAACCGCTGCAAAATGCACTTTTCCGGCTCTTACTCCACCGGGGCCAGGACCCCCGTTGGCACGTATCTTCCGTCTACCACCACCCCAGGTACTCTCCTACATATCCCTCCCCTTTGTTCAACCCTGAAGGGTTGCACACCCTGTTCAATCCTAAGAGGTTGGACACATGTACAACAGTGTACCCGGGACAGGGCATCGGCATTCCCCTGTAAGCGGCCTGCCCTGTGTTCGACACTGAACTTAAAATTCTGGAGGGACAAGAACCATCTGGTGACCCGGGCACTCCCCTCCTTGGCCCGGCTCATCCACTGGAGAGGGGAATGGTCGGTCCCAGACGGAACCTTCTCCCTAACAGATAGTACCTAAGGGACTCGAGGGCCCACTTAATGACCAGGCATTCTCTCTCTACCACGCTGTACCTGGTTTCCGCTGGGGTGAGTTTGCGACTCAGGAAGACAACGGGGTGTTCCTCCCCACTGATTTCCTGAGAGAGTACTGCCCCTAGGCCCACTCCAGAGGCGTCCGTCTGAACGACAAATTCCCGTGTGAAGCGGGGTTTCACCAAAACCGGGGACCCACACAGAGCCGACTTCAAACAGGAGAACGCCTCTTCCGCCTGCTCATCCCAGCGGACCATCACCGTCTTCCTCCCCTTTAAAAGTCTTGTCAACGGGGCCGCTATTGTGGCAAAAGTGGGGATAAAGCGCATGTAATATCCTATCATCCCTAGGAATGAACGTACTTGCTTGGTGGTAAGAGGGCTGGGCCAACTCTTGATCGCCTCAACCTTGTCTACCTGGGGTTTGACAACTCCCCGCCCAATCACTTATCCCAGGTACCAGACCTCCTCGAACCCGATCGAACACTTTTTTGGGTTGGCCGTCAGTCCGGCTTTTCTGAGGGAATCGACTACGGCCTGTACCTTGGGCAGGTTACTCTCCCAGTCCTGGCTAAACACAATGATGTCATCCAGATAGCATATGGACAATGGGGCCGTAGGATTACGTCCATCAATCGCTGGAAGGTGGCTGGAGCGCCATGTAGGCCAAAGGGCAAAACTTGGTACTGAAATAGCCCCTTCTCCTTTGAGAGCCGTCTTCTCCTTTGCTGCCTCCGTGAGAGGCACCTGCCAATATCCTTTTGTGAGGTTGAGGACCGAGAAAAAGCGAGCTTTCCCTAGCCGTTTTATGAGCTCGTCTACCCGGGGCATGGGGTAGGCATCGAATTTTGACACTTCGTTGAGCTTTCTAAAGTCATTGCAGAAGCAGAAGCAGGTTTTGGGATGAGGACTATGGGGCTGGCCCACTCGCTCCTTGACTCCTCAATGACCCCTAACCTCAACATGGACCTTACTTCTTCTGAAATGGCCTGTCGCCGGGCCTCCGGTACACGATACGGCTTTAACCGTACCCTGACGTGGGGCTCGGTGACGATGTCATGTCAGACTACCGAAGTTCGACCAGGAAGCTCAGAGAACACGTCCCTATTTCGACTCACCAACTCTTTGGCTTCCTGAGCTTGTTTGGTCGACAGACCACCCGCTATCTTTACCGCGGAGGTGCCCTCCGGGACCTCGGGTGGAGCTGGGAGCTTCCCAGCAGACAAGACAGTGCTTGGGCCGTCCCCAACGAGACAATCCCTATCTCTCCACGATTTCAGTAAATTTACATGATTTACCTGTTCTGGCTTCCGCCGACCTGGCTGGGATATCTTGTAATTCACTAACCATACCTTCTCTTTCACCTCGTAGGGACCTTGCCACCGTGCCAAAAACTTACTGTCAATGGTGGGGACTAGCACCAGTACCCGATCACCCGGGTTAAATGTCCGGACCTGGGCATTCCGGTTGTATACCCGGCTCTGTGCCAGTTGGGCGGCCTCCATGTGTTCCCGGACGATTGGTAGGACTGTCTCTATATGGTCCTGCATCTTTTCTATATGCTCTATAATACTCTTGTGTGGGGTGGGCTGTTGCTTCCACGCCTCTTTAGCGATGTCCAGCAACCCTCTTGGACGTCGACCGTATAATATCTCGAAGGGTGAGAATCCCGTAGATGCCTGGGGCACTTTTCGCACTGCGAACAATACGTGCGGCAGCAACAGGTCCCAATCCTTTCCATCTTTGGCTACGGTTCTTTTGAGCATAGTTTTTAGCGTTTTGTTAAAGCGCTCCACTAGTCCGTCGGTTTGAGGATGGTATACGGACGTGTGTATCCGTTTAACCCCTAAAAGCTTGCAGAGCTCCCTCGTCACCTTAGACATAAAGGGGGTCCCCTGGTCGGTCAGGATCTCTTTTGGAATCCCCACCCTTGCAAACATACCCACGAGTTCTTTAGCTATGAGCTTAGCTGAAGTATGACATAGTGGGATCGCTTCAGGATATCTGGTGGCATAGTCTAAGACCACCAAGATATGCTGGTGCCCTCTGGCCGACTTGTTTATGGGGCATACCAGATCCATCCCTATTCTTTCGAAGGGGACCTCGATGATGGGCATGGGTACTAGGGGACTGCGATAGTGGGGCTGGGGTCTCGTCATCTGACACACTGGACAGGATTGGCAAAACCTTTTGACCTCCTCATAAACCCCGGGCCAATAGAACCTTTGCAGAATCCGTTCTTGTTTTTTTTTTACACCCAAATGTCCTCCCAGCACGTGGGAGTGGGCCACATCCAGTACTACACGGCGGTATGGCTGGGGTACCACCAGCTGCTCCACTACCTCCTGCTGCACTTTGCCCACCTTGTACAGCAGGTCCTGGTTAAATGCCAGATGGGGAAACACCGAGTCGGCCCCTGGGTGCTGAGCCACCCCATTTACCACTGTCACCCCTTCCCTCGCCCGCAATAATGTCGGATCCTGGAGCTGGGCGGTCCCGAACGTGTCACGGGATACCTCCAGGTCCGGGATGGACGGGGTTTCCACGGATTCGCCTGCCAACACCTCTAGGGGAAACCTATCGGGATGACACCCTACAGGTGATGCAGTGACCCCTACGGCTGGTATCCCCGTGTCAGGATCTTTGGGCACTGGGCCCGATTGTCGTCTGTCCCTAAGCGAAGCCATATCGCTCTTCCATAGAGTCCAGAACAAAAGAAAATCTCTTCCCAGTATGGCGGCATAAGGGATTTGGCGTCCCACTCAGACGACATGCTGCACCTCTTGGCCCAACACGGACATGGTAACCCTGGCAGTGGGGTACTCCCGGCGGTCCCCATGGATACAGACAATAGACAGGGTTTGCTTCTCTGGGAGTGTCTCAGACACTAAAGACTCATGCACTAGGGTCACCAGGCTCCCAGAGTCCAGCAAAGCATTAAATCGGATGCCCATCGACCAAGACTTGGCACAGAGGCGGCATATCGGCGGCCAGCCGGGCAAAGAAAGAGGACCGGTGAGCGAACCCGCAGTCCATGGGTTCAGGTGTTTGAGGACAGTTCGCTGCCCTATGTCCCAGGCCGTGGCAGCGCCAACATTGAATCCCCGTGGTCCCTCCCCGGTCTCTCTTCCCCGGAGTAGGACTAGCCTTCCCCCCCCCTTTGTGGGTGGGTCCCTTTTTCCGGATCCCCAACCTGAGAGGGAGCCTGACGGGATTCCTGTGCCTGCGTTGAGTCCCGCACCAGGTCCTGGGTCGCCACATACCTCTGGACTAGGCTTACTAACTGATCCAGGTTGCCGGGGTCTCCCTGACCAACCGATCCAGGTTGCCGGGGTCTCCCTGACCAACCCAGCGCTGTATGGCCCTTGGCAGTGTCTGCACAAAACGGTCCACGACCACTCGCTCGACCATTTGGGAGGGGCTCAAAGTTTCCGGCTGGAGCCACTTCCTCACCAGATGTACCAGGTCATATGCCTGAGACCAGACGGGTCTGGACTCAGAAAATGCCCACCGATGTACTCTCTGTGCCCGCACATAGGTAGTAACCCACAAGCGCACCATCACCTCAGCCTTCAGCTTCCCATAGTCCTGGGCGTCCTCCCTTCTGAGGTCGAAGTACGCTTTTTGGGCGTCCCCGAGTAGGAATGGCGCCACCACTTCAGCCCACTGTCCCGACGGTAAGTTCTCCTGTTCCGCGGTCCTCTCGAACACCATCAAGAAGGCCTCTACATCATCCTCTGGAGCCATTTTCGTTAATGCTGAACGGACTTTATCCCTGGGAGCCGACGGCGATGAAATCACTGCCGGTGGGGTCTCTCGCTGGGACGCACTCAGAGCCTCTTGCATAAGCGCCATTTGTTGTACCAGCAAACTGTTTGTTTGTTGCTGTTGTGCATTGCTCTGCACCAACTGCTTAACCAGATCCTCCATTTTGTCCGGGATGACCAAGCTGGCTGGTTTAATGTATGACATGCAGCCGTGCACCACCCGGATAAATATTCTTGGCCAGCCTCACTGCAGTATGCCCGCTGCAAGCCACCAATTGTGGGAATCCGCTCTGGTAGGCAGTGGTAGCGAGTGCAGTATAGAGGCAACACAGACCGGTCTTGGTGTAAAACACGATGCTTTGTTTATTCACCTGGTGCATACAAGTGAAAGACGGTGCAGTTCATAGGTAGGGTGGTCACACACAACAGCAAAATAATAGTTCAAACACAGCAAGTCCCTGCTGCATGCAACTTGAGGCCTGTTTCCATCACATAAAGCAAAGTCTATTTAAAGCCAGGAGTAATGTCACCTTTTTCTCCTTGGTGAAGTAAGTCCCTGGGTCCGGCTTCTAGCCACGGAACACGGGTCCCTCCTGGCTTCAGCTGCGGGTTCGCGGCCTCAGCACACAGCCCTGCTCACCTCCACTTCTCACTCTCCCAGCCAGAGAACACAGAAGCTCCACATTGCACACCACACCCTTGTTTCTGGTCAGGTTTTCACCCTTCCCTGCAAAACCTGGCCTGGACCGTGGGGAGACAGGCACCCGCCCGCATATCTGCCTGCTCCCAGTAAAGAGCCGGCCCGGATCCGCTGTGTTAACAGCATAACCGCTGCAAAATGCACTTTTCCGGCTCTTACTCCACCGGGGCCAGGACCCCCGTTGGCACGTACCTTCCGTCTACCACCACCCCAGGTACTCTCCTACAGCCCTCATATGGATATGTGAATGGAAAAATAAAAAAGTTATGACTCAAGGAACATAGGGAACAAAAATGAAAATGCAAAAATGAAAAAACCTCCGGTATCTTAATGGTTAAAAGGTTTATCCAAACCCTATTATGCCCCCCAAAATGCAACAGTTCTTCACCGTTATGGCCCCAGAATACGCCACATGCCCCCTCCCCTCACAGCAATGAGTTCCACTCACTCACAGCATCTGAGAGTGTTAAAAAACTGAAGTGTAGAATTCCTATTCAGGCGCGCTTTCCCTCAATGGAGATTGGGAAAAGCACCATGTTCTATAAATAAGCCACAGCCTGTAATAGGCTTCCAGGCTCATTGTTAGTATATCCCAGTTTAGGCCATTAAGTGGCAGCACTGAACTGTGATATAGTGATTTCTATTACAGACTAATGGAGCAATTTACATCTGATGATTGTAAGTTGTGGTCCACTTGAGGGACCTAACAAAAAGTAAAAACAAATGTAAAAAAAAGTTTTGAAAATATAAAAAAAGTTAAAAAATTAAAATCACCCCCATTCCCCAAAATAAAAAGAAACAAAATAAAATAGCATTATGGGCATAGCCGCATGCGAAAACACCCATACTATTAAAATATTTTAAAAAGTTAGCCCATATGGTGAATGGCGTAACAGAAAAATATAAAAAAAAGGCCGATTTGTGTTTTTTTCATAATTTTATCGCCCAAGAAAATTGAATAAAAAGTGATCAAGTCATACACACCCCAAAATGGTATTGTCAAAAATGACAGATCGTCCCACCAAAAATGAGCCCCCATAAATCTCCGTAGACATAACTATAAAAAAGTTATGAGGGTCAGAATATCGCAATGAAAAGAAAAAAAAAAAGTTTTTATGAAGTGAGTCCTGTGTATTTAAGTTTTATTTAGACTCTATTTTTAAAATGTTTCTGTGGGGATTTGAACTCACAGCCATCTACATTAAAGGCAAGAACCTTAACCACTGGGCTATAGAGTTTACTGCTAAGTCTTTGCTGAAAAACTTCATAGAAGTTTCTCTTGTATTAAAAACCTCATAGAAGTTTCTCTTGTATGACAACATCTATGAGAAACATAGAAACATCTATGAGGTTTTTTAGTAATGACTTAGCACTGAGCTCTATAGCCCAGTGGTTAAGGTTCTTGTCTTTAACCCTTTCATGACCAAGGGTCATTGATGCCCTAATGTCCAGGTCAAAATTTACAAATCTGACATGCGTCACTTTATGTGGTAATAACTTTGGAACACTTTTACTTATCCAAACCATTCTGAGATTGTTTTCTCGTGACATATTGTACTTCATGATAGTCATATATTTGAGTCAATATATTTCACCTTTATTTATGAAAAAATCCAAAATGTACCCAAAATTTTGAAAAATTCACAATTTTACAAATTTCAATTTCTCTGCTTCTAAAACAGAAAGTGATACCTAATAAAATATTTATTACTTAACATTTCCCATATGTCTACTTTATGTTGGCATCATTTTGGAAATGTCATTTTATTTTTTTAGGACGTTAGAAGGCTTAGAAGTTTAGAAGCAATTCTTAAAATTTTTAAGAAAATTTCCAAAACCCACTTTATAAGGACCAGTTCAGGTCTGAAGTCACTTTGTGGGGCCTACATAGTGGATACCCCAATAAATGACCCCGTTGCAGAAACTACACCCCTCAAGTTACTCAAAACTGATTTTACAAACTTTTTTTAACCCTTTAGGTGTTCCACAAGAATTAAAGGAAAATGGAGATGAAATTTCTAAATTTCACATTTTTGGCAGATTTTCCATTTTATTGCATTTTTTTATTTAACACATTGAGGGTTAACAGCCAAACAAAACTCAATATTTATTACCCTGATTCCGCGGTTTACAGAAACACCCCACATGTGGTCGTAAACTGCTGTACGGGCACACGGCAGGGCGCAGAAGGAAAGAAATGCCATACGGTTTTTGGAAGGCAGATTGTGCTGGATTGGTTTTCTGAATGCCATATGTTTTTTATTTTTCTGCCGATCGTCTTGTGCAAGGGCTCGTTTTTTGCAGAAAGTGTTGAGGTTTTAATTGGTACCATTTTTGGGTACATAGGATTTTTTGATCATTCATTATTACACTTTATATGGCAAGGTGACCAAAAAATTGGCTGTTTTGGAACAGCTTTCATTTATTTATTTTTACAGCGTTCATCTGAGGAGTTAGGTCATGTGATAGTTTTATAGAGAAGATCGTTACGGACGTGGCAATACCTAATATGTATACTTTTTCTTATTTATTTAAGTTTTACACAATAATAGCATTTCTGAAACCAAAAAAATTATGTTTTAGTGTCTCCATAGTCTGAGAGCCATAGCTTTTATATTTTTTGGGCGATTGTCTTAAATAGGGTATCATGTTTTGCGGGATGAGGTGACGGTTTAATTGGTATTTTTTTGGGGGTCATAAGCCTTTTTTATCGCTTGCTGTTGCACTATTTGTGATGTAAGGTGACAAAAATAGCTTTTTTTGGCACAGTTTTTTTTTATTTTATAGTGTTTATCGGACTGGGTCTATCATGTGATATATTTATAGAGACGGTCGTTACGGACGCGGTGACACCTAATATGTGTATTTTATTTTTTTTATAGGAAAAGGCAATTTCTTTTTTTAATTTACATTTTTATTTATTTATTTTTCATTTTTATTATTTTCACTTTCCTTTTTTATCAAGTCCCTCTTGGATCATGAAGATCCAATGGGGCTGATGGCTGTACTATACTTTGCAATGCTCTTGCATTGCAAAGTATAATACTATTAGATGCCCTGTAGGTGGCAGCACCGGATGCCTTTGCCATGGCAACCGGACGCCTTTGCAAAGCGTCCGGTTGCCATGGCAACCATCGGGCGCTGCTATCAGCGCTGCAGCCCCGATGGTTCAGAGAGGGAGCTCCCTCCCTCTATTAACCCCATGGATGCTGCAACCGCAGCATCTATGGGGTTACAGCAGAGTGTCAGCATAGAGCTGACACTCGCTGCTGATGGCGGCGGCTCAGGAATGGAGCCGCCGCCATCACACACAGCGGGGGCACAGGATCGGGGGCAGCGCTGGAATGGGGGGGGGTTGTATTGGGGTACGGCGGCTAACCTTGAGGGTGAGGGAGGCTGGGGCAGGAGGGGCGGGGAGACAGCATGGGGCGGACCGCATCAGGGAGGGACTACATAAATATGGATCGGGCGGGGAAACTACTTCATCAGGGGCAGGCGCGCACAGGGGGGTGTTGGAGGAGCACAGATCGGGGGGCACAGGAAGGGGGCACAGATTGGGGGCCACAGAGACACTACCTGATTTCAGGCTGTGATCTGCAGAGCGCAGATCAGAGCCTGAAACCGGCATTTTTTCCACTGCCGCGATCCGATTGGTTAGTCTGCACAGACTAACCAATCGGATCGATTGTCGGCAAGGGGCCACTCTGATTGGTCCCTTGCCGGCATTACTGAACTGTATGCTGTCCGTGACAGCAGCAGTGCGGGGGCAGAAGCTTTAATCCAAGCGCTTTGCAGCGCTTGGATTAAAGAACTGTCTTGACGTTTATAGACGTGATAGCTGCACGGGGCATGTGCAGCTATCACGTATATATACAGATTGCAGTCGGGAAAGGGTTAATGTAGATGGTTGTGAGCAGGGCCAGCTCCAGGTTCATGTGGGCCCTTGGGTGATAAATCCCAGTGGGCCCCCTTGAGGCATTTTTTTACATTTACATGTCCCCCTGTGGCTCCCGCAGGGCATAATGACCCCCGTGGCCCCTATACAGTATAATGACCACTAGTGGCCCTTCACACAGTATAATGACCCCCCAATACCCCCACACACAGTATAATGACCCCACAGCGGCCTTCTATTCAGAATAATAACCCCCAGTCGCCCCCCCATTAAGAATAATGACCCCCAGTAGCCCCCAAACTGGGGGAATACTGTATGGAGGGGGCACTGGGGGTCATTATACTGTATGGTGGTCACTGGGGGGCATTATATTAAATGGGGGCTCTGGTGGTCTTTATACTAAATGGAGGGTCAATGGGAATCATTATACTAAATTGGGGGCACTGGGGGTCATTATATTGTGTAAGGGGTCCTCACAGTGTAATGACCCCCCAGTGGCCCCCTCACATACCTATCATTGCTGGAGCGCAGGGGAGCCGGCGGTCCTGTCATTCACTAACTGCAGCTCCCTGCGCTCCTTCTCTCCTCAGGCCCACTGTAGCAGTGAGACACACGTCATGACGTCACCCCTGGGCCGGGCCTGGAGGAGAGAAGGAGATGTGCAGTGATGTAGCTAGAACTGACTGGGCCCCACAGCAAATTTTAGTACGCCCCCCCCCCCCCTCAGTGGGTTCACATCACGTTTTTCCTATCGGTTTGATGTATAGAAATGTGCAGCACTCCACGTTTTTGTATCCTGAAGAGTCCAGTAAAAAATGCATACGTTAACGTGATTTTTTTTTCTACGATGGAACTGTATGGTGAACGGATGCCACTGTACGGTATCAGTCTGTAAACGCATACATTTTTGATATGCATTAAATGGATGGCAAAAATAGGATGTGAACCCAGCCCTAGTGTCAGAATAAGCACCAGTACACAGCGGAGCAGCATGGAGGAGAGGGGAGGCCGCCATGTACTGACAGAGCGCTACCTGGTCCTGGTGGTCAGGGATGAGGACTGTGTTTCCCAAGGATCATTTATCTATTGGGAAATACAGGGCACAGTATAATACACTAGAATCTATATAATATAAAGATATTAGCCCTACCCCCGAATAATAATACAATTAGGGGGTCATTTATTATATAGAAATACGTCTATATTAGGCGTATTTCTGACACAGATGTAGCGCAAAGGTCCTTAGCACCACAATCTGCATATTTTTCCCGCTCATGCCAGTGTCTGAGTCTCTGCAGCAGCCGGCCTCATGTGACTAAAAGGGCCCACCAAAGGGGTACTGCATAAGTAAAATGACAGCAATGAGAGCTTCCATCTGTATTGATGGAAGTGCTCATAGCAGCTCAGTGGGCCCCCCCAGGAGCATTGGGCCCGGCACTTGCCCGGGTTTGCCGGGTTATGACGCCGGCCCTGGTTGTGAGTTTGAATCCTCACAGAACCATTTCAAAAATAGAGTCTAAATTAGAATTGTATACACAGGGTGTCCCCCAAGCATAGTGACCATGTTTGGAAATACCCCTTTCTCGTTCATACACTGACTCCATATATGGACAGGGACTTCTAAGCTGGGAAATTCCCCACTCTGGGGCCTTGACTGAGCATAGGGGAAGCAAGTGGGGCCTGAAACAGAAGAAAATTGCGTCCACTTGCGCTTCGGGCCCCATAGCAACTTTGTGGTCAGCCTATATTGGCAGTACGCCACTGATGTGCAGTATCTCCTGAGTACTCTGAAGGCCTGTTTTTACTCAATTTAATTCACTCACTTCAACTCATGATCAGTTCCTTCAGCCAGGGGTGGATTAAGTGTACCATGAGCCCGGGACTGTTCACACAACTTGGGCTCCCTACCCAATGTGCACCATATTGAAGGACAAACACATATCGCTACCTATCTACAAATAGATAGATAGATAGATACTGTAGATAGAGATATCTGCAGGACTTTTTTGTCCGTTTGTCTAGTCTTTTTGACAGAATGTGCGATGGAGGCCTCTGTACATAGCCTCCAATGCAGATGTGAACAAGGCTTTAAACATATATATAGTAACTACACACAGTTACACAGATGTGAAGACATGTCATGAAGCTTGGTTGGCTGGTGGAAGCCATTATCTCCCGACCCCATCCCAGGAGGATGGAGCGTTATTTTTTCCCTTTTTTTTTTTTTTTACAAGAGGGCTTCTGGGGTAGCAGAATACAGATCCCTGGATTCTTCCTAAACCTCTTCTCATTTCTCTGTAGGCCCCCTTTCATTTTTTGTTCTGACAGATAACACTGCTGACTGTATTCAGTTACAGCCAACAGACACTCAGTTCTATACTCAGGGGGAATAGTCTGCTAACATGATCCTCATTTAAACCTTCTTCCTCCTTCTTGATTTTTGTATTTTTTTTGCATAACACATTCTGCTCATGAAGGCTGACTGTACAGTGCAAAAGAGTGGACATTTTGGGCTGACATGGGCCCCCTGGGAGCATTGAACCCGGGGTGACTGCCCCACACGTCCCTATTATAATCTACCATTGCCTGCATTGCTTAGGGGAGGCATGGCGGCATGGAGCTAGAGAGGATGAAAGTGGTGTCGGTGGTGACGACGGTGGCTGATGTCCCCACGGTAATAATAATCTTTATTTATATAGCCCCACCATATTCTGCAGCATTTTACAATTTATAGGGTTCATGTACAAAACAAAAGACATCACAAAGTTACCGGATAATATACAACTGAAACACTGGGAGTGAGGAATCTATGAGGAAGTGGGGGTGAGACAAAAGGTAGTTGATTATACCCATGGTAGCCAATCCCTCTAACTCTTGCACTCCCTGGAGCGCATGTGCAGTGAGTGGAGGGACACAACCCTTTTTCCCCTCGGGGCACACCCTGGACTTTTGGGGTCTCCTGCCTGGTGGCAACTGGAGTTCACTTGGTGTTAGCCAGATGAGCAGTAGAGTGTAAGGCAGGAAGGCATGCGTGAGGCCTGGCTAATGATGGAGGCAATGACTAGGCCCATTTGGTTAGAATACATAAAGGCTTTCATTATTGAGTAGATGATGGAGGTTGTACTACACACAAAAGCAGTAGGCACAATTCTGAGGCAAATATCACAGCAGGATTCTCCCAAAAGTTGTATATAACAGTTGGCAATGTCATCCTCCCAAATGACCACAGGCATGCAATAACTCTCAATATGCTTTCTGCAATGCCTAGTCTGTGGGCTCTTTTTCTATTGGTGGGACTTTGGGGAAAAAAAATCAGCACAATTATTTTTGGAGAACATTATGTTTACACTATTAGTGTCAAGGACAGCATTTGCTGGGCACAGTTATTATTTAGGGCAGTGTAACATAGTAGCATAGTAACATAGATAATAAGGCTGAAAAAAGACATCTGTCCATCTAGTTCAGCCTGCTAATGATAATTGAAGGGGGCACTATCTGTGTTTTACTAGTATTTTCATGAGGATTATCCGTTTCTGCATTATAGTATTGGGGAGCACAGCGAACAGTATTGGGGTGGCAGGATGGGGTGTTCAGAGGGTGGGAGGATGATGGAAAAGTAGGAAACTAAGATGTCTGTTTGTCAAACTCTGCAGAGATGAGAGATGGCTGAAAGAAGTCATCATGGCGGTCTGGTCTGAAAGGAGAAGATGAGGAAAGAGAACGTCTACATCAGAGGAGATGTTACTGGAAGTAAGAGGTATGTGGCACTGTATTACTGTATTACCCTGTAGTGCTGTATGTAATGTTTTCTAAGTATGTCTTTACCAGTAGGGCTGGAGGGAAGAGGTTAGGTGGAGAATTTCGCATGGGATGGAGGGGGGGAGGGAGGTTGCTGTTTCAACTTTTGCCTCAGGCAGCAGAAAGGCCCCCTGCCCCATGTCACAAAGCACTGAGGGAAGGGGGGCCCAAGTTGAACTCTTCCACCAGGGTACATGATGCTTCAGCTACGCCCCTGCCTTCATGACGGCACATGGACTGTGATCTTAACCAACTCATCAATGATCTTTGATGCATTTTACAGCCATATCTCTATTAGATAAATGTTCTAATGTTTTTGTATGGGCTGCAGTTAGTGTCTGGATCTATTGGATGAAAAGCGCAGACATTCCACCTCATGACACTAACCTTGTGGATGAAATGTTATAAAAAGTGGGGTATTATTTGCTTTCGCCCTATGATCACTCTGTGTAATCTGGCACATGTATGATTATAGTTTACTTTTGTTGTCACTAAACTTTGGACTTTATATTTATTTGCTGAATTTGGAAAGCAATCAAGTATTTGCATGAGTGCATCCCAAAGTAGTCAGCAGCTGGAGATTATTCTTTTATCTACACGGAATGTATTGCCCCAATAGTGGACACATCAGGTTATTTTAAATGTCGCTGGGTGACTCTAACCCAACCATCCTTTGTATCAATATATTTAAAATGGGATCAATGGCTAGAATTTTCTGCACCATTTAAGAGGTCTTCAGCCTTTGATTCCAGCTGAGGCTACTTTCACACTAGCGTCTTTGCTGGATCGGGCAGGGTTCAGCAAAAACACTTCCGTTACTGATAATACAACCATCTGCATCCGTTATTAGCGAAATCCGGTTGTATTATATTTAACCTAGCCAAAACGGATCATGAACTCCATTGAAAGTCAATGGGGGACGGATCCGTTTTCTATGTAGATTGTAAGCCCTCACGGGCAGGGCTCTCTCTCCTTCTGTACCAGTTTGTAACTTGTCTTGTATATGCTTAATGCAATTGTCTGTATTATGTATGTATACCCCTTTTCATATGTACAGCGCTATGGAATGAATGGCGCTTTAATAATAAATAATAATAATAATATTGTGTCAGATTGTGTCAGAGAAAATGGATCCGTCCCCATCGACTTACATTGTGGGTCATGACGTATCCATCTTGCTCCGCATCCCAGGACGGAAAGCAAACCGCAGCATGCTGAGGTTTGGTCTCCGGTATGAGAACGGAACGGCATGCATTTTGGAGCATTCTGCTCAGTTACGTTTTGTCCCCATTGACAATGAATGGTGACAAAACTGAAGCATTTGTTTCCGGTATTGAGCCCCTATTACGGATCTCAATACTAGAAAATATTAACGCTAGTGTGAAAGTAGCCTTAGACACGATAGCTTATCGAGCCAAGTATTCAAAAGATGAATAGACCTTTGATTAGCCAAATGCAGCATCCCACTCCAATGTACTGGTACACTGCAAAATGGGTGTGAAGTTGTGCTTTCATGTAACATATGCATTTCATGTTTTTGTTATGATTTATTTAAATATTCATGCTTTCATTTTGCTAAAAAGCGATCTTTGTATTATGCAAATAAACCCTGAAGGTGCCCAGAGGGGCGTTATTCTTCACCCTCTGAGCCCAGTAACGCCCCCCTGCAGTGCCTAGACCGCCTTTATTTAGAGCCCAAGCACGCCATCTCGTTATGTAGTATCGCCCCACACCCTAGTTTAACGGCGCCGCCCCCTCTGCTACATCAGCTAATTCATTCAAGCCACGCACCTGGAATCTTCAGTTCATCCGGCTGAAATCTCGTACCGCTTCTGAGGGCAACAGCGATAAGAAGACGTCACTGGCTCAGTGGTTAGCACTGGTGCCTTGCCGCGCTGGGGTCATAGGTTCAATCCAACCAAGGACAACACCTGCATGGAGTTTGTATGGTCTCCCCATGTTTGCATCGGTTTACTCTGGGTAGTGATGATAATTAGAGATGAGCAAACTTCTGTTTTAAGTTCGGCGTCTAAAGTTCGGCTTCCGGTTAGCGGAGGATCCCGATATGGATTCCGAATTCCGTTGTGGTCCGTGGTAGCGGAATCAATAATGGCCATTATTAATTCCGCTACCATGGACCACAACGGAATTCGGAATCCATATCGGGATCCTCCGCTAACCGGAAGCCGAACTTTAGACGCCGAACTTAAAACAGAAGTTCGCTCATCTCTAATGATAATGTCTGTAAAGCACTGTGGAATATGTCAGCACTGTATAAGTGAGTAATAAATAAATAAAATTGTTATTACGGAACAACCCCTTTAATAATACCCCTTTAATAATGTGCCATATAGGCAAGAAAAAAAATCTGGAGTGCTTCTTTAAAGTAAATCATACAGTAATTGATGAGTAGTGTAAACTATTGTTGTATGAAGCTGGCAGACCTATTACATGTGCGCTTGGCAGTTGAAGGCATCTGTGTTGGTCCCGTGCTCATATGTGCCATCATTGCTGAGAAAAATGATGTTTTAATATATGCAAATGAGCCTCTAGGAGCAACAGGGGCGTTGCCGTTACACCTAGGGGCTCAGCTCTCTCTGCAAATGCCACGCCCTCTCTAGGCTGTGAAAACATCATCACGAGTGACCCTGTCAATCAAAGTGCAAAGAACGCAGCAATTGCAGAGAGAGCAACTGTGATATTTGCATAAAAACATTGATAATGCTGCTTTTTTTTTTCTGCCTCCGTTTTTGTAGTAACAGAATTTTTTTTTAAGTTTCTATGTTGATTGGTTGAGCTGCATATATTCCTAATGACATAGGGCATTAATTGTATATCTTATCAGTGGATGGCAATTTCTAAAGAAGTAAATATTCCAGACGACCAAATGTCTAGCAGTTTTCAGCTTTTATTAAAATATCCTTTGCACACTTTTAGTCCAATCTACTATTGATAATGAATAAGGTGGAGGCCCAAGATTTACTATGGGCGCGACTGGTTACATCCCAGCAAGGAGTCCTGAATGCTATCTTTAGATTCAAGGGACATAAAGCAAACCTCCCATCCATTTGTTGTAGAAAATTACTAACTCTCAGTGTATAGGGAGGGATTATAGTGGAGGCAACAGTATAGACTGTTTTTATATTACTTCCCAGTTATGTATTATGTAAATGCTTCTGAGTATGACCTTAGTACATGAGGTTGCATATTCTATGAGGATTTAATCTTAGAAACTTGGCTTCATCTCTGTCCCATGAACCATCTTTTCATACACCTAAGGTGTGTAATGATTGAGGGATTAAACAAATATTTCTTGGTTACTCAAGGTTGACATGTACAATACATACCATTCCAAGGATAATACATAGCTTGTTGGTCAACTGCATTTCATGGGAACTGTAACCAGCAATCTTCGCCATATGTAGCTTCAACTGACAGAAATGTTCTTATCTTATATGTCTAATATTATAGCTCAGCATAGTTTGCATTCTTTCATATCTACAAGAGGTTTTTCTTGTTGTTACTACAAAAGACATGGGGGGAAGTTAACATAGACTTGTTTTACACTTGCCCTTGCTGATCCGGAAGGCTGTTCCGGTCGGGAAGAGCGTGTCAGATCTGGCATTGCCGGGCGCTGCCGGAATGCTGTCTGGCCCCATTATGTGTAATGGGATCCGGTAGTGATCCAGCCACGATCCAGCAAATATGCAGAGAAATGGCCAGACCAATACTGCTGTGTCGGAAAAGCCTCCCGGAACAGCCTGCCAGCAGTGTGAAACAGGCCATGGACTGCCGTTTTACGCGTAGTCCTCTAAAGTCTGTGCTGGACCTGCCCCTCCACACCTTCACCACGCTCCCTTCTCTGAAAGAGGTGAGGGGACCTACAAATTCCACTTGCAATGATATTTTGTCACAATGGTGGGGTCATTTAATTTCATTTAATAGAGAACGGTGTAACTAGCAAATTTCTAAATAACATCATTAAAAAAAATCTGCCTGCGTCGACCTGAAAAAAAAAACTGTAAAGTCATGGCCACTAGAGTCTCACTTCTACCTAAGTTGCAGTCCACTGCCTGTTGTCAGGCAAGATCCTTCCCTGCTAATAGAGACACAGAAGATAACTAAGAGGAAGTGGGGGGGGGGGGGGGGGGGGTGCCAGAGCTAGTTGAGATCCCGAGCATGATAAAACAACTGCTTCTATACTGCTTCTGAAGATGAAAGGAACCTCCTGCTTTTCTGTTAGGTTAATTTATCCCTCCTTAGCTTTCTGAATTCCCTAGAAAAAAAACTAACATAGGGAGAAGAAATGGAAGTGAGGTCATTGCATGCAGTACTGGCATAAGGGAGACACCCATTGCTTGTGAGAGAAAGGCATCTAGCTGTGCCGCTGAAACAGGGAATAATATGTCTGAAAGAGACTTTAGGGAAGCCGAAACATAACTGCTCCTTCAAATTTATGATTGTACAAAGAATCACAGCCTTTCTGTGAATTTCTTTGAAAACTCAGGTACGCTTTAAGAGTGTCAAACACAGTGTTTGTGACTTTTGTACTCCATAATTCTCTGTGCCTGCTTCCCAACTGGTCTGGATCCTGTAAAACAGTCTGAAATGTTGGCAGTTGTCCCACTGTTCCAGAACTGCAGCATGTCCCAATTTCAACTGTATCTGTCTCCTTAGGACGCAGATACAGTTGAATATAGTGGAGAAGCAGGGAGCCATCATGGCTCCTTTCTCTACTTTTCTTTTGTTAGCGGTAGTTTTGTGCAGGCAGATGTGAAACCGTTATAACATTGCACCTGCAGTTCTGAATCACATACAGCACAGACACACGAGAGCAAACCCCTACTACTTTGTTCATCGTTGGAATGTAGGCTAGGTGAGTATTTCTTTTGGAGCTACTAAGGGGACATCAATCTGTGTATGTGTGTGTGTGTGTGGGGGGGGATTAGGGGGCCTTATTTTGACTGGGTGCACCTAAGGGGCCATAATACTTTGTGGGGAGCACTAAAGGGGGCATCTTACTATCTAGGAGCAATAAAGGGAGCATCACATCATGTGGGAGCACTTAAAGGTGCATCGTACTGTGTGAGGGCACTAAGGGGACTTCCCCTAGAGGCACTATGGCACTAGAGGGGCTTTCCGATTTTATGGAAAATTTTCCAATATAATCAATTTTTTCCAGGAAAAAAGCAAGTGTTAACTGCCAAACAAAACTCAATATTGGTTGCCCTGATTCTGTAGTTTGCAGAAACGCCCCATATGTGGTCGTAAACTACTGTTTGGCCAAACGGGAGGACATAGAAGGAGGGGAACGCCATATGGTTTTTGCAAGGCAGATTTTGCAGGACTGGTTTTGTTTATACCATGTCCCATTTCAAGCCCCCCTGTTGCACCCCTAGAATAGAAATTTCAAAAAAATGACTCCATCTAAGAAAGTACACCCCTCAAGGTATTCAAAACTGGGTTTACAAATTTTGTTAACCCTTTAGGTGTTCCACAAGAGTTAATGGCAGATGGAGAAACAATTTAGAAATTTCAATTTTTTGGAAAATTTTCAATTTTAACCCATTTTTTCCAGTAATAAAGTAAGGGTTAACTGCCAAACAAAACTCAATATGGGTTGCCCTGATTCTGTAGTTTGCAAAAACACCCCATATGTGGTCCTAAACTACTGTTCGGCCAAACGGCAGGACATAGAAGAAGGGGAACACCATATGGTTTTTGGAAGGCAGATTTTGCTGGACTGGTTTATTTACACCATGTACCCTTTCAAGCCCCCTGATGCACCCCTAGAGTAGAAACTCCATAAAAGTGACCCCATCTAGGAAACTAAGGGATAAGGTGGTTGTTGTTTTGGGACTATTTTAGGGGTAAATATGATTTTTGGTTGCTCTATATTACACTTTTTTGAGGCAAGGTAACAAAAAATTTAAATTCTAAAATAGTTTCTACATTCGCTATTTAGTTTTGTGGAACACCTAAAGGGTTAACAAAGTTTGTAAAGTAACTTTTGAATACCTTGAGGGGTGTAGTTTCTTAGATGGGGTCACTTTTTTGGAGTTTCTAGTCTAGGCTACATCAGGGGGAGTTTTCAAAGAAACTATATGGCGTTCCCTTCGTTCTATGCCCTGCCATGTGGCTATATAGCCATTTACGACAACATATGGGGTGTTTCTGCAAACTACAGAATCAGGGCAATAAATATTTAGTTTTGTTTGGCTGTTAACCCCTTGCTTTATTACCGGAAAATGGAAATTTTGCCCAAAAATTTGTGTTTTGGCACCGTTTTTATTTTATATTTTTAACGCTGTTCATCCGAGAGGTTTGGTCAAATTTTATTTTTATAGGGCAGATTCTTACGGACGCGGCGATACCTAATATGTCTACATTTTAAAATGTATTTAGATTTTACAGTATATTATCATTTTAGGAACCCAAAAAAATTATTTTTGTATCTCCATAGGCTGGGAGCTACAGTTTTTTTTTTTTTTTGGGCGACTATCTAATGTAGGGGCTAATTTTTGGCGGGATGAGATGGCGGTTTTATTGGCACTAATTGGGGGTGCATATGACATTTTGATCGCTCGCTATTACACTTTTTGTGATGTTAGGTGACAAAAAAAATGGCTTTTTTTTTACAATTTTTTTTTTTTTTTTTAACGCTGTTCATCCGGGGGGGTTGGGTTAAATGTTATTTTTATAGAGAAGATTTTTAGGGACGCGGCGATGCCAAATATGTATGGCTCTCAGACTTTGGAGACACTAAGCAGGCATCCTCAAACTGCGGCCCTCCAGATGTTGTAAAACTACAATTCCCACCATGCCCTGCTGATGGCTGTAGGTTGTCTGGGCATGCTGGGAGTTATAGTTTTACAACATCTGGAGGGCCGCAGTTTGAGGATGCCTGCACTAAAACTAATATTTTTGGAAAAAAAAAAAAAATTGTTTTCTTGTCTCCAAAGTCTGAGAGCCATAGTTTTTTATGTTCTCTAGGGGACTGTTGGGGATTATAAAAATGTAGTACTCCATGGAAGTGTGATACTCCCTGAAGCAATCGATAACGCAGAGGCCCGGATGATCAGGGCAAGTGTCACATTGAGTGGTGGTGTCCTTCCGTATCCCCCTCTTGTGACACACTCTGCATCTTTTTTGGGTTCGTCCCTTCTTTCCAGTATGGGGGACCACACCTGGAAAATGTTGGCCAGGGACGATCCGGGCGCCTCCAATTCCCAAGGTACTCCGGCCTGCTCTTTCCCGGTCTGAAAAAATCAGGTCTTTGAGGACTGCCTCATAGAATTGGAGGAATGTCCCTGTGCTGCCAGCGCTTCGGAATAGTACAAAAGAGTTGTACAAGGCAACCTGTACCAAGTAGACTGCAACTTTTTTGTACCATGCCCGGGTTTTGCGCATGGCATTATATGGCTTGAGGACTTGATCAGAGAGATCAACTCCTCCCATATGCCGATTGTAGTCGACGATACAATCGGGCTTGAGGAACGTTGCCGCGGTACCTCACACAGGGACAGGGGTGATGCCGTTACCGTGGATTGTGGACAGTACAAGGACATCCCTTTTGTCCTTATACCTGACCAGCAACAGGTTTCCACTGGTAAGGGCACGGGTCTCACCCCTGGGGATAGGTACCTGGAGGGGGTGGGCAGGGAGACCACGCAGATTTTTCCGCACGGTCCCACAAGCGAACGTGGATCTGGCGGCAAGGGACCTGAACAAGGGAATGCTAGTATAAAAGTTATCCACGTACAAGTGGTAACCCTTATCTAGAAGTGGGTACATAAGGTCCCACACGAGTTTCCCGCTAACACCCAGAGTGGGGGGACATTCTGGGGGTTGAATACGGGAATCTCGCCCCTCGTACACACGAAATTTGTAAGTGTACCCTGAGGCACTCTCACAAATTTTGTACAGCTTCACGCCATACCTTGCCCGCTTAGTGGGAATGTATTGGCGGAAACTGAGTCTCCCCTTGAACGCAACGAGAGATTTATCAACCGCGACCTCCCTTCCAGGTACATAGGCCTGTACAAATTTGGCCCCGAAGTGATCGAAGACCGGCCGTATCTTATACAGATGGTCATAGGCAGGATCACCTCGGGGGGGGGGGACATGCTGCATTATCTGAATAATGCAGACATTTCCGGATGGCCTCAAACCGGGAGCGTGTCATGGCCATACTGTAGAGTGGGGTCTGGTAGAGGACGTCCCCACTCCAGTATTGCCTGACACTCGGTTTTTCTACTAGACCCATGTGCAGCACAAGGCCCCAAAGCGTCCTCATCTCGGCTGCACTGACCGGCGTCCAGCCACCGGGTCTAGCCAAAAAGGAGCCCGGGTGCTGAGCAACGAACTGTTGGGCGTACAGTTTCGTCTACTCCACCATCAGATTCACAAATGGGTCACTGAAAAAAAAAACTAAAAATGTCAATTTCAGTAAACCCCACTGTGGGAATCTGGATTCATGGATTGCCAACAAAATCCAGAATCTCGGGCTCAAAATCCACTGGGGGACACCAGCTAAGTTCACCGGCAGGGGGCTCCGGTGGGCTTATTTGGTGGGCCGGGAAACCAGTACGAGCCCCAGGGCAGCTCGTACTAGGGTGGGCCACAGGGTCCCTAGCATGTGGGGCCCCTGGCTCCGCCTGGCGGCGTCTCCGCCGCCTTGGGGGCTCATCGTCATCAGATGATGATGAGGAGGATGACAAGAGGAACGTGGGGTCTAGGGTCTCAAAGCTAAAAAACAATAAGTTTAGATAAAGTTTTTTTTTTTCCCTAACTAACTTTTCCCTTCTATCCCTGCCTAACGGTGCCTCTCCCTCACTGACCCTAACCTACCTGGAGGGTGATGGGTGCAGGAGAGTGATGGGTGCCGATGGGGGGGATCGCAGGAGCCTGGTGAGGACGGTGCTGCAGGATGCAGGTGCTGAACAGGAAGAGGAGGGGAGAGAGGACCGCTGTAAGTTTGAATCTCGCGTCTCTCTCCCTGCACCAATCAGCACCCTGGACAGCAGCATTCAGCACCACGGCCAGCACCGCCTCTCCCAAATGTTCGTACTGTGATTGGTGGTGTGTAATCACACCACCGATCACAGTCTTTTTCCGGTTCATCGGGTCACCGGAGACCCGAATGGAGACCCGAATGGACCGGAAACGCAGCAAACCGCAAGTCTGAATTGACCTGCGGTTTTCTGCGATCGCCGATACGGGGGGGTCACATGACCCCCCTGGCGTTGTGACAGGATGCCCGCTGAATGATTTCAGCCAGCATCCTGTTCCGATTAACCCCCGCGGCGCCGCAATCGCGTTTTAAAGCCATGACGTACCGGTACGTCATGTGTCCTTAAGGACTCGGGAAACATGCCGTATCGGTACGTCATGTGTCCGTAAGGGGTTAATCCTTGGTACCACTTGAACATGACAGCAGCCTATCACTCCCCTTTCCTTACTGCAGTGAGCATGCATACTTATGTAGTTCTTCTATGCATGAATGTTTCTGGAGGAGTCAGGGAAGATGTCATGTAAACCAGTGGTTCAGTGGTTTCCACCAGGAGAATTACGCACATCTTCAGTCATAAACTTTACTTTTAAAAGATATTCTTACTATTTATTTGACTGAAAGAGTTTCTTGCAAATGATTGCAGTTGCCTGGTTCGAGTTGGCCCCAGCACGTCTAGGTGTCACCACGTGTCGATGCTCTCCAGAAGGGATGGTAAGACGTGGTGTACCCCAATGGGAAATAAGTTCAGAGAGTCAAGGTCTGCAATAAACCAATGTGCTTCTTTACTTGAGGAACTCAAGTGCGAAACAATATACAGGTGAAAATCGAAAAATTTGAATATCGTGCAAAAGTCCATTTATTTCAGTAATGCAAATTAAAAAGAATTGCACTAATGCAGCTTAAAATTAAAATTTTGTGAGAAGGTTCAATATTCTAGGCTCAAAGTGTCACACTCTAGTCAGCTAATTAATCGATACCCCCTGAGCAAAGTGTACCTCAAAATTGAGACTTTGGGGTTTCATAAGCGGTAAGCCATATTCACCCAAAAAATAGCAAATAAAGGCTTAAAGGGACACTGACAGGCCCAATAAGCATATTTAGGTATATATATGACAGTATAGGTCTTAAAGAGTGTATAAGAATCATCTAAGTATCCCCCCTGTCCACCTTATAAATACAGTAAAATTAGGTTTTATAACCTGCTTGAATCGTGTTCAATCTGTCCAAGGGGCGGCGTTTCATCTCCACTTGCGCCCAGCCAGCCTCGCCCCAACTGCTGTTTGAAGCGCCGCCCAGCTCATCAATATTCACTTCGCTGGGCGGCTACTAGTGTCCCCGACGCAAGATCCGGCGCATGCCCAATACAATACTATGGGCATCGGCCTCCGGCTCATCTTCAGCGCATGCGCCCGGCACCCTCACTGGCTGGGATCGCATCGCGCCTGCGCACAGTCTGATTCTCAGAGGCCGATGCAGCCTCTACTTTATGCGCATGCGCCGGGCACAGTTCATAGCAGCGCTTCAGAGCGCTGCTCTGTTACAGCTGAAAAGGGGTTAATTAGTGCGCAGGCGCGACATGATTATTGCGGATTAGTGCGCCGCCCAGCAAAGTGAATATTGATGAGCTGGGCGGCGCTTCAAACGGCAGTTGGGGCGAGGCTGGCTGGGCGCAAGTTGAGATGAAACGCTGCCCCTTGGGCAGATTGAACATGATTCAAGCAGGTTATAAAACTTCACATTACTGTATTTATAAGGTGGACAGGGGGGATACTTACATGATTCTTATACACTTTATAAGACCTGTACGGTCATATATATACCTTAATATGCATTTTGGGCCTGTCAGTGTCCCTTTAATATATCGCTTTGCATGTAATGAGTCTATCTCATATATTTATTTGCATTACTAAAATAAATTAACTTTGCACGATATTCTAATTTTTCGAGTTTCACCTGTAGGTGAGGCACTGAGCTATTTCAGGTTTGGTGCTGAGAAGAGGCCTGAGCTATCTCTGCCTCTCACTATTGGACAACTGATATCCTGGTCAAAGGCTGGTAATCCAGGGTCTGTGTCCCCATCTCAGCGCCTTCTTTTGGTCACTTATGCAGTCGGGCATAGTCTTTTCTAAGCACTGATCCCTAACTGTAGAACACTAGGGGCTCTGGCTGTTCTTCCAATATACAGTTTCTAGCTGAACTAGAACTTTCTAGTGGGAGGGGTAGAGTGGAGAAACTCAACCCAAACAGATACAAGGTTTCAATTTCTGTCTCTCATAGACTTGCATTAGAGCTTTAATAATACCTAATGAGAATGACAAAGCAGTGTTTCCAGACTAAAAAAAAAAGTATTCATAAACAATAACAGAGCTAAACCAGACATCCAAATGGTCAGTCTGTCTGGTTTTGGTGGCAAACAATTCTGGCTTTTTACCACCAAAACATTTGGTAACTGTCACTGCCCATTAGTGCCATTGACATTACCGGGGTCACTGCTGGGCGGAAGCCTCCCCCTAGCATACTCATGCTGAGACCCAGTGCTTCATCGGAGGTAATGAAAAAACCCTTGCATCGTGCAGGACAAAGGGGATACTCCACTCATTTATGCTGAATGAGGGAAGAAGGGATTATGTCTGAGTTCAGCTCTAAGCCTGGACAACCCTTTTAATGGCACTGTATTGACAAATAAGGGTTAACACCTTGGCTCATTGTGTCAGGTTTCCAGGGTGATGGACTTGGGTATGTCCCCTGATTACAGTAGTATTAGTTCTTACACATCATATGTGTTCTCTCCAAAGAATGACTTTAGAACTTTGGGGCATTCCTCTTCATCTACACTGTGGATGTAACATGTTAGGGGTTTCCAGTTTTGAATAGTTCTGTCAATAGATAGAAGTAGTGAAAACCACCTTGGCACAATATGATGTACAAGACTGCATTCATCAACTTCAACAAATGCACAGACTTCCATCAATTGTACTGTCATACCAGCTTGGATGTATTGTGGACTATGTGAGCAAGACAATTTGCCTTTCTCTGTATACTCAGTCATAGGGGGGAGGCTGTCAATCACTCATAAGACTCATGGACTTCAAAGCCCAGAATGAGCAGCAATTTAAATGAATGAAAAGTTTTACTGAATCTTTTCCCATAAAACAATATATCATATAGTGTATGTGTATATATATATATATATATATATATATATATATATATTTTATATATATTTTTTCAACATGATAGGTTCCCTTTAAGGTTACTGGGCATGTCCTGATTCTAAAACTGGACATACCCAGCTTCACAGGGGCCCATCCTAGGGCCAGCAGAGGCGTTTATTTTTTTACGTTATCATATTTTTCATTCCATACCTCTGAGAACAGGGTATCCTGGGCACCTTGGTGTGGAGGTCGGGAGGGGGCGCAGTTTTGGGGGGAGTGGGGGGGCTGAATAGCAGTTACTGCGAATCTGCTGTCTGTTTGTGTCTACACTCCATAGCTGAAGGACCTTCGATGACATCATAGTCATGTGATCTTTTCAGCAGTGGAAGCGGAGGTAGGACCTGTGATGAGGTCACCGGCATGTGATCAGTGCAGAAAGAGGCAGTGCTCAGCAGTGGAAACCTGTGATGCCATGGAAATAAATGTAAGTGCCATAGAAATGCTGGGAGATGTGGTTCTCCCCATTAAACCTCCTCCCTGCTTAGTGGGAGGGAAATATGTTATTTAACTGGGACTGTATGTTAGAGGGGCTGAAGGGAGGGGAGGGGTGTCAGTTACATAGGACTGTATGTTATAGAAGACTATAAGAATTTTTTTTTTTTTACATGGGACTGTATGTTATAGAAGATTGGAGAGAGATGACTGGTGTTAGATACATGGGACTGGATATTTTAGAAGACCGTAGAGTAAAGAGTGATGTTATTTATATGGGACTATGTGTTGGAGGGGGGGTGAAGGAGGGGATTTAAGTTATTTACATTGGACTGTATGTTATAGAAAACTGTAAGGAAGATAAGTTATTTACATGGGACTGATGACTAGTGTTGTTTACATGGGACTGCATGGTATAGAAGACTGAAGGGAGAGGAGTGAAGTTATTTACATGGGACTGCATGGTATAGAAGACTGTAAGGAAGATAGGTTATTTACATGGGACTGTATCATATAAGACTGGTGGGAGACAACTGGTGTTATTTACATGGGACTGCATGTATAGAAGACTGGAGGGAGAGGACGGGCATTATAATTTATGGGGGCACTACAGAGATGATTATAACTCCAGGAGGTATGGCAGGAGGTATTATAAATACTGGGGGAACTGCAGGGAACATTATAAATACTGTGGGCAGTGGTGGAGGGCATTATTAGTACCGAGGGCTCTAAAGAAGTGCCTTATAGATGATAAGAGGTTCCCTATAGGGAGACCTTATTAGTACTGAGGGCACTGTAGGGAGCCTTATTACCACTGGGATTACCATTTGGGGATGGCTTCCGCCTCGCAGTGAGCCCGGTGATGTCCTGGCACTAATGGGCATGCTTTAGCGCTGCCTTAGCCTGTAAAATGGCTAGGGCAGCTCTAAAGCCACCCATCAGTGCCGGTCTGTGTTGGGCCCATGTTCATATATGCCTGCATTATTGAGAAAAAAAATGAATATTTGAATATATACAAATGATCCTCTATTAGCAACGGGAGCGTTACCATTACACCTAGAGGCTCTGCATTCTCTGCAACTGCCGATCCCTGTCTTTTCTGATAGGGAGCAAAAGTAAAGAAAAAAGAAAGAGGGTTATCCAAAAGCTGCCAGGGACTGTGCTATGTCCCTGAAGAAAAGGATAAAGAAGGGGCGCCACAAGGATAGTACGAAAAAAGGGGTTTCAGCAAGGAATAAAAAGTGTTGTTGGAGAGGCAGCTCTGGTGTGGGTTGAAACAAACCACCACAGAGAAATCGAGGTAATTAGTGAAGGGTAGGGAACAAGGGGTGGTCACCCACCCCGAGTTATAACCGATCACTGTATAAAAACAGTTGAGCGCCAAACTCCTAGGAGACAGAATAGTGGAGTTGGAAAGTCGTTGACAATAGCAAAGATCACCAAACTCAAGTGCTATAGGCTGGTAGGTAGAGCACCGTTGGGTGCTTCCCAACGGTGCTCTACCTACCAGCCTATAGCACTTGAGTTTGGTGATCTTTGCTATTGTCAACGACTTTCCAACTCCACTATTCTGTCTCCTAGGAGTTTGGCGCTCAACTGTTTTTATACAGTGATCGGTTATAACTCGGGGTGGGTGACCACCCCTTGTTCCCTACCCTTCACTAATTACCTCGTTTTCTGATAGGGCCTGGCAGTGAAAATGTCATCCCACCGGGCCATGTTAAAGTGCAGAGTGCGCGGCAGTTACAGAGAGAGCGGAGCCTCTAGGTGTAATGGTAACGCCCCCCGTTTGTATATAATAAAAACATAATTTTTCTCAATAATGCGGGCACATAAGAACATGGGACCAACACAGATGCCTTCAGCTGCCAAGTGCACACGTAACAGGTCAGTCTTTTAATTGTCCAAGTGTATGAGAAAGTCCTCAGGGATAGATGAAGGCCTAGGGAGCATTTTACCATCAGCTATGGACTTCATTGGGTGGAGAAAGCTGGAACTAAAGTGCCTAGGGCAGCATCAAATGTAAATATGGACCTGGCCCCACAGCAGTAGCAGGATGTAGTGTCACACATCACACTGCTGGTCTGTGTATGAGAAGGAGCGGTGCGGCCGGGAATCTGCTGTGCTCCTCCTCCTACACAAGAAATAAAATATTGAGGCACTCAGGTTGAAATTTTGCAATTAAAGTATAGCTTGATTTCATGTTATCTGCATCATCCATTTGCCTAGTGGTATATATCAATCAATAGCAGAATATTTCAGACCGGACGTTTCGATCACATAGACCTTCATCAGCGGTCATGTTATCTGTAAGATGAGTGGAGGCACTCCTACACAGACCAGCAGAGCAATGTGGGACACTACATCCTGCTACTGCTGTGGAGCGCCAGCGGCTGAACTGTGATCATGAGGAACTAGGTGAGTATATTCTTTTATCTTCCTTGTGAAGGAGGCACATATCTGACCATTACTACTGTGAGGGGGCACATATCTGGACATAACTACTATGTACTGGCACAAGGGGGGAATAATTACTATGTGGAGGCATTAAGGGTACTGGGTGTGTATAGTTATGTTTTGGGCAGAGTTAGAGGCATGGTCTAGTATGAAAAGAATATATACATATTGTAAACATATTCACAAGTTGTTTTTTATTTGCACATATATGTTTATATTTGTATGTGTGGTTTGAGGGGCAGATACATCCTTCGCACAGGGGCCCTTTGCTGCCTGTGTCTGCCCCTGGTCTGGCCACTCTAGGTTGGAGGATGCTCGAAAAACAAGGATCCAAAGATATCTTGGCAACAAACTTTGCAGAAATGAGCTGTGGTTCCAATTATCTGCTTTCTTAGGGTCCATTCACACGTCCGCAAAATGGGTCCGCATCCGTTCCGCAATTTTGCGGAAACGGGTGTAGACCCATTCATTTTCAATGGGGCCGGAATGTGCTGTCCGCATCCGCATTTGCGGATCCACACTTCCGCATCTGTGCTTCCGTTTCCGCCAAAAAATAGAACATGTCCTATTTTTGCCCGCAATTGCGGACAAGATTAGGCATTTTCTATTATAGTGCCGGCAATGTGCGGTCCGCAAATTGCGGAATGCACATTGCCAGTGTCCGTGTTTTGCGGATCCGCAATTTGCGGATCCGCCAAAAACACTTACGGACGTGTGAATGAACCCTAAAGGTGTCCTTATTAACCAAAGCAGATGCAGGATTTCATTAAAAGTCTGCTTTTAACCCCCATGTGTGATGCATGCTAAGGCTACTTTCACACTGGCGTTTTGGCTTTCCGTTTATGTGATCCGTTCAGGGCTCTCACAAGCGATCCAAAACGGATCAGGTTTGCCCTAATGCATTCTGAATGGAAAATTATCCGCTCAGAATGCATCAGTTTGCCTCCATTCAGTCTCCATTCCGCTCTGCTTTCAGCGTTTTGGTGTCCGCCTGACGATGCAGAGGCAAACAGATCCGTCCTGACACACAATGTAAGTCAATGGGGACGGATCAGTTTTCTCTGACACAATCTGGCACAATAGAAAACGGATCCGTCCCCCATTGACTTTCAATTATGTTCATACGGATCCGTCATGGCTATAGAAGACATAATACAACCGGATCCGTTCATGACGGATGCATGCGGTTATATTATTGTAACCGAAGCGTTTTTCGATGACGGATCATCAAAAACCGCTAGTGTGAAAGTAGCCTTATTAGCTTTTTAGAGTCAAGGAGGAAGAAAAGACACTTGGGAAATAAGGCAAGCTGGACATGCCGAATCTTGCACAATTTTGCTACATCCACCCCCGAGGACAAGGTATACGATCCTGAGCTTGTTTAAAATCCTGCATGTGGACTTTTGTTTTTAGTTTCAGCTCATGCGCAGAAGACTGATGAAGCCAGGGCAAGAGTCTATGACAGATTTTTTTTTTTATATCTGGATCTATTATACAATATGTCAAGCATCTGAATCATAAATGTGCCTAAAGTGAACCAGAAACAATGCCAAGAAAGTGGCGCACTTACCATAGTAAATGTAGGTCACTGTTCTTATTTACTAACTTAAAAAAATATAAAAACAGCCTTACGAATAAATAACAATGAATAGCACAAACTGCTAAAATATGCCTAGTCACTAAAAGGTTAATCTTAAACTATTCGCAGCAGAGCAAGTATAGAAATTCATTAAACAACTGGTATGTGTATGTCAGGGTGAGGTATGTTAGCTCTGTTGTATTATACTGTACATCAATGTCATCCACGTATTTCATGCATTCGTGAATATACAATATATGCCTCAAAGCTACTTGAACAACATGTCCATTCAGAAGTGTCTTCTCACCTCTCCTCCTGCTCCCTCTTTGACCGCCTACAATCTGGCTTCCGACCCCACCACTCGACCGAGACTGCCCTTACCAAAGTCACCAATGACTTACTAACAGCCAAAACCAAGAAACAATACTCTGTCCTCCTTCTCCTTGACCTGTCCTCTGCCTTCGACACTGTTGACCACTCCCTTCTGTTGCAAACTCTCTCAACTCTTGGCATCACTGACCTGGCCCTCTCCTGGATCACATCATACCTCACAGACCGGACGTTTAGCGTCTCCCACTCTCACACCACCTCCTCGTCTCGTTCCCTCTCTGTTGGTGTCCCGCAAGGCTCTGTCCTAGGACCGCTGCTCTTCTCTATCTACACTTTTGGAGGGATAGCTCATAGAGTCCCATGGCTTTCAGTATCACTCTTATGTTGACGACACACAAATCTACCTCTCTGGTCCAGACATCACCACCTTACTATGAAGAATCCCACAATGTCTATCTTCTATATCATCCTTCTTCGCCTTTCGCTTTCTAAAACTTAACATGGATAAAACAGAATTCATCATCTTTCCCCCATCTTGCTCAACCCCCCCAACAGACCTATCTATCACGATCAATGGCTGCACACTATCCCCGGTCAACCAAGTCCGCTGCCTTGGAGTGACCCTGGATTCTGCCCTTTCCTTCCGACCGCACATCCAAGCCCTTTCCACCACCTGCCGCCTCCAACTCAAAAACATCTTGCGCTTTCCTTAACTTTGAATCTGTAAAAATGCTTGTACATGCCCTCATCATCTCCCGCCTAGACTCAGGGCCGGCGCCACCTGTAAGATGACCTAGGCAGCCGCCTAGGGCGCAAATTAGCAGGGGGTGCCGGCCCCGTGCAGTTAAAAAAAAAAGCGTTGGTTAAGTGGCGGCCAGGCCGGTCCTGCCGCAAGTTTTTTTTTAAAGTACGCGGCAGGCCCTCCCCCGCACCGGGCGGCTGCCGCACTGCCCGGGCTGGCGCGTCTATGACTGACAGGAGAGAAGCGTCTCTAATGTAGCGTGGCCGAGCTCTGTTCGGTCCGCGGTACAGGAGCTTTTATTTCCTGTACCCGGCCGGACTGACAGGAAGTGCTCACTTAGTGTGCACTTCCTTTCAGTCCGGCCGGTACAGGAAACAAATGCTCCTGTACCGCGGACCGAACAGAGCTCGGCCACGCTACACTAGAGGTGGGGGGAATGAGAGTGACAAGGGAGGGGGGGAATGAGAGTGACAAGGAAGGGGGGGAATGAGAGTGACAAGGGAGGGGGGAATGAGAGTGACAAGGGAGGGGGGGGAATGAGAGTGACGAGGGAGGGGGGATAAGAGTGACAAGGGAGGGAGGGGGGAGAAGAGAGTGACAAGGGAGGGAGGGGGAGAAGAGAGTGACAAGGAAGGGAGGGAGAAGAGAGTGACAAGGGAGGGAGGGAGAAGAGAGTGACAAGGGAGGGAGGGAGAAGAGAGTGACAAGGGAGGGAGGGAGAAGAGAGTGACAAAGGAGGGAGGGGGAGAAGAGAGTGACAAGGGAGGGAGGGGGGAGAAGAGAGTGACAAGAGAGGGAGGGGGAGAAGAGAGTGACAAGGGAGGGAGGGAGAAGAGAGTGACAAGGGAGGGAGGGAGAAGAGAGTGACAAGGGAGGGGGGAGAAGAGAGTGACAAGGGAGGGTGGGGGAAGCGAGTGACGAGGGAGGGAGAAGAGAGTGACAAAGAAGGGAGGGAGAAGAGAGTGACAAGGGGGGGAGAAGAGAGTGACAAGGGAGGGAGGGGGGAGAAGAGAGTGACAAGGGAGGGAGGGGGGTTAGAAGAGAGAGTGACAAGGGAGGGGGGAGAAGAGAGTGACAAGGGAGGGAGGGGGGAGAAGAGAGTGACAAGGGAGGGAGGGGGGGAGAAGAGAGTGACAAGGGAGGGGGGAGAAGAGAGTGACAAGGGAGGGAGGGGGGGGAAGAGAGTGACAAGGGAGGGGGGAGAAGAGTGTGACAAGGGAGGGGAGGAATGAGAGTGACGAGGGAGGGGGGATAAGAGTGACAAGGGAGGGAGGGGGGAGAAGAGAGTGACAAGGGAGGGAGGGGGAGAAGAGAGTGACAAGGGAGGGAGGGGGAGAAGAGAGTGCCAAGGGAGGGAGGGAGAAGAGAGTGACAAGGGAGGGAGGGAGAAGAGAGTGACAAGGGAGGGAGGGAGAAGAGAGTGACAAGGGAGGGAGGGAGAAGAGAGTGACAAAGGAGGGAGGGGGAGAAGAGAGTGACAAGGGAGGGAGGGGGGAGAAGAGAGTGACAAGAGAGGGAGGGGGAGAAGAGAGTGACAAGGGAGGGAGGGAGAAGAGAGTGACAAGGGAGGGAGGGAGAAGAGAGTGACAAGGGAGGGGGGAGAAGAGAGTGACAAGGGAGGGTGGGGGAAGCGAGTGACGAGGGAGGGAGAAGAGAGTGACAAGGGAGGGGGGAGAAGAGAGTGACAAGGGGGGGAGAAGAGAGTGACAAGGGAGGGAGGGGGGAGAAGAGAGTGACAAGGGAGGGAGGGGGGGAGAAGAGAGAGTGACAAGGGAGGGGGGAGAAGAGAGTGACAAGGGAGGGAGGGGGGAGAAGAGAGTGACAAGGGAGGGGGGAGAAGAGAGTGACAAGGGAGGGGGGAGAAGAGAGTGACAAGGGAGGGGGGAGAAGAGAGTGACAAGGGAGGGAGGGGGGAGAAGAGAGTGACAAGGGAGGGAGGGGGGAGAAGAGTGTGACAAGGGAGGGGGGGAGAAGAGTGTGACAAGGGAGGGGGGGAGAAGAGTGTGACAAGGGAGGGAGGGGGGAGAAGAGAGTGACAAGGGAGTCCCCAGAGCCAGACCAAGAGCCAGACTGCAGCCAGAGACCAGATCATCTTATTGTCCTGATGGTAAGTAGACAATGCAATATGTTTATTATTTAATTGTTTAGTTATTAATACTACATTGGAAACTAATTTACCTCACATTAAAAGGACACTATAGTCCCAGAACCACTACAGTTTAATGTAGTGGTACTGGTGTCTATAGCCTGTTCCTGCAGAGAAAAGACACTGTGCAGTACTGGTGGTAAAGGAGCACTATAGTGCCAGGAAAACAAACTCATTTTCCTGGCACTATATAGTTGATAGGAGTGGGGCACCCTCGTGTCCCCCTCCCACTGGGCTGAAGGGATTAAAACCCCTCCAGCCACTTACCTTTCTCCAGCGCCGGCACTGGGAACTCTTCTCCCGGATCCTCCTCTCAGCTGCGAATGCGCATGCGCATGCATTCAAAACTATGTTCCGCGTCTTCCCACTGTAATTTTCACAGTGAGAATCGTGGAATCAACTCTAGCGGCTGTCAGGGAGACAGCTACAAGAAGCTTGATTAACCCTAAGGGAAACATAGCAGTTCTTTTCATTTAAATGCTGAGAAAGGGGTGGAACTTATGGGATGTCATGATATGGGCAGATCATCTGATAAGGGGGGGGGGTCAATTTTTATCTTGCCTAGGGCGGCAAAAATCCTTGCACTCTCGCACCCCTCCAATCTATCCTCAACTCTGCTGCCCGACTAATTCACCTCTCACCCTATTACTCCTCTGCCTCTCCCCTCTGCCAATCCCTTCACTGGCTCCCCATTGCCCAGTGAATTCACTTCAAAGTACTAACAAATACATACAAGGCCGTCCATAACCTGTCTCCTTCCTACATCTCTGAGCTACTTTCCCGATACATCCCCACATGCAATCTCTGAATCTCACAAGACCTCCTTCTCTCCTCTCCTCTTATCACCTCTTCCCACAATCGCCTCCAAGATTTCTCCCATGCATCCCCCATACTCTGGAACTCGCTACCCCAACATATCAGACTCTCATCTACAGTGGAATCCTTCAAAAGAAACCTGAAAACCCACCTCTTCAGACAAGTCTACAACCAGTGACCCTGCTGCCTCTATACCGCCATGCCCAATTCACCCTCACCTACTGTGTCATTCATCCATACCTTGTGGATTGTAAGCCCTCCCGGACAGGGCCCTCTCTCCTTCTGTACCAGTTTGTAACTCATCTTGTTTATGATTAGTGCAATTGTCTGTATTATGTATGTATACCTCTTCTCATATGTACAGCGCTATGGAATGAATGGCGCTTTAATAATAAATAATAATAATACAAACTGCTTGTTGTTACAGAACTTTTCTCTGTGCGTTGAGTTTACTCACGTTCCACCCTGCAGTTGCAGAGCTGTTCACAATGTGGGATTTCTATATTACATTTTTTGCATCCTCGTGAATGTGATAACATATGATTTAGGCCTCTTTCACACGACCGTTTTGTTTTTTCCGTTTACGGGCCGTTTTTTGCGTTCCGTATATGGTTCGTATATAGAACCATTCATTTCAATGATTCCGCAAAAAAAACGGAACACATACGGAAATGCATCCGTATGTCTTCCGTATCCGTTCCGTTTTTGCAGAACCATCTATTGAAAATGTTATGCCCAGTCTAATTTTTTCTATATAATTACTGTATACTGTATATGCCATACGGAAAAACGGAATGGAAAAAACGGAACAGAAACGGAAACACAACGGAAAAAAAACCAGAACAACGGATCCGTGAAAAAACGGACCGCAAAACACTGAAAAAGCCATACGGTTGTGTGAAAGAGGCCTTACTGAAAAATTCTTAGTACTCTTGTACATGTGATAAAAAGCGTATATGTAATATACTTTATTTTTTTCTCCTATTTTGCAATCTGTACATCCATACCCCACTGTGTACTGGTCTTTGGATTCCCCTGCGGCCACACTGAACACTATAGAGGCCGCGGAGCATACGTTGAAACCAACACTGCTCTTTCTTCTCAAGCCTGGAATAGATGAGTCTGGAACCTCTAAGGTGTCTGACTCTTCATCTCCGCTAGCTCCTTGGTGAAATCCTTAGCATTTGAAGCTTTAGCAGAGTGGGCAGAGGCAGGTACAGGATATCAGCAGAGCAGAGCAAGTGCAAGGCAGGAGTTCCATATCACATCATGCTCCTGCCTGTGCCCACTCTGCTAAAGCTTCAAGTACTAAGGATATTACCAGGCAGCTAGCAGAGATGACGGGTCAAACACCTCAGAGGTTCCAGACACATCTATGTCAAGCTTCAGAATAGCAGAACTGGTACAGGCAGGAGCAGCAATGTATGTTCCAGCCTGTACAGCGCTCAGTATGGCCATAGGGGAAACCATACAACAGTAAACAGAGGTGTACAGGTATATGGATTGCAAAGCGTGATAGGAACTTAAAGGGAACCTGTCACCGGGATTTTGGGTAAAGTGCTGAGGACATGGGTTGCTAGATGGCCGCTAGCACATCCGCAATACCCAGTCCCTATAGCTCTGTGTGCTTTTATTGTGTAAAAAACAAAACAATTCGATACATGGGGACTGGGTATTGCGGATGTGCTAGTGGCCATCTAGAAACCCATGTCCTCAGCTCTATACCCAAAATCCCGGTGACAGGTTCCCTTTAAACCTGGTCTTGGCATTTATTCCCCCTAAGGATTACCCATTGATGAGACTTGAAAAAGGTCGCCATGATCAAAACGTTGTCATCATCATCCATCTGAGAAACAATTCTTGAGATTATGAGTTATCTTTATTTTCTATTTTTTGCTGAGACAATGGAAAATCATGTATAAATACCTCATGGAAGATTAAAAGCTATATTTTTTTATTTACATTTGCGTGTGCACTGAATCTGTTCAATACTCAAATAGGGTTGAAGAACCTTTCTAGTTGCACCGCAAATCTATTTCCAGGAACTTGAACCTCAGGTGCCTATTTTACTAGGAAAAGTAAAAAAATAAAGAGATCATTCAAGTATATTGCAAATACTACAGAGAGAGCTGTTTGGAATATCTCATAGTGCCCAAGGCTGCCATTGTAAGGTATGCTGGCTGTTAACTGTCTCATGGATAGATTGGGCACATACCTGGCTTTTGGCATATAGCCTTTGTGTGGTTGTCTATTGTATGTCCTACTTAATAGGAGTCTAAGATGCATCCAGCCATCCTCTTAATGCTGTTGCTAAACCATTTTGATGGGGTCCATCAATTTCTAACCTTTTATTATGAACCAGACACCCTCTTCTCTTCCGAGCAGGGGGTGCCTGGTTGTCTCCCATTGACTTCCATTATACTTGGGTGCTCGCTCATCACTAATGTTAAGCCATTGCAGGACATGTCCAAGATTTGTATTATCTTGAACGACGGCTTCTAGCAAAACTGACTTCAAATATTCAAACGGAAAATGCAAATGTGATCGCACACTACATCCAGCATTCTGCCCTGCCTCCATGCTGGATGAGACATTGGTGTACATCTTGGCCAAAGCGTAATAAGCCACTCACTGCGTCAAGGTCGTCTCATTTGAGTGGTCCCTAACGCTATTTCCTACCTGTTTATGGGCCATGACAGCCACACAAAGTCCAGGGAATGCAGGTCAGCATGCAAGCCAAGCACACTCTGCTTTTAACCCCGTCCGGTGCCATTACAGCTTTCATCGGATCCAGGGATGCAAGTACCAACATGCATGCTGAGCCCACCATATACTTCTCCTGGAGCCAAATGGCCACTGGTAGGTTCTATATAAGCAGACTCAGTTTTATACTGACTTTAAAACCAGCCTCCAGGACAGATTGACTTCAAATATTACCCTCATGCTAAATTCTCTCCATTATGTAAGTCGATTAGAACTTTCTTTACAATGATTACAGTGCAGTGAGAGTTCCAGGATTATTCATTTAGTAATCCTATATTTATCTACTGGATGAAATGTGAAAAGGGTTTAGGTTTCATCCAATTGTTGTTTTAAGGTTTGAAAACCAAGCACATAGCAATTAGCTTATCAACCCTTTGTTTCTCCCTACCTGCATTCATGTTATCCTAAGAAAGGGAACAGTGTGTCCAAACCCTCCCAGTGCCAGCTGAGGATAGCTACTTGTTCAGCTTCTATTATCGAATGAAAAATATGACCAGATGGTGCTGCAAGTAAATACCTGACATTAACTAATATGAAACGTAGGCCTGTGGCACTGGAGCCTATTGCAGCTCTATCAGCATCTTCAATATTACTTCAAGTAAACAACTATTAATTAAATTCTAAAAGTCTATTTGTTAAAATAAGCTACAGCTGTGTCATCCATTCTGTTGTAGCACATGACAATCAGCTAAAGTTGTCGTCTGTCTCATCAGTTTTACCAATAGGAAAATGTAAATTTCTCAACTGTAGTTCTTTTTTAGGCCTCATGCACACGGCCGTTGTGCGGCTGTTCCGTGCATTTGGGACCGCAATTGTGGTCCCCAATGCACGGGCAACATCCGTGCAGCGGGCCGGATCCATTCAACTTGAATGGGTCCATGGTATGTCCGCACCGCGAAAAAATATCATATTTTTTTGCGGTGCGGAACAACGGAAAGAAACACTGCGGAAGCACTGCGTAGTGCTTCTGGTGTTCCGTTCTGTGACTCCATTCTGCATCTCCGGAATTGGAAATGGAAATAATTTCCCCATTCATATTGCATTTTGAACCCTATGGCCACCTAAGTTTAAAGGGCATCTGTCAGCAGTTTTGTACCTATGAAACTGCCTTTTGCATGTACGCTTTGCCTGTTACATGTTCCTATGTGCCCGCATTGCAGAGAAAAAAAATATGTTTTAATATATGCAAATGAGCCTCTAAGAGCAACAGGGTTGTTGCATTACACTCAGAAGCTCTGCTCTCCCTGCACCTGCCATGCACTCTGCACTTTGATTGACAGGACCAGGCAATGTAATGCATCACGCCTGGCCCTATTAATCAAAGTGGAGAGAGAGCAGCAATTGCAGAGAAAGCAGAGCCTCTAGGAGTAATGGTAACCTATTTCTCCTAGAGGCTCATTTGTATATAATAAAACATCATTTTTCTCAGCAATCCGGGCACATATGAACATGGTGCAGCGTCCCACATATGTGTGTAAAAAGGGACACTTTAAATATCTGTGTATTTGCAATGTATGGTATTTCCTATTATCAGGCTGGCATTGTCATTGCACCCATTTGCCCCTAGGTGGTGCTGGCACCACTCATTTATATAGCTTGGGGTGTGTCTAGAGCAGGGCAGTGTAGTGTATTGTAGTGAGAGAGGAAAGCAAGTGTATGGAGGAGAGAAACAGACCTTATCCACTATGTAGCTGCAATTTCTCCGGGACCTGATCAATCCTGGAGAGGAGAAACTAAGAGTAGTTACAGTAGCTTAGCACTGGACAGTAAGTCTACGTCTAAATATAAAGGAAGCCTAGTGAAGGTTAGAGCTGAGTCTGGCCTATGGACTTCACAAGCACAAGTGACCAAGAGTAACTTTCCAAAGTTCCTGGACACAGCCGGATGACCAAGGCGCCAAGTTGTCATTATTCACTAGAAGCCTTTCGGTATATAGTGAACCTGAATACTTCAGGAGAGCATCCTGCAAATAATGTCGCACAGAGTTTGCCTGCCACGAGGGAGAAACGCCCTTATTGGATATCTCAAGATAAGTAGAAAACAGTATATTTAGTACCTGAGTGCTATGGAAAGTGGACTCAAAGTAAATCTAATTATTCTTTGCCTGTAAACCTAAAGCATTAAAAGAACTCCCTAGCTGACAATTGCTGTAACGGGGCGCCGAATGCGCACTCGGTCTCCCATCAGCCGCAGACCTGCTGCTTAGCTTCGGGAGCGAGGATCTATGTTCAGCCTCGTTCCCAGGGCGGCTTTTGCTATCTGGGAGGCTCCTTGCTCCTAGGTCTGCCTTGAGCGCCGAGCTGATCACTCGGTGCTCGACTTGTCTGTCTGTCGGTCATGTGCCGCTGGCCATGTCACATGCCCCTCACTCCCCACTATAAATACAGGCAATCGGCTGGCTACAGGTTGCCTGTGATTTTCGTCCCTTAGGCTGTGTATTACTATTTAGCTTACCTTTGGATTTGACCCTTGATCTGCTTCCTGACACCTCTTCTGCCTGCTCCCTGAACCTTGACGCTACCTCTCAGATTTTGACCTCGGCTTGCTTTTGGATTTTGTCTCTGTCTCCTCCCTCATACTGACGTGACCTCCTGGACTGACCCTGGCTAGTTGACCCGCATCGCCCTTCCGTTTTTGGTGGTACCTTGCTTGTTCCACCTCTCTGTCCGCTCGAGTGCTACCTCCCTGCTGTCTCTATCTCTCTGCTTGCACTTACTCAGGTCAGGTACTGTCACCCAGTTGTGCCCCATCACCTAGGGCGGGTGGTGCAAGTAGGCAGGGACAGGGGACCGGGTGGCAGCTCAGGGGGTGCACCTCCGCTCTATCTTTATACCCGTGATGCTACCCCTGTGAGAATTGCCTAAACCTGATAAAAGGAATACTACTGAACCTATTTCTGAGTCATCACTCATGCCATACTAATGAACTGTATCTGTACTGACTACCTGAAGACAATTGATTTAGTAAATGTTTAACTGTTTGATTACAACAGACTCCTCATCAATCATTTCTACTACTACTACTACACTCAACATTTGCACCTTACGGTGCTGGCATCACGAACCCAGGGGCCCAGCCACCAAAGCACCTTAAACACCTATACCATCAAGGGCACCTCAACTTCCATCTGGCTGGTGTTCCCTGTAATAGAGGGTGCGCCGGAGGATTTAGTGCTGTCTTCCCATCCACTGCACACTGGTCCAGGGGACAACTTAACTGTAAATTCTACTACCCCCACTCGGCACATCATAACTAGTAGCACTCGCACCCAACGCCCATAGGGTGTCCGGCCGTTGCAATGGGATCATCACAGATGCTGTCAGCTGCCAAGCGTACATGCCACAGGTCAGCCGGTTTCATAGGTACAAATCTGTTGACAGATGGCCTTTAAAGGGATTGTCTGGTCTCATATTAGTCTATCCTGAGGATTAGGAGGTCTAAGACATTTTGATGGAGATCTGCAAGAATCTGGATGCTACTACTAAAGCCAAAGAGGTTCCTGATAAGTAGCAGCACCAAAAATTGCTGATAAAGTCTGATTGTCCATGAAGAATATCCAAGTAAACTACACTAAAACCTTTCTTCCATTTATTGGATGAACTTTGATTTACATCAAGCAGCAACATTTAGGACAAAGTCCGGTATATCCTTGCATGGCTATTGTCCCTGTTCCTGTCTCATTCTTAGTTTTTTTTCCCACCTGGTTTCTGTGTTTTTTCTTCTGGCATTGATCCTGGCCTGTCTTCTGACTACAGTTCAGTATCATCCTCTGGCTTGTTGCATGTGACGGCTATACCATTAGCATAACCCTGGCTAAGACTACAAGTTCTTCACTGCATTGACTATTCTGAAGGCCATGACATGGGAATCCGACCCAGGAAAGACCACAGCTCCTTTTAGTGGTTATAGATGAGGAATGGGGAAATTCCTAATACTTTGCACCTTAGCCTAGCCAGCACAAAACCGATTGCAACCTACAGTAGATCCTCCACTCATCTCGTAAAATAAGCTGGTTAACTCTGTGATGACTAGACCAATTATGGGATTGAGGACCAGAACATTGTATTTTTCCTATTTGCATTCAAGTGGCTCTAACATTACATTTTTTGTTCAACTGAGCTGTATGAGGCTTTGATTCTTAGTTGACTAGTTGTACTTTATGTAGGTAACACTGTTTGGCATATATACATTAGTATTGTATTTATATTAATCTTTATTTAGGCAGAAACGCTGAAAAAAAACATTTATGCTGCAGTTTTTGCTTATTTTATTCATTTATATATTTATTTTACTATATACACTAATCATCGGGCATGATACTATACATTTATAGTACAGGTTGTTACTTTCATAGTGATACAGAGTATGTGTATATTATTTTATTTTTGGAACTTTTGTAAGAAGACTTGTCAGCTCTCCAGAGGTGTGATAAATTATTCCCTGTGAAATAATTCTGCAGTATCTTTTATTAAAACTCCTCTCTTATTTCTCTAGGAATATTTTGACACCCGGGTGTTTCCAGTTGGGGGGGGGTGTCCCTACATACTCTGACATTGTCTAATCATTGGCAGTCTATAACGGTGGCGGCGACCGGCTCCACTTACATCATGAGGCTATTTGTTATGACATAACGGGAGACAGTCACCTCCCCAGGTATTGATTGGCTGCAGGAGGCATCAAACCAGATGTTTTCAGCGAGGGAGCCCAGGGGAGCATCGCAAGCCAGGAGCAGAAGGAAAGGGGACCCAGCGCCGGGAAGTAGGTAAATAAGCTTCCCTTTACAGGTCTGGCCAAGCGTGTGAGTGGGGGGGGGGGAGCGATTGCCTAAATCCATTCTTGCACAACCCCTTTACAACTCAAAATACAGTACGTCACTCACTAATGGCTAATATTTCTATTTCAGCTCCCTTGTCTATTGGGAGAACGTTCCCAAATGTGTAAAATAGCATGCTTTCAAACTATTCTGAGAAAAGTAGCATATTTCCCTTTATTTCTATCTGAAATATGATTCATTTAAATTCGAATTAACCCAAAGCTCCTGTTCCTTCTATTCTTATTCCATGAAGATCTGGCCTGCATGTAATTTCCTAGCGGACTTTTTTCTTTTTTTTTTCTTCAGAATTTGAATTCTGCATCTTATATTTGGAGGTTTTAACCGCTTGACGTCACACTAACGCCGAAAGGCATGATGGCGGCGGCTCTCTCAGGTCACACTAACGCCGAAAGGCGTCATCTCGTGAGACCCGAGATTTCCTGAGATGCTATTTTTTTAACATTAGAAAGGTATATCAGACGCTGTTTTGTTAACAGCGTCTGATATACCTGCTACCTGGTCCTCTGGTGGTCCCTTTTGCTTGGATCGACCACCAGAGGACACAGGCAGCTCTGAAAATAGCACCAATCACCACACTACACTACACCCCCCCTGTCACTTATTAACCCCTTATTAACCCCTGATCACCCCATATAGACTCCCTGATCACCCCCTGTCATTGATAACCCCCCTGTAAGACTCCATTCAGACATCCGTTTGTGTTTTGCGGATCCGCGAAACACATACGGACGTCTGAATGGAGCCTTACAGGGGGGTGATTAGATGTCCGTATGTGTTTTGCGGATCCGCGGATCCGCAAAACACGGACACCGGCAATGTGCTTTCCGCATTTTGCAGATCCGCACATTGCCAGAACTATATAGAAAATGCCTTTTCTTGTCCGCAATTGGGGAATGGAAGTGCGGACCCGGAAGTGCAGATCCACAATTCCGGATCCGAGCGGGACAAAGTCTGTCCCCATAGAAATGAATGGGTCCACAATTTCGTTCCGCAAAATGCTGAACAGAATTGCGGACGTGTGAATGGGGCCTAAGGGTCCCTTATCACCGCCAGTTACTTAGCTACATGTTAGGTAGTTAGCGCCCACCGCACCGCAGTCACTGATTAGTCGCTGATTAGCGTCATCGCTGTCGCTAATCAGCACTAGTACTATATAGTATTTGTAAGTGATCAAGACTGATCGCAGTCAGATCTATATCAGTACATTAGGGTCACCTTAGGCTCTACAAAAAACGCAGTATAAATACCCCACAAGTGACCCCATTTTAGAAAGAAGACACCCCAAGGTATTCCGTGAGGAGTATGGTGAGTTCATTTAAAATTTAGTAAAATTTTCTTTTTTGTCACAAGTTAGTGGAATATGAAACTTTGTAAGAAAAAATAAAATAAAAAATCTATTTCCGCTAACTTGTGCTAAAAAAAAAAATCTTCTATGAACTCGCCATGCCCCTCACGGAATACCTTGGTGTGTCTTCTTTCCAAAATGGGGTCACTTGTGGGGTATTTATACTGCCCTGGCATTTTAGGGGCCCTAAAGCGTGAGACGTAGTTTGGAATCCAAATGCGTAAAAATGCCCTGTGAAATCCTAAAGGTACTCATTGGAATTTGGGCCCATTTGCGCACCTAGGCTGCAAAAAAGTGTAACACATGTGGTATCGCCGTACTCAGAAGAAGTAGGGCAATGTGTTTTGGGGTGTATTTTTACATATACCCATGCTGTGTGTGAGAAATATCTCTGGAAATGACAACTTTTTAATTTTTTTTATACAAAGTTGTCAATTTACAGAGATATTTCTCTCACCCAGCATGGGTATATGTAAAAATACACCCCAAAACACATTGCCCTACCTCTCCTGAGTACGGTGATACCACATGTGTGACACTTTTTTGCAGCCTAGGTGCGTAAAGGGGCCGAAAGTCCAACGAGTACCTTTAGGCTTTACAGGGTTGCTCACAATTTAGCCCCGCCCAAAATGCCAGAACAGTAAACACACCCCACAAATGACCCCATTTCGGAAAGTAGACACCCCAAGGTATTCACTGAGGGGCATAGTGAGTCCGTGGGAGATTTATTTATTTTTTGCCAGAAGTTAGCAGAAATGGAAACTTTATTATTATTCTTTTTTCCTCAGAAAGTGTCATTTTCTGCTAACTTGTGAAAAAAAATTGAACTCACCATGCCCCTCCGCGAATACTTTGGGGTGTCTTCTTTATAAAATGGGGTCATTTGGGGGTTATTTATACTATCCTGGCATTCTAGCACCTCAAGAAACATGACAGGTGCTCAGAAAGTCAGAGCTGCTTCAAAATGCGGAAATTCACATTTTTGTACCATAGTTTGTAAACGCTATAACTTTTGCGCAAACCAATAAATATACACTTATTGGAAAAAGAATTTATCAAAGACATGTAGCACAATAAATTCTCACACAAACTTGTATAGAAAAGTAATTATATTTGAACAATTTTACCAGAAAAACTTAAAAATACACTTTTTTGAGAAAATTGCGGTCTATTTTGATTAATATCAGAAAAACGAAAAATGTCAGCAGCAATCAAATACCACCAAAAGAAATCTGTATTTGTGAGAAGAAAAGGAGGTAAAATTCATTTGGGTGGTAAGTTGCATGACCGAGCAATAAACCGTTAAAGTTGTGAAGTGCCGATTTGTAAGAAAGGGCCTGGTCACTAGGGGGGTATAAACCTGTGGTCCTTAAGTGGTTAAAGAGTAACTGTAAGATCATAAAACTACTGACATGTCATAGTGACATTTTTAATAGGTGGGGTCCCCTGGTGCAGAGACCCCCACCGATTGTTGAAATGAAAGGGCAAAAGTGCTCAGCTGAGTACTGTGCCCCTTCCGCTGTGATTGACTTTGACTAATGAGCATGGCAGAGACATTGCATGATGGCAGTAAAGACATGCTCATTTGAAATTAAAGAGGACCTTTCACCTGGAAAAACATTGTGAACTAAGTATGCTGACATATAAAGCGGCGCCCCCGGGGATCTCACTGCACTTACTATTATCCCCGGGCGCCGCTCCGTTCTCCCGTTATGCCCTCCGGTATCTTTACTCACTAAGTTATAGTAGGCGGAGTCTGCCCTTGTCCTGTGGGCGTCTCCTTCTCCTAGGCTGTAGCGCTGGCCAATCGCAGCACACAGCTCACAGCCTGGGAGGTTTTTTTTCTCCCAGGCTGTGAGCTGTGCGCTGCGATTGGCCAGCGCTGCAGCCTAAGAGAAGGAGACGCCCACAGGATAAGGGCAGACTCCGCCTACTATAACTTAGTGAGTAAAGATACCGGAGCCTATAACGGGAGAACGGAGCGGCGCCCAGGGATAATAGTAAGTGCGTTGAGATCCCCGGGCGCCGCTCTCCATGTCAGCATACTTAGTTCACAATGTTTTTCCAGGTGAAAGGTCCTCTTTAAGCCCTAGATGCTCTTACTTCTTGGAATTGTGTTTGTTTCATTCACTTTACCTTACCAGCTCCAATTTATAGGGGCTATTTCAACTTTTCTTGATCGAGTGCTTTTAAAAGTAGAAGACTGAAAACGGCCACAAGGTCAGGGTCAGGTTTCTTGATGCACTTTTGAAAGCCCAAATCAGGAGTGAATCATAAAGGAAAGAAAGTATAAAGGGCAGATGCAACATCTACTCTATTTTGAATTCATGGTTTTGGCTTTCAAAACTGCATCAGGAAACCTGACCATGTGGACGTGCCCTTATAGGGGACTTGTATTAGGATAGTATTGCTTTGTGGCTGTTAGGATAAGCACTTAGGGAGTAAGAGCTCCATTAATGTTATGTAAGGCGCCCAATGCTGTACTCGGCAGTCTCATTGTAGTGAATGGAGCGATGGTCACAAATGTGACCACCACTCCATTCTAATTGGGGCTCCAGTCGAATCTCTAGCGATCAGACACATACACATATTATAAACACTTTGGGCAAAATGTATATACTAAGCTATAACCAGCACCTTAGGGGGCAGCGCATGACATAGGGATTTAAACTAAATGAAAGAGACAAACCCTAGGTCATGCACTAGGCATAAGACAGTATATCATGTCATGGAGCATAAATCAAATTTCTTAGGCTGGGTTCACACCTGAGCGTTTTACAGTGCGTTCCTACGCGCTGTAAAACGCTCAACAGGCAAAAACCAATGATTCCCTATGGGCATGGTTCTCACATGAGCGTTTTGCAGCGCGGACGAACGCGCTGTAAAACGCCTTACGTCCCAAGAAGTACAGGAGCTTCTTTGGGGCGTATTGTCGCGCGTTCGCGCACATAGACTTAGCGGGAACGCGCGACAATGGGCGTTTGCTTGTTTGTTCGAGCGTATGTAAACGCCCGATAAAGGCGCCTGTAAAAAACGCATACAGAGTACGCTCAGGTGTGAACCCAGCGTTAGGGTGAAACTAACTGCTATCATGCAGCTGAACAATGGCCAAGAATGATTATATTATTAACTCCATTATACCATTTTTATAACCCAAACTGTAGAGCTAATTAAGTGACCGCTCTTGGCTAGTTAGCAAGTCCTTTTGGACCAGGTCCTACCTCAATACCAGCAGGAGACAGCATCATTGTATGAGGCTGCCACCTACTGTCCACAAGACAGAGGAAAGATAATTGCCGTATTTTTCGCCCTATAAGACGCACCGGCGCATAAGACGCACCTAGGTTTTTGAGGAGGAAAATAAGAAAAGAAATATTTTGAAACAAAAGGTTTGCTTTTGGTGGGTTTTGAACTAATGGTGGTCTGTGGATGACACTATTATGGGGGATCTGTTGAGGACACTTATGGGGGATCTGTTGAGGACACTTATGGGGGATCTGTGGGTGACACTGTTATGGGGGATCTGTGGGTGACACTGTTATGGGGGATCTGTGGGTGACACTGTTATGGGGGATCTGTGCGTGACACTGTTATGGGGGATCTGTGGGTGACACTGTTATGGGGATCTCTGGATGGCTCTTATTGGGGTCTCTGGATGACACTGTTATGGGGATCTGTGGATGACACTGTTATGGGGGTGATCTGTGGATGACACATATATAGCATCTTATGCTATGTGTCATCCACAGATCCCCTCCATAACAGTGTCCCTGTAGTGTGAATGACCCCCAATACAGGGGGTGGGGGTCACATCTGGTTTAATAATGACAGCGGGGCCCATGCCGTGACTGTATTCTACTACACGGGCCCCGCTCACTGTATATAATCTTATCTATAATCTAAGCAATAATTTCATAGTAATGGAAAATCATAACAAGATAACATAGTAATATAGTCTGTAAGGCTGTAAAATCATCCATGCATCCAGTTCAGCCTATTATCCTCAAAAGTTCATTCAGAACAATGCCTCATGAGGTAGAAGCACAAAAAAAATCTGGCAATCAGAATAACTCCCCGGATCAACGACCCTTTTCCAGAAATCTAGTAACTATAACCTGTAATATTATTACACTCCAGAAATACATCCAGGCCCCTCTTGAACTGTTTTAGTTAACTCCCCATCACCACCTCCTCAGGCAGAGAGCTCCATAGTCTCACTGCTCTTACCGTAAAGAATCCTCTTCTATGTTTGTGTAGGAACGTTCCTTCCTCGAGACGCAGAGGATTTCCCCATATTAACCTTGTGCAGCGCCATGCTTTAAATGTGGGATAAATCATCATACAATCATATCTCTCATCAACAAGTATGTTGCTTGTGTATCACTGTTCCATACAATTCAATGGGGTCATGCACACATACCTTTTTTCGTGGATGTGCATACCTAATCCAAGAATCTGACCAGTGATCCTATTCTTATTCATTTTTGGTGGAAGAGAACAGCCCTTTCTATAGATGGGGATGAGAAAATAATAACAGAATGTACAATGAAGCTATCCATTTTTCAAGGATTGGCATATGGTTGCGTGCATGAGGCCTCAGCATAATTTACAAGACAACACCTGTCTTGTAGGGAACAGTAAGATTCTTGTGAATGATCAATATGATCTCCCCTTTCTCTTTCTGTTATTATTATGTAACACTCCTTTATTTTTACAGTCATTACAATTAATCCAGGCGATCATCACTTATTCTGAATTTGATACCCTTGGTTTTTCTACTCACTTGGCATAACTCCTATGTATACGTTCTTGATACACATTACGTGTTAAGTCAACCTGCCCATAAGCACATTTTCGGAACAAGTCTTTGACTGTTTGACAATTTACACAGCGACATAAAACCCACTAATCTTGTGTAGTTCTTTATGGTTATGTTTTTGTGCTTCACTTCCCTGTAGATTAAAAAATAGTCCGGTATGCAAAGTGCACAGGGCTACATTTATAAATTATGGTGTACTTCACATCACATCACTTGAATTAGAGAGGATATTTAGCAAAAAGTGCACCTAATTTATTTAAAAAGTTGTATGTCTCTTAAAGGGGATTTTCAAGACTTTTATATTGATGACCTATCCATAGGGTAGGACATCAGTAACGAATCGGTGTGGATCCAGCTCCCGGCACCCCTGCTAGTCAACTGTTTGAGAAGGCAACGGTGCTTACAGTAATGCCACAGCCTTCACTCAGCTCACCAAGCACAGCGCCATACATTGTACAGTGGCTATACTTGGTATTGCAGCTCAGCCCCATTTACTACTGTGAGCACTGGTGTCGCCCCGAACAGCTGATTGGCAGGTGTTCCAAGTGCTGGACCCCCGCTGATCACATACTGAGGACCTGATGAAGGATACGTCATCAGTACAAAAGTCTCAGAAAACCCCTTTAGAGGATCACTAAAACTAGGACTTGATACAAGAAAACAGGAGATAAATTGTCCTATACTATTTATTTGGCTGTAGGATTTTGAGTAAGTTCTTGGTACAAGGAATCTTGTAGAAGTACTGCAGAGAACACAGGATCATTTCTTGCTGATCAGTTCCATTTTGGCTGAAGAATGACTGAGGGTGTAGGGCTTAGTAGAGGGTTGTCCCATGAAAAATATTCAACATTTTTCAAACCAACACCTGAATCTGAATACTTTTGTAACTGCATGTGTCGCAAGCCCTAGAGGAGCGAAGTATAGGAGTGATAGTGGCTTTGGCTGCAATAATTACTTACAATAGTAATCCTCACACTGATGCTCCCTAGGGCCAGAGCAGTCATAGGAGGGCACAGCCTTTCTTTCCTCCATGTATGCCCTGATGTTGAGGCTCCTGTTTAATGGTACTGTAGTTGGGGCGCCCTTGGTGTTATGAGTGTTGTACGGGTACAAGACAGGGTGTGTAGGTGCTGTGGTCATTAAATAGTTAATCAGGCCAGTTGTAAAAGATAAATGTCTCTCTTTACTAAAGTGCAGAATGGAAGGTATAGTACATCAAAACACACTTCAAAAGAATTCTCAGTGCAGATCTTCCCAGATAGTAATGTATGGATAAAGGCCAGGATGGGGAATGTAGTACTTTTTCTTCTCTATCTTCCCAATATCTCTTCCTGCAGAATATTATGCTGGCAATATTCTTGAAATAGTGGCTCTGATTCCCAACTGAGGGGTGCAGGATTAGGGTACGGCTGGCCAGACCATGTCCAAGTATAAAGGGTGTTTTGTTAAGGTTCCTCTCACTGCAGTAAAGTCTCTTTCAGCGTTAAATAGCAAATAACTTAACGACTGACTCCAGTACTCGACCATCCAGATTCTGGACATTCTTGGTTCTCTCTTTTTTCTTGTTTAGAGATGATGATTCTCTGAAAACCAGGCCTAGTTCTCTGGGGAGTGAATATATGTAGCTTCTCTCACTTCCTCTGCTAACACTGGAATGAGCTAGGGGCTCCTGCAGGGGCAGTGTCATGATAGTTAACCACAACAGATCCATACAAAACTATACTGGACTGTATAATGCATTAAATAACATAACATTACGTAAAAAAAAACAGTTTGCAAATAACCAGTTTTGGGGTTCTGCACATGTAAATAAAAATGTAGTATAGCCAATGAGGTATTCAGGAAAAAATATATCTGTATAGCACCACCTGATGTTTGTTATTTTTCTTATTTCTCTGTCTACCTTGCTGAGGTAGGTGGTCACACATGCCCAGTTCCCTCCTTCAACTGCCAGCAGTTATATCTACAGTTAGAATCTGTGACAGTTACAGGGAGAAAGCTGCAACAGAAAGGATACAACCCCAGAGAAAGGACACTTCCCCTTGCCCCCCGAGAAAGGGTGACAACTAACATCCAGCTGCTAGCTTGAAATATATCTAGTAGAGCAACTGGACTATAAAATGTGGAGATCTCTGGATCCATGTAAGGTACAGGGCTGGTTCTACTGTAGCTTTGTTAGAGATTTTCATATGTTATATGATGTCTGAATAAAATTTTTGCATGAATCATAGGATCTAATCTCTGTAAAGTGCTGCGGAATATGTCAGCGCTTTACAAGTGCATAAAATAAAAATAAAAAAACCTTTTAATGTCACAGGGCAAAAATAAAGAGGTAGATGTCTCAATACTATATATTGTAGGGATTTGCTCTGGTAGGCAGGGTAAGCGGACGCAATACAAAGGCAAGACCACGGTTGAAAAGCAAAAGTTCAGTGTTTATTCAAACAAAAAGGCAGAAAAGAAAAACAATACTTGGCAGGGTCCTGGTGTTAATTCACAAAGCAAGAATCCACAGAACAAAACATGTCACCTGGCAGTCCACAGCAGGCTTTAGGGCGCCTGACTCCCAGCAGGCGGATCTCATGCGGCTCTCAGCCTTGCTGCATGGCGGAACTCCTCAGCTCCCAAACACAGAGCTTCCACAGCTCCACTATCACCTGGAGGATCATTCCACACCCAGCTAAGCTGCTGGCTGTGCTTTTAAATCCCAGCCCAAAACCTGGCCTGGAACGTGGGAAACAGCCACCCACCCTGGTCTTTGGCTGCTCCCAATAAGAACTGGCCCAGATCGGCTTTACAGACACTCTAAAAAACAGTGTCAGCGAGCACTAGCTGCTGCTGACACACAAAATTACCGGTTCCTATCTCACCGGTCATGGCTACGGCCAAGAGATATCCGAAGAACCCTATGGAGAGAAACAACGGGAACAACCTAACCCAGCTAGGCGTGTCTTAGCTGACCTGACTAAATGGCTTGTTGTGTGCACTAAGCCATGATTGTGGGTAGGCCTATCAGTGGGCAAAAACCAAGCCAAGTAAGGTAGAAAAGGAACTCGAATGGCATGTGCAAACTAATCCCCAAGCCAACTGCAAGGCGTCAGGTATCTAGAGCGAAAATTCGGGGTGTATGAGGCAAGACCAGAAAGAGACCTACAACCCATCTTGTGGATGACAAGGCCAGAGACATGATGCTCAATATTGCGGATACTGCCCCAAAGCAGAATGGAGGACCGGGAATACGTTGTGAAATGGATCATGAAAAACGAAAATATCTGCGTAATATCTGCGTAAGACATGACAATGATGCTGTAGGGCGAACCGGACCAGTTTGCGGTCAAAACATAAAGTGAGCAATCAACATGGATTATTAGGAAATTAGGGAAGCAGGTATGTATGTGATACATACGGGCCAAATCAGCCCAGATGCACAGATGGACAACCAACCAGGCAATCAGCCCAGCAGGACTGAAAACAGTCATTGGGCCCCCCAAGCCATGGGGACGAAGCTGTCATCAGGCCCCCGAAGCCATGGGGACGAAGCTGTCATCGGGCCCCCGAAGGCATGGGGCCGAAGCTGTCATCGGGCCCCCGAAGCCATGGGGCCGAAGCTGTCAACTGGCCCCCAAAGCCATGTGCCGAAGCTGTCATCGGGCCCCCGAAGCCATGGGGCCGAAGCTCTCATCGAGCCGATTTTTTTATTTATTTTTATTATAACTATAATAAGTGACCTAAATAAGGTGCAGGTGAAATTAAACCATGATCCTGACCGATGTGGCAGGCGATACCTAAGATAAACTACGTGGCCTGAATAACATGCAAGGCGAAATATCATTAGGAACGAGACCTGACCGACGTGGAAGGTGACCCCCAACATGAATTCAACTGCATGACCTGAAAAGACGACGGGAAACGTGACAGAAAATGGAGATAATAACGGACATTAACTAAAATGAAACCTAAATAACATAAGCTGTCAAGCAGGTAAAGATGTGAGTCATTCAAAACCAAAAGCATAGCTGCACAGGTGGACAGACAACCATTGGTCGGACCCCTGAAGCCATGGGACCGAAGCAACCACCAGGGGCCCATGGGGCCGGGCAGCCGCCGAAATGTGAACCTTAGAATTAAGGACAGCTGGGGAAAAGATTGGGGCTTAACCCGACGGGTTTAGTAATTAACCGGGACTCGATAACCTAGAAAAACAAAGACATGGGGTAAAGCTTCTTAATGGAATGAGGCTGAAAAGAACCGCAAGTACTAATCTGTAAAATATAAATGAACAAAAGAAAACTTCTGAAAGGTGTGCCATGGAAAATAGTATCAGATGGCCGTATGACCTACCAATGTCAATGATAATTGTGAAATCCTCTAAGCCAAGAGCAACTCCAGCGAGTCCCTTATGGCGGGAGCCATGCGTGCGAGTCCCTTATGGCGGGAGCCATGCGTGCGAGTCTCTTATCAGATGGCCATGCGAACTACAAGTGTCGGTGCCAATCGTGAGGTCCTATAAGCGAAGAGCCACTCGTGCGAGCTTCTTATGTTTTTTGTAAAAAAAAAATTATAAACCACTTATGCAGCACCAGAATGCCTTGGGGACTCGCATAACCATGACCCCCTCCAACAGCAAACCTGGGACACTAACCAGCCTACAACCATGTCGTACCCCTAACAAACAAAACATGAGACCGGATCAGTCATAGGGCCCCCGAAGCCAGAGGCGCCCGAAGCCAGAGGGATGACATTGCGGTGACGATAAGTAATTAAAACGTAAGCCGGACCTGATGGGATATGCAGCGACTTGAATGATTGGATTGGCTAGAAGGTGGCCTAAGGAACATAACTGCCAACAGGCGTTGAAAATATAGACATTAGTAATCCGAAGCACGTGCATACATAAAACACTAACCACCGCGAACCATGAAACGTAAACATGAAATTGAAACAGAGATGGGAGAAAAACAAGAGCCTGAGGCATTGCAAGTTAGCTAAGAGAAGTCTCTTATCGTGACAAACAAATGAACAGCTTGTGAAAACATGGCAGGAAACTTACTCCTATTGGCCCACTGACCTCCGCTGAGGAACTGTTTGGTGAACTGGGGCAGGAGACCAATCTGAGTGAATACGAACCAGAAGTAAAAGGAGACCAGTCTGAGTGATTATGAACCAGGATTAAAGAAGACCAAAAAATATATATATATAAAAAATAAAAATAACTGTTTTTCTCCCTGAGGTGAACAGAAAAGTAGGCCTATGGAATGTAACAGACCACCGAGGAAAGGAACGTAAGCCTGAAAAGAACGCAGTTATGTTTGTCAGGAGAGAGGTACCAGAGCGGTGGGTGCAGACTGCTCCGGTGAGATTGAGTAAAACTATGACGTAGCAATGAACAGGAGAAGGCAGCTTTGAGTGGGAGCAGAGTACAACACATGATGTAACAACAAATGGGTGAATGGAGCTTTGGATGTGAGTGGTACCTAAAAAACATGGTATGGGCGCAGCTCTGAGTATGGGTAGCGCATGAAAAGCATGGTATAAAGCAGACGTATAAATGCAATCTGAAAGTGAGCAGAGTATTGACGTGATGCCGGAGGCCATTTTTTAATGATTGCATTTTAGGCTACTTTCACACCTGCGTTCGGTGCGGATCCGTCTTGTATCTGCACAGACGGATCTGCACCGATAATGCAAACGCTTGTATCCATTCAGAACGGATCCGTTTGCATTATTCTTTAAAAAAAAGTCAATTGGTAACGGATACGTTTTCAATTACACCATATTGTGTCAGTGAAAACGGATCCGTCCCTATTGACTAACATTGTAAGTCAGGACAGATCCGTTTGGCTCCGCATCGTCAGGTGGACACCAAAGCGCTGGAAGCAGCGTTTTGGTGTCCGCTTCAAGAGCGGAATGGAGGTGCAACGGAGCCAAACTGATCCTTATTCATTCAGAATGCATTGGGGCTGAACTGATCCGTTTTGAGTCGCTTGTGAGAGCCCTGAAACGGATCTCACAAGCGGATCCAGAAACGCCAGTGTAAATGTAGCCTTACTCATTTTTGGGTAAAAATTATTTTTTCAATTGGCCTTTATTAAAAATATTGAGCCGTTCTGTCTCAAAGGGTTAGTTGTTTTACTAGCTGTATGACTGGTGCTTTCATTTTCATTTTGTGCCGGTCATGTAATAAACCTTATCTCTAAACTATTAAGAGGTCATAAACACTTATTTAGGCCACATTCTTATCATTAAGATAAGAACTGAGCTATAATGAGTGTTTAGCAGGTCAGAGAGCAGAGATAAGGAGTCTGTCTAGGAGGTAGCACATGTCAGGAATCGGATGTAATAGGGAAACCCAAGCGGCTAAATCCCTCTGTAGGAAAGCCAGACATCATCTCAATATGGACAGCATGGCAAATAAGAAAGGAAGATACACAACCTACATAGAAAATGCCAGACCGCTTATACTATACTAAATCCTTTATTACAAAAAATCACAATTGAATACATACATGATTAAAAAAAATTGGTGCAGGAGATAAAAAACGACATCACTGGAGGAAACATACAGTGGATACAAGAAAGGAAGATGCCCAGCAGCATATTGTCAGGCATCAGGAGATGCTACATTATAAATGACACTATATGCATATATATATGTAAAGGTTGTAAGCTACTAATGTAGGGCATGATGAGCCCTCAGGAAGGACATATGATTGGGTCCGCTGAGCTGTCAAAGGGGGCCCATAATTAATGTGCCAACTGGCAGGCGTTACAAATATGGCAACAATCTCCAAGGTACCACCCCACCACGGTCATTCTAAGCAGTGCCAACCAAATACCATAGTGGGGTGGATACATAATGAAAGCATACTGGTGGGCCCGACTAGGCTTTGTAAACCTAGCAGCCTGCATAGCGCCACCTAGGTGCACATTGTAAAAGAAGGAGCCAGTACTATGTTTCAGGCCTTCCTATGTGGCATCCACACCTACAACACCCTAACCCGGTCATTATGTAGGGTGAGTGCCCAACATAGCATGGAAACTATATGAAGCATGTAAAACGGATCTGATCGTTAAGACTCTGGAGATGTGTGTTCCGCAGGAGGAAAATCCACTGCGCTTCATTTTGGAGCACTAGCCTGTCAAAATCTCCTCTGCAGGGTGGTCAACTCACCTGCTTAATGCCCTGAAACCTAAGAACCCCAGAGTACCTGTCATGACATGACTTCACATGACGAGCAACTGGCGTATTTGTTTTATTCCAAATGTCTCCTAGGTGTTTGCCTATGCTACGTCAGAATTCCTACTTGATCTTTTTTTTCTTAGGATTTGGTTGCTGTTTTGATCTAGGGGCAGTGCTTGATAGTATGAGGTTGTTGTAGGTTTTTATAATTTATATATTTTTTCAGAAAATTCTTCATATATGGATTTCAGGAAAAGAAATAAGAACTGGTTAACACAATTGGGATCAGTTTTTGGAGAGAAAATGTCACCCGATACAGAAAAAAGGGACATCAAGGAAATGAAGCAAAAAATTAAAGATTCTTTGAGAAGATGTACCAAACTGTGGTGGAACAAAGCTGCACTTGAAAATTATTTACAAAAAATATTGTACCAAGTGGTTTGCGGATTCAAATCTTTCCCACATTGGAAGTGGAAGATTCCTTGTTTATGGGTAAGTGGGAGGAAACTTACCAAATGCTCACAAAATTGAGTTATTATTTGGAGCAGATCGAAAGGCCTTGGAGAGTGTGGAAAAGGATATTGAAAATGTAAAAGAAAAGATACAACAATTATTAACAAAGGAGGAAATTGAGAATTTTGATAAGACCTTAGAGGAGGATTTAACGATGTGGGAAAAAGATATACAAGCGACTAAATCCAGTAAATTTCAGAGAGACCTTAGTGATTGCTAACAAAATAAGGTATTTAAGTGGCAAAGAAGTAACACAAGATCACGCTCTCAATCAATTACCTCCCTCACATCAGAGGAAGAATGTAGAGCCTATTTTTTAGGTGGACGCCTGGAATGTAGACGAGGCCCAGCTTCAGACAAACAAAACTACAATCTTCGTACCCCTGCTCAGAAAAGAAAGAACACGAATATAAACTTATTAAAGATCTTGAATTATTCTCACGCAAAATAATACTTAAGAAGCACTTCAATAAAGGACAAGAGACATCTCCTTTATCATCCCCTATTGAACAACAAGCCTTACAACAAGATTTAGAGGCACTATTGGCTTTACAACAGGATTTGGATTGTGGGAGATATCCCGTACATCTGCACCGGAGATCACAATGGTTTCCCCCGAAGACATTATGTCCTGCAGTGGATATTTTTGTCAAGTTAGTGAAACAGGATCTTAAAAAGATAGTCCCTAATAAAAAAGGAGACAACTTGATTGGGTTACAGAGACAAGCACTAATGGAATTAAATAATTTGAAAGATGTTGTTATAAAACCTGCAGACAAGGGGGGCAATGTTGTAGTCTGGCCAGTGCAGATGTATGAAAGCGAAGCCTTTAGACAGCTAAATAACACTTACGGATTGGTTCAAACTAGAATTGGTTTTGATACTACAGGAGAGTTTTGATCATAACATCATCAATTTGAAGATGATGTAGGGACTGACTGTTGACTGTCCAGTCAGACCCACATTATATCTTCTGCCTAAAATTCATAAAAATTCCACCAATCCTCCGGGACGTCCTATCATCTCGGGATTGGTGGATTATGTACAAACATTTGGAGATTCATTGACTTTTTTCCTTCAGAAGTGTGTTGAAACTCTTCCTTCATTTGTGAAGGACATAACGGATATGTTGAGGCGTTTGAATGATATTCATTTTGGGGAAGGGACATATCTAGTTACATGTTATGTCGAATCAGTATACACGTCTATATGCCACGACCAGGGAGTGCAAGCGTCAAGATTTTTTCTGTCAATGACAGATCTTGACAGCGAGAGAATTGAGTTGATTTTAGTATTACTGGAACATATGTTAACACACAACTATTTTCTGTTTAAAGACTGGATTTACCTGCAGCTCCAGGGAACTGGAGTGGGGAAATCTTGTGCGCCCTCATATGCAAATATGTCCTGGGGCTGTGGAAGAGAGAAATAGTTCAAAATACTCCTGGATATGATGCTGTGCTCCTTTGGTCGAGATATATAGATAGGTAGAGATCTAATGGGGTTATAGCGACTGATGTTTATAGGAAGACTACAGCTGTGAACTCTCTCTTACACGCTACATCGTTCTATTATCCAAAGGTGATACAGGCGATCCCTGTGGGTCAATTCTTGAGAATGAGACGTATTTGATCTGAGAATCTTGAACAACAATCTTCTCACGTGACGAAACGGTTTTTGGAAAGAGGTTACCATTGGAAAACAATAAAGGAGGGATATGAGAGAGTGAGAAAATCATCAAAGATGCAGTTTTGATGAATAAAAGAAAGAGGAAGACAGACGATTCTGCGGTAAGATTTATTACCCCTTTTAATAATGAATGGTGTACCATTCAGAATACTCTTCATAAACATTGGGCTGTACTCCAAACGGATAGAGACCTTTTTATGTCTCTATCATCTTACCCACAAATTACATGGAAGAGATCACAGAACTTACGAGACCTATTGACAAATAGCTAGTGTTGATCTAGCACCATAGTGCTCGAGTGCTCGTGGGCTAGGGCCGAACATATCAGGATATTTGGGCGCTCTACCGAGCACCCGAGCACAACGGAAGTCAATGGGAGAACCTAAGCATTAAACCAGGCACCCCCTGCTCTAAAGAGGGGAGGGTGCCTGGTTCATAGGAAAAGGTCAGAAATTGATGGAGACACTTCTGAAATGGTTCTGGAACAGCATGGGGAGAATGTCTGGATGCATCTTGGACTCCCAGGTCGCTGCTGGGAACGATGTTGTCCGAGTAGTACGCCACTTTTACATACTGACAATAATACGCACAAAACCGAAGAAAAAATTTATTTTAGAGGAAAAATTGTTAGGAAACATTCTTTCCTATATATTTACCTGTATATAAAGTGCAAGTGCTTCCAAAATTACAAGGAAGAGGCACTCATTCACCCTGTGGTACAATTGTTCAGGAAGTGGGACTCCTACACTCATAAAGCCTATGCAATAAGTGAAAAGGCTGCCAAAAATTACAAGGAACTGGCACTACAATACATCCATTGTTACAGATAAAAGAAGACATCATACACAGCCTTGAAAAATTAAGATTGATGGCCTGCTGGTGACCCTCAAAAACATTTGGAGCAAGGGCCTGCTGATCTGACCATCTAAAACATTATGGGCGAGGGCCTGCTACCGCTATGGTGACTCTAGATAACCTGGGCCTGATCGCACATCCCCATTCGGATATCTGCCCTATCAACATTTGATGTTATTTTCAGCGCGAACCATGGTGACCATGGGTAACGGGGAATCAGGGTTTGATTCCAGAGAGGGAGCCTGAGAAACAGCTACGGCTACCACTTTCCAGCAAGTAGGCCCAATGCGAGGGCCTGCTGCTGAGCTGACCCTCTAAAACATTATGGTTGAGGGCCTGCTGCTGAGCTGACCATTTAAAAAATTATGGGAGAGTGCCTGCTGCTTAGCTGACCATTGAAAAAATTTCCAGTGTTCAAAGCAGGCTGGGTCGCCTGAATACTTCAGCTAGGAATAATGGAATAGGACTCCAGTTCTATTTTGTAGGTTTTCGGAACTGGGGCCATGATTAAGAGGGATGGCGCCACTAGAGGTGAAATTCTTGGACCGCCGCAAGACCAACCAAAGTGAAAGCATTTGCCAAGAATGTTTTCATTAATCAAAAACGAAAGTCGGAGGTTGGAAGACGATCAGATACCATCGTAGTTCCGACCATAAACAATGACGACCGCCTATCCGGCGTTATTCCCATGACCTGCCGAGCAGCTTCTGGGAAACCTAAGTCTTTGGGTTCCGGGGGTAGTATGGTTGCATAGCTGAAACTTAAAGGAATTGACGAAAGGGCACCACCAGGAGTGGAGCCTGCGGCTTAATTTGACTCAACACGGGAAACCTCCCCCGACCCGGACACGGAAATGATTGACAGATTGATAGCTCTTTCTGGATTCTGTGGGTGGTGGTGCATGGACGTTCTGAGTTGGTGGAGCGATTTGTCTGGTTAATTCCGATAACGAACGAGACTCCTCCGTGATAACTAGTTACACGACCCCCGGCGGTGAGGATTTTGTTGACTAGACTCTTGGATAGTGAGACTGGACTTGTAGGTGAGGGCCTGCTGGTAAGCTGACCCTCTAAAAAATTATATGCAAGGGCCTGCAGGTGAGCTGACCCTGTTAAACATTATATGCGAGGGCCTTCAGATGAGCTGACCCTGTAAAAGATTGTAGGTAAAGGCCTGCTGGTGAGCTGACCCTTAAAAAAATTATATGCGAGGGGCTGCTGGTGATATGTCCTTGTGAAACATTATATGCGAGGGCCTGCTGCTGAGCTGACCCTCTAAAACATTATATGCGAGGGCCTGCTGGTGAGCTGACCCTCTAAAAATTTTTATGCGAGGGCCTGCTGGTGAGCTGACCCTATAAAACATTGCAGGCGAGGGCCTGTTGGTGAGCTGACCCTGTAAAACATTATATGCGAGGGCCTGCTGGTGAGCTGATCCTGTAAAACACCAATGTGTTAAATACAAGGGACGGAGGGAGGGGGGGCCGGCCGCACTGGCCACCAATGTGTTAAATGCAAGGGAGGGGGGGGCGGCCGCACTGGCCACCAATATGTTAAATACAAAGGAGGGAGGGGGGGCCGACCGCACTGGCGACCAATGTGTTAAATACAGGGGGAGGAAGGGGGGGGGGAGTGGTGGCGGAAACCCTGATGGAATACGGCCCGCAATCCTTGGCGTCGGTAGCACCTGTGCCATCCCAGGGTATGACTCGATCCCGGCTTCCAGAACATTCTCCCAGTGTGCCGTCAGGGAAATGTAGCGTCCTTGGCCGAATGCACTTGTCCATGTGTCCGTGGTTAAGTGGACCTTCCCAGTAACTGTTGGTGTAAGGTGGGCACGGCACACCTAGTGGCGGCTGGGGACTGCGTAACACGGATGGCCACCGACATGAGGCTGCGGAAGGCCTCAGTGTTCACAAGCCTAAATGGCAACATTTCCAGGGCCAGTAATTTGGAAAGCTGCGCATTTAGTGCTATGGCCTTTGGGTGGTTGGGTATTTGCGCTTGCGTTCAAATGCCTGGGGTAAGGACATTTGTATGCTGCGCTGGGACACGGAAGTGGATGTGGTCGCTGATGGTGCTTGAAAAAGGTCCAGGTGCAGGGCAGGAGGCATCTGAGCCTGCTCTTTTGACAAGGGATTGGCCAGCAGGTAACACAGGGGAAGAGGAGGCAGTGCTGTGACCCACAGACACAGATTGTGGACCCAGGCGTTCGGCCCACCTATTACGGTGCTTTGATGCCAAGTGGCGGATCAGGCTGGTGGTGGTGAGGTTGCTAGTGTTCACGCCCCTGCTCATTTTTGTATGGCACAGGTTGCAAATTACAATTCTTTTGTCGTCCGCACTTTCTTAAAAAAAGCACCAGACTGTGGAACACCTACACCTTGGCAAGAGAGATTGCCGCAAGGGGGTTCTCCGGGAAACAGTTGCGGGCCTGTTTGGTGTGGCCCACCCTCTCCCTTTTGCCACCCGATTGCCTCTTCCAGCCTGTTGCTGTGCAGCAGATCCCTCCCCCTCTGTACTGCTCTCCTCACTCGGCTTTCCAACTTCCCAGGTTGGGTCAGTGACTTCGTCCACCACCTCCTTTTCCACTTCCTCACTCTGCTCATCCTCCTGACTTGTTGACCTAACCACTACCTCAGTGATTGATAACTGTGTCTCATCCTCTTCCTCAACCTCTTGAGACATTAATTGCCGTTGAGCTATTGGCAACTGTGTCTCATCATGATCCACCTCATTAACCACCTCCCGACCGCCTAACGCAGGGATGCGTCCTGCGGGCGGCCGGGTTATTCCTCCTGGACGCATATATGCGTCATCTCACGAGATGCGAGATGACGCGCATATGCGGCCCGCACATGCGCAGTGCGGGTCGGCAAAAGGCGCACAAGGAGTTGGTCACCAGCCTGCCAGCCAATGATCAGCGCTGGCAGGTTGGTGACTTTTAAAATAACGAACCACCATATAACACATTATATTTATAAATATGTGTTAAATGGCTTCTGTGCTCTCTGCTGGGTCCTTTTCGTTGGTTGGTCCCAGCAGAGAGCACAGATCACAGTGAGTACACCAAGCACTACATATTTAGCCCCAGATCACCACCTCATCACCCCAATTAACCCCTTGATCACCCCTGTTAATCACTAGTGAAAGGGAAAAAAGTGATCAGTGTAAACTGTCACTTTTTTTTTTTCACCAGTATTGACTGTTAGGTTTAGGTTAGTTTAGGCCCCTTTGGTAGGTAGTTAGCTTCAGTTAGCGCCCAGCCCACCGCACTGCAGTCACTGATTCGCTGATTAGCGTATTGCTAATCAGCATTGGTACTTTATAGTATCTGTAAGTAATCAGAACTGATCACAGTCAGATCTATAATAGTATTAGTGTCACCTTAGCTCGCCCTCCACCCAAAACGCAGTGTTTGCCTGATCAGGCCTGATCGGTCGCCCACACATGCGTTCACCCATGCCCGCCCCGCCGCAGTGACAAATTATTATATTTTTTTTTATCACTGCACAATCACTACACAAGCGCTGCGGCGATAAAAATATCAGTTTTGAGCTGCAGCACTGATGTGCATTCTGACAGAAGCATTGCGCTGCTGTCAGATTACACAAAAGTCGGTGTATGCGGCGCTGCAAGACAAGATTTCTCCTCTGCAGTAAAAAAGATACGTTTGCTGAGGCTTATGAGCTGAGGGGCGGTGTTCATATGCTTTGGCAAACACTTTATATATAAAAAAAAATAATAATAAATTCCGGCAATGATTTATTCATCCACATCGATTGATGTGAATGGAGAAATCGGTTTTTGCCAGGGCATACGGGCTGAGTGGGTTTGGATGTTGGGCGGAGCTCCTATGTCATGGCAGACGCCTTTCCCCTCTTTTTTTTTTTTGCACATTTTTTGGCAGAGATTTTTTCATCCACATTGATCGATGCGAATGAAGAAATCTGTGTCATTCATTTTTTCTTTCAGCCCAGAGGCTGAACGAAAAAAAAAAATCTCATTACCCGTATGCTCAATATAACGAGAATAGCAGAAACTCCTAATGCTGGCCATACATGTAATGATTGCGGTGACCCTCAAATTCCAGGGCAGTACAAACACCCCACAAATGACCCCATTTTGGAAAGAAGACACCCCAAGGTATTCGCTGAGGGGCATATTGAGTCCATGAAAGATTGAACTTTTTGTCACAAGTTAGCGGAAAGGGAGACTTTGTGAGAAAAAAAATAAATAAATCAATTTCCGCTAACTTGTGCAAAAAAAAAAACTTCGATGAACTCGTCATGCCCCTCACGGAATACCTTGGGGTGTCTTCTTTCCAAAATGGGGTCACATGTGGGGTATTTATACTGCCCTAGCATTTTAGGGGCCCTAAAGCGTGAGAAGAAGTCTGGAATCCAAATGCCTAAAAATGCCCTCCTATAAGGTACTTATTGGAATTTGGGCCCCTTTGCGCACCTAGGCTGCAAAAAAGTGTCACACATGTAGTATCGCCGTACTCAGGAGAAGTATGGCAATGTGGTTTGGGGTGCATTTTTACATATACCCATGCTGGGTGAGAGAAATATCTCTGTAAATTGACAACTTTGTATAAAAAATGTAAAAAGTTGTCATTTACAGAGATATTTCTCACACACAGTATGGGTATATGTAAAAATACACCCCAAAACACATTGCCCTACTTCTCCTGAGTACGGCGATACCACATGAGTTACACTTTTTTGCAGCCAAAGGGGCCCAAATTCCAATGAGTACCTTTAGGATTTCACAGGGCATTTTAACGCATTTGGATTCCAAACTACTTCTCACGCTTTAGGGCCCCTAAAATGCCAGGGCAGTATAAATACCCCACAAGTGACCCCATTTTAGAAAGAAGACACCCCAAGGTATTCCGTGAGGGGTATGGTGAGTTCATGTAAAAAAAATAATTTTGTCACAAATTAGTGGAATATGAGACTTTGTGAGAGAAAAAAAAAAAATTCCATTTCTGCTAACTTGTGACAAAAAAATGAAAACTTCTATGAACTCACTATGCCCATCAGCGAATACCTTAGGGTGTCTACTTTTCCGAAATTAGGTCATTTGTGGGGTGTTTCTAATGTCTGGGCATTGTAGAACCTCAGGAAACATGACAGGTGCTCAGAAAGTCAAAGTGCGTAAATAATTTTTTACCCAAACCAATAAATATACACTTATTGCATTTTTTTTTTATCAAAGACATGTAGAACAATACATGTGGCATGGCAGGGTTTCTGGCGGGGGGGATAGACACGGATGCATGGCTTGCAGAAGCCAAGGAAGTGTTCTCAAACAAAACATACACTCAGAAAAAATTTACGCCATCGTTCAAATCCGCCTTCAAGGAGCTTAATAAACTATACCGCAAACACATCTCTAGTTGGTGGGAGGTACAAAGCCTGGATAACTATATCAAAAACGGAATTGTACCCAGAGGCCTAAGAATTCCCATTGTCCCAGTACCTAAGCAGAGGAGCGCTGGCTTCAATGGGAGATGGGAACAACTAGCAACAGCAAGTTCACTACAATTTATGAACCTATTGCTAGAGGAGGAAAAAATCCAGCTGGAAAGCTTTGGTGAAAAACTAAAAGCCCAAATCGAAATAACAAAAACGTCCTCGCAAGATCCTGAATTCAGTAACGCCGAAAAACTTTTACAGACATCGATCGAAAAATTCCAGTTTTTCCTACGAGATAGGAAACATCGGCAATTGAATCACGATCTGGCGGAATTTAAAGAGAATAAGGCCTACTGTGTCCTCCGGGAGAAACCAATAGAAAAAGAAACAATCTCTGACCTCTCCACCACAGAAACGGACATCTCAGATAACGAACGGGAACAACCAAACAGAAATAAATCAAGAAACTCCTACAGAAAAGGAAGAGGTAGGGGGAATAGAGGAAGAGGACAATTCGGAGGGGCTCCATCTAATTTTTTAGATCAAGGAATCTCCTACCCCCTGAGGAACCGCTCCAGACAACGGGAGCAACAGGGCCCGAAATAATTAACCTGTCCAAGAGACCGCTATCCCCCTTAGAAATGGCCGTCCTGAGTAAGGGACTTTCATTTGTCCCCACACAACGCTTTAATGAATTCTCATGGATAAAGGATTTAAACCTGTTCATCCGAAAACTAAGGTGGCATAAATGTTTCAAATCAGGAGACAAGCACCAGTGTCGTGAACTGGGAATCCCAGCAGACATGATGGAAGATGTGAGGCTACTAAACAGCCTGACACTAACAATCAGGACGAAGGGAAAGGACCCTTTACCTCCCTAAGGGCAAAAAGTAATAAAATGCCCCCGGTAGGAGACATCTCATGCCTAGACATATTCCTACAACTAGTAACCACAGACCTGGGCAAACTAGCAGCCTCTGGAAAATCAGGCAATCTCTTAAACAGAGAACAGAAAATCCTCTCCAACTTACAAAAGGATGAAACAATTACCATCAAACCCTCGGACAAAGGGGGCAATATCATTATCATGGATACAGAGGACTACTGCAAGATGTGCCTACAACTTCTGAAAGAAAAACAGACCTACGGCACACTAACATGCAACCCAACAGCTTCCTTCCTATCAGAGCTAAGGGACATCCTAACAGAGGCGAAAATGAATAAGATCATCTCAGAGACTGAACTGGATTTTCTATACCCCAAATTCCCCGTGACTGCAACTTTTTATGGTCTCCCAAAGATACACAAAGGGACAAATCCCTTAAAAGGACGACCAATAGTATCGGGGGTTGGGAGTATATGTCAAAACATAGGCAAATATGTCGACCAGATCCTCTTACCCTTTGTCATCTCCCTACCCTCGTACACACGAGATAGTATGGACCTGCTCAAAAGAATAGATGGCATCACATTAGATCAGCAATCCATCTTAGCCAGCATAGACGTAGAGGCCCTGTACTCATCCATACCTCATGAGGCAGGCCTCAGAGCAGTGGAATACTACCTCAGTATGAGAGGCCAACAGTTCAGAGAACATAATCAGTTTGTCCTTAAACTCCTTCATTTTATCTTGACACATAATTTTTTTGTCTTTGATGGTAAATGGTACCACCAGCTCAGGGGCACCACGATGGGTTGCTCTTCTGCACCATCCTACGCAAATCTGCTCCTGGGCTGGTGGGAGACCAACAACGTGTTCAGCGAGGCGATGTCATCATGGACCGGGCCCATCGCACTGTGGGCCCGGTACATTGATGACATATTCATCATCTGGAACGCATCCATACCAGCGTTCAACACGTTTGTCGGTAAACTAAATGTGAACAAGCTGGGACTACATTTCACACATGAGACAAACGAGAATAGCCTACCGTTCCTTGATATACTGATCCAGAGAAATGTATCAGACGAGCTGGCTACCACAATATATCGGAAACCAACAGCAACAAACTCCGTATTACATTGGAGCAGCAGCCACCCCCTACCTCTCAAGAAGGGAATACCGAGGGGACAGTATTTGCGTATAAGACGCAACTGCTCGAATAAAACGGAGTTTGTAAAACAAGCTGGGATTCTAAGGACTAGATTCCTCTCCAGAGGATACCCAGACTCAGTTCTGAGGGCAGCATATCAACAAGCTTTAACATCATCACGAACCGAACTTCTGGTACCTAGAAAGAAAGCCCCAGATACTGCACAAAGGATCAGGGTAATCGGTACCTTTGATGAGGCGGCCAGAGACGTAAGAAACATTTTGCAAAAACACTGGCCCGTACTGATGATGGACCCAGACATCAAAGAAAAGATCTTTGATTACCCTCAAATTACTTTCAGGAGGGGTAACAGCCTTAGAGACCTATTGGTACACAGCCACCATAAACCAACTGGAAAAGGAACCTGGCTAGACAGAAAACCACAAGGGTGTTTCAGGTGCAGTGGATGTATAGCCTGCAGTACAATACAAACAGGCAAAGAATTTGTCAGTGTTAATCTCCAAAAATCCTTCAAAATTAAGGACCTTATAAACTGCCGTACCAGGGGGGTCATCTACAAAATCACCTGCGAATGTCCCTTGGAATATATAGGTAAAACAAAGCGAGAACTGCGGAGACGAATTGGCGAGCACCTGGGGGACATCGCCAATAGAAAAGATACGGCCGTAGCACGCCATATACACGAATACCACCAGGGCAACCCACGGAGTATTACAGCCATGGGTATCGAGGTAGTCACCCCCCCCTACGAGGAGGGGACTGGGACCGCATGCTTCTACAACATGAAGCATGCTGGATCCACACGCTACGTACGACAGCCCCCCAAGGCCTAAACGAGCAACTTTGTTTTGGCTGCTTCATCTGACGAGCCAAGTTACTCATATATCCCAACATTATTGGGACCCTCTGCCTTTAATAGACAGAAGAACTACACAGCTATCACAATAGCGAATCTCAAGAGATAGATGTAACACAACAACACACCCTCTGGCATTCATCCTCTCAACCAGACTGTACCTATCCATCAAATGACAAATAGTACTTATGTTATTTACATAAGTACGGGAATTAGAAGTGTATTCCCAATATGGCACCCCTCATGCCCGTGACAATACAAACTGGATGTAGGGAGGGCCTCTGTCAGGAAAAGATGGAACTTAATACACATGAGATTTATCATACAGAATAAACTTTGTTGTGAGACGCTCCACTTAAATCCACTACTGGATTCTAACTTCTCATAAGTGCATTCTTTCAGACAAAAGTTCCTATGCATTATGGGTTGCTCCCTATGCATCCGTGTTTGTCCAGTACCGACTAGTATACTCCTACTTTTATCCTACTGCATGAAATGTCACATTAATACACACCGCATTTGCTATAGACGGTGTCATTAATATGTTTGCCACACTAAGTCCCGGTTACTAGGCAACAAAGTAAACAATGGCTGTGGGTCAATATATGTCCCGGGCTAACGACACAACCCTCAGCCCTATGTTAAGACGCCTCCCCATTGGATTACGTCATTATACTAAACATCACGCTGACTATCTTCGGTGTGAATATGCGCATGCGCGGTTGCATCGGCTGCCCCGCTGACGTCACCGCGCTGCGCTCCAAGCCTCCTTCTGAGGCAGAACAGTGCCTTCCCACAGCACTGACAGCGCATGCGCGAGCGCGTCGGCGGCCCCGCTGACGTCATCGCGCTGCGCTTCAGGCCTCGTTCTGAGACCACAAGATGTTCAAATAGGAGCGGGCGATTCCCTGGGAGCAGGCTTCATCACAGCCTCTGGACACGCCGCTGAGCTCCACACGAGGGATCGGGCCATCATCAAGCGACCCCTTCCATCTTGTCTCTACATCATTAGGCAAGTACCCAGCCCTGATACAGGAGTGGAGCCCCGATAGTAGGCTGCCACTTTGAAGTATCAATTGTGTCATTATCATAACTATAGTGATGTATGTGTTGACTAACTAAAGATATCAACACGATACGTCACCATATCATATTGCCCCCCTGTGTGTGCCTAAATTCCCCTGATGAGTTCCGAAAAACGAAACATGCGTGTAGGGACTAGCTACACTAGGGCACAATAGGGCCAAGTAGCGAAAGGGCCAGGTTCCGGACGGGGTCGTTCTTATCAGAACGGGTGCTCCGTAAATAGGACGCTAGGGCCGTGATAGTACTTATATCTTAGGGCTGTCTAGGCACCTTTCAACCCAATCTCATCCCCTCCGGCCCCCCATTCGCTCTCTTTTTTCCACAGCATACCTGCTTGCGCTGGACATCACCTAAGACCAGAGGTCCGTGGCTGAAAGGGTAAGACCACCGGTTACTCTGGGTGCCGCCGTGCACTTATTTACTGTGAATGTAAAAGTGCCGCCGTGCACCAAGTATATATTTTGTATCCCTTGTGCTATCATACACTCTCCTTGTATCGAAGCATCACATGTAGGGACATATTCTACCCTAAATAATTAAAAGTTAAGTTTTAACTCAAATCACCACTCCTACTTCTTTCATATATAGAAATGTAGTTTTATTTGAAAATATCAAAAAAAGTTAAAATGTCAGCAGCAATGAAATACCACCAAATGAAAGCTCTATTAGTGAGAAGAAAAGGAGGTAAAATTTATTTGGGTGGTAAGTTGTATGACCGAGCAATAAACCGTGAAAGTAGTGTAGTGCAGAATTGTAAAAAGTGGTCTGGTCATTAAGGGGGTTTAAGCTAGGGGGGCTGAGGTGGTTAAACAGTAATTGTCGTTCCCCACCGTCATCTTCTTGTGATTGTGGATGTTCAAAAGTTTGGTAATCAGGGCACAAGATCTGTCCCTCTTCAAGCGTGCTTGGCGAGAGGGCCAAATTAAGGAATGGCGTTGAAAAGAGCTCCTCGGAATATCCGAGTGTGGGATAACTTGTATGCCCAGACTCTCCATGGTAGGAGGAAGGAGGATCAGGGTGAGGATTGGGTTGAGCAGACTCTTGGCTACTGAGACTGGACTTGGAAGACAGGGTGGTGCTTAACCGACTGGAAGCATTATCTGGTCGCACTCGTCTGACTTCAAGAGTGGTGTCCTGCGCCGCCCTGCAAACTGGGACATGAAGCTAGGTATCGTGGATGATTGTTTTTCTTGTGCTATGGCAGCAGGCACAGTTTCACAGTGCAAAGGGCCATTGCCTCTGCGTGCACCATCAGCATCCCGGCCACTGCCCCCTTCCCTTACTTCTCTCCTTCTTCATATTAAATGTTATATATGATTGAAAGTCTGTCACACGTATAGTAGTGTAGGATTTGGAAGTGTATGCGCAAATAAATTTAAAAAGAATAAGAAGAAAATCCCTTTATTGTCCCTCAGCCGGGAAATTTTGGCATAACAGCAGCAATCACATTCACAACAGGATCAAAATAAGAGTAATTAGAAATTAAAGAGAAAAATACAAGAAAAACATAACACAGAATTTACTGTAAAAATTCACTACTGGGTTTCTGGTGGTTATAAATATGGTACAGTGGTGGTTATAAATCCTAACCACTGCTGGGAGGAAGGACCTCCGATAACGTTCCTTCGTGCACCTAGGAGCTCTCCAGCACCACAACAGCTTCAAGCAGGGGGGGGGGGGACATTGTCTAACAATGATGTTAATTTTGCTAGAGTTCTTCTCTCACCTACCTCCTGCACTGGATCAAGGGGACAACCTAGGACAGAGCTGGCCTTCTTAATGAGCTTATCTAATCTCTGTCTCTCAGCCACAGATAAGCTGCTCCCCCAACAAACCACACCATAGAATATGGCTGACGCCACCACTGAGTCAAAGAAGGTCTTTAGGAGCGTCCCCTGCACTCCAAAGGACCTCAGTCACCTCAACAGATAGAGTCTGCTCTGACCCTTTTTGAAAAGAACATCAGTGTTATGGCTCCAGTCCAGTTTTGTTGTTCAGGTGAACACCCAGGTACTTATAAGAGTCCACCACCTCAATGGTATTTGGGATGTGGAATTTGGGATGTGGAAACGTCACACAGGAGATATCCTGCAGATAATATCAATGCTGTCACCAGCGGCTAATGAAAAATGACAGGGAATGTCACAGGTATTTGGGATGAGGAAACATTATACAGGAGAGGTACCACCGGGAATGTCACTGTACGCAGCGTCTACGCAAAAAAGTACACTGTATGTCACAGATAAATTTTTTAACGGCACACGTTACACTGGAGATGTGCCTCTGGTAATGTCATTGTCAGAAGCGGACACTGTCTATTGAAAAAGTACTCTGTATATCACAGATATTTTTTGGATGCGCACACTTTACACAGGAGATGTGGCGCAGATAATGTCACTGTCCGCAGCGGACACCGTCTACGGAAAAAGTACACTGTATGTCACAGATATATTTTAGAAGCGCTCACGTTACAATGCAGATGTGGCACTGGTAATGTCACTGTCCGCAGCAGACACTGTCTATGGAAACAGTACACTGTATGTCACAGATACATTTTTGAAGCGCACACGTTACACTGGAGATATAGCGCAGCTAATGTCACTGTCTGCAGCAGACACTGTCTACGGAAACAGTACACTGTATGTCACAGATACATTTTTGAAGCACACATGTTACATTGGAGATATGGCGCAGCTAATGTCACTGTCCACAGCGGACACCGTCTACGGAAAAAGTACACTGGATGTCAGATATTTTTTGGATGCGTACACTTTACACTGGACATATGGCGCAGCTAATGTCACTGTCCGCAGCGAACACCGTCAACGGAAAAAGTACACTGTATGTCACAGATATTTTTTGAATGCCCACACTTTACACCGGAGATGTGGCGCAGCTAATGTCACTGTCCACAGCAGACACTGTCTACGGAAAAAGTACACTGGATGTCAGATATTTTTTGGATGCACACACTTTACACTGGAGATATGGCGCAGCTAATGTCACTGTCTGCAGCGGACACTGTCTACGGAAAAAGTACACTGGATGTCAGATATTTTTGGGATGCATACACTTTACACTGGACATATGGCGCAGCTAATGTCACTGTCCGCAGCGGACACCGTCAACGGAAAAAGTACACTGGGTGTCAGATATTTTTTTGGATGCGTACACTTTACACTGGAGATGTAGCGCAGCTAATGTCACTGTCTGCAGCAGACACAGTCTACGGAAAAAGTACACTGGATGTCATATTTTTTGGATGTGTACACTTTACACTGGAGATGTGGTGCAGCTAATGTCACTGTCCGCAGCGGACACCGTCTACGGAAAAAGTACACTGTATGTCAGATATTTTTTGGATGCGTACACTTTACACAGGAGATGTGGCGCAGCTAATGTCAATGTCCGCAGCAGACACCGTCTACGGAAAAAGTACACTGTATGTCAGATATTTTTTGGATGCGTACACTTTACACAGAAGATGTGGCGCAGCTAATGTCACTGTCCGCAGCGAACACTGTCTACGGAAAAAGTACACTGTATGTCATAGATATTTTTTGCATGCGCACACTTTGCGCAGGAGATGTGGCGCAGCTAATTTCACTCTCCGCACTGGACACCGTCTACGGAAAAAGTACACTGGATGTCAGATTTTTTTTTTTCTTACAAAGTCTCATATTCCACTAACTTGTGACAAAAAATAAAAACTTCCATGAACTCACTATGCCCATCACGAAATACCTTGGGGTGTCTTCTTTCCAAAATGGGGTCACTTGTGGGGTAGTTATACTGCCCTGGCATTTTAGGGGCCCTAATGCGTGAGAAGTAGTTTGAAATCAAAATGTGTAAAAAATGCCCTGTGAAATCCTAAAGGTGCTCTTTGGAATGTGGGCCCCTTTGCCCACCTAGGCTGCAAAAAAGTGTCACACATGTGGTATCGCCGTACTCAGGAGAAGGTGGGCAATGTGTTTTGGGGTGTCTTTTTACATATACCCATGCTGGGTGAGAGAAATATCTCTCTAAAAGACAACTTTTCCCATTTTTTTTATACAAAGTTGTCATTTGACAGAGATATTTATCTCACCCAGCATGGGCATGTGTAAAAATACACCCCAAAACACATTGCCCAACTTCTCCTGAGTACGGCGATACCACATGTGTGACACTTTTTTGCAGCCTAGGTGGGCAAAGTGGCCCACATTCCAAAGAGCACCTTTCGGATTTCCCAGGGCATTTTTTACACATTTTGATTTCAAACCACTTCTCACGCATTAGGGCCCGTAAAATTCCAGGGAAGTATAACTACCCCACAAGTGACCCCATTTTGGAAAGAAGACACCCCAAGGTATTTCGTGATGGGCATAGTGAGTTCATGGAAGTTTTTATTTTTTGTCACAAGTTAGTGGAATATGAGACTTTGTAAGAAAAAAAAAAAAAATCATCATTTTCCACTAACTTGTGACAAAAAATAAAAAGTTCTGTGAACTCACTATGCCCATCAGCGAATACCTTAGTATGTCTACTTTACGAAATGGGGTCATTTGTGGGGTGTTTTTACTGTCTGGGCATTGTAGAACCTCAGGAAACATGACAGGTGCTCAGAAAGTCAGAGCTGCTTCAAAAAGCGGAAATTCACATTTTTGTACCATAGTTTGTAAACGCTATAAATTTTACCCAAACCATTTTTTTTTTTTTACCCAAACATTTTTTTTTTATCAAAGACATGTAGAACAATAAATTTAGAGAAAAATTTATATAGAAATGTATTTTTTTTTACATTTTACAACTGAAAGTGAAAAATGTCATTTTTTTGCAAAAACTTCGGTAAATTTCGATTAATAACAAAAAAAGTAAAAATGTCAGCAGCAATGAAATACCACCAAATGAAAGCTCTATTAGTGAGAAGAAAAGGAGGTAAAATTCATTTGGGTGGTAAGTTGTATGACCGAGCAATAAACCGTGAAAGTAGTGTAGTGCATAATTGTAAAAAGTGGTCTGGTCATTAAGGGTGTTTAAGCTAGGGGGGCTGAGGTGGTTAAAGTGAGAGTGCAGATACTCAAGAGAGAAATGTATCCACCATTTTATGTTGAATGAAAAGATTGAACAGTTGAACCACCATCTTATGCATGCCACCATTTTATGATACTTTATTCAACACGTGTTTTGTACATGGACTATCTGCTGCGGAGGCGGCAGTGTTATACAGTATATGAAGAAAAGTTTAAGTTAATATAGAAGTTATTTCAAGCATTTGATGTGCTCTTTGAATCTACTGTTTCCATAGAATGGCGCTAGAGGAATTACAGAATAACAGACAGTCTGGTTAACCTAAAAGTCAGAGATATCAGAATTATTCTAATGCCACAGCGCAAAAAGGCACTTCATAGTGCTGTGCCTGCCACAGTGGAACTATTACCCTCAGAGGGCGAAGTTATAGCGCTCCTCAACTTGCACAGTAGGGAGCACATTAGAGCAGCGGAGCGCCAGCATATACTGCCCCGCGGCAACTGTTCCCTGAGTGAGCAAGCAAAGACACCTCAGTGGAGCTACCATAGAGGCCATAGAACGTGTGCATTAGTCAAACTGCAGCCGACACTTGAAGTGGCAGAACGGCATAGGCTATATAGTCAGAGAAATAGCGCCAACCCTTCTGCGATCCCTAGAGAGAGAAAGAAACTCATGGTGGGAGGCCAAAGTCCAGAGCTATCCACGGAGAGACCACGTACTGCAGTCAGCTAGTTTCGCGCCACTAGGCTCAAGGTCTGCAGCAGCGCATTGCAAGTCAGCACAAAGAATAGCAAGTCAGCACAGAATATCGCAAGCAGCGTATCCAAGCAAGGCAATCACAAGCATTGCTAGTCTGCACAGAGCATCGCAAATCTGCACAGAGCATCGCACGTCAGCGCAGAGCATCGCATCATAATAAGAAAAGACACGTCTCCTTTACTACTACTTTCCTTTTACTACTTATCATTGCATTTAGGCCTTGGCATAAAGAGTAGAGTTGAGCGGACACCTGGAAGTTCGGGTTCAACGGATTCGGCCGAACTTCACAAAAAAGTTCGCGTTCGGGACCTGAACTTGACCCCGAACTTTTGAGCACTAAAATGGCTCTAAAAATGTAATGGAAAGGGCTAGAGGGCTGAAAATGCCAGCAAAATGTGGTTAAGAGCATTGCAAGTGCTCTGCAAACAAATGTGGATAGGGAAATGACTTTAAATAACATAAAATACGTAAAAATAGAAAATAATAATCTTGATCTAGGAGGACGAGGTTCATGTGGAGTAGGAGGTTGAGGAGGCAGTGGATGTTGCAGTGTAGGTGGAAGCAGCGGTGGAGGAGGAGGTAGCCTACACAGTTTTTTGGTTTAAATTTGTTATATATTTTTTTTTTTATAAATTAGGGTACACCCCAAAACATTGGGAAATATAACCTGTGATAACCCCCTCCAGCCGTGCTTAACAAACGTTCAGACAATACACTGGCTGCAGGGCAGGCTAGCACCTCCAAGATGTAAAGGGCAAGCTCAGGCCATGTGCCCAATTTGGAAACCCAGAAGTTGAAGGGGGCAGACCCATCAGTCAGTATGTGTAGGCGTGTGCACACATACTGCCCCACCATGTCGCACGTCCCCGTGATGTTCACGATCCAATTGGATATCTGCTCTATCAACTTTCGATGTTCTTTTCTGCACCTACCATGTTGATCACGGTTAGCGGCGAATCAGGGTTCCACGCCGGAGAGGGAGTGTGAGAAAGGGATAGCACATCCAAGGGAGATCATGAATGAAATTTAATTGTGATCAAGTGGAAATGTGGGAGAAGCTATTAAAACGGAAAAGAATCGAAGGAATGGAGGGGGCGCCCGGCAATTACCCACTCCCGACTCGGGGAGGTAGTGATGATAAATAACAATACAGAACTCTTAAGATGCCCTGTTATTGGAATGATTAATAAAAAAAATATAGGGAATGTCACTGGGGCATTTTGGATTTGGAAACGTTAGACAGGAGAGGCCCTGCTGCCGCTTTGTTGACTCTAAATAATTCTGCCTGATCAGCGATCGCACATCCCCGTGACGTCCACGATCCATTTGGTTATCTTCTCTATCAACTCGATGTTCTTTTCTGAGCTTACCATGTTGATCACGGTTATCGGCGAATCATGGTTCCACGCCGGAGATACCACATCCAGGGTTGATCGAGAGGAAAAGTGGGACAAATTATTGAAGCCGAAGCTTACAAGTAAAGGAGGTGGCGCGTGTCAATTATAGAAGAATTTTTGAAATTGAATTCCCTGTCACCTATGCAGAGCAGGGGTTCGTATACGGCAAAATTGGTAAAAAGCAGTGGCCGGACTGAGGGGGGGCGGAGCCCCCTTTAGGGGAGGCCCCCATGACGGGGGTTTGGTTTCAGTGAGCTGGGGGGGGGAGTGGTCGGGCTAGGGGAGAGGGAGGGGGCTTTGGCAGGGAGAATAGGTTAGGATAGGTTAGGGGTGTGAGGGGGTGGAGTCGAGGGGTTAAATAGGCAGGGAAGAAGAAGGCTAGGGGCCATTTTAGGTAGAGAGAAAAGCTGGTACATCACCTGAGAGATGGAGCGTCTGGAGGCCATGATCGGCGAGTTGCGGGCAGCGGCTGAGGTGAGAGGCCCAGCGTGGGTCCAGGAGCAGATCCAACTGCTGCTGGGGGGGCCGAGTGAGGTGCCTGTCTTGCCTCACTCACCGGTATTACGGCCGCGGCCTTTCCCCATCTACTTCCCCCCCTAGGGCTCAGCGCCGTATTAGGAGCCCCTCTCGGGACCCTCCACGTCGGGTGCCGCCGACACCAGCTTCTACTAGGCCCCGGCGTGGGAGGAATCCTCACTGTAGGCGGAGCCTTGTGGGCGGCGTGGGACCGGGTACTGCGGGCGCCCCTGTAACTCCTGGCACAGGGGCGGCCCCTCGGCGTGGGAGGTCAGGCATTCAGCGCGGGGCTGCTGCATGTGGATCCGGTGGTAGCAGCAGGCCCCAGGTTGCAGACAGCTCGAGAGGCTCCGCCCCCAGGAGCAGTTATGATGACATCGTTAACCCCGGCGTCCCTGGTTTGCATAGAGCCAGGGGACAGGAGCCGACCGAGCCCAGGAGATGTGAGGAGGTCTGGACCGTGGAGGGATCCTGTTGCAACGCGCGTTCCTGCCCTGCCAGGAGGCAGGGTGAGGATGAAGGTTCCAGCGGCATGGTCTATCCGGGAGATGACGTCCCTGGTCCCAGCGGGTCCAGGGGACAGAGAGACGGCGACAGCGTGACGCAGAGGAGGGATCTTCAGGAGTCAGGACTTGCAGCTGATGGGAACACAGCGCCCAGGCAGCCAGGAGAGATTGCATGGGGTCCACTTGCGCAGGTAGTGCAGGGTGTGGGGGCTGGGGTGGGGGGTGTTTCCCAGTTGAGTAAGGGCCTGGGGCAATTGTTGGGGGTTCTGGCGGGGTTGGTTGCTAGTTGGGGGTTGAGTGGGGGGACACCGTTGCAGGCCTGGGGCGTGCAAGGTTTGGCTGCGAGCGCAGGGTCGTCGGTGGAGCCGCAGCGGGGGTTGCCAGGTGTGGGGGTGTCGGTACAGACGCAGGCGGGAACGGAGGGGGACGAGGATTCTGTGCGGGTTGATGATAAAGCAAAAGGGGAGGTTTATGTTTGCTTTGAGGGTCCGTTGGGGGCGCATTTGAAGTCGGAGGTGAGGGAGAGGATTTGGAAGGGGGAATATGTGGAGATATTTTCCCTGCTTCCTTTGGAACGCTTCAATCTGGATAGGGTGCGAAGGGAAGATGGTAAGCGGGAGGAGGAGGAGAAGCGCCGGTATAGGTTAATACCGAGGACGTTTGCAAACTGGTTGCAGGCGTTCGCGATATTGGCGAGTGTGATTGGGGAGAAGACTCCGGAGGCTTGTTCGGGGTTGTTTTGTTATTTGGACTCTATCGGGGAGGCGTATCGGGTGTATGGGGGAGTGGCGTGGTTGCGGTATGACGAACAGTTCAGGCAGAGGAAGGCGGTTCGCCCTGAGATGCGGTGGGACCATAAGGATATTGCTTTATGGCTGAAGGTTACGGCCCCAGTGCGTTCGGGGCAGCCCTTTCGTGGGGAAGGTAGTAGTGGGGGGTCGGGCAATACAGCGGTTGCCTCAGCGAGGGGACTGTGTTTTGCCTTCAATGAAGGCACCTGTAGGTTCATGCCTAAATGTAAATTTAAGCACGAATGCTCAGGCTGTGGAGGGAATCACGGGGCAGCGCGGTGTTTTAAGGGAGGCAAGCAGAGAGGGGGGGATGGTTTTGGAAAAGGGGGTGACGCCGGTTCGGCTGGAAAGGATGCAACCGTACTTAGATAGGTACCCCAATAGGGAGGCGGCGGGTTTGTTGGTTTTGGGTTTTGCGGAAGGTTTTCGAATTCCGTTTGTTCCGGGTGAGGCGGTGTTGCTCAGGAAGAATTTGCGGTCTGCTAGGGAGCATCCAGAAGTGGTGGGGGAGAAGTTGGGGAAGGAGGTGATGCTGGGGCGGATGGCGGGTCCGTTTTTAGAGCCACCGGTTTACAATTTGCGGGTGTCACCGCTGGGGGTTGTACCTAAGAAAGAGGCGAATAAGTTTTGCTTGATTCATCACCTGTCGTTCCCGAGGGGCTCCTCGGTCAATGATGGTATTGACCCGGCGGTTTGTTCTGTAGTATATACATCGTTTGACGCGGCGGTTGGTTGGGTGAGGCGTTTTGGGGCGGGAGCGTTGATGGCAAAGACGGATATTGAGGCGGCGTTTCGGTTGTTGCCGGTTCATCCTGATTGTCAGCATTTGTTGGGATGTTTTTGGGATGGGGGGTTCTTTGTGGATCGGTGTTTACCCATGGGGTGTTCATTGTCGTGCGCTTACTTTGAAACTTTCAGCTCGTTTTTGGAGTGGGCAGTGGTGGACTCGTCGGGTTGTGAATCGCTGATTCATTACCTGGATGATTTTTTGTGTATAGGCCCCCCGGGGTCGCCGGTTTGCGCATTATTGTTGGCAACGTTGAGTTCGGTTTTTGAGAGGTTTGGGGTCACGGTGGCGGAGGGTAAGACAGTGGGGCCGGTGTCAGAATTGAGTTTCCTTGGCATAGTGATTGACTCGGTGAGGATGGAGTGTCGGTTGCCGGGCGATAAGCTGGTAGATCTGAAAGGCTTGGTGGCTAGGGCGATTCGGGCAAAAAAGTTGCAGTTGAGGGAGCTTCAGTCGCTGTTGGGGAAGCTTAATTTCGCTTGCCGGATAATGCCCATGGGGCGAGTGTTCTGTAGGCAGTTGGCGCAGGCAACTGGGGGGGTGGTGGCTCCGCATCATTATATTCGGTTGGGTAGGGAGCTGCGGGCGGACTTACAGGTTTGGAGTTCTTTTCTGGACCAGTACAACGGTCGCTCGCTGTTCATGGGGGAAGTTGTTGAGGCGTTTGATTTTGAATTATTCACGGATGCGGCGGGGGGTTCAGGTTTTGGGGCTTTTTGTGGAGGTCAATGGTGCGCTGGAGTGTGGCCAGCTGTTTGGGTGGAACGGGGCTGGGTGAAGAATCTGGCTTTGTTAGAGTTTTTCCCTATTGTGCTGGCGGTTGTGTTGTGGGGAGAGCGGTTCCGGGATAAAAAGGTTCGTTTTCACTGCGACAACATGGGGGTGGTTCAAGCGATAAATGGGCTGTCGGCATCGTCGCCATTGGTGGTGCGGCTGCTGCAGCGGTTAGTGTTAGAGTGCTTGTCACTTAATGCTTGGGTTGTAGGGGTGCATGGGGGTTGACAATTGTATTGCTGACGCCCTTTCTCGTTCGCAGTGGAATCATTTTCGGCAGTTGGCTCCGGAGGCGGAGGTGATTGGATTGGAGTGTCCGGGTTGCCTGTGGGAGCTGCTGGAGGAGCATTGATGGGGCTTATTCGGGCGTCATTAGCTCCGGGTACGTGGGATGCGTATATGAGGGCTTGGAGGGTGTGGGAGGACTGGTGTGCCGCTTTGGGAGGAGGGATTGAGGAGCCGGAGTTGGTTTTGCTAATGTTTTTGGGTCACGGTAGGGAGCAGGGTTGGTCGGTTAGCAAGATAAACAGTTACATGGCCGGGTTGGCTTTTGGTTTTAAGGCTCGGCGGATGGTGGATGTGACAAAGTCATTTTTGGTGGTGCAGGCATTAAAAGGTTGGAGGAGGATGGGTGCTGGGGTGGACGGGAGGAGGCCAGTCTCGTTTGGGTTGTTGCTTAAGTTGGGGGGGCAGTTGCGGACGGTTTGTCGGTCAGAGGGAGAAACAAGGTTGTTTCGGTTGGCTTTCTCGCTGGCCTTTTTTGGGGCTATGCGGGTGGGGGAGTTGGTTTGTCCGTCGGTGAGTCGGGTTGGGGGACTTTTGAGGAGGGATGTTGAGCTGTTTGATGATAGGGTAGAGTTTATTATTCGGCGGTCAAAGACGGATACGTTGGGTAAAGGGAAGAAGGTGGTGCTTTTCCGGGTGGAGGATTGTGACATGTGCCCGGTTCAATGTTTGCGGGATTATGGGTTAAGGGGGGGGGGACGGGTCCCCATTGTTGGTTCATATGGATGGCACCTTTTTGTCTCGCTTTCAGTTTTCTGCTATTTTTTCGAGGTGTTTGAGCCGGGTGGGGGTGGATAAGGTGGGGTATTCTAGCCACTTCTTTAGAATCGGGGCAGCGACAGAAGCGGCTAGATGGGGTGTGGGTGAAGACGTTATTAAAAGGATTGGCCGTTGGGAATCGGCGAGGTTTAAATCTTATGTGCGTTTGGATCGCTTGTAAAGTGTGGAGGGTTGGTTGGTGTTAGGTTTATTGTGTTTGTGCAAAGCTGCGGTATTGTTCTTTTTGTTCTCTCGTTGCAGATACAGCGCCCGCTCTGGTGTGGATTGTGGGGCATTCCTATGTCTTCTGGGGGGCCGTCCGGGCAGCGGTTCGGCCGGACGGTCAACAGCTAGGATTTGACAGGGAGTCTGCGGTGGTAAGGTGGATTGGGAGGCGGGGTATGGTTTGGAAAGGGGTGCTGACTGAAATTCATAGGTTCGTGAGGATGGATAGGGCACCGGAGGTGTTGGTGGTACATGCGGGGGGCAATGATTTGGCGGCGAAGCCTATCCGGGAGTTGATTAAGGAGATCAAGTGGGATTTCTTATGGTTGTGGTCGTTATTTCCGGATATGGTGACCATATGGTCGGATATTGTCCCCCGGCAGGTGTGGAGGGAGGCTAGGTCTGTGGATGCGGTGAATAAGGCGAGGATAAAGGTGAACAGGGCAGTTGGGCGTTTTATGGCTAGGAACGGGGCGGTGGTAGTCAGGCATAGGGATTTGGAGGCGGGAACGGGGGCTTTTTGGAGATCGGACGGAGTGCATTTGAATGCGGTGGGGTTGGATATGTGGAGTTTGGCGTTGCAGGAAGGCATTGAGGTGGCCCTGAGGTTGTGGAGGAACGCCCGGAGTTGAGGTGGTCAAGTCCGGTCGTTGGTGGCGGTGGGGGGGGGTCCTTGGAGTTGGGCACAGTGGAATCTGAGGACAATTGGGGGGGCCCCACGGTGGGGGCTGGACTCCCAGGTGGACCGAGCGGTTGTGGTGAATCGAGGGGGGGTCATTCGATGGTGCCTTTGAGCTGGGCGGTACGGCTGTAGGCAAGAATGGCTCACCCTGGTTTGACAGCTCGATGTTTTGGGGCTTCAAGGACCTCCCCCCATTGGGGTTTTATACTGTATTATGTTATGTTATGGTTGTAAATGTTATTTAATAAACGGCTGCTGTGGCCATTACATTTCCAATTGGTTGTCCGAGTTTTATTGGGATTAGGGCTCTGGGGGGGAAAGTGTAATGGTGGTTAGAGGTGAGTAAGGTGGGAATGAAAGTAATGGTCGAGGCGAACATGGATGACCAATACCCTCGTCATGTCACCTGACAATGTAACAGATGATTTTTTGAAATTTATGTCCCTGTCACCTATGCAGACCAGGGTTTTAATCACGACAAAAATGGTCAAATGTCACCCAAGAATGTAACAGACAAATTAGTGAAATGTTTTTACCTGTCTACTAGTTATAGCAGGGGTATATCACACCCAAAAATTGGTGAATTTCACCCGAAAATGTAACAGACAAATTAGTGAAATGTTTTTACCTGTCTACTAGGTAGAGCAGGGGTATATCACACCCAAAAATTGGTGAATTTGACCCGAATATGTAACAGACAAATTTGTGAAATTACATAAAATAACATACGTACAGATAAAAAAAAATAAACTTGATTTATGAGGTGAGGTCCATATGGATTAGGAGTTTGAGGAGACGGTGGACGTAGCGGCGGTGGAGGAGGACGAGGTAGTCAACACTGGTTTTTGGTTTAAATTTTTTTTTTATTTTTATTTTTTTATTAGGGTACACTCCAAAAGAGTGGGAAATATCCAAAATACAACAATGAGCAATTGCGCTGTAGTATAACAATGGCTGGGTAAGGCCGGTATACATGTCTATTCTGCACAAGGTACGGACAAGTCCTGTGGGATCCATGCCTGGTTAATTTTAATAAACGTGAGCTTGTCCACATTGGCTGTGGACAGACGGCTGCTCTTGTCTGTGATAACGCCCCCTGCCGTGCTAAACACACATTCAGACAATACACTGGCTGTAGGGCAGGCCAGCACCTCCAAGGCGTAAAGGGCAAGCTCAGGCCATGTGCCCAATTTGGAGACCCAAAAGTTGAAGGGGGCAGACCCGTCATTCAGTACATGTAGGCGTGTGCACACATACTGCTCCACCATGTTGCGGAAATGCTGCCTCCTGCTAAGACGTTCCATATCAGCTGGTGGTGCTGGTTGTTGTGGCGTGCTGACAAAGCTTTTCCACATTTCGGCCATGCTAACCCTGCCTTCTGAGGTGCTGGTGGTGCCCCAGCTGCGTTGGTGACCTCTTCCTCCTCCTCTGCCTTCGCCTTGTGCTTCCAAAGTGCCCCCACTGTCAGGTGGGAATTCCACCAGCAGCACGTCTACCAGCGTCCTCATCCTCCACCTCGTCATCCTCCAGAACTATGCCCTGGCTGGACAATTGTGTACTGTTTGTGGGTGCAGGAACGTTTTTTTAAGGAGGCATAGAAGTGGGATAGTAATGCTGAGAACGGCGTTATCGGCACTGGCCATGTTGGTGGAGTACTCGAAACAGCGCAACAAGGAACACAGGTCTCGCATGGAGGCCCAGTCATTGGTGGTGAAGTGGTGCTGTTCCACAGAGCGACTCACCTGTGCATGCTGCAGCTGAAACTCCACTATCACCTGCTGCTGCTCGCACAGTCTGGCCAGCATGTGCAAGGTGGAGTTCCACCTTGTAGGCATGTCGCATATGAGGCGGTGAGCGGGAAGGCCGAAGTTACGCTGCAGCGCTGACAGGCGAGCAGCAGCAGGGTGAGAACGCCGAAAGCGCACACAGACGGCCCGCACTTTATGGAGCAGCTCTGACATATCGGGGTAATTTTTAAGGAAGCTCTGCACCACCAAATTCCGCACATGCGCCAGGCAATGGATGTGCGTCAAACCGGCTAGTCCCAGAGCTTCTATGAGATTTTGCCCATTATCGCACACCACCAGGGCGGGCTTGAGGCTCACTGGCACCAACCACTCATTGGTCTGTTGTTCAAGGCCCGTCCACAGCTCCTGCACGGTGTGGGGTTTGTCCCCCAAACAGATAAGTTTTAAAACCGCCTTCTGTCGTTTACCCTTGGCTGTGCTGAAGTTGGTGGTGAAGGTGTTACGCTGACCGGATGAGGAGGCGGTAGAGGATGAGGAAGCGGAGTAGGAGGAGGAAGCTACAGGAGGCAAACTGAAGCACCCTTCAATCCTCGGTGGTGGAAGGACATACACCAAACTGCTATCCGCCTCAGGCCCAGCCGCCCCTGCATTTACCAAGTGTGCTGTACCGTGCTTACTGGTCCACGTATCCGTAGTTAGGTGGACGTTGCCACAGATGGCATTGCGCAGTGCACACCTGATTTTGTCCCCCACTTGGTTGTGCAGGGAAGGGATGGCACGCCTGGAAAAATAGTGGCGGCTGGGCCCGACGTACTGTGAGACAGCCACAGCCATAAGGCTTTTAAAACTTTCCGTCTCCACCAGATGGAATGACAGCATTTTAAAGGACAGTAATTTTGAAATGCTGGCATTCAGGGCTAGGGATCACAGGTGGGTAGGGGGTACTTCCTCTTCCGCTCCAGTGTTTGGGAGATGGAGAGCTGAACGCTTCCGTGGGACATTGTGGAGAGGCTTGGTGACCCAGTTGGTGGTGTTGCTGGCAGATCCTCTGTTTGCGGGGAGGCAGGTGGCACTGTCACTCCAGAGGTGGATGAAGAGGCCGAGACTGCAGCAGAAGAGGAATCAGGAGGAGCTAGAGACCTTTCTTGGTTTTTGAGGTGTCTACTCCACTGCAGCTTGTGCTTTGCACTTAGATGCCTGGTCATGCAGGTTGTGCTCAGGTTGAGAACGTTTATGCCACACTTCAGGCTCTGATTGCACAGCGTGCAAACCACTTGTGTCTTGTCGTCAGCACATTGTCTGAAGAAATGCCATGCCAGGGAACTCCTTGGAGCTGGCTTTGGTGTGCTCGGTTCCTTGCTGCGGTGGGCAGTAGCAGGCATACTGTCTAGGGTATGGCAGCTCCGCTTTTGCACACTGCTCCCTCTTCTGCTGTGCTGGTGGCTCTGTGCGACCACCGCCTCTTCCTCTGAACTACACAGGTCACTCGCATGACCTTGATTTCATGTAGGGTTGAGGACCTCATCGTCCTCCACATCATCTTCCACCCCTGTCTTAACCCCTGCCCTCCTTGTCGGTCTGCACACTGCAGAAAGCCACAGCATTTGGCACCTGTGTTTCGTCATCATCCAAGATGTGCTGCGGTGGTCCTCCCATGTACTCATCTTGAAATAAGTGGTTGGGCTTCGGTGCACTCAATCTCTTCCACTTCTGGGGCAGGGCTATGTGGATGGCCCTGGGAAACCCTGCTAGCAGAGTCATCAAAAAGCAGAAGAGACTGCTGCATGACTTGGGGCTCAGACTGCTTGGCTGATTTGCAAGGGGGTGAGGTGAAAGACTGATGGACATCGGCTGCAGGTGCCAACTCTGATCTTTCAACAGGAGACTGGGTGGGAGACAATGTGAAGGAACTGGAGGCACTGTCAGCAACCCAATCTATGTGTCCAAACTTTTGGTCTGTACTGTACTTTACGATGCCAATTACTAATACTTTTTATACTTTGTTTAAACAATGCAGACTAATGATTTTAGAACAGTGATGGAGCACCAGGGCCCAGTCCTAGCTGCAAATGTTGCACCACTAGTAGTTCGCCACTGACTCCAAGCTGTAGAGGGACTACAAATCCCAGCAATGGATTATACATTAATGCAGAGTAATATGAAACTACATACTATGTGTTCCAGGATGCTTGCCTGATATCCCAGGAGGCTAGGACTCAGGAGGGCTCTGTGGGATCTTAGTGGGCTGTGCAGGGTCTCCAGATCAAGGGTGTTGAATTTCTATCATTCAACATTAGGTTGTCTTTTTGTATATTTAGCCCTGCTGCGGACTAGCAGGGTTAAATGTTCAGCAAGCAGCAGCCAGGTCCATGCTCATCTGGAGGACCCGGGAGCATGGCAAACATTTCAGGATGGAGAGCGGCGGGCAGAGCAGAGAATGTCTGTTCTCCTTGCTGCTCTCTGTGATCAGTGAGTGCTGTGCTCACAGTGCCAACTCCTATATTCCTTTGATGCTATGCTAACCGATTGCCATCTGCCGATTCTATGTCAATTCCTTTCTGCAGGCGCGCAAGCAGAATTCCGCCGGGCATTTAAACAGCCGGTACTGACTGTTACATACACTGGCGCAACTATAGGGGTACCCCTGGCCCCTAAGCCAGAGGGCCCCCCTTGCCAGTGGTGCTGTATATTTCCCTTTATAAGATGCAATGCATTGTATAAAGGGAATACTAGTTAGCGCTTTCATTATTGAAGCGCTAACTAGTCTGCAGGAGGAGGGAGAGAGAAGTTCTGTGAGCGCTGTCCAGTACTTACCCCTCCTCCTGCTTGCTCTTCTCAGGACCCTGAGAAGAGAAGACAGCCGGGAGACCGCTGGACCTGGAGAGTGGCCGCAGAGCAGGAGAGGTAAGTTAATTTCTTTATTTTTAAGTCTCATCTGAGGTCTGCTATGTGGAGGCACATAAGGGGGCATTATACTTTGTGAAGACACACAAGGGGGCATGATACAAGGTGGAGGCACATAAGGGGGCATTATACTATGTGGAGGCACATAAGGGGGCATTATGGGGGGGTTTGGAGGTCTGCTATGGGGGTCTGGAGGTCAAATTGGGGGTCTGAAGGTCTGGTCTGAGGGCTAATGGGGTCTGGTCTGAGGGCTAATGGGGTCTGGTCTGAGGTCTGATATGGGGTCTGGAGGTCTGGTCTGAGGTCTGATATGGGGTTTGGAGGTCTTATCTGAGGTCTGATATTGGGGCAGGGTCTTATCTGAGGTCTAAAACTGGGGTCTGATATGGGGTCTAACATAGAGGTCTAAAGGAGGTCTGATCTGAGATGGAGGGGTGTCACATCTGGGTTTTTATATGGGGGTCTGATCTGAAAGGTACAGGAGTTTGTTTTTGTACTGGCACACAAAATTTTCATGGGGACTGTTTCTGCACGATAGTATTGGGTGGCACAGTATTGAGGGGAGGCAGGTTGGGGTGTTGAGAAGGTGGAAGGATGATGGAAAAGTAGGAAACTAAGATGTGTTTGTTAAAGGGATTCTGTCACCTCGTTTTACCCTATAGAGCTGCGGACATGCACGGCTAGATCGCCACTAGCATGTCCGCAATATACCTGTCCTATAGGGCTGTGTGCTTTTATTGAGTGTAAAAAATGATTTTATATACACTCACCTAAAGAATTATTAGGAACACCATACTAATACGGTGTTGGACCCCCTTTTGCCTTCAGAACTGCCTTAATTCTACGTGGCATTGATTCAACAAGGTGCTGATAGCATTCTTTAGAAATGTTGGCCCATATTGATAGGATAGCATCTTGCAGTTGATGGAGATTTGAGGGATGCACATCCAGGGCACGAAGCTCCCGTTCCACCACATCCCAAAGATGCTCTATTGGGTTGAGATCTGGTGACTGTGGGGGCCATTTTAGTACAGTGAACTCATTGTCATGTTCAAGAAACCAATTTGAAATGATTCGAGCTTTGTGACATGGTGCATTATCCTGCTGGAAGTAGCCATCAGAGGATGGATACATGTTCTCATTCTGTTTACGCCAAATTCGGACTCTACCATTTGAATGTGTCAACAGAAATCGAGACTCATCAGACCAGGCAACATTTTTCAACAGTCCAATTTTGGTGAGCTCGTGCAAATTGTAGCCTCTTTTTCCTATTTGTAGTGGAGATGAGTGGTACCCGGTGGGGTCTTCTGCTGTTGTAGCCTATCCGCCTCAAGGTTGTGCGTGTTGTGGCTTCACAAATGCTTTGCTGCATACCTCGGTTGTAACGAGTGGTTATTTCAGTCAACGTTGCTCTTCTATCAGCTTGAATCAGTCGGCCCATTCTCCTCTGACCTCTAGCATCCACAAGGCATTTTCGCCCACAGGACTGCCGCATACTGGATGTTTTTCCCTTTTCACACCATTCTTTATAAACCCTAGAAATGGTTGTGCGTGAAAATCCCAGTAACTGAGCAGATTGTGAAATATTTAGACCGGCCCGTCTGGCACCAACAACCATGCCACGCTCAAAATTGCTTAAATCACCTTTCTTTCCCATTCTGACATTCAGTTTGGAGTTCAGGAGATTGTCTTGACCAGGAGCACACCCCTAAATGTATTGAAGCAACTGCCATGTGATTGGTTGACTAGATAATTGCATTAATGAGAAATAGAACAGGTGTTCCTAATAATTCTTTAGGTGAGTGTATATGTAAATCATCCTGGTAAGGAGCCCAAGGGCCTGTACTAACTGTTCTGGAGCCTAGCCACTCCCCCCTGTGAAGGAGCCCAACACCTCCTGTGTCCGCCGAATCTCCTTCTTGCTCGCGCATGCGCAGTGCCGGCATAGTGTTCCTTCCCTGTTCTGGCATCAGCCTCAGGGAAGGAGCTGCGCATCGCGAGATTACGGCGATCTGACTTTGTGAGCAAAGAGGAGATTCCATGATACAGGTGATGCTGGGTTCCTTCTCAGGGGGTGTGGCTGGGTTCCAGAACGGTTAGTACAGCCCCTTGGGCACCTTACCAGGCTGATTTGCATATATATAAAATTATTTTTTACACTCAATAAAAGCACTCAGAGATATGGGACAGGTATATTGCGGACATGCTAGCAGTGATCTAGCCGTGCATGTCCGCAGCTCTATTGGCTAAAACGGGGTGACAGAATCCCTTTAACAAACACATCTTAGTTTCCTACTTTCCATATGATTCCAAAGGGTTCACATACTTTTTCTTGCAACTGTATGTGGGGCTGTATTAATCTGTATATTCTGTAGCGCTGTATGTAACGTTTTCCACGTATGTCTTTAAAGGGGTTGTCCGCTTTTTTTTCTGTACGAGCGCTGCCTTCTCTGCTGTGTTTACCTGAGTAGGTAAACAGAGAAAACAGCTCTTATATGAGCGCTACCCTCTCTTCAGACCCCCGCCGATCTGATATTGATGACCTATCCTGAGGATAGGTAATCAGTATTAAAAGCAGGACAACTCCTTTAACAGTAGGACTAAAGGGAATGGGTTAGGTTGCGAATTTGGCATGGGGGGTGTTTTAATTTTTACCTTAGGCAGCAGAAAGGCTAGGCCATACCCCTTGCCACAAAACACAGAGGGAAAGGGGGGGGGGGGGCAAGCTGAACTCTTGCACCAGGGCCCATGAGCCATTAGCTATGCCCCTAGTTACATAGAAGGGTTTGGCCAGCTCTACAGCCAGCCAATCGCCTGTATTACAATGTAGGGTGTGCCAACCCTCTGCTGCCATGGCCCCCCTTCACTATCAGTTACCAGCACAACGACTTTCTATACAGAGAACGGAGGAGGGATCAACATTCCCCTACTGTGGATCACTCTTCTCTCCCTGAAGAGGGAAGCAATGTGTATTATATCAATTCCTCCTTTAGCTATGATCATCATGGCTGTTATAGCCAGAGAAGAAGCGGATGGAGCAGATCTCAGCTTCATCAGCTTCTTTGGGGGTCCCAAGGTTACATAGGTGTCTTAAAGAACCTTGTCTCCATAAAGAGGACCTGTCGGTGTATATTGGCTATCACATAGGGGGCTTGTTAAAAAAAAGTTTCAAAACAATTAGGTTCATATAAAAAAAAAAAAAGGGTATTCTCATCTCAGACAATGGAGGCATATCGCTAGGATATGCCCCCATTATCTGATAGGTGCGGGTCCCACCTCTGGGACCCACACCTATATCGAGAAAGGAGCAGGGAATGCTGTGGCTGGAGGACCCCAGATTTCCCGGGGTCCGTCCACCACCTAGTGCTTCTCCCCGCCTCTCCCATACAAGTGAATAGGAACGTACTGCGCATGCGCAGCCCATGCTCCCATTCATTTCTATGAGGCCGATGGAAATAGCCAAGCCAGTGCTCGGCTATTTTCGGCGGCCCCATAGAAATGAGAGGAGGGTGGCTGCGCATGCACAGTGTGCCCTCCTTCACTTTCAGGGCTCCGTTCTTGATATAGGTGTGGGTCCCAGCGGTGGGTCCCGCTCCTATCAGACAATGGGGGCATATCCTAGCAATATACCCCCATTGTCTGAGATGGGAAAATCCCTTTAAGTAAAAACACACCCCAAAAAATTAATTCTCCCATCCCTGCATATAAAAACTTAAATATGCGTCTAGTGTGCCAATGTGTGGTGATTAAATACCACCAAAAGAAAGCTCTATCTGTCCCCAAAAAATGAATCAAATTAATTTCAGTAAGGCTACATGCACACAATTGTGTGCCCCCGTGGCCATATTGCTGCCTGCATACGGTGGGTCCACAATACATGGGTACCGGCTGTGTGCAGCCCGCATCACGGATCACAGACCCATTCACTTCAATGAATCTATGATCCGGGAGATGCAGTGCAGAAGGACGGAGCGGAACACCACGGAAGCACTACAGAGCGCTTTCGTGGTGTTTCTGGCCATGCCTCCGCACCGCAAAAAAGTTGTGCATACACTACTTTTTTGTGGAACGGACGGATCGCGGACCCATTCAAGTTGACTGAGGCAGGATCCGTCTGTGGCAGCCACACGGATGTTCCAGTGCATTGGGGACCACAAATTGCACGGAACGGTCATGTGCATGAGACCTTAAGCGTTATATGACTGAATAAATGTAAAAGCACTGCAGTGCTGAATACTGAAAAATGACAGGGACAAGAAAGGGGATGTCACGGGTGTATGTGAGCAACAATAGTAATACACAGTACAGAGCTACTGACTGGACCCAGAACTAGGGAGGATAAAGGGTGACCCCTGTCCGACCCTCAACGCTCTCCCTATTCTGCTAAAGCACATGCCCGGATCCAAATGGCGGAACGAGGCATGCCCACGTGCCTAAGACTAATGACCCCTGTAACCCCTACAATAGTGGAAGGGGCACGGCCACCAGTGCCCTACTCAGTATATGGAGGGAACCATGGCCACCTCAGATCCAGTCAGAAAATAAACAGGAACACAACAATGTCTGCACACTTAGCTGAAGGTGTTGCAGCCGCAGAGAAGACGGATCCAAGGACAGGCTGGCAATATCCGGAGTGCTAGCTGCAGCAGAACACAGGTCCAGTGAACTGATAGCTACAAGTGAAGAAACTAAAGCAAGAGCTACAACTGAAGTGAGAACTATAATCCACATCCTATCATAGGAGGAGGGGTGATATAAAGAGAGGGAAATCAAACACATGAAGGACAGCTGTGGTGAAAGAAACCAAAAGTAAACAGAGTAGTGAGAACTCCTCCCAGCTCTAGTAGTGACATCATCACAGGGGTGGAGAAACAGAGCTGTGAGAACGTCCCAACGCTCTGGTAGTGACAGGGGAACACCCCGGTCAGTAAGTAGTTAAGATTTATTTTTCTTTCAAAATGTCTGCTGGGAGGGGATGAGTGACTAAATCCTACCTGGGCACCAGTTTGTATTATAACAATATGTGTGATACACCAGTCCCCCTGCCCTTTCATAACCTCTCTACATACAGTATAATGCATTCACTCTATAGAGATAAAGTCTGTACTATATACATATGAGGCTATTGACTAAACTGTTAGAAGGGTGAGGGATAAATATTACACCACTGGATCATACTCTATACTAGCACTTAGGGAGATGGAATCACTAGACTGAACTGGGAGCAGGGCAGAGAATAATATATACAGTAGAGACCAAAAGTTTGGACACAACTTCTCATTCAAAGAGTTTTCTTTATTTTCATGACTATGAAGGCATCAAAACTATGAATTAACACATGTGGAATTATATACATAACAAACAAGTGTGAAACAACTGAAATATGTCATATTCTAGGTTCTTCAAAGTAGCCACCTTTTGCTTTGATTACTGCTTTGCACACTCTTGGCATTCTCTTGATGAGCTTCAAGAGGTAGTCCCCTGAAATGGTGTTCCAACAGTCTTGAAGGAGTTCCCAGAGATGCTTAGCACTTGTTGGCCCTTTTGCCTTCACTCTGCGGTCCAGCTCACCCCAAACCATCTCGATTGGGTTCAGGTCCGGTGACTGTGGAGGCCAGGTCATCTGGCGCAGCACCCCATCACTCTCCTTCATGGTCAAATAGCCCTTACTTTCAAAGTTTTCCCAATTTTTCTGCTGACTGACTGACCTTCATTTCTTAAAGTAATGATGGCCACTCGTTTTTCTTTACTTAGCTGCTTTTTTCTTGCCATAATACAAATTCTAACAGTCTATTCAGTAGGACTATCAGCTGTGCATCCACCTGACTTCTCCTCAACGCAACTGATGGTCCCAACCCCATTTATAAGGCAATAAATCACACTTATTAAACCTGACAGGGCACACCTATGAAGTGAAAACCATTTCAGGGGACTACCTCTTGAAGCTCATCAAGAGAATGCCAAGAGTGTGCAAAGCAGTAATCAAAGCAAAAGGTGGCTACTTTGAAGAACCTAGAATATGACATATTTTCAGTTGTTTCACACTTGTTTGATATGTATATAATTCCACATGTGTTAATTCATAGTTTTGATGCCTTCAGTGTGAATCTACAATTTTCATAGTCATGAAAATAAAGAACATTCTTTGAATGAGAAGGTGTGTCCAAACTTTTGGTCTGTACTGTACATTAGGGAGACTGAGTGCAGAGCTCATGCTGTATGGTGACTGGAGGGAAGCCTTACAGTACTGTGTGCAGAGCTCATGCTGTATGGTGACTGGAGGGAAGCCTTACAGTACTGTGTGCAGAGCTCATGCTGCATGGTGACTGGAGGGAAGCCTTACAGTACTGTGTGCAGAGCTCATGCTGTATGGTGACTGGAGGGAAGCCATCTTGCAGGACTGTGTGCAGAGCTCATGCTGTATGGTTACTGGAGGGAAGCCATCTTGCAGGACTGTGTGCACAGCTCATGCTGTATGGTGACTGGCTGTGATAGGGAGGTGAATTAACTACTGAGCAGGGAATAAACACATTTCCATAAAACTTAAATCATTCACCTCCCTTCTACCATTCTAATATAAGACAAAGTGTTACCTTTGATCCAGTGCAGCCGTACTGGGGGGCGACAGCCTTTAGGGGAGGCTGCCATGATAGGTTTTGGGGAGCGAGGGGACGTGGGGTAGTTGAGTGAGGACTGGCGAGGTGAGGTAGGGGTTAAAATGGTGGGAGGTAGCGGCCGAGGTGGAGGGGCGGAGCGGAAGGTTTATAAGGGTGGCGCCAAGGGCTATCCGGCGCCATCTTTATTTGGATCAAGCTGGGATCAAGCTGTGCTGCAGTGTGCGCGCCTGAGATGGAGGCAATGCTGGAGAGACTGCGGGCGGTAGCGGAGGAGCGGGGCCCGGAGTGGCTGGAAGCGCAGGTATCTAGCCTGCTGAGTGGGGAGGCGGCGGGCACAGCCAGCGCGCCGCCGGAGGGCAAACGGCCGCGGCGGGTACGGCCGCCGGCGCGCCTTAGCCCGAGCGACACGCTACGGACTCGGCGCCGAATTGGGAGCCCCTCCAGGGACCCTCCGCGCCGGGGAGGAGGTAGCAGACCCCCGGCATCATCCTCCCGGCGCGGGAGGAATCCCGCAGTACGGCGGAGTCATGTGCAGGGCAGGGGTTCCCTCCCCCTGCCTTCCCCTGCTAGCGACGTGGGATCCGGACCAGGGCCTGCGGGGTCCCCCCCCCTCCAGGGGAGTGGGGAGGCCCGCGCGACGAGGGAGCGGCGCAAGTGGCAGAAGCGAGGCTGGGCATGTGGTGTCCGGCCACAGGAGGCCCAGGCCTTTGGACTTTGAGTGTGATGACGCGGGCCCAATGGAGAGCGGTCGTGCTGAGGAGCTGCTTGCCTCAGCTTCTCCATCTTCCGGCGCACCCAGCAGCTTGGAGGCTGGGGTGCGGGGTTCCTGTTCCGTGGAGGTGCCATGTGACGACGTCTCTGCGCAGAGGATGGAGCATCAGGATTCCGGACCCACAGCTGCGGGGTTCACAGCGCCTGGGCAGCCAGGTAGGACCATGGGGAATGTTTTGCAGACTGTGGTAGGGGTTCAAGGGGGTGTAGGTGTTGGGGGAGGTCAGGGAGAATTAATTGGGGGCCTTAGCCAGCTGTTAGGGAGTCTGGCGGGATGGGTGGCTGGTTTGGGGGGGTCAGGGGTGTCTCCGTTACCGGCGTGGGGGGGGCAGGTGGCTTCTCAGGGGCCGTGCGGGGTTGGCGGGGGGATTCTGGTGGCAGCGGGCCGGGTGAGTGAGGCAGTTTCGGTGCAGACGCAGGCCGGTGGGGAAGAGGAGACGCGCAAGGTGGATGATGCGGCGCAGGGGGAGGTTTATGTTTGTTTTGAGGGCCTCCTGGGGGCGCATTTGAAGCAAGAGGTGAAAGAGAAGATTTGGAAGGGGGAGTATATTGAGATTTTCTCTGTGTTGCCGCTGGAACGGTTTAATCTGGATAGGGCGCGTTGTGAGGAGGGGAAGAAGGATGAGGATGAGAAGCGGCGGTATCGCTTGATCCCGCGCACGTTCTCAAATTGGTTGCAGGCTTTTGCGATACTGGCTAGCGTGATTGGGGAGAGGGCGCCGGAGTGTTGCTCGGCGTTATTTTGCTACATGGATGCGATTGGGGAAGTGTACCGGGTGTATGGGGTGGCTCCGGTACGATGAGCAATTTAGGCAGAGAAAAGCGGTCCGCCAATCTATGAGGTGGGACCATAAGGATATAGGGTTATGGATGCGGGTAACTGCGCATGGGGCGGCAGGGGCAGTCCTTTCGGGGGGATGGGGGTTCCGGGGCGGGAACATCAGGTGCGACGACAGCAATGGCAAAGGGGCTGTGTTTCCTCTTTAATGAGGGAACCTGCAAGTTCGGTGCTAAGTGCAAATTTAAGCACGAGTGTACCAACTGTGGGGGGGGACATGGAGCGTCACGGTGTTTCAAGGGGGGACGGCAGCAGGGGGTGGGAATGGTGGAAAAGGGCAGGACGCCGGTGCGGGTGGCAGAGATGTTGCCGTTTCTAGATAGGTACCCGAATCGGGTTGCAGCACAGTTGTTGTGGGAAGGTTTTAGTTTGGGTTTTAGGATCCTGTCGGATCCGGGACCGGCCCCTTTTGTGGGGCGGAATTTGCGCTCGGCGGGGGATCATCCGGGGGTGGTGGCGGAAAAATTGGCAAAGGAGGTGGGGTTGGGGAGGATGGATGGCCCATTTTCAGAGCCGCCTTTGCCTAATTTTAGGGTTTCACCTTTGGGGGTGGTTCCGAAGAAAGAACCGAACAAGTTTCGGTTGATTCATCACCTGTCATACCCAAAGGGGGCGTCGGTCAATGAGGGCATTGACCCCGAATTATGTTCGGTGGTCTATACCTCGTTTGATGCGGCTGTGGAGTGGGTTCGGAGGTTGGGGCCGGGGACCTTGCTGGCAAAAACGGATATCGAAGCGGCGTTTCGGCTGCTTCCGGTGCATCCAGATAGCCTGCATTTGTTGGGGTGTTTTTGGGAGGGGGGTTTTTATGTGGACAGGTGCTTGCCGATGGGTTGTTCCCTGTCCTGAGCGTACTTTGAGACGTTTAGTTGTTTCTTGGAGTGGGTGGTGAAGGAGGTGGCAGGGAGCACGTCGGTCATCCATTATTTGGATGATTTTTTGTGTTTGGGTCCGGCGGATTCTCGGGTTTGTGCGGTGTTGCTTGCTACGTTGCAATCGGTGTTTGCGTCTTTTGGGGTTCCTTTGGCGGAAGGTAAAACGGTGGGGCCCACTACGGAGCTTAGTTTTTTGGGGATCATGTTGGATACGGTGGCTATGGAGTGTAGGCTGCCGGAGGACAAGTTGGTGGATTTACGGGCAGTGGTGGCCGGGGCAAGCCGGTTAGTGAAGATTCGTTTGCGTGATTTGCAGTCATTACTAGGAAAATTAAACTTTGCATGTCGGATTATGCCCATGGGGCGGATATTTTGCAGGCGGTTAGCGGCTGCGACCGCGGGAGTGACTGCTCCGCATCATTTTATTCGTTTGGGGAAGGAGTTGAGGGGGGATTTGGTGGTGTGGGCTCGGTTTTTGGAGGATTTCAATGGGAGGACATTGGTTTTGGGGGACGCGGTGGATAGTGTGGATTTTGACCTTTTTTCGGATGCGGCTGGGGGGGTTGGTTTTGGGGTCTATTGTAACGGGCAGTGGTGTGCGGATCGCTGGCCTTCGTTGTGGGTGGAGAGGGGTTGGGTCAAGAACGTTGCGTTGTTGGAATTGTTTCCCATTGTGTTGGCATTGGAGTTGTGGGGGGACAAGTTTAGGAATAAAAAGGTGCGTTTTCATTGTGACAACTTGGGGGTGGTGCAGGCAATTAATCAGTTGTCGGCTTCATCTCCGCAGGTGGTAAAGTTGTTGCAGCATATGGTTTTGAGTTGTTTGTCATTGAATGTTTGGGCAGTGGCAGTACATGTGCCAGGTGTGTCTAATGGTATTGCGGATGCTCTTTCTCGTTCGCAGTGGGATCGTTTTCGGCAGTTGGCGCCGGACGCGGACGTCGTCGGGATGGAGTGCCCGGGGTTGTTGTGGGAGATATTGGAGGTACGGTGAGCAGGCTGTTTAGGGCGTCCCTGTCGGCTGGTACGTGGGCGGCGTATGAGGCGGCATGGGTTGCTTGGGGGGAGTGGTGTGGTATGTTGGGTATGGGTGTGGATGCTGGGGAGGTTCCTTTAGTGTTGTTCCTGGGGTGGAAGAAGGAGGAGGGTTGGTCAGTGGCGAGGATTAACAAGTGCATGGCGGGGCTGGCGTTTGGGTTTCGGGTACGGGGGTTGGTGGACTGTACCAAAGCTTTTGTGGTGCGTCAGGTGTTAAAGGGCTGGCGGAGGGGGTGGAGGTCGGAGGATCGGCGTCGGCCGGTGTCTTTTGACTTGTTGCTGAAGCTGGGGGTGCAAGTGGAGTTGGTTTGCAGCTCAGGGAGCGAGGTTCGCTTGTTTAAGGCTGCTTATTCGCTGGCATTTTTTGGGGCATTTCGTTTGGGGGAACTGGTGAGTGGGAATGTTTGCTGTGCTGGAGGATTGCGGGACGATGATGTGGATGTGTTCCCAGATCGAGTGGTGATTCGGCTGAGGGTGTCAAAGACAGATCAGGAAGGGCGGGGTCGTTGTGTCTGTTTGTTTGCGGTTCCGGGCTGTGCTATGTGCCCGGTGGTTTGTTTGCGGGAGTATGGTGCGGGGTTGCGAGAAACGGGTGCCCCTTTGCTCAGGCATGAGAATGGGGCGTTTTTGTCCCGGTTTCAGTTTGTGGCTGTGTTGAAGAGGTGTTTGCGGAACCTGGGGGTGGACCCAGGGTATTACACGGGTCACTCTTTCAGGATTGGGGCAGCCACGGAGGCTGCGCGGAGGGGTGTGAGTGATGAGGTGATTCGGAGGATTGGGCGGTGGGAATCTGATAGGTTCCGCTCATACGTGAGGCTTGGGGAAGTTTGAGGGGTTGTGGTTAGGGCTTGCTCTCTGATGTTGATTGTTTCTTTTGTATTTTAGGACATTCGCCGGCGTTGGTGTGGATTATCGGCCATGCCTTTGTTTTCTGGGGGGCGATTCGGGCGGACGTGAGGCCTAACGGGCGGCAGTTGGGTATTGGCAGGGATGTTGCGGCCGTCCGGTGGATGGGCTATCGAGGTATGCTGTGGGGCGGGGTTTTGAGGGAAGTGCATCGTTTCGTTATGCTGGATCGTCCCCCGAATGTATTGGTCGTGTATGCAGGTGGTAACGATTTGGGGGTGAAGCCGGTAAGAGAGTTGATAAGGGACATTAAATTTGATTTACTGAGGTTGTGGGCCTTGTTCCCGGGGCTGGTGGTAGTGTGGTCAGATATTGTCCCGAGGAAGTGTTGGCGGTAGGCGCGTTCGGTGGAAAGGATCAATAGGGCTCGTATTAAGGTGAATAGGGCGGTAGGTAAGTTTGTGGCCCGGAACGGTTCGGTGGTAGTGAGGCATTTTGATCTGGAGTCAGGGGAGGGGGCGTATTGGAGAGCGGATGGGGTTCACCTTAATGCGGTGGGTGTGGATTTGTGGGCCCTGGGTTTGCAGGGTGGAATTGAATGAGCATTGGTGGTGTGGAGGGGCGCGCAAGCTTGAGGTAGTTGGGTCAAGTTGCGCGTCTGTGGCGGTAGGAGGTCCTGGAAGCTGGGCTATGACTTGGTGTCTTGTGGATGGGAGGGCCTCAATTGGTGGGGCTGGACTCCCAGGTTTCGGTAAACGGGCGGTTAAAAGGGGATACAACACTCGGGGGTCTCCGAGCTGGTGTGGCGCGGCTGGAGGCAAGTTGTACTTACCCGGGTGTTTTTGGTGCACTTGTTTTAGAGTGTAACTAGGGCTTTCAGGACCTCCTTCGTCGGGTTCATGATGTACATGTGTTTAATGTTATGTTATGTTAATAAAAGGCTGCTGTGGCCATTTAATTCCAGTACCTGCCTCAGTGTCTTTATTGGGGAGTTAAGGGGGGTGGGGCTGGTTGAGTGTTTGGGGTAGGATGGGGTATGAGGGACCTGAGTGGACTTCCCCAATAACCCTATCAAGTGCAGCCGTACTGGGGGGCGACAGCCTTTAGGGGAGGCTGCCATGATAGGTTTTGGGGAGCGAGGGGACGTGGGGTAGTTGAGTGAGGACTGGCGAGGTGAGGTAGGGGTTAAAATGGTGGGAGGTAGCGGCCGAGGTGGAGGGGCGGAGCGGAAGGTTTATAAGGGTGGCGCCAAGGGCTATCCGGCGCCATCTTTATTTGGATCAAGCTCCCACCCACCCTCCCTTTTTTGGTTTCGGTATTGCTTGGTGGCGAGTGATTGAATCTGTTTGTCACGGCAGGGGTGGCGGTAGGAGGTCCTGGAAGCAGGGCTATGACTTGGTGTCTTGTGGATGGGAGGGCCTCAATTGGTGGGGCTGGACTCCCAGGTTTCGGTAAGCGGGCGGTTAAAAGGGGATACAACACTCGGGGGTCTCCGAGCTGGTGTGGCGCGGCTGGAGGCAAGTTGTACTTACCCGGGTGTTTTTGGTGCACTTGTTTTAGAGTGTAACTAGGGCTTTCAGGACCTCCTTCGTCGGGTTCATGATGTACATGTGTTTAATGTTATGTTATGTTAATAAAAGGCTGCTGTGGCCATTTAATTCCAGTACCTGCCTCAGTGTCTTTATTGGGGAGTTAAGGGGGGTGGGGCTGGTTGAGTGTTTGGGGTAGGATGGGGTATGAGGGACCCGAGTGGACTTCCCCAATAACCCTATCAAGGAGAATGGAGGATTTTGACAACAGAGTGAAAGGTGACAGTTTTCCCTCTCTTGCCTGGAAGCTGAGCTCCTCCCACAGAGCTGCTGAGCTCCTCCCACAGAGATGCTGTACTCTGCAGTCTGTGCTGTTTGTATGCACTGTGGGGACTGTGCAGCCGGGTGGATTTTATATTATAAGAGATTGTCTGAAGGCACAGAAATCTGATCTCCCCCACCACACACAGTAAAAATAGTATAAAAAGAAATGATTTTATATCTACTGTATGTAAGTGATATGGGAGATGCATTTTTGATCTCTCTCTCTTATATTTATATACTGCATCTATCTATCTATCTATCTATCTATCTATCTATTTATCTATCTATAATTTATCTATGTGTGTGTGTGTGTGTGTGTGTGTGTGTGTATATATATATATAATAGCAAATACCACAGCAGCACAGTCAGACAGTGTGCATTGGGTGCAATTCCTCACAGAGGTCGGCTTCTCCTCCACGATATGTACTTTTCAAAGGACGAGGCAGCACTTCCAGATTTCGAGTGACAGGGTGAAGACCCCAAACTTTATTCCCCAGGAACGTTTCGGCCTACTCAATGAGGCCTTTGTCAAGCTTGACAAAGGCCTCATTGAGTAGGCCGAAACGTTGCTGGGGAAAAAAGTTTGGGGTCTTTACCCTGTCACCGAAATCTGGAAGTGCTGCCTCGTCCTTTGAAAAGTATATACAGTACAGACCAAAAGTTTGGACACACCTTCTCATTCAAAGAGTTTTCTTTATTTTCATGACTATGAAGGCATCAAAACTATGAATTAAGACATGTGGAATTATATACATAACAAGTGTGAAACAACTGAAAATATGTCATATTCTAGGTTCTTCAAAGTAGCCACCTTTTGCTTTGATTACTGCTTTGCACACTCTTGGCATTCTCTTGATGAGCTTCAAGAGGTAGTTCCCTGAAATGGTCTTCCAACAGTCTTGAAGGAGTTCCCAGAGATGCTTAGCACTTGTTGGCCCTTTTGCCTTCACTCTGCGGTCCAGCTCACCCCAAACCATCTCGATTGGGTTCAGGTCCGGTGACTGTGGAGGCCAGGTCATCTGGCGCAGCACCCCATCACTCTCCTTCATGGTCAAATAGCCCTTACTTTCAACGTTTTCCCAATTTTTCTGCTGACTGACTGACCTTCATTTCTTAAAGTAATGATGGCCACTCGTTTTTCTTTACCTAGCTGCTTTTTTCTTGCCATAATACAAATTCTAACAGTCTATTCAGTAGGACTATCAGCTGTGTATCCACCTGACTTCTCCTCAACGCAACTGATGGTCCCAACCCCATTTATAAGGCAAGAAATCCCACTTATTAAACCTGACAGGGCACACCTGTGAAGTGAAAATCATTTCAGGGGACTACCTCTTGAAGCTCATCAAGAGAATGCCAAGAGTGTGCAAAGCTGTAATCAAAGCAAAAGGTGCCTACTTTGAAGAACCTAGAATATGACATATTTTCAGTTGTTTCACACTTGTTTGTTATGTATATAATTCCACATTTGTTAATTCATAGTTTTGATGCCTTCAGTGTGAATCTACAATTTTCATAGTCATGAAAATAAAGAAAACTCTTTGAATGAGAATGTGTGTCCAAACTTTTGGTCTGTACTGTATATATATATATATATATATATATATATATATAGTGAAGGCTGTGTACAGCCTATAATAGTGGGAGGAGCTACATCCCCTACTTATACTCTGCGATCTGGAGGTTGAGGGCGCTCTTTCCTGTGCTCGGTTCTTACCTCGGCAGATTCGTGACACCACTTCCGGTTCCAGCGACTTCCATTTTGTTCCTGCAGAGCACGGCGCCAGCGGTAAGTGCTTCAGCGGCCTCCCACTAGCACCAGGCGCTTCTCCCCCTGCCCCGTCTGTTCCTCGGCCGAACACGCTCTGCAACCGGGAGGGCCTCCAGGCATCGCTCGGGGTCCCGGTCGGTGTCCAGACGGCTTCCCCTCCAGGTACCCTGGCGCTCAGCCAGCTCAGACGTCGCGGCCGGCGGGCGGGCCCGTCCGTCACGGGGGCGGTGTTCAGCAGCCTTACCCACTATACCGTACCAAGGCTAGCTGGGCTAGGCATCAGAACGGGACTTTTCTAAAGTAGTAACCTGGATACCAACAGGGTCTTGGGCACTGCCTGGACTCACAGTAGGGTAGAGATTCGTCACAGCCAGACAGTCCTGCGAGCAATCATATAAACCACATATCCACACCAGCAAGAAACTCTCTCCCTCTGGGGATCGTGCGGGGGTCATGATGGTCCAGGGATCCCGAGGGAACCAGGGCTGGGAACTGCACACAGCCAATACCTCTGTTACAGGTGGCTCATGCAGCATGCTTCACGTTCTCCAGCCACTGCAGGTCAGCAGCTGGTGTTGTCTGTCTGTCAGTTGCTGCCCTTAACCCCTGCACTGCCGGAAAAAAAAAAAAAAGGGGGTTCAAATAGCATTCATCACTGGCGGCATATTGTTGTTCAGGCCGCACAGGGGCTCCGCCTTTGCCCAATTTTCACGTTCTCCACCATTTACCCAGGCCCAGGTTCCCTGATTCGCTCAGGTTTCAGGTAGTTCCCCGGATCGCTCATGTTTATGTATTTTCAGGTATCATGTATTTCCCTGATTCGCTCAGGTTATGTTTTTCCCTGATGTATTCCCTGATTCAGTCAGGTGTTATGTATTCCCTGAATCGCAAGGTGTTATGTATTCCCTGAATCGCTCAGGTGTCATGTATTCCCTGATTTGCTCAAGTGTCATGTATTCCCTGAATCGCTCAGGTGTCATGTTTTCCCTGAATCGCTCAGGTGTCACGTTTTTCCCTGAATCGCTCAGGTGTCATCTATTCCCGGAATCGCTCAGGTGTCATGTATTCTCCGAATCGCTCAGGTGTCATGTATTCTCGGAATCGCTCAGGTGTCATGTATTCCCGGAATCGCTCAGGTGTCATGTATTCCCTGAATCGCTCAGGTGCCATGTTCTCCCTGATTCGCTCAGGCTTTTGTTTTTTCCTGCCTCTTCCAGGTCGGTGGTTTCCCAGGTTGCATATTTTTCCTGGAACAGTCTGGTTATGTATTCCCCTGAATCCCTCAGGTTTAGGTATTGGCCTGAATCGCTCAGGCTTCTGTTTTTTCTCTCAGTGGGTAGGTAGTGACCAGGTCCACCCAGGTTCAAGGTAATGCCCGACGCACCCAGGTGTCCGTCATCTTGACAAAAGGTGTATGTAATTGCCTGATTCGCTCAGGACTCCATGTTGCCTGAATCGCTCAGGTTCCATGTATCCGCCTGGAACGCTCGGGGGTTTTTCAGCAGGGTTCGGCTGGTTCCTGGTTACCCGGTTCGTGTCCTGCATGTCTAGATTCCTGTTTCCCGCAGGTCTTGTTGCATGCAGCGCGTCTTCGGGCCCTGATTCTGGCAGTTCAGGGTCATCCAGCAGTTGGCCATGGCGCCCAGGCTACATCCTGGTTCTCCATCGCTTCATTCCAGTGCCACCGGATCGCACCTCTCTCCGGGTCTCGTACCAACGCAAGCTTATTTTTTCATGTAAGCAGGGCCTCAGGCCACCGGAATTTCGATCCATCCTCAATTGTGTCGCAGGGCTCCTCCGTGTCCGGTCACCAGGGGCGGGCTGGGCCGGGGGGCAGGGAGGCAATTGCCCCCCAGGCCGCCCGAAATAAACGGCCACTGGGCCGCGCGTCTTTAAAAAAAAAAAAAATTATTATTTTTTTTTTTAATTTTTTTTTCATTCTTCAGGGCTGCACCGCCAATCATCACCACAGGCGGCGCGGCCCTGGATGTCATTGCGGCCGTGCTGTGTGCTGTGGGGCAGGGGAGGGAGAGGCGTGTCCCTCCCCTGTTCTTCTGATAGGCCGCAGGCACTAATGCCTGCAGCCTATCAGAGGCCGGCTCAGGCAGAGCAATGACGTCATTATCATTGCGACACCTGAGTCGGGCAGCACACAGCAGAGACACAGGCCAGAAGAGGCTGCATCGCTGCTGATGGAGGTAAGTATTAGTGTTGTTTTTTTTTTTCTTCTTTGCGGGGGCTGGCACTATGGGGGGGGGATCTGGCACTATGGGGGGGATCTGGCACTATAAGGGGGGCTGGCACTATGGGGGGGATCTGACACTATGGGGGGGGTATCTGGCACTTTGGGGGAGCTAGCACTATGGGGGGGGCACTATAGGGGGAGCTGGCACTATAGGGATGGCTGGAACTATGGGGGAGCTGGAACTATGGGGGGCTGGCACTATAGGGGGAGCTGGCACTATGGGGGAGCTGGCACTATGGGGGGGCTGGCACTATGGGGGAGGAGCTGGCACTATGGGGGGGCTCTGGCACTATGGGGGATTTGGCACTATGGGGGGGAATCTGGCACTTTGGGGGAGCTAGCACTATGGGGGGGCACTATAGGGGGAGCTGGCACTAGTATATGGGGGGGCTGGCACTATGGGGGGGCTGGCACTATGGGGGGGCTGACACTATGGGGGGGCTGACACTATAAGGGGGCTTGCACTATAAGGGGGCTGGCAGCCTGGCACTATGGGGTAGGAGCTGGCACTATGGGGGGAGCTGGCACTATGGGGGGAGCTGGCACTATGGGGGAGCTGGCACTATAAGGGGGCTGGCACTATGGGCGAAGTGGCACTATGGGGGGGCTGCCACTATGGGGGGCTTGGCACTATGGGGGGCTTGTACTATGGGGGGGGGGGGAGCTGGCACTATGGGGGCATTTCTTGCTGGCACATTATGGGGGGGCACCATGGGGGAGAGGAGCACTATGGGGGTATCTGGGGGCTCTAAAGGGGCTTTTTTTTTAATTATTGGCACATTCTGGGGGGGCACTATAGGGGAGAGCAGCACTATGGGGCATCTGGGGTTACTATAGGGGCATTATTTGGGGGCACTATGGGGAAGTGGGGGCTCTAAAGGGGTCTTTTGTATTGGAACATTATGGGGGGCACTATGGCATTTGGTAGCACTAAGGGGGCATTTTTTACTGGCACATTATGGCAGGCACTATAAGGGAGAGCGGCACTATGGGGCATTATTTGGGGGCACTATGGGGGAGTGGAGCACTATTGGGGCATATGGTGGCACTAAGAAGGGGAATTTTTTTACTGGCACATTGTGGGGGAGAGGAGCACTATAGGGGCATCTGCTGGGGGTACTAAGGGGCATTTTTTTACTGGCATATTATGGGGGACACTATGGGGAAGGGGGAGAGGAGCAGTATGAGTGCATTTACTGGGGCACTATATAGGGGTATTTTATACTGGCATACATTATGGGGACATTAGCTCAACTGCGGGCACTAAGCGGGGGTATTTCATGTACTGTCATATTATAGGGAGAATTAGTACTATGGTATTATGGGGAGCTTTACTACTACTGGGGGGCTATGAGGAACATGATTACTAGGGCACCATAGGGGCATTATTACTACTAAGTGAGCTCTGGCAGAGAATTATTTCTATTGGTGGGATTTTGGGGGGCACTGTTACTTTGGGGGCACCCTAGCACAGTATCAGCTTAGCACTATTATTTTTGGGGGACATTATCTTTATACTATTAGTGTCTGAGCGCAGTTATTTTTTAGAGCACTGTGTGCCAATAATTGTTTAAGGGGGCACTATCTGTGTGGTAGTAGTATTCCCAGGGGTACTGTTTCTGCAGTATAGTATTGGGGGCACAGCGGGTACAGTATTGGGGGCACTATCTGTGTGGTAGTAGTATTCCCAGGGGTACTGTTTCTGCAGTATAGTATTGGGGGTGGCAGGAAACTAATGTCTGTTTGTTAATCTCTGCAGAGACGGGAGATGGCTGAAAAATCATCATGGCGGTCTGGTCTGAATGGAGAAGATGAGGAAAAAGAACGTCTACAACAAAGGTGACATTAGATGTAAGAGGTATGTGGTGCTATGTAGGAGAGGAGATGCTCCGGCTCCTCCCCCTGCCATTTGCAGAAGGATGATTCAGAGCTGGGTGAGGATGACGAAAGGGGGCAGCAGGCCACGGGCGGGTGGCAGATGGTGGGGGGAACCACAAGCCTTAAGCAGGATCAGGAGAGGGAGGAGAACGGAGGAGCTTCCTGGCTGTAGCTTGTTATATAAGCAGGCAGTGCAGCCGGGACAGGTCCTCCCCTCTTCGTATGATGTGTAGACAGGCCTGAACTATAGAATGTCAGCTGTACAGTGTGTGTTGGGAGTGGCCTATTAAATGTAGGAGGGGCTTTTAATAATGGGCGGGGCTAAAAAATGGGCCACTTGACTGGATTTGCCCCCCAGGACTAAGGCTGCCAGCCCTCCCCTGCCGGTCACTCCACGGTGCCAGGTTCAGAGTGGCGGCTTTTCGCTCCTCCGCAGCTCAGAGCCTTCCTTCATTCATCACAAGCCTCCATTCCTAGGTCTTCAGTATCGCCGGAGAGTTGGCAGCGCTGTCCGTTGATTCGGGTAGGTTGCGATCCTTTCTATACCATGTTCATTCCTGTTTCCTTTCCGCTCTCGCCCGGTCACTCGGCCACCGCTCAAAAAAATAAAATAAAAATTAAAAAATATATAATTTTTCGGGGGGGGGGGGGGGGGGGGGGGGGGAGTCTTTTCTGATGCACTCAGGTTGTGTTTCTCCTGAATATCTCAGGGTGTATTTTCCTCAATCTTAGGTTTCATGTATTTCCCTGATTAGCTCAAATTTTCACGTATTTCCACGATTCACCAAGGTTTTATTTCCCTGAATCTGCTCAGGTTTGATGTATTTCCCCGAATCGCTCAGATTTTACGTGTCTCCCTGAATCGTTCAGGTTTTATGTATTTCCCTGAATCGCTCAGGTTTTATGTATTTTCCCGAATCGCTCAGGTTTTATGTATTCACCTGAATCGCTCAGGTTTTATGTTTTTCCTGAATCGCTCAGGTTTCATGTTTTCTCTGAATCGCTCAGGTTTTATGTACTTTCCTGAATCGCTCAGGTTTCATGTTTTCTCTGAATCGCTAAGGTTTTATGTATTTACCCGAATCACTCAGGATTTACGTATTTTCCCTGAATCACTCAGGTCATGTATTTTCCTGAATCGCTCAGGTTTATGTATTTCCCTGAATCGCTCAGGTTTTGTATTTTCCTGTCTCTTTCATAGTTTTATAAGGTTATCCTCCTTCTTCCTTAGTGGATAGGGAAGAAGGAGGATAACCTTAGAAACGCGTCTAACGTGGAGGAATTGGACCTGACAAAAAACCGGCTAATTTTCAACTATAATAGTTTGATATTATTTGCTGGACTAAGGATAAAGGCTTTTCAAGGATAAATGAACTACGGCCTTTTTGGACACAGTGCAGCGACCGACGGGTGAGATTGAACCACCTGTGCTGATCAAGACAGGTGGAACACCTATTCCAATTAAGGAAACCCAATGTAAACTTGTAGCGTGATAGAGCAAGCGCTCCTATTCACAGCCGGATTTGCAAAATTGCAAGATCAGATTGCACAGCACTTCTACTCAGCAGTAAGGCAGCTTTTCAACTTGCTGCCCAAAGGTAAGCTTACCCTGAATCTATACCACATGGGACGCCACGGTGGGAACAGCAGGACTGTACGTGAGTAACAAACTAAATACCACTGCTGCATAATCACCTTACCGTATCTATACTGCACTGCCGCCGTTGAATTCAAAGTTCGCTTAACCAGATACCTTCTGGATTGCAACTTTGTGAAACTTAGTGCACTCCTAGGAATTGTGTGGATTTAATATCGAAGTATAAAGCCGATTCCCAGGAGATCTGCTATAATACTACAGAAAGACTGAGCTTTAGGAATAGAACAACCAGGGAGACGAACTGTCTACTATTACTGCCGAGTCTCCAGAGACACTTTATATATTTTTACACGGGTATTCAACACTGCAATGATTTGAGCACCGTTATATATATATAGTCATATATTTATTTTACAGGTATTTTCACGTAATTGCACTACTATATGCTACTGTTTTTTATCACTACTCTACTATCAATATTGATTTACTTTTTTGACAGCACTTGTTATTTACACTTATACACGTTGGATTATAATTATTTTTGAATTGTATTTTATTTGTGGAGAATCACTCGGTATCAGTCACTGCTGTAATTAACAGTTAGTCCGCTAGTTCTTATGCAGTCTGGATAGACTTTGTTCCATACATTATCTATCAATCTTTTTGGCCGGACCATCAGGCCTCCAACTTTTTCATCTATTAGCTATATCAGTGGACTGATATTTTATTTGATATTTTATATATTATATTTTAATACCTATTTTAGGGTTTAGCTCTGTTTAGGATATACAATTTTATTTGTGTATGGTAATCATTATTTGTATATATCTATACTGTTATCAATAAATAGTGTCGCTTTGCTTACTTTGTGGACCAGTTATAAGAGTGCCCATCATTTATAGCTCATTGCCATTCTCACTGCCATCTATCATTCAATACCATCAAGCTATATCTGGCAGGTATCCAGCACATCGGATGCTCAGTGACCCCTCAGCCAAATCCATCCTGGCTAATCAGGCCATTAAGGCCACTCTCAGGGGTATTCAGAAGGATAGCACGGGGGTTCAGGTGTGCAGGCAACCAGTTTCAGGTGAGCTATTTCGCAAGTTGTCCGTAGCCCTAGACGGTCTCCCTTTTGGGCACTCGGCCAGCATCACCACCAAAGCGGCTATGTACCTTGGGTTCTATGGGTTTCTTAGGCCTGGGGAGTTCACCGGCGGCTCGGTCAATCGTTCAACCCCGCTCAGGCGGCATCTCATGTGGCATAGTGACCATTTCACGCGGTCCATCCCTTCTACCAAAACTAACCAGGCAGGTCCTCCCACAGAGGTAGAGATCTTCCCTACGTCCAATTGCTGGTGTCCCGTCAAGGTTCTCAAGGAACTTTTAGCCTCACTCCAGTCTCCCGCCTTAGACGGCCCGTTGCTCCTGATAGACGGTAGGTCCCTTTCTTCTCCCCTTTTCATCTCCGACATTCGAACACTAGCGGCGGGTTTGGGTTACAATCCCAGTTCCATCTCCGGGCACTCCTTCCGCATAGGGGCCGCTTCTGCAGCATCCAGACATCAGGTGCCGGCTCATGTGATCCGCAAGATAGGTTGTTGGCGGTCGTCATGTTGCAAGGTACATTCCTAATCCCCAGGTTGAATTTCCAGAGCCTTTTGTTCGTTAGCTTATAGGTTTCTTTGGCTCAATAAACTGTTGCACCCTACACTGTGCCAGTCGTCCTCATTTTTGCCCACATATTTAGGCCTTACCTCGTCTCTGGCTCCTGGCACACTCCAGCCAGATAGTTCAGGGCAGTACGTAGGCATGCCTCCTCTGTTCCTCGCTCAGCTCCTACTACAAATAGTGAAGGCTGTGTACAGCCTGTAATTGTGGGAGGAGCTACATCTCCTACTTATACTCTGCGATCTGGAGGTTGAGGGCGCTCGTTCCTGTGCCCCTCCCTCCCATCTCCTTTTTCATCTATTCCTCCTTGGGTGGCCCACATATTTAGGCCTTACCTCTTCTCTGGCTCCGGGCACACTCCAGCCAGATAGTTCAGGGCAGTACGTAGGCATGCCTCCTCTGTTCTTCGGTCAGCTCCTACTACAAATATATATATATATATATATATATATATATATATAAAAAATGAAGGCACTGCAGCACATCCGTAGGTGAAAAAAATGTGGATCTTTATTCACCCTTGCGACGTTTCAGTCCACTTGCTGGGACTATTCTCAAGCTTGAGAATAGTCCCAGCAAGTGGACTGAAACGTCGCAAGGGTGAATAAAGATCCACATTTTTTTCACCTACGGATGTGCTGCGGTGCCTTCATTTTTTTGTATTACACACCTTGGTAAGGTGTTTTCATCGCTGGCACCCATTCATCTGCTACTAGGTGTGCTGCCCTGAACTCTCGTTGTCTATATATATATATATATCTTCTATCTATCTATGTATCTATCTGTGTCTCCTCTCTCTCTCTCTCTCTATATATATATATATATATATATATATATAAAGCCAAGTGTATGTATGTGTGTATGTCCGCAAAAGGAATCCGCACCATCACATTTACAACAACTATCCATTTTGCGATCCACATTTTTTGCAGTCCCATTGAGTTCTATGGATTTGAGGTCCTCATTTTGAGGACCAGAATAGGACATGTTCTGTTTTTACTGGAACTGACATACGGATGTAAAAAACACACTGATGACGTCCATGTGCTTTCCACATCCATATGTCAGTTTTGCAAAAGATAAAACATGTCCTATTCTGGTCCTCATAATGCAGATTGAAAACCCATAGAACTCAATGGGGCTGCAGAAAAATGTGAATCATGCATGGACAGTAACCTCATTTAGTGGATCCGCGACTTGCAGACCGCAAAACAGATACGGTTCTGTGCACAAGCCCTATCACTTATACTGAGCATCCATAACAGTGACTTCCACAGTGCCCCCAGAACAGTGACGTTCACGGTGCCCCCATAACAGTGACGTCCACAGATCCCCCATAACAGTCACATCCACAGATCCCCCATAACAGTGTCATCCACAGATCCCCCATAACAGTGACATCCACAGATCCCCATAACAGTGTAATCCACAGATCCCCCATAACAGTGCCATCCATAGACCCCCATAACAGTGTGTCATTCACAAATCCTCCATAATAGCGTGTCATCCACAGTGCCCCCATAACAGTGATATCCACAGATCCCCCATAACCATGCCATCCACAGATCCCCCATAACAGTGTCATCCACAGATTCCCATAATAGTGCCATCCACAGATCCCCCATAATATTGACATCCACAGCGCCCCCATAACATTGACATCAACAGCACTGCCATAACAGTGAACTCCACAGATGCCCCCATACCAGTGACATCCACAGCGCCCCCATAACAGTGACATCCACAGTGCCCCCATAACAGTGACATCCACAGTGCCCCCATAACAGTGTCATCCACAGCACCGCCATAACAGTGATGTCCACATCGCCCAATAACAGTGACATCCACATCGCCCAATAACAGTGTCATCCACAGCGCCCCTCTTGTGCCATTCTGTGTCCCCTTGTGCCATCCTTTGCTCCCTTGTTTGCCACCCATTACCCCCTTGTGCCATCCAGCGCCACTTGTGCCATCCAGCGCCCCTTGTGTTATACTGTGCCCCCTTGTGCCATCCAATGTCCCTTGTGCCATCCAGCACCCCTTATGCCATCCTGTGCCCCCTTGTGCCATCCAGTGCCCCTTGTGCCATCCAGCGCCCCTTGTGCCATCCAGCACTCCTCTTGTGCCATCCAGCTCCCCTCTTGTGCCATCTTGTGCCATCCTGTGCCCCCTTGTACCATCCAGCGCCCCTCTTGTGCCATCCTGTGCCCCCTGTGACATGCACAGCATAGCCATCAGCCTCTATGGCTGATGGCTATGCTATCACTCCTGCACAGCGCTTACATCGCGCTGTGCAGGAGACAGTACAGCTTCACATAGAAGCCTGTACACTCTGAAGATGGCCAGCGGTCCCGGCGCATGCGCAGTAGTGTGCAAGAGACGGGACCGAGGGAGGCCGGCAGGAGGCGGTGATATCAGTGATGACGTTTCTTCTCCTGGCTCAGGCTGGAGAAGAAGAAGATGGCGTTGGACCGGAAGCCTCCAAAAGGCTTCAGGAGTGGTCACGTGACCGTGAATAAAATCATAGGAAGGGCTGCGCTGTGGAGGATAAGTATTGATGTAATAACCTTCCCTCCTCATGTAAAGAAGATGCGCAATTTTTCAAGTCGGGGCCGGAGAACCCCTTTAATACAAATTTCACTGTAACTCTAACCTTGAGTTAAAAAAGGCATCATACATTTGCGCCCTGCCGGAGGAAATTTGCTTAATCAATCACATAGCAAAGATTTTATTGTAACCCGTATCTGGTGTAAATTATAATATAACATAGTCTTTGATGTATGATTGTTTCGTGTACATTACTGTTCTTGTCAATTTACATTACCAAATCAGAATTTGTAAATTGTCAATGGGCCTACAGTTCATGCAGTCACTAAAAAATTAACACTCATGTACTGTTCACTGTCTGCCCAGTTTTGAATTCCATGCATATATCCACTTGGCATAAATAAAGAATACAGTTTAATTATTTATTCTTAATTATTGTGTTTAACATGTTATAAAAAACATGTTATAAAAAATAAAATACTTTATTAACATATTTTGTTATTGATTTATTTTAAAACGGTAAAACTAGATTAAAATGACAGTCCCTTTCAGAATCTTTATCTATTTTATAGCGATTTCTTTTCTTTTTTTATACACATTCCAAGTCAATTTTACAAACATGTTTTACAAAATATATGTCTAAATGCCTTTTTATATGTTAAAACATGATGAAAATATATTTTAAAAAATATGTGTCTGGAAAATGCATTTAGGTTACGTTTTTGGAATACATTTACCAGTATATTTTAAAATAAATGTTAAGATCAATTTTTTTTTATGTTTAAAATATCTGAAAAATATGCACTTAAAATATATTATAAAATATGTATCTTTGGAAAAGACATTTTAAATACATTTTTGGAATGCATTCCCAAATACAATTCAAAATATATGTTGAAATGTCTTTTTTTACATGTTAAAAAATCTCAAAAAATATTTTAAGAATATATTTTCAAATATATGTCTTTAGAAAATACATTTGAAATACATTTTTGGAATACATTCCCAAATACATTTCGAAATGTGTGCTAAAATGTGTTATTTTCCATGTAAAAAAAATTCTCAAAAATATATTTTTTAAATATATTTTCAAATATATGTCTTTGGAAAATACATTTGAATTACATTTTTGAAATGCATTCCCAAATACATTTCAAAATATATGCTTAAATTTCTTTTATTCCATGTTAAAAATATCTACAAAATATATTTTAAAAATATATTTTCAAATATATAACTTTGGAAAATATATTTTCATTTATATTTTTTAAATATATCTTTAAATATATTTGAGTCAGACAATATATTGTAAATACAGTACAGACCAAAAGTTTGGACACACCTTCTTATTCAAAGAGTTTTCTTTATTTTCATGACTATGAAGGCATCAAAACTATGAATTAACACATGTGGAATTATATACATAACAAACAAGTGTGAAACAACTGAAAATATGTCATATTCTAGGTTCTTCAAAGTAGCCACCTTTTGCTTTGATTACTGCTTTGCACACTCTTGGCATTCTCTTGATGAGCTTCAAGAGGTAGTCACCTGAAATGGTCTTCCAACAGTCTTGAAGGCGTTCCCAGAGATGCTTAGCACTTGTTGGCCCTTTTGCCTTCACTCTGCGGTCCAGCTCACCCCAAACCATCTCGATTGGGTTCAGGTCCGGTGACTGTGGAGGCCAGTTCATCTGGCGCAGCACCCCATCACTCTCCTTTATGGTCAAATAGCCCTTACTTTCAAAGTTTTCCCAATTTTTCGGCTGACTGACTGACCTTCATTTCTTAAAGTAATGATGGCCACTCATTTTTCTTTACTTAGCTGCTTTTTTCTTGCCATAATACAAATTCTAACAGTCTATTCAGTAGGACTATCAGCTGTGTATCCACCTGACTTCTCCTCAACGCAACTGATGGTCCCAACCCCATTTATAAGGCAAGAAATCCCACTTATTAAACCTGACAGGGCACACCTGTGAAGTGAAAACCATTTCAGGGGACTACCTCTTGAAGCTCATCAAGAGAATGCCAAGAGTGTGCAAAGCAGTAATCAAAGCAAAAGGTGGCTACTTTGAAGAACCTAGAATATGACATATTTTCAGTTGTTTCACACTTGTTTGTTATGTATATAATTCCACATGTGTTAATTCATAGTTTTGATGCCTTCAGTGTGAATCTACAATTTTCATAGTCATGAAAATAAAGAAAACTCTTTGAATGAGAAGGTGTGTCCAAACTTTTGGTCTGTACTGTATATGTCACATATATAAATTATTTTGCTAAATATATTTGAAATATATTTCTCTTCCATATAGGATTTCACACTGACAGATGCAACAAGGGCTGTAAAATTTAGTATTTTGCCCAAAAAGGGTGTTTTTTTTAATAACGGAAGATAACAACAGTGTCTAACGCGTGTATTTCACACTGACAGATGCAACAAGGGCTGCAAATTGAGTATTTGACCCAAAATGGGTGTTTTTATTAATAACAGAAGATAACAGCAGTATCTAACGCGTGTATTTCACACTGACAGATGCAACAAGGGCTGTAAAATTTAGTCTTTTGCCCAAAAAGGGTGTTTTTTTAATAACAGAGGATAACAGCAGTATCTAACGCGTGTATTTCACACTGACAGATGCAGCAAAGGTTGCAAATTTAGTATTTGGCCCAAAATGAGATTTTTTTTTTATAGCAGAATATAACAGCAGTATCTAACGCGTGTATTTGACACTGACAAAATCAGCAAAGGCCGCAAATTTAGTATTTGGCCCAAAATGGGTGTTTTTTTTGTAACAGAAGATAACAGCAGTATCTAACGCGTGTATTTCACACTGACAGATGCAGCAAAGGCTGCAAATTGAGTATTTGGCCCAAAATGGGTGTGTTTTTAATAACAGAGGATAACAGCAGTATCTAACGCGTGTATTTCACACTGACAGATGCAGCAAAGGCTGCAAATTGAGTATTTGGCCCAAAATGGGTGTATTTTTAATAACAGAGGATAACAGCAGTATCTAACGCGTGTATTTCACACTGACAGATGCAGCAAAGGCTGCAAATGGAGTATTTGGCCCAAAATGGGTGTTTCTTTAATAATAGAAGTGTATTTCACACTGACAGATGCAACAGGGGCTGTAACATTTTCTATTTTGCCCAAAAAGGGTGGTTTTTTTTTAATAACAGAGGATAACAGCAGTATCTAACACATGTATTTCACACTGACAGATGCAACCAGGGCTGTAAAATTGAGTCTTTTGCCCAAAAAGGGTGTTTTTTTAATAACAGAGGATAACAACAGTATCTAACGCGTGTATTTCACACTGACGGATGCAGCAAAGGCTGTAAATTGAGTATTTGGCCCAAAATGGATGTTTTTTAATAACAGAATATGACAGTAGTATCTAACGCTTGTATTTCACACTGACAGAAGCAGCAAGGGCTGTAAAATTTTGTCCTTTGCCCAAAAAGGGTGTTTTTTTAAAACCCAGAAAATTATTGCAGTATTTCAAGCTTAAATTTCACACTGACTAATGCTGCATAGGCCCCAGATGGAGGGTATTGCCAAAAAGGGGTGCTTTTTTAAACCCAGAAAATTATTGCAGTCTTTCAAGCTTGTATGTAACAATGACAGATGCAGCAAACGCTGCAAAATTAGGACTTTTTTCTATCTCTGGCCCTGACACACACAAGGTATTGCACAGATGTCACAAGTCACTGCAGACACCCTCTATAGAAAAAGTATGGAAAAAATATACTAGATTTCACTTATATTTTTTCTATCTCTGGCCCTGACACACACAAGGTATTGCACAGATGTCACAAGTCACTGCAGACACCCTCTATAGAAAAAGTATGGGGAAAATTTTTTGATGGCTATATCATATTGCTGCCACCACACACAATAGTCCTTAAAAGGACTTTTTGGTCTTTGAAACGTTTTTTAACTAAATAGATTGCGATCACACTCCCTACACTATCTGGCCCTTCCTCAGCGCAGCTCTCCCTGACTAATAATGAGCCGAACACGCGCCATCGGGTGCTATATAGCACCCGATCACGTGTTCCGGTCAGCCAATCACTGTAATGCCAGTAACCAACAAGGCTACGGTATTACAGTGATAGCAGTACTTACCTGCACGTTTATTGGCTGCATAGCAGCCAAGAAACGTGTGGGTAGGAGACTCGAGCATGGCGCTCGAGCACATGCGTTACTCGGCTGAGTACCGCCATGTTCCGAGCATAGCAATGCTCGAGCCGAACAGCAGTTTAGCCATGCATGCTCGCTCAACACTAATAAACTCCATACAATCATCTACAGTGTCTAAAGTAATAACCTAATACTGGAGAAGTGACATTTTAATGAAGTGATATTTTAATGAAGTGATAATACAATGAATTGATATCGGGATATAATTTAACTAATTGGAGCAGCCTGATGAATTGGATGTATACGAGATATATCGGACTGTGAAGCACCTCTTTAACTCTGAAGGACCCACTGTGAAGGATTCATTGAACATTTTTATCTTTGTGCCTTATCCGTCAGTTTGCCTCTACATCCAAATAATACAGAAAAATACGCAAATTGCAATTTTATTCTATTATCCATTATATAGCATTTTGTATTTAATTTTTTCTTTTTTATCTTTTTTTCTTTTTGTCTTACTTTTGGTATGCTCTCTCTATATATATATGTTCAATAAAACATAATTTTTAAGTGCAGTTCTGGGTGGTAGAGTGCCTGTTAATAATATTCAAATTGGAAACAGTCAAGTGTTTCACTACTCTCATAAACTACAAGGAAGATGCATGAGCGTGTGTAGCCACCTCTCAATCACATCTACTCCTTTTGGGAGATCCACACAAGGGTCAGGAGACTCCCATTCTGCAGATCTATGGGAGACTCAGAGATGGCTTTACAGGTATACATTAGTTTCTGCACCCAAGCTAAACACCTCTTTTCTTTGACATGGGAAATACATGTCAAGACTCCGGCAAGCATGCTTGTGAACAGATGGTTGGGGGCAAACAGAATGGCATCATGGGATGGATGTAAGGGGTGTCAGACCTTACAGAAAGAATTGTTTTGATGCTTACACAAGGCAGTATTTACTTGACTTGCAAGCTTAAACTTACAACAGTCTTTGACAGGCAATAAACTTGGTGGTTACAGTCTCTCAATGAGAGCATAGGTTTAATTAGAGACTATTGGATACTTTAGTACACTTTCTCTTTATGTGTTAAGACAAATATGACTCTGTCTCTTAAACAGTTAACAAATCCCTAATGGCAAACTAAATCAACCAATGGGTGTCTAGCCAAGCACCAAATGTATTATCCAGTATGAGCCATTGTGATAGCTCTATAAATGGATTTTATAAGCTTGAAGAAAGTACAGAAAATAACTATATGTATAAACTTCAGGGGTTAAACCAGGAGTAGGACAAGGGGCAGAAATAAAATTGGAGACAAAGCAGAAACGAGTAACAAACCCAAAAGTCAAGGTCAGAATTAGAGCTCATTCAGCTCAGCAATGTTTGCGTCTGGGTGCTGTTCAAGTATTGAATGGATAACACCTATAAAGAACACTCATGTATTAGGCTGGGTTTACAAGTCACTGAAAATCCAGCAGAAAAAAATGCGGTGGATTTTGCTGCTTTTCAGCCATCGGATTTCACACACCCCTTGCAAAGGGTGAAATCCACAGGAGAAATCCACTGTATAAATTGACATTCTGCGGATTTTAAATCCACATTGCTGCACCTTTTCCTCTGCCTTCTTTGTACACAATATATGGATAAGAATTCAGAAATTTTCATCCACTTTGCTGGTACTGTATAATGCTGCGGATTTACCGCACGAAAATCGGTGACAGCAAATCCGCAGCTAATCAGTCATGTGTGACCCCCAGCCTTATAGACAATGGAAAAACTCACATACACAGACAAAATAGCATCAAGCACGATTTAGGTCTGATTTTCCTGCAACACTTGCCCATTCAAGTGAGTTGGTGAGCAAGAAAACAGAACATGGGTGCCACTCTTGCTGTTTTTGGTGTTCGGTACACAGACTAGTTTCATATTGTTAGTCTGGAACAGAGAAAGTTGTGCCAAGTTGCCAGGCAAGTAGATGTAGCAAGAGGTGCAGCCACCAGTGAAGAACTGCCACTGGAACTGGGTGAGGTGAAAATAGTGGCCAACAGTAAAGAATTTGCAGGGACTGGCCCTAATTTTCAGAGAAAGTCCTGGCTGCCTCCCAGGCTGAAAATGGTTGGGGATTTTATTACACCTGGCATTCCCAGGAGGGTTTGAGGGCGGCTTTCACATCCCAAATTTAACAACTACAATGTTGATATTTATTGATGAATAACAATCACCTTATATAAAAAGGTCCTATTGTTTTTTGTCTACAGCTTTGATATAGGCTCATGTGTTTCCATGCTAACAAGCAAAAAAATGTGTAGTCTGTAAATGTGTATCCTACAGCCATATTGCTTGCCATTGGTCCCCTAATTAATACTAATATACTTTTGGTAGGTAATCAAGAAGTAAGAAATAGATGGAAAGCAATATGACTGCAAGATCAGACTTCAGAAAGTTTATTTGTAGTCTGTCACCATGGATACCTTTTTGGGAGCTGTATACACAAAAAGATATTTTTAATTATTTACAAAGTTGCTTTGCTCATTTATTCATTCTTTCATTGAGTAGGTACAAATTGGACATGATATACATTTTAAAATGAAATGATATTTTAACTATGCATATATAGGAATAGGTAAGAAAAGAAGATAAACAAGCTACTCAGTAATAATTCTTGTGATCAGAGCTGTGACAACCTCCTACTCCTTGTCATGTAAGTCCTTGTCATAAAAGCACTTTGAATAGCATTATGTCACCGAGGTCTCTATAAATGTGAAAGGAATGTACATGTATACCAAGGGTTAATTAACAAAGGAGTTGAAAGAGTATTTTACATAGAATTTACCTACTGTACTTCCTTCTCGCTTTTTATTTTGAGAACTTCCTTTTCTCTTTCCTTACATAATTGCTCGTTTGAAGAATGTATTAGAATATCTTCACAACCAATAAATTACTACAAGCATTCATCATCTCATTACATAAATGCAGCAGGTGTTTATTTTTTATTTTTGGAATAAATAATTGTATTCATAGTCAACTTTTTCGATTATATCAAATATCTGGAATTCACCTTAAAAAACTTTAAAATCTATAACCGCATGGAATAATACCAAAAGATTGGAAACTATCACCAATGAGTGTTTTTTTAATCTTTTTTTAAAATTTAATACTTAATTCAGAATATAAAAAATAGCAAATACAATTTGCATATCATATTTTTGAACATGACATACATTTCAACATAATTACCAAACCCCTGTCCCACTGATTTTTCCCGAGCAGGTGTTTCTTAAAATGATACAGATAACAAGCAAGAACTAGTTTTTCATTATACTACCTATGAAAGAAATTATTATATATAAATATATATTAAATACATAATATACTGTATGTATATACTGTATGGGTATAATAAATGAGACACAAGAGTGAGCGGAGGCTCTGTAATTAGCACTGGTGCCTTGCAGCGCTGGGGTCCTAGGTACGAATCTGACCATGGGCAACATCTGCATGGAGTTTGTATGTTCTCCCCGTGTTTGCATAGGTTTCCTCCAGGTACTCTTGTTTCCTCCGACATCCGTATAGGGAACTCAAATTGGCAGGAGGTAAACTACGACTAACTTCTAACTGAACTGCACCCTCCCTGCAGCAAGTGGGACACACCCACCACACCACAGAGGGGGGTTTAGAATCGAAAGGAAAGCTCTATTCTACGTATCTGTAGTTCTGCCATTTATGCTGCCACCTGCTGATGAAACAGGCATAATACACTTGAACACACTTGAAAAGTTACATAGCAAGATTATGAATACACATTTTGCAGGACCTGGAAATAAATACATGGGAAGATATTATACTAGCCCATTAGAGATAGTAGCAAGGTGCAAAGGTGGTAATGCACCTCTGGGACGTTACATATACACCCAGAGACCAGTCTCAATCTTTGATTCACACAAATACTTTATATTATACTATATAATACAATATATTATTCCTAAAGCCTGTATTTCTCACACCTATGTCGATTCCTCCCTTTGACAAAATGATTTTATAATTTGAGTCATTAGGGTAGTTTATGATGTGGTGAAATTAGTTGTGTGGTGAAATGATAAAACATTTTTATGGGGAAAAGTTCTTATTTTCATTTGTTATATTTTAAAACACCTTTTAAAAACGTTTTAATAATTCATATTGAAATCCTAATTGGCACTTGAACTTCTTTGATCTGATCTGTTAACCTTAATAAGATGCCTCAGCCATGACAACCCAATAGCACCCTGTAATGTTGTGCCATAAGGCGACGTAGGAGTCTTGGGTGACGGGGTGACAGACTCGGCCCACTCCCTACGTTTTATCACTTAGATGCCATTGTCAGTATTGACTAATACATCTAAGAGGTTAAGTGGCTTGGATCGGAGTGATTTATTATTCCAGCTGTCAGATAAGGGTGACTATTACAGTAACCTTCCTAGCAGTATTCCCGAGCGTGACTCGGGGGTTAATTTTCGCTGCCAGGAGCGGTAACCCCGAGTCACGCTCGGGGTAACATTGAAAAGTTGTCAGCGGAGTCCCCTTACCTTCTCCGCTGTGATCGCAGGCGAGAGCGCCGGCCAGCATCTGACTTCCTGGTTCCGTTCCCTGCGAGCACCTGCGGCGCATGGGAGCGGAACTGGGCGGGAAATTCAAATTTATAAAGTGACTCACACACATGAAAGTGGTAATACATTGTATAAAGTGGTAATACATTGTGGTAATTGAAAAAATTGTCACGGAGACAAATCGCTACCAACAGCAGCAATCCGCTACGCAGCATGATTGTGACGTCGGACTTTGTGCAGTCCCATGTTTCAAAATTTATCACACTCAGGATGTTTATTGAATTTTCTTTGCTTGACAAATTTCATTATTCTTTATTACATTATTGAATAAAATTATATTAATTTGATTATAATTCATGATTTTGTGTTTCAAACTTTAGTAAGTAAGTAATTAGTTTAATAAATAATTACTAAGAATTGCAGGCCTACAATACATAACACCAAATTACCATGCAAAAAATTGTACCACTTTTGGTACAAAATTCCTGACATAATCATACCACCAGGGAGGTTAATAAGAACTATATAACTCCCATGACATAATAGTACATCATGTGGGGTTAAGGAGTTGGAGAAGTTTTGTCACCCCAAACAACAGGCCTAGACTAGAAGATACCTAATACAACTACACTAGTGGATGCTGTTGCCAAATCGGGAAGGAGTGGGGGTGGGGGTGGGGGGGGGGAGTAAGCCTGCTGTCAATCCTACTCAGATTTTACACAGTAAACATCTGAAGAACAATTCGCACAAGAAGTGGGAAGACTTTGCATGCACGAGCTTACATTCAATGAGGAAACAGGGGTGACACAAGAGATAAAAGTGCCTCCGTATGGCAGACCTCCCAAGTGTCCCTTTTGGAGGGACAGTCCATACTTTTGACTCAATTCCATCTATCCCTCTTTGCTCCTTAAATGTCCCTTTTTTTGATCTGAGGTATAGATTTCTATTATAACATTTACAGGATTGATCCAGAAAGTGATTGTCTCACTCCCTATATGTATATTAGAGCCTTCCTTGTATATTATTTCATATGTGATGCAATTTGGAATTCAGGCTATTTTGGTGCTATTCCGTAAAAGAAAACTATTAAGGTAAATAAATATGCAGGAAAAAAATTGATCTTTCACGCAATAAACCCAACGTGTTCCTCTTTAACTGTCCAAAAAGTTGGGAGGTATGGTGCTAGGGTAGCAGTTCAGGTATATTCACTAAACATCTCAGTCTCAATTGGAAGAGAATAAAGTATACCATAGCATACCAGGGATGTCATTTGAATGTATATGACAGTGTATCCCTCGTCAGAGATCCCTCTTAGCCCATCAACCATATTGAGAGGGTGCACTTGACATGCTGTTGCTTATGTCCATAGGGGTACACTTTTTACATCTCTAGCAGCATGCCATTGAAGGATGCATTTCAGAAGAGATAAGGGCCTTTTTAGTGGGTGCAGATATAAACTTACATTCACTGATTTACAGGGGGCTGAACATGATGACAGATTCTCTTTAATTTAATGTAGGTTATCCTTAAAAACCTACTTTTATTTGCTGTTGCTCTCCCAAAAAAAGCAGTAAGGAATATAATTAACTCAGTTGTGTGGTTGATGTAGAGCATACATGTGAGAATGTATTTATAACATGCCATATATTTCCTTTTCTTCATTGTTAGAGTTTTTTCTATAGATTGTCATTCTCTTTGATCTGTTTTCTATATATATTTTACCTGGGCTTTTATAGCTGCATTCTTTAAATTGTAATGCACGCCCTTACTGTCAACATTAACATTGTGCTGTATGAACTACACAAGTACAATGGGAGAATGATGAAAATATTTAACTATAACATAGAATGCATGAAATATACTCAATGTTTTTGTGCAAGCAAGTAGAACTTTTTTTTTGCCCAATGAAGAAGTTGTACTGGCCTTGTAATGTTCTGGGTTTTGAGCGTCTTAGCTGTAGTCCATCACCATACAGCAGTGTCTGTAGATACTGATGTATCCACTCACTCTGCTTTCTTTATCCTCAAGAATTTTCTAGTTGGAGTAGTTCTGTCTGGAGATTAGGTAACAGGAGCAGGAGCTTTGCAGGTTGCTTCCTCCCATCTCTGAGATTACTCAGGAACTCCCTCCTCTTGACAGGGAGCAAGACAAGCCCAATCCTACCAAGAGGGGAGGAACAGGGTGGTTAACCCTGTTCCTGCAAAGCTTTGCCATTCTTTCATTGTTGGTAACATAATAACATTGTAACATACCGTAGTTTATAAGGCTGAAAAAAGACATCCGTCCATCAAGTCCTTCCTGTTATCCTGCAAGTTGATCCAAAGGAAGGCAAAAAAAAACATGAGATGGAAGCCAATTTTCCTCATTTTAGGGTAAAAAATTCCTTCCCGACCTGGCAGTCAGAATAACTCCCTGGATCAACACCCCTTCTACAGAAATCTAACAATTATAACCTGTAATATTTTTGCACTCCAGAAATACATCCAGGCCCCTCTTGAACTCTTTTAGTAAACTCATCATCACCAGAGTTCCATAGTCTCACTGCTCTAACCGTAAAGAATCCTCTTCTATGTTTGTGTACAAACCTTCTTTCCTCCAGACGTATAGGATGTCCCCTCGTAACAGTCACAATCTTTCTGGGTACTGTAGTCCACCCATTCCAGTTATTACTTTAGTTGCCCTCCTCTGAACCATCTCCAGATTTGCTATGTCTTTCTTGTGCACAGGAGCCCAGAATTGTACACAATATTCCATGTGCAGCCTCACTAGTGAAGATTTGTAAAGTGGCAGGACTATGTTCTCACCATGTGCATCTATGTCCCTTTTGATGCACCCCATAATCAGTTGCCTGACACTGGTTTCTACAGTTAAGTTTGCTGTCCACTAAAATTCCTAAGTCCTTTTCCATGTCAGTGTTACCCGGTGTTTGACCATTTAGCATTTAACCTCATCTGCCACTTCTCTGCCCAAGCCTCCAATTTATCCAGATCCATCTGTAGCAGTATACTGTCCTCTTCAGTGTTAATTGCTTTACATAGTTTAGTGTCATCTGCAAAAAATGATATTTTACTGTGCAAGCCTTCTACAGGATAATTAAAGGGGTTGTCAGAGTTTTTTTTATTTTTATTCTTTCTATGTTTCTAAGGATTCTAGGCAAATGTAACAGCTTTCTAATTAACTCACTTTATCTCCAGTGGCTGGTTTCTCAGATTTCACTGAGGGTCACATGACCTGTGATGTCAGCTTCTCTCCCTGCTCTGATAATGTTTGTGCATAAGCCTGAGAGATCTGTACACAAGACGTCACTGTGCTGGCCACGCCTCCCCTGCACTGCCGTCTGCTGCTTATTGCTCTCTCCCAGGATTCTTAACCCCTCATTAATAAATATATTGAAGAGAATTGGGCCCAATACGGACCCCTGAGATACTCCGCTAGTGACAGTGACCCAATCTGAGTGTGTACCATTAATAACCACCCTCTGTTTTCTATCACTGAGCCAGTTACATACCCACATACAGACATTTTCTCCCAGTGCAAGCATTCTCATTTTTTATACTAATCTTTTATGTAGCACAATATCAAATTCTTTGGAGAAGTCCAGATATATGACATCCATTGACTTACCCTGGTCAAGCCTAGAACTTATCTCCTGATAAAAATTAATTAAATTAATTTGACAGGACTGATCCCTCATAAAGTCATGCTGATGCGGTTCTATGCACTAATTTTCATTGAGACAGTCCAGATTACCAATTCTCTTAGGATGCAGGTGTTTATGCCATCTGGACCCAGTGATTTGTCTATTTGAATATTTTTAAGACACAGCTGCACTTCTATCTCGGTCAGACAGACAACTTTTAATGGGGAGTTTACTTTTACATTCTCCATTTCATCTGACAGTTTATTTTCCTCAGTGAATTAAATGGAGAAAAAGAATATTTAATAGCCTCGTTTTTCTTCATATCTCTCTACACTCCTCCCTCATCACTCTGTAAAGGGCCAACAATTTACTTACAGCACGGGGGTTTGAATCTGACCAAGGACAATATCTGCATGGAGTTTGTATGTTTTTCCTGAGCTTGCATGGGTTTCCTCCCACACCCCAAAGATATCCTGATAGGGAACTTAGATTGTGAGCTCTATTGGAGACAGCAAGTGATGCTAATGTCTGTAAAGTGCTGCGGAATATCTCAGCACTATATAAGTGCGTAAAATAAATATATGTGCAATCTGTGCGATTGGATAGGATGCATCACCCTGAACCCCTTAAGGCAATACCAATCCAGGGCCGGGTAGATAGAAACAAATGGTGACAGAAGCACATAGAAGCCACAGACATCTCCCCACATGCTCAACCCAATGCTCCATTCATTTTGAGGGGCCCTGTGGGGTAGGTGTGGCAGGCGCAGCACTATGAAGTGCCTTTTGCGCTGTGGCATTAGAAGAATTTTGGTATCTCTGACTTTTTAGTCTAACCAGACTGTCTATTACTCTGTAATTTCTCTAGTGACGTTCTTTGGAAACAGTAGGCTTAAAGAGCACACCAAATATTTCAAATAACTTCTTTATTAAGTTCAACTTTTCTTCATATATAACACTGCAGCCTCCGCAGGAGATAGTCCATGTACAAAACACATGTTGAAAATATATCACAAAATGGAGGTATGCATAAGATGGTGGTTCAACTGTTCAATCTTGTCATTCAACATAAAATGGTGGATATATTTCTCTTTTCAGTATCTGTACTGTCACTTTAAGTTAAGCACTTTATCATCTCTCTGAGAGGTATATCTGAGGTCTAACTAATAGTTATACTTGCAGTATGCAGTTAGCAGTAGTGATGTCGTGAACATAAAATTTTCCGTTCGCGAACGGCGAACGCGAATTTCCGCAAATGTTCGCAAACCGGGCGAACCGCAATAGACTTCAATAGGAAGGCGAATTTGAAAACCCACAGGTACTCTTTGTGGCCACAATAGTGATGGAAAAGTTGTTTCAAGGGGACTAACACCTGGACTGTGCCATGCTGGAGGGGGATCTATGGCAAAACTCCCATGGAAAATTACGTAGTTGACGCAGAGTGTGGTAAGTTGAAATCGCAATGCGATTTATAGAACTTGAATAAACCGCATTGCAATTTCAACTTTCTCAAATCCGACAGTACATTCTAGCATGGAGTCGTTCCCATGGTGATGGGGACGATCCATGAGCACGGAAGTCAGCAGAAGTTCTGTTGAAATCGCAATGCGATTTATAGAACTTGAATTAATCGCATTGCGATTTCAACTTAGAGCTTCTGACGACTTCCGTGCTCATGGAGCGTCCCCATCACCATGGGAACGGCTCCATGCTAGAATGTACTGTTGGATTTGAGAAAGTTGTAATCGCAATGCGATTAATGCAGGTTATATTAATCGCATTGCGAATTCAACTTAGAGCTAAGTTCCTAATGATTGTATTGCTAGAATATAACGAAGATTGAGAATATAGTGCTATATTCGTTATATTCGTCAATTCTAGCAATACAACCATTAGGAACTTAGCTTGCATTCGCAATGCGATTAATATAACCTGCATTATTCGCATTGCGATTACAACTTAGATCTGAGTTCCTAATGGTTGTATTGCTAGAATTGACAACGAATATAGCACTATACAGGGAGTGCAGAATTATTAGGCAAATGAGTATTTTGACCACATCATCCTCTTTATGCATGTTGTCTTACTCCAAGCTGTATAGGCTCGAAAGCCTACTACCAATTAAGCATATTAGGTGATGTGCATCTCTGTAATGAGAAGGGGTGTGGTCTAATGACATCAACACCCTATATTAGGTGTGCATAATTATTAGGTAACTTCCTTTCCTTTGGCAAAATGGGTCAAAAGAAGGACTTGACAGGCTCAGAAAAGTCAAAAATAGTGAGATATCTTGCAGAGCACTCTTAAAATTGCAAAGCTTCTGAAGCGTGATCATCGAACAATCAAGCGTTTCATTCAAAATAGTCAACAGGGTCGCAAGAAGCGTGTGGAAAAACCAAGGCGCAAAATAACTGCCCATGAACTGAGAAAAGTCAAGCGTGCAGCTGCCAAGATGCCACTTGCCACCAGTTTGGCCATATTTCAGAGCTGCAACATCACTGGAGTGCCCAAAAGCACAAGGTGTGCAATACTCAGAGACATGGCCAAGGTAAGAAAGGCTGAAAGACGACCATCACTGAACAAGACACACAAGCTGAAACGTCAAGACTGGGCCAAGAAATATCTCAAGACTGATTTTTCTAAGGTTTTATGGACTGATGAAATGAGAGTGAGTCTTGATGGGCCAGATGGATGGGCCCGTGGCTGGATTGGTAAAGGGCAGAGAGCTCCAGTCTGACTCAGACGCCAGCAAGGTGGAGGTGGAGTACTGGTTTGGGCTGGTATCATCAAAGATGAGCTTGTGGGGCCTTTTCGGGTTGAGGATGGAGTCAAGCTCAACTCCCAGTCCTACTGCCAGTTTCTGGAAGACACCTTCTTCAAGCAGTGGTACAGGAAGAAGTCTGCATCCTTCAAGAAAAACATGATTTTCATGCAGGACAATGCTCCATCACACGCGTCCAAGTACTCCACAGCGTGGCTGGCAAGAAAGGGTATAAAAGAAGAAAATCTAATGACATGGCCTCCTTGTTCACCTGATCTGAACCCCATTGAGAACCTGTGGTCCATCATCAAATGTGAGATTTACAAGGAGGGAAAACAGTACACCTCTCTGAACAGTGTCTGGGAGGCTGTGGTTGCTGCTGCACGCAATGTTGATGGTGAACAGATCAAAACACTGACAGAATCCATGGATGGCAGGCTTTTGAGTGTCCTTGCAAAGAAAGGTGGATTTGTTTTTGTTTTGTTTTTGAATGTCAGAAATGTATATTTGTGAATGTTGAGATGTTATATTGGTTTCACTGGTAAAAAATAAATAATTGAAATGGGTATATATTTGTTTTTTGTTAAGTTGCCTAATAATTATGCACAGTAATAGTCACCTGCACACACAGATATCCCCCTAAAATAGCTAAAACTAAAAACAAACTAAAAACTACTTCCAAAAATATTCAGCTTTGATATTAATGAGTTTTTTGGGTTCATTGAGAACATGGTTGTTGTTCAATAATAAAATTAAAAATACAACTTGCCTAATAATTTTGCACTCCCTGTATTCTCAATCTTTATTATATTCTATCAATATAACCATTACTAACCCAGCTCTAAGTTGTAATCGCAATGCGCTTAATATAACCTGTATTAATCGCATTGCGATTACAACTTTGTGACACTGCAGCTTCAGAATTAATCTAAGATGGATGCTGTCCTTGCTTTTTGATAGGCGGTGGGAGGGTCTGGGAGGGAGAATATGCTGATTGGCTGGAATGTGTCTGCTGACTGTGAGGTACAGGGTCAAAGTTTGCTCAATGAAGACGTATAGGAGGCAGACCGAACATCGCATATGTTCGCCCGCCGCAGCGAACGCGAACATGCGATATTCGCCGGGAACTGTTCGCATGTCTAGTTAGCAGTGACTATTTGCAGATTGGTTGAGTATGATCTGGTATGGTTGTATGCAATTTGGATTGCAATATGGAATCTGAATGCTTGCAATTGTATGCTTGCAATTTTTAGCTTGCAATTTGTATTTGCAATTGGTGGAACTGTAAGTAAACACATATATATATCTAGTTCAGTATACAGTTCTAAACACAATACTAACAATATGAACATTATATAACTGTTTTAACTACCTATTTTGGCCTTTTGTTCCCATACAACTCAGCTCTCAGTGGAGTAAATGTCTCTTCAGCTCCTGTCTCTGGCAAATAATGATTCTAGCAGCAGGAGCTGGGGGAATTCCCAGACAGGCTATGTGTGAGGCTGGCTGTGATTGGTGAAAACTCTTGCTGTGTGAGAAGCTGGCTATTATTGGTCTAGACTCCTGCCTAGCAACAACAGATTAACACTATGCTTTCTGTTGTTTCTGCTATGTCACTGAGCTTACCTTACATTACAAAATGAATCTATTTTTAAATTTTTTTTCTTTATTCATCTCAAAAACACTTACAAAAATAATAAGAGTAAAATGCATACATATCCAACCCACCAAACCACCTCCCTCCCACACGATGCCGACACCCCCGGCGGGGGGGGGGGGGAGGGGGAATAAAAATAATAATACATTTTATTTTATTTAAAACAACAGAAGAGGTCACCTTAAGATCTTTTCCAATCATTCCTTCACCCGTTCCATGCTGCCCAAACCCTAAGCCATTTATCGTATGAGCCTCTCTGCCTATACAAGATGGCCTCATAATCTTTGATTTTGTTGACTAGGTTCAACCACTGGTTGAAATGCGGAGGGGTGGCTGCAAACCAAGACCTAGAGATCAGGAGACGGGCCAAAAACACCACCCTGGTCAAAAGACCAGTTTGGCTTCTGGCAATTTAAAGCAGTCAGATCCCCAAGGATCCACAGCCCAGACTGGCGAGGAAACTCCATCTGTAGTCGTTGAGCAAGAAAGTCTTGAATTGCTCCCCAATATCTATCTAAAAAGGTCGCAATCCCAAAACAGATGGAGATAGTCTGCATTTGGGCTCCCACAACGTATGCAATTGGAATTGTTTCGGAATTCTTGCTTCTGAAGCCACACCGGCGTTACATATATCTTGTGTATAATATTGAACTAAATGACTATGTGATTAAAACTAAAATAAACTAAACCCATATTCTTCAATACACTTTCCCAAGCCTCAGAAGATAAATTAGGGTAAGTGAGTCTCCAGGACTTTTGTCCAGGAGAGTGACAATCCAAAAAGCGTGCCTTAATTGTTTATAACAATAAGCTAAACTGTGCAAAAAACTAGACATGTCTATACTTAATAATATTTTATCCGCAATGCTGCAGAGTGCCAATCGTAGCTGAAAATATCTAAACCAAACTATTTCACCTGTGTTTTCCTTATGCGCGATCTCCTCAGAAGCGAGGATCCGACCATCACCGACTACTTGTGCTATATAATGGATGTTCTGACAAGATAGGAAAAGAAAGACTATCTAGATATGCGTCCACGAAACTGACCGGCACAGGAGGGGCCGCCCTATAGACCGCGGCAAAGTATTCCCAAAAGGCCTCAGCTATGCCCTCCAAATTTTGCACGATCCTACCATCGGGCCCACAAATACTAGTTATTTCCTTCCTCCTGTTCTCTTGTTGCTTAACTATCCTGGCTAAGAGCCTACCTGGTCCCCCTGACACTGAGAAGTGTTTCTGTCCCTTAAAGAATAAGCTATGATGGGCCTTATCAAGGAGAACATTTTTGAGGTCCTGACTGGCTTTCTGCATTTTTTCTCTGTTTTGTTCCGTCTTCTGGATGATAAACTGCTCCGTAGTACTAACTACTAAATTAGTTAATTTCTTCTCTCTTCTCTTAAATGATCCTCTCAATGCAGAAATATTGCTAATAAACAACCCCCTCATATAAGCCTTCAGAGTATCCCATACACAGCCAATACCGGCTGAAGGGTGGTTGATCTCCCAAAAGGAGGTTATCTGTTTTTTAATAAGCTGATGGTCATCCATTATAGCCAGCCAATATGGGTTCAATCTAAATAGCAAATATTATTTTGCCTGACCTGACCCTACCAGAATTTCTATGGAGATGGGAGAGTGGTCTGAGAGAGTTCTCAATCCATATTTAACGGATTTAATGTTTCTAATATTATCTCTGTTGGTCAGTGCCAGGTCAATCCTAGACATTGACCTTCCTCCGTTGCTAACACATGAGAAGACCCTCTTTCCCCTCCCTATATACTCCCACACATCCACAAAGCCTGTATCCTGACAGAATCGTGACAGCAGCGTCTCAGTCCCACTAATTGTGGTGCTGTCAGCCTATCCCTACTGGGATCCATCACATTGTTAAAGTCACCTATCAGAACAACCCAACAGTCTGGCCACCGTTCCACAAAGGACAACAGGCAATTGAGGGGGTGCATAGAGAATGGAGGAGGTATGTAAAAAAAAGCAAGGGTATATGGCTGACCCCAGAGTCTGCCATAGAGGAAAACAAATCTTCCCTGATCATCTATCCAGGAGTCAGTCAGGACAAAGTCCACTGCATGGTGTATCAAGACTGATACACTCCTGGAAAAGATATAAAATTTGGAATGGTAGATCTGTGCTGCCCAGCCCCCCCCCCTTCCAAATGGAGGGGGTCACCGTCTCTGAAAAGTGAGTTTCAACTAAGCAGACTATTGCAGGGAGGTGGCTCCGGATTGCGTCCATCACTGCCTGTCTCTTCGCTCTCTCTCCAAGGCCCCTGACGTTCCAAGATAGGATCTTAACCATTAATCAACGGCGAAAAAAAAAAAAAGAAAAAAGATTTTTATCAAAGAAGCCCCCCGAGTAGGCAGCATACCCCAATGTTCCTCCCCCCTCCCCCTTCCTCCAACAGTCCACCGATGTATCTCCAGCAGACCTCCTAACCTGAGGATTGTGTCTCTTTCTTTAGATAACAGTACTTTAATCAGTATGGACCGTGGCGGTCTCCCGGGAGCCTGTTTACCCCCTGTGACTCTATGAGCCCTCTCTAACATAAATAAAGAAGAAAAGTGCTCCCTGCCAAACTTATCAAAAATTAACAACTGAAGTTTGTCAATTAGGGATCCACCTTCAAGGCCCTCTGGGAACCCCACAATTCGTACATTATACCACCTGGACCTATCTTCAAGGTCCAGAACTTTCAATTGTAGCCCATCATTATTGGCCATAAGTGTCCGCATCTCGGTTTGTAGCTTAGTGGTCTCCCCCTCTAATGACTGAACCAGCCCCTCCATATTGGAAACCCGCTCCCGGATCTTCGCAAAGTCCTCCCGTATCAGGGAAACATCCGCCTGAACTGAGCCCAACTGTAGAGCCATGTTTTGTATAAGCTCGCCATTTTTTTTTACAACACACAATATCTCCTGAATTGGAGTTGAGTTACCGGTAGAGGAGGTAGCGGCCCCTTCCTCATTACTGTCTACCCCATCTCTGAATATCATATCCTCGGGGGGTCCCTCCTGGAATGAGTAAGTTTGTCAATTAGGGATCCACCTTTTAGGCCCTCTGGGAACTCCACAATTCGTACATTATACCACCTGGACCTATCTTCAAGGTCCAGAACTTTCAATTGTAGCCCATCATTATTGGCCATAAGTGTCCGCATCTCGGTTTGTAGCTTAGTGGTCTCCCCCTCTAATGACTGAACCAGCCCCTCCATATTGGAAACCCGCTCCCGGATCTTCGCAAAGTCCTCCCGTATCAGGGAAACATCCGCCTGAACTGAGCCCAACTGTAGAGCCATGTTTTGTATAAGCTCGCCTTTTTTTTTTACAACACACAATATCTCCTGAATTGGAGTTGAGTTACCGGTAGAGGAGGTAGCGGCCTCTTCCTTATTACTGTCTACCCCATCTTTGAATACCATATCCTCGGGGGGGTCCCTCCTGGAAGGAGTCAATGACATTTTTCTTCCCATTTTGGTTTGCTTTCCCTTTAATAGTTGTTTTTACTTGCGGAATGGGGGATTTTAGATACTGTTCCATTTTGTTAACCTCAGCACTTCTCGCCTCACTTTTCACAGATAAGTCTACGGAGCGGCGTTAGGGAGCCATGTTTTTTCCTTCTTTTTTTTTTTCCTTACTTAGTTCTCTTTCTCCTCAAAACGAATGTTGCAGTGAGGGCAGTGTGAGCCCCCAACTCACACAGGTGGGGGGGAGGAATGGACCCCCGAACCAGTAGCCTCACACAGGCCAGGGAACAAGCAAGTCCAGTTTATCCACCAAGTCCTGCTGGAGTGCCCAGATCAAGAGATGACAGAGAGAACAAAGGGGGGTATAACTTATCTGTGGCCCGTCACCGGGCAGGGGCACCGGTCCTCAGGAACGCAACAGGTGGCGCACAGTACTCGGCGACAGTCAGCAGACGGCGGACAATCCGAGAGGGGTGCAGGCAAGGAGTCCAGCCAAAGAGAGGCCGAAGAGAAGGGAGCCCACAGCGGCACAAGCAGGGAGGAGATCTTCATCCGGACATGTGGCGTGGAGACATGGGGCAACCCAAGGTAGCGTCAAGGATCTCCCGACCATCGAAGCAGGCAACATCAGGTATCAAGTGGGCGGCAGACTCCGGGCTGGAGGCGGGGGGGGGCGGACCGAGCGGAGGAGCGCGATGTGCGTCCTCACGTCATCACGCCCTTGAATGAATCTTAAAGGAATATTATCTTTTTCTGCTTTTGTGAACACAAAATATAACAGTTACATGACATCCAAAACATGATGTCACATTAAATAACTCTGCTTTTATCTTTAACACAAACATAGGAACTGTATTAAAGGGAGTCTGTCACCTCCATATGGCCATATACAGTGCTTACATTGCCCTATAGCACACCTATACATGAATATTATGGTACCTTTGTCTTTGTCTTTAGATTTGCAGAAGCTGGAAAAACGAACTTTCATTGATATGCAAATGAGCACTCGCAAGTGCCCAGGGGCGGCGTTCACTGTGTTGGTGCCCAGGCTGCCCTGCCTTTTTTCATTGTTTCCCCGCCCACCCTCCTATTCCCTTGCGTCATCCTAAGGTCCGGACGAGATTCCGTGACCGGGCCGGAGCATGCGCACTGCGATGCCCATTGTTTGCACGGCATCGCTTTAGCTACTGCGCATGCTCCGGCAAACAGGAGGCCCTCATTTTTGTATTTATGGAGGCCCCCACCGATCCGATCTAATAGTTATCCCCTCCCCTATCGATATGGAATAACTTCAAATTACTGGAATACCCCTTTAGAAAGAAAAGAGGCTGCAAAATCTGTCTTGGGTTAATTCTGGTTTTACTGCGATAACGTAAGTTTAACAATGCTAAAATTATGCCATTGAGCGGAGGTTAAGAGTGTGAAAGGTCCTTTTCATGAATGGTACACCTTATGGAGGCAGAGCTGCCCCTATGTAAAAAAAAAAAAGACATCCTCTTCTCCCATTCTGTACTATTATATATCTCATTCTGTGATATCTAAGGTTTCTACCTTATTGTTTCAAACCTTCCATCTATTTTTAAAGGTCACTGTGACCTTATAAAACTCACGGGGAGGTTATAACTAGAAGATTACACTGTTTTCATAAGCAAAGCACTGCACATGTTCCAAGTCCTAGAGCTCACGATCAAGTGCTTGCATCAAGGAAAAAATTATTTAGCATGTAATACTGAAAGATAATTTCATAACAAACTGATGAGAAGGGAGCATTACTACAAATCTTACCATTATTCTGGAATACACAGAAGACATCACAAATTCAAACCACTAATAATACAGCAAATATCCATTCAGTGAAATGGGACTGCACTGCAAATAGTCCATGTGACCGATACATGTGACATCACTAGCCTAGGAGGAGGCTGCAGCACTCATCAGAGCAGAACATCCTCTTTAACCCTTTTCCACCCTGCGAAGTACATGTACGGCGTAGGGCAGATCTTTAAAGATGGAGCCTGCTCGCAAGCGCAGCGGATGCCATAGCCTTGGGGTACCTGCTGTTTTAGACAGCAGACACCCAAGGTAATGTATGAGATCGACGTTAATCCCTCAGATGATGTGGCCATGGCACATTGGAGTCTCTGAGAGAAGCCATCTGATGATTGCTTGTTCAAGTTCCCTGGGGGAACTATAAAAAATTGCAAAAATAAAAAACTTAAAATATATATATATATATATATATATATATAAAAAATAATCTAACTAAAAATACATAAACAATAAAAAAAAAACATCATGGGCATCCTCGAGTGTGAAAATGCCCATACTAATAAAATATTAGATAAATATAATAACTATATAAAAACATTTATCCCATACGGCAAATTGTGAAATTTAACCTCTTAAGGACATAGGGCGTACAGGTACGCCCTTGTGCCCTGGTACTTAAGGACACAGGGCGTACATGTACGCCCTGTGTATTTTCGATCACTGCCGTGCGGCTGGCAGTGATCGGAACCCGGTGCCTGCTCAAATCATTGAGCAGGCACCTAGGCTAAATGCGCGGGGGGGTCCCGTGACCCCCCCATGTCGGCGATCGCGGCAAACCGCAGGTCAATTCAGACCTGAGGTTTGCTGCGATTTCTGAAGTTTCTGGTCCCCGCAGTCCCTGACCGCGGGGATCAGAAACTTTATATGCCTAAAAAAAAAGTTTTATTCACCCCCCCCCCTGCACCCCCGAATGATTTTTATGGTGGCGGGAGGTGCAGGGGGAGGGTTGCGGGCGGTGTGGGCGGCGGGCGGTGCGGCAGGCGGGATCGCGATCCCCCGCCCGCCTCCCCTTGAATAATCGTTGGTGTCTAGTGGGGATACCAGGGTGCCAGCACATTGCTGGCACCCTGGTATAAACGGCTGACATCTGCGATGCGATGTCAGCCGTTTAACCCTTTCCATACAGCGGTCCGTACGGACCGCTGTATGGAAAAGGTTAACAGCGCAGGGAGCTCCCTCCCTCTCCCATCGGGGGGCTGCTGTGCCTTTGCAGCCCCCCGATGCGGAGGGAGAGAGCCCCCAGAGAGCCCCCCGAGAGATCCCCTCCTTACCCTTCCCCGTCTGCGAAGTTCTGAGCAGTACTGAGCAGACGGGGAAGGTTTCCATGGCAACAGGACGCCTCTCAGGCGTCCTGCTGTCCATGGTGCTGAACAGATCTGTGCTGAAAGGCATAGATCTGTTCAGTGTAAGTAAAATACAGTACAGAACAATATATATTGTACTGTACTGTATTATTCAGACATCAGACCCACTGGATCTTCAAGAACCAAGTGGGTCTGGGTCAAAAAAAGGGAATAAAAGTGAAAAAAAAGTAAAAATCAAAAAACACATTTATCACTGATAAAAAATGAAAAAAATAAAATTCCCTACACATGTTTGGTATCGCCGCGTCCGTAACGACCTGATCTATAAAACGGTCATGTTACTTTACCCGAACGGTGAACACCATAAAAATAAAAAATAAAAAACTATGATGAAATTGAAATTTTGCCCACCTTACTTCCCAAAAAAGGTAATAAAAGTGATCAAAAAAGTCGCATGTACGCCAAAATTGTAACAATCAAACCGTCATCTCATCCCGCAAAAATCATACCCTACCCAAGATAATCGCCCAAAAACTGAAAAAACTATGGCTCTTAGACTATGGAAACACTAAAACATGATTTTTTTTGTTTCAAAAATGAAATCATTGTGTAAAACTTACATAAATAAAAAAAAAGTATACATATTAGGTATCGCCGCATCCGTATCGCCCGGCTCTATAAAAATATCACATGATCTAACCCCTCAGATGACCACCGTAAAAAAATAAAAATAAAAACGGTGTAAAAAAAGCCATTTTTTGTCATCTTACGTCACAAAAAGTGTAATAGCAAGCAATCAAAAAGTCATATGCACCCCAAAATAGATGCCAATCAAACCGTCATCTCATCCCGCAAAAAATGAGACCCTACTTAAGATAATCGCCCAAAAACTGAAAAAACTATGGCTCTTAGACTATGGAGACACTAAAACATTTTTTTGGTTTTAAAAATGAAATCATTGTGTAAAACTTACATAAATAAAAAAAATTGTATACATATTAGGTATCTCCGCGTCCGTGACAACCTGCTCTATAAAATTACCACATGATCTAACCTGTCAGATGAATGTTGTAAATAACAAAAAAAAAAACGGTGCCAAAAAAGCTATTTCTTGTTACCTTGCCGCACAAAAAGTGTAATATAGAGCAACCAAAAATCATATGTACCCTAAACTAGTACCAACAAAACTGCCACCCTATCCCGTAGTTTCTAAAATGGGGTCACTTTTTTGGAGTTTCTACTCTAGGGGTGCATCAGGGGGGCTTCAAATGGGACATGGTGTCAAAAAAACCAGTCCAGCAAAATATGCCTTCCAAAAACCGTATGGCATTCCTTTCCTTCTGCGCCCTGCCGTGTGCCCGTACAGCTGTTTACGACCACATATGGGGTGTTTCTGTAAACTACAGAATTAGGGCCATAAATAATGAGTTTTGTTTGGCTGTTAACCCTTGCTTTGTAACTGGAAAAAAAATATTAAAATGGAAAATCTGCCAAAAAAGTGAAATTTTGAAATTGTATCTCTATTTTCCATTAAATCTTGTGCAACACCTAAAGGGTTAACAAAGTTTGTAAAATCAGTTTTGAATACCTTGAGGGGTGTAGTTTCTTAGATGGGGTCACTTTTATGGAGTTTCTACTCTAGGGGTGCATCAGGGGGGCTTCAAATGGGACATGGTGCCAAAAAAACAGTCCAGCAAAATCAGCCCTCCAAAAACCAAACGGCGCACCTTTCACTCTGCGCCCCGCTGTGTGGCCGTACAGTAGTTTACGGCCACATATGGGGTGTTTCTGTAAACAGCAGAGTCAGGGCAATAAAGATACAGTCTTGTTTGGCTGTTAACCCTTGCTTTGTTAGTGGAAAAAATGGGTTAAAATGGAAAATTAGGCAAAAAAATGAAATTCTCAAATTTCATCGCCATTTGCCAATAACGTTTGTGCAACACCTAAAGGGTTAACGACGTATGTAAAATCAGTTTTGAATACCTTGAGGGGTGTAGTTTCTTAGATGGGGTCACTTTTAGGGAGTTTCTCCTCTAGGGGTGCATCAGGGGGCTTCAAATGGGACATGGTGTAAATAAACCAGTCCATAAAAATCAGCCTTCCAAAAACCAAACGGCGCACCTTTCACTCTACGCCCCGCTGTGTGGCCGTACAGTAGTTTACGGCCACATATTGGGTGTTTCTGTAAATGGCAGAGTCAGGGCAATAAAGATACAGTCTTGTTTGGCTGTTAACCCTTGGTTTGTTAGTGGAAAAAATGGGTTAAAATGAAAAATTAGACAAAAAAATGAAATTCTCAAATTTCCTCCCTATTTGCCAATAACTCTTGTGCAACACCTAAAGGGTTAACAACGTATGCAAAATCAGTTTTGAATACCTTGAGGGGTGTAGTTTCTTAGATGGGGTCATTTTTGGGTGGTTTCTATAATGTAAGCCTCGCAAAGTGACTTGAGACCTGAACTGGTCCCTAGAAATTGAGTTTTTGTAAATTTCGGAAAAATTTCAAGATTTGCTTCTAAACTTCTAAGCCTTATAACATCCCCAAAAAAAAAAATATCATTCCCAAAACAATTCAAACATGAAGTAGACATATGGGGAATGTAAAGTCATCACAATTTTTGGGGGTATTACTATGTATTACAGAAGTAGAGAAACTGAAACTTTGAAATTTGCAAATTTTTTTCAAATTTTTGTTAAATTAGGTATTTTTTGGTGCAAAAAAATTTTTTTTTTTTACTCCATTTTACCTGTGTCATGAAGTACAATATGTGACGAAAAAACAATCTCAGAACGGCCTGGATAAGTCAAACCGTTTTAAAGTTATCAGCACTTAATGGACTCTGGTCAGATTTTCAAAAAATGGCCTGGTCCTAAGGTGTAAAAAGGCTGTGTCCTTAAGGGGTTAAGAAAAAAACAATATGGCCAATTTGCAATTGTTTGGTCTCTTCACCTCCCACAAAAAAATTGAATAAAAAATGATCAAAAAGTCATACACACCCCAAAATGGTATCAATGAAAAGTACAAATCACCCTGCAAAAAATTAGCCCTCACACAGCTCCCTACACACAACTACATAAAGGTTATAGGGGTCAGAATATGGTGATGAAATAAAAGGCAATTTTTCTTTCAAGGTTTTTATTTTTATTTTTTTCAGTATTAAAACTATACAAATGTTAATATTGCCTTAATTGTACTGACCTGCAGAATGAAAGTACCAGGTCAGTTTTACTGCGTAGGGAGCGCAGTAAAAACAAAATTATTTTTTTTTCCATTTCCACCCTATATGGAATTTTTCTCCAGCTCCCCATTACATCGTATGCCATTAAAAAGTATAAATTGTCCTGCAAAAAAACAAGCCCTCATACGGTTATGTGAATGGAAAAATTAAACAGTTATGGCCCCGGGAAAGCAAAAATGAAAAACCCTCTGGGGGTAAAGGGGTTAAACAGCTGAACATCAGGGGTGCTGGGACCCAGAACCCACTGATCATGCGAATAGGCTATCAATATTAAAATGGTTTTTACCCTTATAATGGCGGCATACTAGAGTGTCATGTGTTTGCTGTACCTGCCTTCCCGATCACTCTATATGCAGCACTCATGAGTGTTGTGTAGGCAAGCCTCCATCGCACCTAGCAATTATGTGATTGTTGGGTGACAGGTCACATATCCTAAGTAGACCCAACACAGCCCTGACAATGGCAACTGTTACGTATCGGGCTTGTCAAGGTTTTCTCTTTTTAATTATGGGGAGGACAAAATAAAAGTATAGAGTATCCCTATCCAGACAGCGGGTCAAATCTGCATGCTAGTCAATGGGCCTCATTTATCAAAACTGCCTAACAATAAAACTGTCTTGGTTGCCCATAGCAACCAATCAGAGCTCAGCTTTTATTTTTTTTAGAGCCCTTTAGGAAATGAAAGCTGAGCTCTGATTGGCTGCTTTGGCAACTAATTTTTATTGTTATACGGTTTTGATAAATGAAGCCCAGTATTCTATTTTAGTTTCATGACATGTGTTGACATTGTGTTGGTTGTTATTCATATAGATTTATGCAGCTGCCTTGAATAAAATGTCAGACTGCCAGTGAGCTTGACCTTTGCTGAGTTACTTTGCTAGCTCAACAGAGTGCCAGTATTCATCAGTGATAATAGACAACAGGAGGAACTGATGCTGAAACCAGGGCACCGGTGATTGGCACATATATGCGGTGAAAGTAATTTATTAAAGCATCTGGTAATCCAGAAAATTCTCACAATCAGCCATGTGCCAATCTGAAACCTCACAAGTATTCATACGACCGTATGTTTTGAGGTTTGCAAAACGCGGATCTGCAAAAAATACAGATAACGTGCGTGTTGCCTTCGAGTTTATTTTTTTTGCGGACCCATTGTAGCAATGCCTATTCTTTTGCAAAAAATGTGGATCGGATGTGGACAAGAAATGGGGTCTGAACCCCACGCCAGAAAATGGTAAACATTTTTTGTTCCAACTTGTGCAGAGATTTTAGCATTACAATTCTACAGTCATTTTCTGTTTAACCTGTAGATATATGGCTACTTTCATATCTCGGGTTGGAGGCTCCATTCGAGGACTCCGTTCATCAAAAATAGAGGAAATAAAAGTCCTGCATGCAGGCTTTTTTTCTCTGCTAACTAAAACTTTCTCCCAAATAGAAACCTAACGGATCCCATTATAGTCAATGGGATCTGTTAGGCTACTTTCCTGTCAGTTCTGTGCCAAATCCACCACTTCTGTTATTTTCATTCTTCTACTCCTATAACGAAGCAGAAGAATGGAAATAGATAGCGCTGATGTGATGTGCCCCTTGTCTGTTGTCCTTGTCTATTTCCACCTCTCTGTTATATCACCATTGCAACACAACCAGAAGGTGGAGGAGGACAGAAGTGGGGAATAGGGTGGTAGTAGTAGTCCTTATGCTAGCTCACCATGGCTATGTCCCTCTTCCTCTCTCTCAGGGCAGTTACAGTAAAGAGGGGGCTGCAGAATGATAGGTGTAGTTCTCTCCAGGGCACATCCATCCCGGTGGAAGGTGGGGTGCCCATTGGTGTCAGAGTGCAATTAAAAGAACAGGAGACCAGATAAGAATTGAGGCTGTGCAGGTTAAAATTTACCAAAAGTCTTTACTGTAGAGCAAGTTCTAAACAATCATCCACAGAAAATGGAGGCACAGTTCTCAAACAGCTCCAACTGATTCTGTTCTGAATCAAGCAGGTTATCTCCAGGTCCCTTTTAAGCATTCAATTGCTGGTATAACACTTTTCTACATTCCTGTCCATCCTAGGGGTACAATTCCTTACAAACATATATGTATACAATTTCCACTGCGTGGTGTAGACCATAAGATAGAAACACAATCTGTTACCCAGTATGACTCGGAGCCAGAAGCCTTTTTCCCCAGCCAAGGTCTGTGAAGCCCAGAAGCCATAAATATGCGTTACCTTCACAGACTACTTCCATGCACCCTGCTTTTTGGCTACTGTACCTTCTCAACGGTTATTTTCTACTGTCAGCCTTATGGGTTCTCTACAGCTATCCCTGAGTCCCCAAATGGTGACTGTGTACTGTATGCCACAAGACTGTGGTTACTTTAAAGGAATTCTCCAGTAATTAAAAAAAATGAAAATATTTAAATATTATTTTATAATAAATATATTCACATATACCTTTCATTACTTAGAATGGATTGTTTTGTCTAGGGAGCAATCATTAGGAGAAAAAAATGGCCGCCATCCTATTAGTACAAACAAAACCTGTCCTAATCACACAGGAGGTCATGTTACTTCACCACAATGAGCCATAGTACTGCCTCGTCCTCCTCTCTGCTCTGCTTGTCAGGAATAGTGATGAGCGGCAGGAGCAATATTCAAATTCGTGATATTTCATGAATATTTTGTAGAATATTTGTCATATATTCGCAAATTCGAGAATTTGCTATTATTTTTTTGATTGCGAAAATCGGCAATGTAATATTCGCGTAAAGCGTGTGCAATACAGGCGTGGGTCACTTAAGTTAAATTTTTTAGGCTGCTAGAAGTTTCCTGAGACTGGAGAAAATGGTTGGCACGGCAGTATATTAAAAATGGCTTCAATATATTCGAGATTGCGCTAATTAATGATGCACATATTTTGGAGCAATACGTGAAATTTCACATTTTAGCAGGTCTGACTACATATCACTGATTTGTGCACTAAGGATTGTTATGTCTGTAGCATGTATGTATGGACAGCAGAGAAACAGTAATTCCTATCACACTACCTAACACCCTGCACTGGAACCTATCAGCTACACTATATCACTATCTAACCTACAATGACTATCTCCCACTAACTGTCTGTATTGTAAATATAAGCCATCTAACTATCTATCTAATGTAACGAGTGGAAAGCACAGAGCACAGCAATAACACTGCTGTCTCTCTCAGAACTTTAAAAAACTGTAGAAAATGGCTGCTGGGGAGGTTCTTATATAGTAAGAGGTAGGCAACTTTCCTATTGGTTGCTAGGGATGTTGCTAAGCTCAGACAAAGACATTGCAGCCTTCTCATTGGCCCACAAGCAAGAAGCAGGGAGGGATTATGGGTTCAGATGAAAAAAGTAGAATATTCGAAAATATATCACTATATTCTAAATATTCGCAAATTCTCAAAGTCCCGATATTCACAATTAATATTCGCTATTCGAATATTCACGCCCAACACTAGTCAGGAATCATGATCCTGAATACAGGTGAATCTCTGTGGGAATCAAGATGATGAGGAGACATGAGAGGAGGGTTAGGTGTGGCTAATGAGCAGCAGCACTTGTTTACAGTCTCCATTACCGCAGTCTGTCTTGTCCGTCCTCTCTGAATTTCATGATTAGATTATTGGTTAACTCCTCGGGTCCTCTAGACTAGTCCACACCCCCCCCCCCCCCCCTTTTACTCTCTCCATTCCCCCTTACCCAAATAAAGACATGAAACTAGAGTCGGATTAAATCGGTCACAGCAGCCGTTTTTATTAACAAATAAAATACATAACATAAATAATTTAATCCAGAAGAGGGAGGTCCTAGAATCCCCAAAGTTACTCAACCCACAAACAATATGGCAAATCCACCTTGCCTCCAGCCGTAGAACACTAGCTTGGAGCCACCAACTGATGGACGCCTCACCGAACCAACCAAGTGCCCAACCATGAGAGTCCAGCCCCACCATTCTCAATTACCAACCCATTCCACCAGCTTCGAGGACCTCCCACCGCCAATAACGCGCAACTTGATACCTCACTCCCTCAAGTTTGCGCATTCCTCCACACCCCTAAAGCTATCTCAATCCCTCCTTGCAGACCCAAAGACCACAAATCAATACCCACCACACTAAGGTGAACCCTGACTCCAACTCCAAATGCCTGACAGCCACTGATCCATGCCTAGCCACAAACTTGCCAAATGCCCTGTTCACTTGAATGCAGGCTTTATTAACGTACCTCCCGCCATTTCCGACGAGGTATAATGTCAGACCATACCGTAACCATATTGGGAAACAATGACCAGAGTCTCAAAAAAATAAAACTTTATGTTCCTAATCCCTAAATCATTTCTCCTGACATGTAACACTAGAATGTTGGGGGACCGATCTAAGCGTGCAAAACAGTGAACCTCTTTTAACACCTCCCCACAACATACCTCGCGAACCTAGCCACCGCACAACCGCGATATCTTTCTGTACACCCAGTTGACGCCCATTCGGCCGAACATCTACCTGAAGCGCCCCCCAAAAAATGAAAGATTGCCCAAGGATCCAAACTAATGCTGGGGTGCAACCTGAAACGACAACATAGAACACATTACCACTGAACCAATTCTTTTCTGAAGCACACTACCTAACCTCACATAAGACCGTAACCTAACCGATTCCCATCTACCTATTCTCTTAATAAAGTCATCACTTATACCTAACCTTGCATCCTCTGTTGCTGCCCCGATTCGGAATGAATGCCCTGTAAAATCCGTCGGATCCACCCCCAACCCTAATAGACACTTCCTAAAAACAGCCAAAAGCTGAAAACGCAAAAAAAAGGACCCATCGTCATGTCCAAGAAGAGGGCCGCCATTAAAATTCACTCCCGACCTGTAATCCTGCAAACACTTCACAGGACATAAAAAACAACCTGGAGCTGCAAACAGGCAAACTCTGCGCCCTCTACCCTCCATATCAGTCTTAGACACTGGGATCCTAACCACGACTGTATCATGATACAGAGCCACATCCTCCCCCAAAAGACCCCCTACACGCCTAACGCTCCTGCACACTAGCTCCCCCAAGGGAAACGCCCCAAAAAAGGCCAGTGAAAAAGCCAACTTGAACAAACGTACCTCCCCCAAAGAACTACACACTAATTCCGCCTGTCGACCAATTTTTTTAAAGCAGTGCGAACGACACAGGCCTCCTCCTGTCCTCTGCTGGCTTACCCCTCCTCTAAAACTTGTTTGACTAAAAAGGCTTTAGTAACATCCGGGAGACACCTTAACTTGAACTTAAAAGCCAAGCCCGCAATGCACCTTTTAAATTGTGCGACTGACCATCCCGCCTCTTTTACATAAACCAGGAATAACAACAACGGGACCTCCCTTTCATCCACCCGCACCACCATTACCTCACACCACTGTTCCCACCGACTCCAGACCTTACCATATGCCGACCATGTACCTGCGCTCATTGAAGCTTGCAAGAGACCCTCTACTGTACCTAAGGACCCCGGACACTCCAACCCTTCGAGATCCACTTCCGGGGCCAACTGACGAAAACGCTCCCACTGTGAACGAGAAAGGGCATCCTCAATACAATTAGCCACACCAGGTACATGAACCGCCACCACCCATGTGTTAAACAATAAACAGAGTAACACCAGATGCTGCAACAACTGAACCACCAGAGGAGACGATGCGGTCAAGCTATTAATTGCCTGCACGACCCCCAGATTATCGCAATGGAAACTAATTGTTATGCAAGCGGGTGTGGACCCACTGCGCCACTTACTGGGTATACTGCGGAGGGGGCGTAACTAAGCAGCTACCTGGTATTCACTAGAGCCCCTGATGGTGGGGATAGGCTTGGGCCGTAGGGTAGCTGCCAGGTGCCACTCCAGAGTAGTCCCCAAGTCAGTGGCAGCTGACCAGGGGGTCAGAGTGCTCGGTGCAAGCACAAAGGGGACGTAAGAGGCCTGGAGGTATGGGTCAGGACAGGTGGCAATCAAGCAAAGTCAGCAAACAAGATCCGAGGTCAGGGGCAGGCGGCAAACAGGCAAAGTCCATAAACGAAGTCTGAGGTCAGAGGCAGGTGGCAAAAAGCAAAGTCCAGGAGTACAAATAGCAGGATTCGGTACACAGGAAGGCAGACAAGATAAACACCTTTGCACAGGGACTAGACAGGCTAGACACTGAGGTTGCTCAGACAACTTCCTGTAGTAGGAAGTGCCTTTAAATACCTGCTGCAATCCAGGCATAGGCTGCTGAGACAGAGGGCGTGTGTTGGTTGGATATTAGTTGAAGAGAGACACACCCATGTGTAAGAGATGTCAAAAATAGGCACCCCATAAGAATAAACTAATATCTATATCATTTCTAGCTTCAACAATCCACAAGTATGTCTGTATTATATTAAATTCATGACATTGCTATTAACCACCAGTAGATGGCAGCAGATGGAAAGCTTGAAGAGCAGAGCTACAAACAGCAAAGGGGAACTGAATAACGCAGATCTTGGTTTATGGGAGGACAGGATTTACTGCTACATTTCCTGTATCCCCATATACTGAAGGTCATGTGTTTGTTCATTCCAGGTAAGGGAACACAAATTCAGAGCCATAAATAGGCTAAAATGATGTAAAACACATTCCTATAATCAGCTAAGGATGCTGGTGATGCAGTGTGAGTATATAAAATAGGCACAAGTGCTAGTGAAGTACAATGAGGTTTCACATGATACTAATATGTAGTGACTATGATTTCTATAGAAGCTGATGTCACTATGATATTATACTGCACTATTGGTTTACTGTGATGCAGATTAAATAATCCAAGAGCAACTCTCATGTTAAGGGTTTAATATCTCTTATAGGAAAGTTATACCTGTTATTCAGAATGTATTTTTAAATATAGAGATGTGTATTAATATAGGAGGACAGGATTTACTGCTACATTTCTTGTATCCCCATATACTGAAGGTCATGTGTTTGTTCATTCCAGAACATGTCTCTTCTGTCTTCACCCAGCCCGGTCCCTTCGCACATTGGAATTATTGACCATACTTTCAGCACCATACCGTACGGGGAGCGGGTGAAGAAGACGTGGTCCCGGAAGTGAAAAAAAAAACGGTTACACGAAGCATAGATGAGAAATTAACCCTTGCCGCATCGCCAGCGAACACAAATGGATCTAGAAAGCCTGTAGGATGAAATCAGTGGTCACCTAATCCACTTGCCAGTGGGTGATCTCATCGACATTTGCCAATTCATCAAAGCCCCTGAAGCCAGCATGGCGAAACGAAAAACCCGGCACCATTTTATGCGGATCATTAATGAGGTAATAGATGAACTGGTCGAAGCTGAAAGTGAGGAGGCGGTGACACAATTTCTGCAAGCCACAAAGGGATTCATTAGTGAACTAGAGAAGAAGAGTGACAATGCGGAAGTCCCAAGCTTCAGTGAGAAAGACCTTCAATCAGAACAACAAGTGGCCGACTTAAAGCGACAGTATCACACTATGCAGGAGAGGTTCCAGGAAACGTCCAGAATAATGGAGGAACAGATTAGAGAGCTGAGTACCAGAAGTAAAGACTCAAGTAACAGTCAGCCAAAACCAGTGCCAGTCCCGATTACTCAGAGACTACACCATGGTAGCTTGCCAGAGGTGACCATCAGAAAAGACTTCAAGATCACAGGCCAGATTGGAGAAAAAGAGCAGAAGAATAAGCTGTCCTATACCAACTTAATGCACCAAATCGACCTGGGACTACAGAAAGGATATCCTGAGACTGAGATTATTGAAGCAGTGGTCAAAGCTGTTAGCCCTGGCCTAAGCCTTAGAAGTATGCTGGAGATGAAAAATGGACTGACTCTAGTGCAACTTAGACGAATCTTGAAAAGTCACTACAAGGAGGAGAATGCCTCAGAACTGTACCAGCAACTCCTTAATATTTCCCAGAAAAGTGACGAGACTCCATAGAATTTCCTGTTCAGAGCTATTGAATTGAAAGATCGGCTGCTATTCATCTCCCAAGGTGAAGGCTCGGAAGAACATTTTGGGACTGAGCTGATCCAGAATAAATTTCTAAGATCAGTAGGTACTGGACTAAGAAATGACCACATCAAATTCCAATTAAAGCAGTATTTAGATGACCCTTCCATTCCAGATGAGGTGCTCATAGAGAAAACAAATGAAGCCCCTAATATGGAGATTGAAAGGGAACAGAAGCAGAAGAAAGCTCAACATAGCAGTTCAACCAAAGGCAAAGAATGTCAGTCTAACACCTTACAGTGTCCTCAGGAACAAAGGGTCCTGACAACAACTGCCAACACCTAACCTTGGTCTCCACCACAGGCAATTAGCCCAATGATTCAACAGCTCTCAAAGAGCAACTCTGACCTGGAAAAACTGATTCTGCAGATGCAAAAAGAGATGACAGAGATGAAGACACTCCTCCAAGATTCAAGGACCCAACGAGACCGTGAATTATGAGGGCCTCAGGCAACAGTGGGTACAAGTAATGGATGTTGTCAATCCTGTAAAACGACTGGTCGGACAAGTACCTGTGATCATTGCTTCAACTGTGGACGATCTGGACATAGAGCAAGATATTGCCAAACACCCAGACTAAACCATTTAAATGGGAGAGGGTTGCTGTCAAGGGACCGACAGTAACCTGCACTAGAACCAACCCTGTGTCCCAAAGTGCAGCCCCTGTAGGTAGCAAGCCAGCAAGCTTCAAAACAACGGCTGGTAGGGGAAATCCAGACTCCATTCAAAGAGTGCCCAACTGCTATAACCAAAGATGCCTTCAGATGGCTGAGCAAGTACCAACTCACGTGGCTGGCGTGACCATGAGACAGAACCACAAGCTACTGAGTTTCGTTGGGAAAAGGTGCCTTGTGAACTGTGAAATAGACAATACTCCTGTCCAAGCCCTATGGGACACTGGCTCTCAGGTGAGCATCATCAATGAAAACTGGAGATAGCGGGTTCTGCCACATACAGTGCTACGATCTTTGGAAGAATTGCTGGGGCCAGAAGTCCTCTGTGGGAAGGCTGCCAATGAGACTAAAATTCCTTTCTGCGGCTGGATTGAGGTAGTTTTTCAACTAACAGCGTGATGCAATAACACCAAGCAGCTAGTAGTGCCACTTGTGGTATCATCAGATGAGAAAGTCGCAGAGATGCCAATCATTGGATATAATGTCATAGAAGAACTCTACAAGGAGACAGCTGCCAAAGGAAGGAGAACCATTACAGGGGTTGTGGACCTACTAGGAGCCGCCTTGGAGTTGCCGACCCCCAAAGCAGAAGTCCTGGTGAGTCAACTACAAGCCAGCCTGAGAGAAACTGGTGGTACTGTACTAAAGACTGGTACAAAGAACCAAAGGATTCCGGAAAACACTGTGACGTGTGTCAGCTGTAGAGCTCACTCCAAACCAGCCTTGCAAGAGAAGACGTCTTGTTTATACCTGATGAGATTCAGGATGTGCCAGAAGGAATGTATATCGGGGAAACATTAGTGTCACTTAATAAGGGACAGTTTTCCAAACTATCCATCCCGGTTTGGAACACCACCCAGCGAGACATTATCCTGCCAAGTCAGACCAGGATTGGGTGCCTCGAACCCATCAAGACAACATACCCAGCTCAGGTGAAACCAAAAGAATCAGTGCGTGTTGCCACTCTCCCGGTGACTCATAGTCTACAGTCATCCAGATCAGGGCCAGAAGGTCGAATTGACAATTTAAACACAAGTCAGTTACTGGTAAGTTATGCTCATCAAGAACACTGGGATCCACCAGTACCTATAGGACACCTTTCCGAGGAAGATCTACAGATAGTCAAGGCAATGCTAAGGGAAGAATGCCACGCCTTTGCTAAAGATGATTCTGACATTGGATGCATCCCTTCCCTACAATTACAACTGCGCCTTAAAGACAATACACCAGTTAGAAGAACTTACATGTCAGTGCCAAGGCCACTACACCAGGAGGTGAAAGAATATCTGCAGGATCTTCTGAACCGTGGATGGATCGCAGAGTCAAAATCATAATACTCTTCACCCATTGTGTGCGTGAGAAAGAAGGATGGTAGTTTAAGACTGTGTTGCGATTACAGGGAATTGAACCAAAAGTCCATCCCTGACCGCAATCCAATCCCTAGGATCCAAGACATGCTGGACAGACTAGGAGGAAGTTCATGGTTTTCTGTGCTAGATCAAGGAAAAGCCTACCATCAAGGATTTGTGGAAGAATCGACCACTGACTGCCTTCATCACACCTTGGGGTCTGTATGAGTGGATCAGAATACCCTTTGGCCTTAGTTCTGCACCAGCTGAATTCCAACTCAGCATGGAAACTTGTCTAATGGGACTGAGAGATGAGGTCTGTCTGCCGTACCTAGATGACAACCTGGTTCACAGCAGATCATTCAACAAACATGTGGAACATGTCCGGTTGGTACTGCAACGGTATCAGAAACATGGAGTAAAGTTAACAGCGAGGAAATGTGAACTTTTTAGAAACAAAGTCAGATTCTTAGGTAAAATCCTGTCCAAAGATGGCCATTCCATGGATCCAGCAGACATTGCACCTGTGCTGGCCTTGAGGAACAACCAGCCTAAGACTGTTGGAGAACTCAGGAAGTTATTAGGATAAATTTCCTACTATCGTCCTTACATCCAAAACTTTTCCAGGATTGCAAAGCCCCTGTATGACTTACTATTAGCGGATAAAACACCCACCATAACGTCAGTGCCAGCTCAACAATCTAAGAAGAGGAAGAAGCCATCACCAAAACTAAAAGGTCAACTACCTTCTCATCAGTCTATAGTCTGGACTGACCACCACCAGGCAGTGCTGAACCAGCTCATTGACGTCTTAACTCATCCTCCAGTTCTGGGTTACCCTGACTACAGCAAACCCTTTGTTCTGCACTGTGATGCCTCTCAAGAAGGACTAGGAGCTGTGTTGTACCAAGAGCAGGAGGAAAAATTGAAAGTAATTGCTTATGGGTCTAGGACTCTAACACCTGCTGAGAAAAACTATCACATGCATTCAGGAAAGCTAGAATTCCTTGCGATGAAATGGGCCATATGTGAAAGGTTCCGAGGATACCTATACTACTGTCCATCCTATGTAGTGTATACTGACAACAATCCACTAACCTATGTCCTAACTACTGCCAAACTTAATGCAACAGGCCTTTGATGGGTTGCAGAACTCGCTGACTTCAATTTCATTATCAAGTATCGTCCAGGTAAGAGAAATGCAGATGCAGATGTACTCTCTCGTATGCCACTAAGTCCTGAACAATACATGCAGCAGTGTTCACAAGAAGTCGACCCCAAAGTCATCAATTGCATAATCCAAGCACTTCAAGTGCAACAGAAAGAAGAAACGCCTTGGCTGTGTCCAATAACCATCGCGGGTACAACGTCAACAATAGATGGTACCCAGAAGAAGGTAGCTCAAATACCTAAAGAGACCATAAGGACAGCTCAAAAGGAAGACCCAGTGTTCGGTCCAGTGTGGAAGTACAAAAACCAAAACAGGTTCCCATCAAAACAAGAACGACAAGGTGAGCAGCTTGATCTCTTTATACTAATGAAACAGTGGACCAAATTGTATTTCAATGAGGATGGAATCTTGAGACGGAAAACACCCTCAGGTTCTCAACTAGTGTTACCCAAGCTGTATCATTCACTGGTGTTGAGAGAATTGCATGAAGAAATGGGTCACTTAGGAGTGGAAAGAACTGTAAACTTGATCAGAGAAAGGTTCTTTTGGCCGCATATGCAGAGAGACGCTGAGCAATACATTAACCATCAGTGCACCTGCTTGAAAGATAGACGCCCTAAGAAGCCTACCAGAGCCCCATTGAACAATATTGTCACCACTTATCCCTTTGAGATGGTCTCCATCGATTTCCTCCATCTGGAAACATGCAAAGGAGGTTATGAGTACATACTAGTAGTAATAGACCACTTCACCAGGTTTGCTCAGGCCTATGCAACCAAAAACAAGTCAGCAAAGACTGTTGCCGATAAGATATTTAATGATTTTGTCTTGAAATTCGGATTTCATCCCAGAATTCACCATGACATGGGAAAAGAATTAGAAAATCTGTTATTCTTGGCATTAGGGAAACATTGCCACATTCAGAATTCTCATACAACTCCGTATCATCCGGAAGGAAACGGCCAATGCGAAAGATTCAACCGAACTCTGTTGTCTATGCTTTGGACCCTGTCACCAGATTCCAAGAAAGACTGGAAGAACTCACTTGCCCAGGTAATACATGCATACAACTGCACCAAAAGTGAAGCGACGGGGTACTCTCCATTTTTCCTACTGTTCGGGAGATCTCCAAGACTACCAATAGACAGTATGTTTGACAGCCCAGTAACAGAAAAATATAAGAATCACTCTGAGTATGTAAAAACATGGACAGAGAGCAGGGGTCAAGTCCTGGGAAAAAAGTGTGGGAACTCACCCAAGATCCACTGCAAATGCCCCCCCCCCCCCCCCCCCCCGAAAAAAATATATATATTTCGCTGAAAATTCAGTGCAACATTTATTGTAAAGTGCCAGTTTACACAAACAACTGCAAAATTAACATGAAATAAACAAATATATATAGGGACTCTCACCTATCAGACAATGGGGGCATATCCTAGCGATATGCCCCCATTGTCTGAGATGGAAAACCCCTTTAAAATAGAATACATGTGAATAGGCTTTTGAAAGCTACGTGTAGCGGGGGGAAAAAAAGCACAGAAAATCTAGCATGCTGTAATTTGTGTCCCTGCGGTCTGAGCCAAATGTACACATTGTGATCAAAACAAAACAAAAACTCCCCTTATATATAATTTACTTACAGTTCTGAAGACTCAGGGGTGCTGGCTGGTTTTGCCTCAGGGGTGCTGGCTGGCTTGGCCTCAGGGGTGCTGACAGGCTTGGCCGAGCAGAAGGAGTGTGGGACTGTGAGGCCTTTTTTCTCCAAGCTGCTCCGGATCAGTGCTCTAGGCAGCTGGGCTCAGGGCTGGAAGTGGGCGCAATAAGAAAAATTTTTTTTTCATTACACCTCAGGTCAGACCACCAATCAGACCCCCAATGTTAATAAGACCCCAATAATACCCCAATAAGACCTCAGATCAGAACCCAATATGAATGACCCCCAATCAGACCTCAGATAAGACCCCCATGCCTCTCCATCAGCCCCCCGTCAGTGCCTCTGTAGTGGCCCCACTGACTAAGCGTGGGCACTACACGAGGGTCAATTGGGGTGTGCGTTACTTCTCCTCACTTGGGACAGGAGTGACATTTCTAATTGTGCATATTTTATGTAATGTATAAAGTGTTGTTTGTATGCAATGTGTCATTATCAGGCCTAGTCGCTGCAGTTAGACATCCCATACACTAGAGGGAGATAGGGAGCCCCTAGTATAAATATTCAGGCCCAGACCGGGGAAGGAGGTCAAGGTCAGGAGTCTGCAGAGACAAGTTAGAAGGCTCAAGCCAGAGCCTTCTCCTGACATGCAGCTGGACAGCCCAGGCTGTTAGTTGTAACCAGGGGGCTAGTAGAGGGATCCTAGCCTACCTGTGGATCAAGAGAGCCTTAGTTCGCTCTGAAGACGCCCCAGTGGCAGGATAGCACCGCCTGGGAGAAAGCCAGCAGTTACCCTCCAGGCAATTCAGGATAATACCAGGTCAGATAAGTACCATGATGGACAGAGGTTATATAGAATACAGCAAGTGCCGATCTTGGAGAAAGAACCGATATACCAAGGATATAAGCCAGCATTTAGGCATCCGGGCCTTGGCATCCAGCCAGCTAGAATAGCTGAAGGGGATAGAGTAGGGTTGCACTGTAAAGCAATCACCATTGGGTTCTTCCAAGTATCTTGCCTGTTTATTTCCTGCCGCCATCTGAAGTCTACCTGTTTGTGAAGTACTGTCTGAGGAACTGCGTTGCAATCATTTATCAACTGAACTGTATGTATAAAGTTTCCACCGTGCTCTTCAAGTAAAAAGACGTTGGGTTTACCTACTGAGTCCTCAATTATTCCACCTATCACTATACGGTGTGCCACCGTCCAATTGGCACTGGCGTCACGTACATCAATAGGACCTTGCCCCAGGCACATAAAACACCTGCAACACCCAGGGCACCTCAACCATCATCAGGCCTGGTCCCGAAATACAGAGTGTGCCCCAGAGGACTCTTGTGCCAACCTCTCATTCACTGCTGTATGCCTACCCAGGGTTTCCTTACAAAACTGTGAGTAACCCTCGCTTGCCATTAACCATGACCTCACAATTGCAATACCCTGCAGGTCTGGCGTACCGCACCTCTCCATCAGCCCCCCGTCAGTGCCTCTCCATCAGCCCCCCGTCAGTGCCTCTCCATCAGCCCCCCATCAGTGCCTCTCCATCAGCCCCCCCATCAGTGCCTCTTCAGCAGCCCCCCCGTCAGTGCCTCTTCATCAGCCCCCCGTCAGTGCCTCTCCATCAGCCCCCCCGTCAGTGCCTCTCCATCAGCCCCCCGTCAGTGCCTCTCATCAGCCCCCCGTCAGTGCCTCTCATCAGCCCCCCCGTCAGTGCCTCTTCATCAGCCCCCCCGTCAGTGCCTCTCATCAGCCCCCCCCCGTCAGTGCCTCTCATCAGCCCCCCCCCCGTCAGTGCCTCTCATCAGCGCCTATAGTATAAATAAAATATGGAAAAAAAAAAACACTTACACTTACCTCTCCTGCTCCTGGAAGCAGTCGCTCCTCTTCTACTGCTGTAGGCAGCGACTCACTCGGCTCCTGTGCTCAGCCCTCACAGCCGACAGCCGAGGACCAGGAAGGCGGCGGTGAGTACAAAGCCTTCACCGCTTCCTCCTGGTCCTTTTGCCCTGAAAGGGAACGGCGTTCCTGCCATGAAAAAAGTGCAGGAACGCCGTTCCCACGCGTTCCCCCTCGACTCGACCCCTGACAGAGAGGATGACTGAAGCCTATCAGGTTGCTTCAAAGGTAGCTACCCAAGCTGCACAAAGAGGGAAAGAGCACTATGACAGAAAAATTCATGGAGTAGAACTTTCACCTGGCAGTAGAGTCCTTGTAAGAAACCTTTCTGAAAGAGAAGGACCAGGAAAACTGAGATCGTTCTGGGAAGACACTGTACATGTTGTCCTGAGGAAAAAGTCTGAAGATAGCCCAGTGTATGAAGTCAAGTCAGAAACTGGTAAGGGCCGAAAAAGAATCCTGCACCGTAATTTGTTATTGCCTTGTGATTACTTACCTGTTGACCAAGGTCAGCAGATACCTAACAGACCAAGTTTCAAAGACTTATCAACCAGCGACACAGATATCTGAAGAAATATCAGAAGAGGAATCAGATCTTGAACAAGAGCAATGGAGATCATTCATCCATGTAACTAGGATAAATCACACAAGGGAAGATATAGAACTGAATCCTAAAGCAGCAGAGTTCCATCCTTGCCAGTTGGAAACAAATGAGGGAAGTACAGAGGAAGCTACAATGGAAACTGCAGAGAATGAGCCGGTGATTCCGCCTGAACACATTACATGTCCAGTAGGAGACACAGAAGAAGAAAACGCTTCACCAGAAAACCCAACAGAGACAGTTGACAGCGATGAAGGCGAGTTCGAGGATGCTTCAGATGCCTTACCGCTATGCCGGATACAACCCAGCAGAACCAGGAGACAGCCAAAAGTCCTGACTTATGACACTTTGGGTCAACCCAGTAGTGTTGCCAGGAATGCAGCAGTAAAGGTTATAGACTGTGTTTATACCCCACAAGTTTACCCTAACTGGTATCTAAGCCCAGACCTTTTTGCTGAGGACTCTAAAAATTGGTAACCGTATCCATGTCTTCAATGCTATGGTTTATTATTATCTTCTTATGTTGAAAATGTTAAATGTTATGTTTTGTGGTTAACAAAAGGAACTTTCTTGCACTCTTACTGCAGACACTCCAAGTAGAATAACCTTCAAACAATGAAAACTAGGTAAAGAGGGAAAAAAAAGGGACAAAAGTAATAAGGTGTCCCCTAGTTTTATATAAATTCTTATCTTCACAATAACATGCACAAATCTGTGTTAAAGGGGTTTGTACTAGTTAGCTAAAGGCAACAATATTCCCCCAGGCTTCATAGCGCTGTGGGCCGGGTGGGAAACTGTGACATAACTGGGAGTAGATGTCGCAAGGAGGACAGTTCCTCAAGTAAATCTGTTACTATTTAACCTTGGCTCCCCATGATTGTGGAAGATGAGCAAGAGAATTGTGATTCTCATACTAAAGTCTGCGTATGTCGAGGACGACATAAAATTTTGTGGGAGAGAGTGTAAGAGATGTCAAAAATAGGCACCCCATAAGAATAAACTAATATCTATATAATTTCTAGCTTCAACAATCCACAAGTATGTCTGTATTATATTAAATTCATGACATTGCTATTAACCACCAGTAGATGGCAGCAGATGGAAAGCTTGAAGAGCAGAGCTACAAACAGCAAAGGGGAACTGAATAACGCGGATCTTGGTTTATGGGAGGACAGGATTTACTGCTACATTTCCTGTATCCCTATATACTGAAGGTCATGTGTTTGTTCATTCCAGAATATGTTCAATAAAATCACTTCTGGTTTCACCCAGCCCGCTCCCTTCGCACATTGGAATTATTGACCATACTCTCAGCATATGTGCAACACATGCAAGCTTCAACACTAATGCAAGTCTCCAGCAGGAAGGAAACTCTGGCATGGAACATATGTAGCAGAGTTAAGTTAGTTGCTGCCCGTGTTTGTCAGCTGGGCGGCAGGAGGGAAAAGAGGGAGCCTGGCGCCCGTGCCTGCTGATAGGGGCAGCAGCGCCGGCACAGGCCGCTGGGATAACACGAATCTTCCTATTCCTGAATTTATCGTCCCATAAGACCACTGCGAGAACTAAAGGATAAAGCTCCAGAAGAGCCAAATTCTTCACCCAACCCCACATAACCCATGATTCAGGCAAATGATCTGCACACCACTGCCTGTGACAATAAACCCCAAAACAAACACCCCCATCCCGCTGCATCGAAAAAGTCAAAACTATCCATTACCTTACCCATAACCAATGCTCTACCGTTAAAATTCTTCAAACAACTAACCCAAACTTCCAGATCCTTCTTTAACTCCCGCCCCAACCTGATAAAATGATGTGACGCCATCACACCTGCAGTAGCCGCTGCCAACCGCCTACAAAATATCCGACCCATTGGCATAATTCGGCATCCAAAATTCAACTTACCCAACAGAGACTGTAAATCATGCAAGCGGATTTTTAGTGTCCCCTTTGCCTTTTCCACTTCTGCCCATAAATCGTACACCTTCTCAACCGGAAGCCGACACTCCATTTTATCCGTATTTATAACTATACCCAAAAAACTCAACTCTGTTGAAGGACCTACCGTCTTGCCTTCTGCTAACAGCACCCTGAAAGACGCAAAAAACAGCCTCCTCCATGCTGGGTGCGCACTGCATCAATCCTGATTCTTCATCTTCATCCTGATGTCCCAGCACATTTTCTTCATATCTGTCAGCTCCCTGAGGCCTGTGCCCCCTGCTGGCCACCTCTAGCACAGCCTTGTTTAAAATGCAGCACCTATCTCTCCCTCGCCGAGCGGGCCTTCCAGTAGCCCTGAGGGGGGGAGAGCCCGCCGTTCCCGCTCCTGCTCCCTCAATGCCTGCTGGTGAAGACAGGGGGGATCCCCCTTTCTTCTTCTGGGTTCCGCTGCACATATGGATTCCTCCGACGCCGTGAGGATGCTGATACTAGCTGCCTGTCGTTCCCCCTTTGTTGAGGGTCCCTAGAGAGGCTCCTGCGTCGGCACCTAACCCTCGGGCCATGGCTGTCTCGCACATGGCAGCGGGCCTGCCGATCCCGCAGCCTTCCCCTGCAGTAGCCCTGCCATCTGTTCCCGGAGCCATTTTGATCCGAGTGCCTCCGCTGCCGCCCTCAACCGCCCAATCATCTCCTCCACCGAAGCCATCAGGTAATGCTACTGCCACTGGCTAGCTTGTTAAAGGTAATCAAAAATGGCACCGTCCCTCTCACTGGTCAGTGATTAGTGATTATTGAGCATGCTCGGCCGAACACCAGTTCGGTTCGAGCATCGCGATGCTCGGCATATTGTGGTGTTCGGCCGAATACCGCGTGTGCTTGAGCGCCATGCTCGAGTCTCCTCCCCACACGTTTGTTGGCTGCTACGCAGCCAATAAACGTGCAGGTATGTACTGCCACTCACTGTAATGCCGTAGCCATGTTGGTTGCTGGCATTACAGTGATAGGCTGGCCGAAACACATCATCGGGTGCTATAAAGCACCCGCTGACACGTGGTTCAGCCAGTCTTAGTCAGGGAGAGCTGTGCTGTAGAAGGGACAGATAGTGTAGGAAATTGAAGTTTATTTTTTGGTTAGGCAGGGTTAGTGTTATAGACCCAAAAGTCCTTTTAAGGACTATTGTGTCTGGCAGCAATATATATTTTTAGCGCAACCTGCTCTAAATTGCATGCAATTGTTAGAGACCCAAAAGTCTTTTTAAGGACTACTGTCGGCACAACCGATGCTGAATAGCTTGCAATTGTTTGGCCACTGCAGACAGCGACATTATATGCGCTACTTCTCCTGTGTAACGATTGCGCAGCCTAAAAATATCTGTGACATCCAGTGTACTTTTTCCGTAAAGGTGTCCGCTGCGGACAGTTACATTACCTGTGCTACATATCCTGTTTAACGTGTGCGCATACTAAAAATATCTGTGACATCCAGTGTACTTTTTATGTAGACAATGTCTGCTGCGGACAGTTACATTACCTGCGCTACATCTCCTGTATAACGTTTGCGCATCCTAAATATCAGTGACATTCAGTCAAATTTTTTCGCTGCTGGTAACAGCGACATTACCTGCGCTACATCTCCTGTATAACGTTTGAACATCCTAAATATCAGTGCCATTCAGTTTAATTTATTTGCGCATACACTTACAAAACCTGCGCTACTGTATGTGTGACTAGAGATGGCCTTGCGGTTCGCCTGGCGCTCGGTTCGCGGCGAACTTTACACATTCGCGATTCGCGGAACATGCAAACATATGGCGATATTCGCCGGTGCCATATTTCTTTACATTGTGAAGAACTTTGACCCATTACACATCCATCAGGTGGTACAGGACAGCCAATTGAGACATTTCAGCACATGGACATACCCCCTACCTTATAAATAGACCTGATCTGGCTGCCATTTTTCATTCTGTCTTTTGTCAGTGTGGAGCAGGGACAGACTGTTAGAGTGTTAATAGTGACACAAATTGCTAGCTAATAGGTCTACAAAAGTCCTTTTAAGGACTGGTATAGGTGTGCTATTGATTGGTGTGCAGTATATAGGGGTGTAATGCACTTATAATATACTTTCTAATGTAGAAAGCATATTATAGTGGATTTGTATTGTGCAGCATTGTGACTGGTGATCGGTTCTGCAGCGATACTACAACTACAAAGAGTGACAAACGCAATTAGAAAAAAGTATTATAACTGGCGTGATAGACCAGTGGCCCCCAAAACCAAGCGGGGTGTTATCTAAGAATATACTACTCAAATAGTGTATTTGGGTGCTGCAGAAATTTATCCGCGTTCACCGCGTTACCTCTGCTACACACAGTGATAAAATTTTAAGGAAATTTTTTTTAGACTGATGTGATTATAGAGACCAGTTGACCCCAAAACAACATATTGAAGCAGGGTGTTATCTAAGAATATACTACTCAAATAGTGTATTTTGGTACTGAATAAATTTATCCGCTTTCACTGCGTTACCTCTGCTACACACAGTGATAAAATCTTAAGGAATTTTTTTGTTTACTGGTGTGATTATAGACCAGTTTACCCCAAAACGATATATTGAAGCAGGGTGTTATCTAAGAATATACTTCTCAAATAGTGTATTGTGGTACTGAATAATTTTATCCGCTTTCACTGCGTTACCTCTGCTGCACGCAGTGAGAAAATTTAAAGGAAATTTTTTTTTTTACTGGTGTGATTATAGACCAGTTGACCCCAAAACGACATATTGAAGCAGGGTGTTATATACCTTCTTCCACATACACTGCGCTTCTCTAGAGACTTTTGTCACTGGGTTGTTTAAAAAATTACAGGCAGAGGAAGAGGCAGGCCCTTCCGCAGGGGTGGTAGGGGTAGGGCAGGAGCACCAGGCCAGAGCCTAAGTGGGGAGTTGCAGAAGGTGCTTTCAATTACATCAAAGGACGCACCAGACTTGGTTGAGTGGCTCACTCAGCCTTCCGCCTCTGTACCCTCCTCATCCTCTCTATCTGCACCCGCTTCACTCTCTGCTGTGTGCACCCCCAAAGACACCCCCACCAACACCACCACCACCATATACCCTCCACTTGAGTCACAGGAATTATTTTCCGATCCATCACAAGACATTTCCGATGCGCATCCATTCTTGGCATCGGATCAGGAAGAGGAGGTAGCAAAAGCCGCCACTCAGCAGTCTGACAACAGTACCCAGATCAGCCCAAGGAGGTTGGTCCCCGCTGTTGCTGCCTACTCCGAGATCTCTAACGTTAGTGGTGGGGAAGGTGACATCGATGATGACGTGTCTATGGAGGTAACGTGGGTGCCCACAAGAGAGGAAGAGGAGGGGAGTTCAGAGGGAGAGATGGACCAGCAGATAGGGAGGAGAAGCAGGCCGAACTTACATTGCACAGGAGGGACAAACCAGACTGCTAATGTATCAGGAGCGAGCCATCAACCATGTACGGTCACATCTTGCTCTCCCAGGACGCCGGCACATGGCTCCGCAGTGTGGGCTTTTTTTAATGTGTCAGCTGCTGACAATAGTGTTGCCATCTGCAGCCTTTGCAGTTAACGCATAAGTCACGGTAAGCCCAACATCCACCTAAGGACGACCGCCTTAAGAAAGGCACCTGGCCTCACATCACCGAGCCCAGTGGGAGCAACGCCGTCAGAACCCACAAAGCCACACTCCAGGCTCTCACCGTCCAGCGTCTTCTCCTCTCTCCTCACAATTGTCCTCCACTCCACCTTCCATCATGCCGTCTTCACATTTGTCAGGAAAAAAGGCAGGCTTCCGTGGCCCAAATGTTCGAGCGTAAAAAAATGATGACGCCGGATAACCCTCTTGCCCAACGGTTGACCGCTGGCTTGTTGGAACTGATAGCCCGCCAACTACTGCCATATAAAATTGTGGACTCGGAGGCCTTTAGAAAATTTGTGGCCATTGGAACACCACAATGGAAGGTCCCAGGAAGGAAATATTTCTTGCAGAAGGGCATCCCAGAGCTATATGGCCACGTTCAGCGGCAAGTGAATGTATCTCTGGCACACAATGTCGGTGCCAAGATACATCTGACCACAGACACGTGGTCTAGCAAACACGGGTAGGGAAGGTATATAACTTTCACTGCCCACTGACGGCCGTCAAGCATGTAACCCGTGGCACCCGTGTAGATTTGGTTTTACCGCCACGGATTGCATGCAGGCCTGCCTCTTCTTCTCCTCCTCCTACTCCATCCTCCCTCTCCTCCTCGGCTGACTCCTCCTTTTTCCGCTGCTACCGTTTCTTCCGCTGCGCCGGCCAAGATCCCCAGAACCTATTCGACATGCCAGGTGAGACATTGCCATGCTGTGCTGCATCTGTTGTGCCTGGAAGCCAAGAGCCACACTGGTCCTGTACTCCTTTCAGCTTTGCATTCATAGGCAGATGAGTGGCTAACACCGCTCAATGTGACAGTTGGTAAAGTGGTGTGCGACAACGGTGCCAATCTGCTGAGCGCGCTGAAACAGGGCAAAATGACACACGTGCCGTGCTTGGCACACGTCCTGAACTTGGTCTTGCAGCGATTCGTTGTCAAATACCCTGGGGTCCAGGACGTCTTGCGGCAGGCCAGGAAAATCTCGGGCCATTTCAGAAGATCTTACACAGCCATGGCTCGCCTTGCTGACATTCAGCGGCGACACAACCTGCCCGTCAGACGTCTTCTTTGTGACTGCCTGACGTGATGGAACTCAACCTCGTATATGCTCGATATGCTGCTCCAGCAGAAACGTGCAGTTAACGACTACCTGTACAAACTCTGCGGCAGGACAGGTTCTGGGAGCTTGGTTTTTTTTCACCGCGCCAGTGGCTGCTCATGCGCGACGCATGCAGACTTCTGCGGCTATTTGATAAGATCACCAAACTGGTCAGTCGCAGCCAGGGCGCCATCAGTGACATCGTACCTTTTGCCTTCTTTCTGGAGCGTGCATTGCGTCATATAAAGCCGTCGAGGAGCAGGAAGATGAGGAAGTCGCAATGCTGGATGAATTCCCAGGGGGGGGCTACTCCATCTGAGACAAGTCAACATCAGGAGTCTGAAGAGGAGTCAGAGGAGGATGGTGCCGGGGAGGAGGAGGAGCAAGAAGAGCATGCTTTAAACCTTTCTGGGATCCCGGGTGTTGTCCGTGGATGGGGGGAGGAGAACGAGGACGACATTATCCTGGATAATGAGCAGGAGCCAGGCCACTACACCGCTTCCAGTTTAGTGCAAATGGGGGCCTTCATGCTCCAGTGTTTATAAGAGGGACCCCCGTATAAAAAGCATCAAGGGCAAGGAGCAGTACTGGGTGGCAACGTACTTAGACCCCCGGTACAAACAAAAAATGGCTGTCAGAGGGCTGTCACAGAGGGCTGTCAGAATGCAGCACTTCCAGGCCTTGCTTAGAGAAATGCTGGATTCTGCTTTTTTGGGCGCTAGCAGAGGAATTTCCACTCACAGAGAAACAGTTGAGGCTACCAATCCAACTGCGCCTGCAAGAAGAGGGCAGTTTGAAGATGTGTTGGTCACTTCTGTTATGAGAACATTCTTTCAGCCGACCCATCGACAGCTGTCCTCTGGATCCAGCCTCAGGGAAAGTCTAGACCGGCAGGTGTCCAACTACATCGGGTTAACGGCCGATTTGGACGCTCTGAGAAGTGATGAACTCCTGGACTACTGGGTGGGCAGGCTTGACCTCTGGCCAGAATTTGCACAATTTGCAATGGAACTGTTGGCTTGCCCCTCGTTAAGTGTCCTGTCCGAAAGGACGTTCAGCGCAGCAGGGGGGATCGTGACTGATAAGCGCACCCGCCTAGCTCACGACAGTGTTGACTACCTCACATTTCTAAAAATGAATGAGGCATGGATCTCGGAGGAATTTAACACATGTGACCAGTAGACCATGTTTGATTCTTTTTTTTCTTACATTAAAGTGCAAGAAAAACTATATAAATGTGGTATCATTGTAATCGTACTGACCCAGAGATTGAACATAACAGGTCAGTTTTACCGCATAAGAAACACTCTAAAAATAAAAAAATATAATACTGTGGCAATAGAAAGTATAATTTGTCCCGAAAAAAAACAAGCCCTCCTATGGCTATGTGAATAGAAAAAAAGTTATAGCTCTAAGAAGGCTGGGTGTAAAAACGAAAATCAAAAAATGGAAAATGGCCTAGTCCTGAAAGGGTAAACTATGTGTAAGGAGGACATGTCACCACAAAATGCAGTGAATTTTGCAGGCAACATGTTGTAGAGCAGGAAGAGCTGAGCAGATTGTTCTAGAGTTTTGTGGTACAAGATTTAGTAAAATAATATTTTTTCACCTGACACTTTCCTTTTAAGGTGTATAGATATCATCATGCAGTTTTATACCTAACTCTTGCTTCTAATCTACATAAATAGCAGCTTATATATAACCAGGAGTCTGTAAAAATGTCTCTTATCTGATTTCGATAGCCCACGAAGAGAACGCTCACCTTTCCTCTAATTCCTGAGGGAGAAAAATCAACGTGACATGTCTACTTGCAGCATTGCTGCGCTTGTTTAAAGGACAAATGTAACCATTGTCATACTGCAAAAAATAAAATGATTCCTGCAGGTGTCAAGTGAACTTAATAGATGATCATTTCTATATTATCAGAGGAGAGGAAAGGTCAATACTAGATGTACAGTAAATAAAGGTCATAGGATCCCACAATAACTTTATCCGGGTCCAAGGTTCTTAACAGAAAATCACTTTTGGTTGGAGATTTCTAAATCCAGACATGAATGAGTAACAGAGGAATGTCTGCACTGATACATCTTATTCCTATATACTGTATACCACCAACCTATTGGACCTATATAGCTGGTCTGCTACACGTAGACCTACAAAAATGAGCAAAACCACCAGTTATGATTACAATTACAATAATTAATCTCTATTTAAACAATACTACAAATAAGACACACACACAACACAGAACTGGGTGGACATTGACAGGAATTGATAAGAAAGTAAATATTACACTAAATGTATTTACAATTCATCAAACATCATAAATAGGTTATTAGCATTATAAAATACTCAGTTTATAACAGAAAATTATCTAAATATGCATGAATTTTTAAGGACCACACTGAATTCAATAAATGTGAGTTAGAACTAGAGGCCAATATTGGTAGATATAAATCTATTCTGGTTGAAATAAAGATGAGCAAATTTCTTAAAAGTTCAATTCGGCTGACTCGCCGAATTTCACAAAAAATTTGCTTCTTGATGAATTACTTCGTCACGAAGCGCATTTTTTTGTAAGTAGCATACATGATCGTGGCATCTGAGTGTAAAATTAACAATAAAATTTTTTAAATCAAACTTACCGTCTCCATTTGCTTGCGACGGGCCGGCCGCCGCCATCTTGCTTGAAGGTCTCGGCCGAAATCCTGTGTGGTGCGAGATTATGTCATCATGTCGGCTGCTGTGGTGACGTATGACGTCATCATGCTGGCCGGCGTGTTGATGTAATCTCGCACCGCACGAGATTTCGACTAAGATCTTCAAGATGGATGCTGGCGGCCCGTCGCGAGCAAATGGAGGAGGTAAGTTCGAATTTTTTAGTTTTTTATACTATTTCGGGTTAAATCGACTCGCTGACACGAAGCATGAGGAAATTCGGCTTCTAGGCGAATCGAATTTATTCTGAAATTCTAATCGAATTCTACTCGATTCGCTAATCTCTAATTGGAAACAGACAATTTGTCAGAGATCTCACAGAATTTACAGACAAAACAGCCTACCTTAACCCCCAACAGACCAACACAGGGTCCAATATAGAAACCTCTATATCAGAAGCGGGCAGTTTAGATTGCGATACTCCTAAATCACAGTATATTAGGGGCGAAGATGTTCTTTTTAAAGGATGCAGTCGTGCTAGGTGGGGGGGGGGGGGGGCGAAGACATCAGAAGGGAGACAGGATAAGGAATAGTAACTTCTTTCCTGCGCAGAATTCTGGTAATCAAGAGACATAGAGAGACGCCAATACACCTCAGACCACCCGACCACCCTCTCTAGGGGAATCTACATTGGGAGGTTCCAATTTAAAGGGACTCTGTCACCACTTTCTAACCCCCCCTTTTAAAAGTATTGTTCTCTCCATGGCGCCCTTGTGATTACAAAGGTGTTGTTATAACATAAATTCGCCATCTCGTTTTGATAAAAATACCTTTTATCTAACCTGTCAATCTTGTGGATAAGGTGCCCAGGGCGTTTCTGAAGGTCTGAAGCTGCCGCCCGCCGCCGCCGCCTTTGGTGCCCAGCTCCTCCCCTGATCCTTTCAGCGCCGCCTGAATAAAGAAATCCGCCTCCGGCTCTCGCTCAGTGCCCCCTCCTCCTTTTCAAAGATCCCGCGCGTGCGCACAGGCCTGTGCCTGATGCACCCGTGCGGACATTTAGAATCAGACTCATTGAGCGAAGTGCGCATGCGCGCACTTCGCTCAACCTCCTCATCAGACGAGCACTGCAGCCAGGCACTCAGAGCCTGCGGCTCCATACAGCGCTTGGCAGGCTCTGAGTGGCTGGCTGCAGTGCTCGTCTTATGAGGAGGTTGAGCGAAGTGCGCGCATGCGCACTTCGCTCAATGAGGCTGATTCTAAATGTCCGCACGGGCGTATCAGGCACAGGCCTGTGCACACGCGCGGGATCTTTGAAAAGGAGGAGGGGGCACTGAGCGAGAGCCGGAGCCGGATTTCTTTATTCAGGCGGCGCTGAAAGGATCAGGGGAGGAGCTGGGCACCAACGGCGGCGGCGGGCGGCAGCTTCAGACCTTCAGAAACGCCCTGGGCACCTTATCCACAAGATTGACAGGTTAGATAAAAGGTATTTTTATCAAAACGAGACGGCGAATTTATGTTATAACAACACCTTTGTAATCACAAGGGCGCCATGGAGAGAACAATACTTTTAAAAGGGGGAGTTAGAAAGTGGTGACAGAGTCCCTTTATGTTTCTCTACCACTTCTTCTTCTCACAATGCCTCAAATCTGTTGTCACCCTCTACTTTTTTAGGGCAGAACATACAAACCAGCTCCTACACCCTACGAGAACGGACACAAATCCAGCGAAAGTAGATATTAATCTGGGTTATGATCCTTCATTGATTCTGAATTTGTCAGGAACTGCACTGACGGATTCAGAACTAAGAATGATATCATTTGTGCCTACAATTAGATTTAATGTCTTTGACTGGATTAAGGATTTACATCTATTTGTTAGAAAAATTTGTTGGCATAAAATGTTTACACAGACAAATCGTAAAAAATGCCTTGAATTGGGGATAGAACTAAAGGATCTTCAGGGTGTAGAGGATCTTGCCCAGTTGATGGAAAATAATGACAGAGAGAGGGGCAAGGAGCCATTCACTACTTTAAGGAACAAAAGTAGAAAGATGCCACCTAAAGGGTCGGATTCTCACAATGATTAATTTTTTTAACTTAGTTATTAGAGATTTGGAACATTTGGACCAATGTGTAGAAAATTCTCATAAAAATTATTCCTGTGATGAGATAGCAGGCCTCAAAAATCTTAGTGAGAAAAAAGATCTAGTTATTAAATCATCCGACAAAGGGGGGAACATTGTGATATTAAACTGCAAACAATATAAACAGATGTGTCTCTTTCTCCTCTCTGATACCAAAAGCTATGAGGCATTGATGCGAGACCCAACAAAACAATATCAATTGCAACTGTCTACTCTATTAAAAGAGGCTGTAGATAATCAGTGAATTGACCGGAACGAATATGAATTCTTATTTCCCCAACATCCTAAAATTGCCACCTTTTATGGACTTCCTAAAGTCCACAAGTGGTTAAACCCCTTAAAAGGGAGACCAATAGTCTCGAGGGTGGGTAATAGAATTTTGCGTCCCTTCGTTCTATCTCTCACTTCGTATATACAGTACAAGATACTACAGATCTACTTAAAAAACTTGAAGGCATAACATTTGAGACGGATGTGTGGTTGGCCTCGATAGATGTGGAGGCCCTCTACACATCTATCCCACATTCAATGGGACTGAAGGCTACTAAGTACTGTCTACATACAAAAAAATAATCATTATCATGGCCATAACAGTTGTTCTCCGTTTGCTGGAATTTATCTTGACTCATGACTATTTTGTATTCGATTCTAAATACTACCACCAGCTCAGGGCACCACTATGGGCAGTCCCTGCGCCCGTATGCAAATTTTCTCCTCTGCTGGTGGGAGGATACAATCGTTTTTTCTGACCAATATGCCAATTGCATCTCACACATAATGTTGTGGGTAAGAAATATTAATGATATTCTGATATTGTGGTCAGGTCTGAAACGAGACTTTCAGCTATTTGTTGAAGCACTTAATCTGAATAAGATTGGTCTGATTTTTACTCATGAGATACAGAAAGGCTCTATTGCTTTTCTAGATATTCGGCTATGGAAAAGAGATAACACGATACACACATCTTTACATCACAAAGAGGCTGCTACTAATTGTATTCTACAATAGGGGAGTTTTCATCCCATCCCTCTAAAGAAAAGGATTCCTAAGAGACAGTTCCTCAGAATACGGAGAAACCGTACGAGAGATGAGGATTTTGAAAAAGAATGTATTGCTTTATATCAGAGAATTCATGAAAGGGGCTACTACAAAAATATACTTAATCATGCTTGGGGGGGTGACAGAACTACCCTACTAACCCCCAAAAACAGAAAACAAGTGGACAAAACTATACGTATTATTGGTGTTTAGCGAGCATGCTCGGCCGAGCACCAGTTCGGCTCGAGCATCGCTATGCTCGGCCGAATATCTTGTGTGCTCGAGTGCAATGCTCGAGTCAGTGTATTTAAATCTAATGTAGCCTCTATTTCTGAAAAGTTTCTGGTGGGATTTGAACTCACAACCTTCTACAGTATAGCCAAGAACCTTAACCACTACACTATACAGTAGAGCTGCATGGCCAGTTACAAAAAAATAAAATAAAATATGAGGCTTCTGCTGTATAGGAATACTTACTAGTAGTAAGTATTCCTATACAGCAGAAGTCTCGTATTTTTTTTTTTTGTAACTAGCCATGCAGCTCTATAGTGTAGTGGTTAAGGTTCTTGGCTGTAATGTAAAAGGTTGTGAGCTTAAATCCCACCAGAAACTTTTCAGAAATAGAGGCTAAATTAGATTTAAATACACTGGGTGTCCCAAAGCACTGACTCCATATATGGACAGCTATATATGTAGTCAGAGCAGGGACTCCTAAGCCGAACTAGAGCACCCGAGCATCGCGAAGTGTTCTACTTGAGCACACGAGCACTTTGGTGCTGGATCAACACTAGTACTTATGATTCTTCAGCACAAGAAATGAGGAATATACTTGGTAAATATTGGTCACTTCTGAAAACGGATCCAGATATTTCAGGATTTATTCCAGATTTTCCAGCAATTACGTATAGACGAGGCCGCAACCTAAGAGATACCTTGGTTCACACCTATTTTGAGATGTATAAAAAAACAAGTGGCTGACCAATAGACAACTTGGTACCTTTGGTTGCAGCCACTGTAAAGCTTGTAAATTTATTTCTAGAGGGTCTTAGTTGTCTGACTCTGGTGAACACAAGATATACCACACCAGTTCGTTTGCTAATTGCAATACTGAAGGAGTTGTATATCTATGTAAATGTACGTGTAATTCACGTATGTAGGCAAAACATACCGGGCATTTAAGAGACGGATTTTGGAACATGTCGGTGATGTGAGGAATAAACGTGATAGACCACTCTCCAGGCATGTGACACTCAAACATAATGGTGATGTCAGAGTCCTGGCCTTCTGCGTGATAGAGACAATAAAGACAGGCATAAGAGTAGAAGATCTTGACCTCATTTTGAAACAAAAAGAAGCCAGATGGACATATAGGTTGAATACCATCACCCCGTTTGGTCTTAAAGGGAACCTGTCACCTCCCGAAACCATCCCAAGCCTCCAGCAGTACCTGCATGTAGCCAGCAGTGTGTTTCTGATGATGCCTTTCTTCCTGAAGGTAGATGCAGCAAAAGTACTGAAAAAGTTGTTTTATCCCCTGCCCAGCGCGCTTCTCCACACATGCTTGAAGTCAAGCGGGCAGCGGCCTCCTTGCTTCAAGTCACGGTAACCAGGCCCCTTCCCTGCCATTTTGCTGTGACTGACAGCGCTTATGCAGAGAGTTTGGCAAAGCCAGCCGAACTGCCATCTGTCAGTCACAGCGAAGGGGCAGGGAAGGGGGCCTGGTTACCGTGACTTGAAGCAAGGAGGCCGCTGCCCGCTTGACTTCAAGCATGTGTGGAGAAGCGCGCCGGGCAGGGGATAAAACAACGTTTTCAGTACTTTTGCTGCATCTGCCTTCAGGAAGAAAGGCATCATCAGAAACACACTGCTGGCTACATTAAAAATATGAATTCCAAATAATTTGACACTTTCCTACATTAGCATGGATCAGTGGCCAGTCTCCTCTATCATTATTTACATGCCCAGTGTTTTTATTGCCCTCTTCTGTGTATGATTATGATATCTGCGATTTACTTCCTGGTTTTGCATTCCACCGCCGATTTCCTGTCACGTGACTTCCGGTTCTCGGCGCGCGGGTATTTAGAGCGATGCTGACAGCATACAAGTATGGACAGATACCACACTCTCCATCATGATGGCCACCACTGCACCACCAATGTTCCTAGGCTGATCCAAAACCAATCTTGGACCATATCCCGCTCTGATTCTTGACTACATGTGGACTCTAGCTACATAAGGAAAGTAAAAATGATCCTCCCCTCTGCCCCCATGTATAAGTGCTATGATATGCTTTTGTGATTACCATTAGGATTATATACAGCCACATGATTATCAATAATTCATTTGTTGATTGTTGCATGCTTATTTGAGTCTGGATTCTAAACTTTGGATTGGAACTTTTTTTAATGGCTATGAGATCACTGTTGTAACATTGTATGGGCATTGTTTAATGTAGTCTAAATGGACATGCACATACGGTATGTTCCATCTGTTAGTATAGGTTGATTTTTTTGAGGTAATTGTTTGTTAAATGTGGTCCCCCTCGGGACAAAGTTTGCATTCCTGGGACATATGACATGTGCTTCTTTTGTTGGTGATCCTAAAGTGACACCACCTGATAAAATAGGAGCATATGTGTACTATGTGCGATAATATTTATTTTGGTATCTTTATTATTTTTCATGTATATTCTGACTATATATACTGGACAATCGACACTGGACAGTAGTTTTAATAGGTCTTTTCTTGGCTGGCGGTATCTATCCCTTGTCAGGGACATATAGGGTTGATTAGGAGGTTCCTGACACGGGATCGCCCCTATCGGGGGTCGCCCTTCCATTTTGACAGGCAGGGCTATCAGTCTATAGGCCAGTGTTAGGGTGAGGTATTTTCTTCCCTCCTTAGCCTACCCAGCCTAACTGATAAATAGCTTGGTATGGCACTTTCTTGGGATAATTTTAACTAATATCAGTAAAGGTTACGTTTTATACTGGTGAAGGTGCTCTGTGATAATATCTAACTTCATGTGTGCAATTCACTAGTATTAAAATGAATGGCCATTAAAAAGGACTCCAATGCATCACCAAGGATAGTACTATAGCGGCACCAAATGGTCCTCCAGGATACTAATACAGTGAACAATAAAATGTAACTGTTGTTTCAAATAAAAATATATGTAGTGACAGTCGTGTTAATAACCTTTGTAATATACTGTAATATGGAAATATATGTCATTGTATTTTAAAACAATGCTAAAGTGTCCTTATAGAAACACACTTACTGAGCATTTCTAATAAGAATCTGTCTTAAAGGGGTTCTGCAGTTTGTTTAAACTGATGATCTATCATCTGGATAGATCAGCATCTGATTGTCGGGGGTCCGACACCCGGGACCCCCACCAATCAGCTGTTTGAGAAGGCAGCGGCGCTCCAGCAGCGGCGCTCCAGCAGCGCCGCGACCTTCTCATTGTTTCCCGCTGGCCCAGTGATGTCACGACTAGTATCAACTGGCCTGGGCGCGGCTAAACTCTGTACACTTGAATGGAGCTTAGCCGCGCCCAGGCCAGTTGATACTAGTTGTGACATCACTGGGCCAGCGGTAAACAGTGAGAAGGCCGCGGCGCTGCTGGAGCGCCGCTACCTTCTCAAACAGTTGATCGGCGGGGGTCCCGGGTGTCGGACCCCCGCAGATCAGAGGATAGATCATCAGTTTAAACAAACTGCAGAACCTCTTTAAGCATTCTATTAAACACTCAATACTGCTTACTGTAAGATACAGAGGCTAGCTTCTCAGCCTGCCTTTGCTCTCTCTGACCCAGCCATTTTCTAACTAACCTATTTTAATAAAGGATTTACTATAATTTATACTAAAAGCCTCTTCCTTGTACTGAGTCCGTGCCTATATCATCTGCTGACAGTGCTGAATGCCGCTGCCCAGCTCCTTTACCCATCTTCTCAGTGCTAACCAGAAACTCACTGGAAAGATTAGAGAGGAGCAGGTCTGCAGCAATTTGACCTTACAGTAAATGTACTGTATGGCTGTTTTCAGCAATCACTGCTAACTCACAAGGGACATCACTGACAAGATAGATAAGCTGCATTAAACAGTAAGTGCTAAACACAATACAGTTCACTTGCTGTCAGGGCTAATAGCTGCTGCAGTGAGGTTCTGTTTAGCTCTGGTAAGATATGGATAGGGGTGTTCAGTGCTGTCAGTAAATGATACAGGCAGGGACTCTTAGGACAGGAAAAGATCTCTTAGTATAAAATGGGCTAGTTACACAGGGGGAAGCAGTGGCTGGGGCAGAAATAGCAGAGGCAGGCTGAAAGGCCTGCCTCTGCATCTTACAGTAAGCAGTATTGAGCATTCAATAGAATGCTGGAGACAAATTCTTCTTAGCAATGCTCAGATATAATGTTGCTATGGGGACACTTTAGTAGCAGTTTTTTAAAAATAAAATTATATATATTTCCCTAATAAAAGACACGTATACTTACAAATTGTAAATACAGTTGATACAGTTATACTTTAAAGAGGACCTGTCACTCCAATATGCAGTGCAATCTGCAAGCAGCAGGTTAAAGAGCAGAAGGAGCTGAGCAGATTGATATATAGTGTTGCGCGAAAAGATTCAGTAAAACTTGTAAATTATACATTTAAACTTCTCATCTTTCCGATTTCAGCTTACATAGGGAAGGTGTTATCAGTGATTGATAGCATTCTCTGTGGAAGTATTTATATAGAGATAGCGGTCAGTCTCTAATAACACCTCCCCCGTGTACAACTGAAGTCAGAAAGTTTAGAAATGGAAATGTATAAATTACATGTTTTACTGAATCTTTTACCACAAAATTATTTATCAGTATGCTCAGCTCCTCCTGCTCTATTATCTCCAAATTGCATTAAATGTCAGTGGTCCTCTGGGGCACTGCATGTCTACTTGTATTGGCCTTCTGTAGTGGATCAGTTGGAGCCTACTCATTACGATGCCCACTTACAGTTGTGAACTTCATCCTCTGTCTCTTTCAAGTCACTTGGCACTCCTTACACTACCATGGCCTCAGATGCTTAGATCCGGTTTGTATCACAGCGACTTGGACCCACTCTTTCCTGGGCTCAGCACAATGCACACCAGTCTTTCACCCAATCATCTCCGCACTTCTGAGTCACAGCTTCTTCCTTACCTGGCTGCTACAGAGGCTCCATTCTCTGCTATAGGCATACATCCAACCATGCTTGGCTCTTAAAGGGGTTGTCCCATGAAAAATGTTCTACAGTTTTCAAAGCAGCACCTGGATCTGAATACTTTTGTAATATCATGTAATTACAAATTTAGCATAGCCACTGAGTTATTCAATAAAATGTATCTGTATAGCGCCACCTGCTGCTTGTTTTTTCCTATTTCTTTGTCCTGCTCACTGAGAAGGCCGCACATGCTCAGTTTCATCCTTCCACTGCCTCCTGAGTTGTGATAGGGAGAGAATGGACACGCCTCCTGAGCTGCAGCAGAAAAGACACTCCCCTTGAGAAGTCAGCTTGATATAAATCTATCACCAAATAAACATGAGCAATAAAAACATAGAATTTGAGCCAATGCTCACATATAAACACATTGTAAAGAAAATTGCACATATGCCTATGGTATAGCGCACTACAAATACCTATCAAAAACTACCAGACTGCATAAGATATAGGTAATTTTATTAAGACAATACATGAGGGACAATACATAAAATGGAGAATAGGTGTAGGGAAAGGCGGTATTCACTGGAAGAAGACACAAGGGTAGTGATTTATTTTCATAATCACATATAAAAAACAATAAAATGCGAGGGCATACTGACAAAATTCTTAAAGGGAACCTGTCACCGGGATTTTGTGTACAGAGCTGAGGACATGGGTTGCTAGATGGCCGCTAGCACATCCGCAATACCCAGTCCCCATAGCTCTGTGTGCTTTTATTGTGTAAAAAAACCGATTTGATACATATGCAAATTAACCTGAGAGGAGTCAGAGCTTGAAAATATGTCTCTTCTCTGGTCACACAAGTAAGATATGACTCTTTTATGTTAATTTGCATAAAAGGCAGGAAGTACAAAAATGCATAATACTTATTGAATTTGTCTACAAATGAAATTAAAAGTGTAATTTATATGTTTAGGGTAACACAATGAACATTTCGAAACGCTTAGTGAGGGTAGCATAGTAGAGGTGACAGGTTCCTTTTAAACATAAATAATATAGAATCAATTACCCATTATGTGCTACCTCCAGGATGGCGCCAGCCCCGACGCGCGTTTCGGCGAACCTTCGTCTGGGGGTGGTGGTTCATATGTGGATATCATATTGAATCACTGCCCTTGTGTCTTCCTCTTGTGGATGCCGCCTTTCCCTGCACCTATTCTCCATTTTATGTATTGTCCTTCATGTATTGTGTTAATAAAATTACCTATATCTTAGGCGGTCTGGTAGTTATTTGATAGGTATTTGATAAACATCTAGCAGAACAATGATTGGGGAGATCTCTGGATCCATGTGAGGTACAGGGCTGGGTCTAGCTTTGTTAGATAGAGATTGTCATGTACTATATGATGTCTGATTTTCATCTTTTACATTAGTCATGGGGTAAGCTCTTTAAGGCACTTGATTTTGTGTACTGTACATGTGAGCGCAGCATTCTGATGCCTCAGTTCCCCACACAGCTAAGAGGATACATTGCCACCTCAGTAATGTCCGGAGCCGTTCCACCACAGTCTGTCTACAATAGCATGTCCTGTACAGTTCCTCTCTGACTTGTGGGCTTACACAAGACGAACATGTGAACACAGGTCCTGGAAGCTTATAGCGCTATAGCATTGTATCCACTCATGCAATGCAGCAGGGGCATCTAGTGGCCACAGTGTAACATTGCAACACATGCAACTGTCAGCATTAATAGCCTCTTTTGCACAAATGGGTATTCTGGTAGGTACACAGCATAATTTTTAGGGTTCTGTCACTCATGTGTACACAGCATTAATATATGGAGGATAAATGAAAATAGATTAGGGAATAACAAATAAAGAAACAAATATCCATCTAAAAATTTAAAATAAAAAACAAGAAATGAAAACAATAAAAATAGAAATAATAAGAATGATTAATATACCGGTATACATCGTTACTATATTGCATATAAATATTGGAAGGACATTCTTAAGAATGTATATAGATGAGAAATCCACTCCTATGTAATATTTGTTTATAGTATCACTGCATGTTTTGATACATAATGTATATATAATATATGAAATGAGAATCCATCCTGGATCTTTGTTGAATCAAGCAATTTAAGATGAAGAGTACCGCCCCATACAATGTCAGGGTTTAACCCCTTAAGGACGTAGGGCGTACCGGTACGCCCTATTTCCCGAATCCTTAAGGACTCATGGCGTACCGGTACGTCCTAAGTTTAAATCGCGATTGCGGCGCTGCGGGGGTTAATCCGAACAGGATGCCGGCTGAAATCATTCAGCTGGCATCCTGTAACAACGCCAGGGGGGGTCATGTGACCCCCCCGTATCGGCGATCGCAGAAAACCGCAGGTCAATTCAGACCTTTGCTGCGTTTCAGGTCCATTCGGGTCTCCGGTGACCCGATAAACTGGAAAAAGACTGTCATCGGTGGTGTGATTACACACCACCAATCACAGTATGAAGATTTGGAGAGGCGGTGCTGGCCATGGTGCTGATGCCTGCTGTCCAGGGTGCTGATTGGTGCAGGGAGAGAGGTGCGAGATTCAAACTTCCTGCGCTCCTCTCCTCTTCCTGTTCTGCACCAGCTCCCTGCAGCACCGTCCTCACCAGGCTCCTGAGATTTCCCCTAATCGGCACCCATCACCCTCCTGCACCCATCGCCCTCCAGGTAGGTTAGGGTCAGTGAGGGAGAGGCACCGTTAGGCAGGGATAGAAGGGAAAAGTTAGTTAGGAAAAAAAAACAAAAAACTTTTATCTAAACTTTTTTTTTGTTTCAGCTTTCAGACCCTAGACCCCCCCTGCCACTTGCCCCCCCACCACCAGCCACCCCCCCACCACCACTTATTTATTTTTTCTGCGTGCGCTGACTGGCCGGCACTCTTAGCGTCCGGCCACTGTTAGCGCATCGCCCACCCCACCGCTGTTCTGCGTTGTTTTTTTTTCCTAACACTTCTCCATTTATTTATTTTTTACTTTTTAGTACGCGAACACCCGTGCCCCCCCACACACGCACATACAATAAAGGTTTACACGCACATACACACGCACACACATACCCATGGCCCATCGGATGTTCTCGGTGGAGGAGGCATATGCCCAGATTGCCTCCGACTCCGAGAGCCCCAGTGAGGATGAGAATGACCCCACGTTCCTCTTGTCATCCGCATCCTCCTCATCATCATCTGATGACGATGAGCCCCCAAGGTGGCGAAGACGTTGCCAGGCGGAGCCAGGGGCCCCACATGCTAGGGACCCTGTGGCCCACCCTAGTACGAGCCGCCCTGGGGCTCGTACTGGTTTCCCGGCCCACCAAATAAGCCCACCGGAGCCCCCTGCCGGTGAACTTAGCTGGTGTCCCCCAGTGGATTTTGAGCCCGAGATTCCGTATTTTGTTGGCAATCCAGGAATCCAGATTCCCACAGTGGGGTTTACTGAAATCTACTTTTTTTTTTTTTTCAGTAACCCATTTGTGAATCTGATGGTGGAGCAGACGAACCTGTACGCCCAACAGTTCATTGCTTAGCACCTGGGCTCATTTTTGGCTAGACCCGGTGGCTGGACGCCGGTCAGTGCAGCCGAGATGAGGACATTTTGGGGCCTTGTGCTGCACATGGGTCTAGTGCAAAAACCCAGTGTCAGGCAATACTGGAGTGGGGACGTCCTCTACCAGACCCCACTCTACAGTATGGCCATGACACGTCCCCGGTTTGAGGCCATCCGGAAATGTCTGCATTATTCAGATAATGCAGCATGTCCCCCCCGAGGTGATCCTGCCCCTGACCGTCTATATAAGATACAGCCGGTCATCGATCACTTTGGGGCCAAATTTGTACAGGACTACGTACCTGGAAGGGAGGTCGCGGTTGATGAGTCTCTCGTTGCGTTCAAGGGGAGACTCAGTTTCCGCCAATACATTCCCACTAAGCGGGCGAGGTATGGCGTGAAAATGTACAAAATTTGTGAGAGTGCCTTAGGGTACACTTACAAATTTCATGTGTACGAGGGGCGAGATTCCCGTATTGAACCCCCAGAATGTCCCCCCACTCTGGGTGTTAGCAGGAAACTCGTGTGGGACCTTATGTACCCACTGCTAGATAAGGGTTACCACTTGTACGTGGATAACTTTTATACCAGTATTCCCTTGTTCAGGTCCCTTGCCGCCAGATCCACGTTCGCTTGTGGGACCGTGCGGAAAAATCAACGCGGCATCCCTGCCTACCCCCTCCAGGTACCTATCCCCAGGGGTGAGACCCGTGCCCTTACCAGTGGAAATCTGTTGCTGGTCAGGTATAAGGACAAGAGGGATGTCCTTGTACTGTCCACAATCCACAGTAACGGCATCACCCCCGTCTCTGTGAGAGGTACCGCGGCAACGGTCCTCAAGCCCGATTGTATCGTCGACTACAATCGGTATATGGGAGGAGTTGATCTCTCTGATCAAGTCCTCAAGCCATATAATGCCATGCGCAAAACCCGGGCATGGTACAAAAAAGTTGCGGTCTACTTGGTGCAGGTTGCCATGTACAACTCTTTTGTACTATCCCGAAGCGCTGGCAGCACAGGGACATTCCTCCAATTCTATGAGGCAGTCCTCAAGGACCTGATCTTTTCAGACCGGGAAAGAGCAGGCCGGAGTACCTTGGGAATTGGAGGCGCCCGGATCGTCCCTGGCCAACATTTTCCGGGTGTGGTCACCCATACTGGAAAGAAGGGACGAACCCCAAAAAAGTGCAGTGTGTCGCAGGAGGGGGATACAGAAGAACACCACCACTCAGTGCGACATGTGCCCTGATCATCCGAGCCTCTGCATTATCGATTGCTTCAGGGAGTATCATACTTCCATGGAGTACTAAATTTTTATAATCCCCAACAGTCCCCTAGAGAACATAAAAAACGATGGCTCTCAGACTTTGGAGACATGTAAACAATTTTTTTCCCCCAAAAAAATATTAGTTTTAGTGCAGGCATCCTCAAACTGCGGCCCTCCAGATGTTGTAAAACTATAACTCCCAGCATGCCCAGACAACCTACAGCCATCAGCAGGGCATGGTGGGAATTGTAGTTTTACAACATCTGGAGGGCTGCAGTTTGAGGATGCCTGCTTAGCGTCTCCAAAGTCTGAGAGGATTATATATTGGGCATCGCCGCGTCCGTAAAAATCTTCTCTATAAAAATAACATTTAACCCAACCCCCCCAGATGAACAGCGTAAAAAAAAAAAAGTGTAACAAAAAGTGTAATAGCGAGCGATCAAAATGTCATATGCACCCCCAATTAGTGCCAATAAAACCGCCATCTCATCCCGCAAAAAATGAGCCACTACATTAGATAGTCGCCCAACAAAGAAAAATAAAACTGTAGCTCCCAGGCTATGGAGATACTAAAATAATTTTTTTGGGTTCCTAAAATGATAATATAGTGTAAAATCTAAATACATTTTAAAATGTAGACATATTAGGTATCGCCGCGTCCGTAAGAATCTGCCCTATAAAAATAACATTTGACCAAACCCCTCGGATGAACAGTGTTAAAAATATTAAATAAAAATGGTGCCAAAACACCCATTTTTTGGCAAAATTTCCATTTAAATCCTTTTTTTCCAGTAATAAAGCAAGGGTTAACAGCAAAACAAAACTAAATATTTATTGCCCTGATTCTGTAGTTTGCAGAAACACCCCATATGTGGTCGTAAATGGCTATATAGCCACACGGCAGGGCATAGAACGAAGGGAACTCCATATGGTTTCTGGAAGGCAGATTTTGATGGACTGTTTATTTTTACACCATGTCCCATTAGAAGCCCCCCTGATGTAGCCTAGACTAAAAACTCCAAAAAAGTGACCCCACCTAAGAAACTACACCCCTCAAGGTATTCAAAAGTTACTTTACAAACTTTGTTAACCCTTTAGGTGTTCCACAAAACTAAATAGCGAATGTAGAAACAATTTTAGAATTAAAATTTTTTGTTACCTTGCCTCAAAAAAGTGTAATATAGAGCAACCAAAAATCATATTTACCCCTAAAATAGTCCCAAAACAACAACCACCTTATCCCGTAGTTTCCTAGATGGGGTCACTTTTATGGAGTTTCTACTCTAGGGGTGCATCAGGGGGCTTGAAAGGGTACATGGTGTAAATAAACCCGTCCAGCAAAATCTGCCTTCCAAAAACCATATGGCGTTCCCCTTCTTCTATGTCCTGCCGTTTAGCCAAATAGTTGTTTACGACCACATATGGGGTGTTTCTGCAAACTACAGAATCAAGGCAACCCATATTGAGTTTTGTTTGGCTGTTAACCCATTGTAACGGATCCGCTTCCGTTAATGGACGCTTCCTAGCTTGCGCCGAGGACCACAAGCACCGCACTGGACACCACAACCACCGCAGACTCCACAACCGCCGTAGCTTAACTGGAGCCGCGCCGTCTTCCTTCCACCCTGAATGAACCTCCAGCATTCAGGACCGTGTGGGAAAGATCTCTCCTCCAGGGAATATGCAGAGCATAGCAATCCCCAGCGTGATACAGCAATTCCCTCCAATGACGAGACAAGGCTGCGTTTTGAAGGGTTAGAAAAACATGAACTGAACTCTTTATTGAGGGCTACCCGCCCGTATTTATGCAGGTCCCCACAATGCATCATGGTTTCCTCCTCTCTGCCCTGGAGACAACCGAAGCAATTCAATTATCTCTCAGGACAAAGGGAAATCACCAATACACATGTGGGAACAACAGGGCAGGAATTACCACCCAATACACAAAATCCTCCCTTCTGTCTGTGATATAATTATGGATTAACATAACTATCACAGACAGTAAAAATACAGTTTTTAAACATACACTGTAACTTTAAAACCATACATTCCATCTCCATAAAAATTACATATTTAAACTCAGCATACATCAAACAGAAACACTTCCAAAAATCACACAAATCCCTCCAGCGGATCAAAAGTTAAGTGGAAGTCCTTAATGACCGACCGCAAGCACAATTTCCTGCCCAAAACAGTTCCATAGATTTGGGCTCAGCTCTGCCACACTGTTTTTGAAGGGCAATATGTCCCGGGCCATAGTCGTAGGGCAGGAGGCTAGCCATAAGTTTTCTACAATGCCCAGTGGCAAATGGCAGTTTGTCACACCCATTTTTTCCAGTAATAAAGTAATGGTTAAAATGGAAAATGGTCCAAAAAATAGAAATTCCAAAATTGTTTCTCCATCTGCCATTAACTCTTGTGGAACACATAAAGGGTTAACAAAGTTTGTAAACCCAGTTTTGAATACCTTGAGGGGTGTACTTTCTTAGATGGAGTCACTTTTTTGTAATTTCTATTCTAGGGATGCAGGGGGGACTTGAAATGGGACATGGTATAAACAAAACCAGTCCTGCAAAATCTGCCTTCCAAAACCCATATGGCGTTCCCCTCTTTCTATGTCCTCCCGTTTGGCCAAACAGTAGTGAGGTGCACCGTGTTTTTATTAGCCGCCGCCCTGATGTGGGTGGTCTGGGCGGTACCTACAACGTGTGGGGCGGCTTTTATGTTGCTGCACTGTTGTTGTGGGCGGTTCAGGAGGCCTGAGGTGCGCCATGTTTGTATTGGCCGGCGGCGCGCTGATGTGAGAGGTCCACATGGCTGTGTGGTGCTCTGCGATTCTATTGGCCAGCGCATGCGCATTTAACATCGGCGCACACGCACGATACATCGCAAGCACAGAGGGATTTTATTATAGGATATAATAAATTGTAGAATATATCATGCTTACCAATGTTTCAGTTGGTAAAATATAGACTCCGCCCACTTTCCATTAGCCCAGCCCACTTTCGGGACGGGACAGCGCAAATTTTGTGTCAATGCCACAGATCCCTATTTCTACATATATATACAAATAGAGATGTCGCGAACATAAAATTTCCTGTTCGCGAACGGCGAACGCAAATTTCCGCAAATGTTCGCGAACGGGCGAACCGGGTGTACCGCCATAGACTTCAATAGACAGGCGAATTTTAAAACCCACAGGGACTCTTTCTGGCCACAATAGTGATGGAAAAGTTGTTTCAAGGGGACTAACACCTGGACTGGGCATGCCGGAGGGGGATCCATGGCAACCTGCATTAATCGCATTGCGATTACAACTTAGATCTGAGTTCCTAATGGTTGTATTGCTAGAATATAATGAAGATTGAGAATATAGTGCTATATTCTCAATCTTTGTTATATTCTAGCAATACAACAACCATTAGGAACCCAGCTCTAAGTTGAATTCACAATGCGATTAATATAACCCGTATTGATCGCATTGCGATTACAACTTAGTCAAATTTGTGACACTGCAGCTTCAGAATGAATCTAAGATGGATGCTGTCCTTGCTTTTTGATAGGAGGTGGGAGGGTCTGGGAGGGAGGGTATGCTGATTGGCTGGAATGTGTCTGCTGACTGTGAGGTACAGGGTCAAAGTTTGCTCAATGATGACGTATAGGGGGCGGACCGAACATCGCATATGTTCGCCCGCCGTGGCGAACGCAAACAAGCTATGTTCGCCGGGAACTATTCGCTGGGAACTATTCGCCGGCGAATAGTTCGGGACATCTCTATATACAAATCTATAAAAATGCCTACTGTATACAGGGGCTCAGGAGGGTTTGGTTGCAGGGAACTTTATTGAAGCACATCCTCCTTCTCCACTAGCTGCTGATTTCTTTCAGACTCAAAGGGCACCACTGATGGGAACAGACTGTACGTGCTCTGCTCTTACAGGTGAGAGAGAAGAGCGCAGGTGCAGATAGACTGCACAGATTATCTGGCATGGACGAGCTTGTTGTGAAGCTCTTCCATGTTGCGTGCAGCCATGGACAAACTCAGCTGCAAGGCAGAGCGGGGCTCAGGGGACGTGGCTTCAGATTATAGAAAAAAACAGGCAGATCTACTTAATGACATATATTAGTAAAAGTACATTTTCCCTGCCTCCCACACAGCAGTAGAAGATACATGGAGAGTGGCCAACCCCTTTAATCAAGGAAAGCAAGCGCCATACACGCAGCGCTCAGCCAGCAGCGCATTGGGCCGGTGAGTGAAAGAGCCTTTCACCACGTGGGACGCCACTTGGGGCGCCAAGTTGCCAGATACGAGCATACATCGTTTCGCACACGGGAGCTCTGACTATGCTGGGAGGCATTGTATACAAGAAACAGAGTGCAATTCCTGGCTTACAAGACAACAGAGTGGTAATGACGTACAGGATTTTGCATCCACCATTTCATTTTCTGAAGTTCTGCCTGTGCATAATGTTCAGAATGATAGGCAGAGGCGCATAAAGGAGTTCAACATATGGCTTGGTAAATGGTGTCAAGAGCAAGGATTTGGCTTTGTTTCTCATGATAGCTCTACTTGGAATAGAAAGGAACTGTACAAAAAAGATGGTTTGCATCTTTCTCTCAAAGGAACAAATGTACTTAGTGAACAACTCCAAGAATTTGCGAAAGAGTATTTAAACTAGGAAGGGGGGGCAAAAGAGTGAAAATAAAAGAGTCCAATTGCCCCCCGAAACAATGCCAGAACAGGCCAGAAGCACTGAGGTTAAGAAATGATAAGCTCAGAGTCCTGTCTACAAATGCTCGCAGTTTAGGTAAAAAAATCAATGAACTTGGGTCAATAATGGCATCTGAGAATGTAGATTTAGTGGCTGTTACGGAGACATGGTTTAATGAAAGAAATGACTGGGACATAACCATACCAGGGTACTCTTTATACAGAAGAGACAGAGAAGGCAAGAAAGGAGGAGGAGTGGCCCTGTATGTGAAAGATAGCATTAAATCTAACCTAATACAAGTTGGTGAGGCCAACATAGAGTCAGTTTGGGTTACGCTGCAGTTTGCTAACCATGCAGTAACTCGTGTAGGTGTGATATATAGACCACCTGGTCAAGTTAAAGAACTAGATGATCTACTAGTTGAAGAAATAGCTAAAATGACAATGAAAGGAGAAGTTATCATTATGGGAGATTTCAATCTTCCAGATATAAACTGGAAAACCAAAATAGCAAGTTCTACCAGGAGTACAGATATTCTAAATTCCCTACTGGGGTTATCTCTACAACAAGTGGTTGAGGAGCCAACCCGGAGGGAGGCCATTTTGGATTTGGTATTCACAAACGGGGATTCGGTATATGATGTCATTGTAGGCGAAACCTTGGGATCTAGTGATCACCAGTCAGTGTGGTTTAATATAAGAACTGTGAAAGAGTCCCACCACACAAAAACAAAAGTTTTAGATTTTAGAAAAACAGACTTTTCAAAAATGAAATTAGTCATAAATGAGTCCTTATCAGACTGGAACGGATTACATGGAGTCCAGGAGAAATGGGACTACTTAAAAGGTGCATTATTGAAGGCAACAGAAAATTGCATTAGACTTGTCAGTAAAAGCAAAAAAAGGAGGAGACCAATGTGGTACTCAGCAGAAGTGGCCCAAATCATTAAAAATAAAAAGCTAGCATTTTGTAATTATAAAAAACCCCAGAGCAATGAAGATAAGGAAATCTACAAGATTAGGCAGAGAGAGGCCAAGCAAGTTATAAGAACTTCTAAAGCGCAGGCAGAAGAAAAACTAGCTCAGTCTATGAAAAAAGGGGATAAGACATTCTTCAGATATATAAATGAAAAAAGGAAATTAAAACAAGGAATAACTAAATTAAAAACAAAGGACGGAAGGTATGTAGAAGAGAATAAAGGGCTAGCCGACTGCCTTAATGAATACTTCTGTTCAGTTTTTACAAAAGAAAAAGGAGAAGGACCTCCACTAGAAAGAATGACTATTAAATCGTTTGATGCATGTATCTTTACAGGGGAAGATGTTCTAAGTTTGCTGTCTAAGGTGAAGACAGATAAGTCACAGGGGCCTGATGAGATACACCCAAAATTATTAAAAGAGCTTAGTGGTGAGCTGGCAAAACCGTTAACAGATTTATTTAACCAATCATTAGTAACAGGAGTCGTCCCGGAAGATTGGAAATTGGCAAATGTCGTGCCCATTCACAAGAAAGGTAGTAGGGAGGAATCGAGCAACTATAGACCAGTGAGTCTGACATCAATAGTAGGCAAATTAATGGAAACCCTATTAAAGGATAGGATTGTGGAACATCTAAAATCCCATGGATTGCAAGATGAAAAACAACATGGGTTTACTTCAGGGAGATCATGTCAAACAAATCTTATAGATTTTTTTGACTGGGTGAATAAAATAATAGACGGTGGAGGTGCAGTAGACATCGCATATCTAGATTTTAGTAAGGCTTTTGACACTGTCCCACATAGAAGACTTATCAATAAACTGCAGTCATTGAGCATGGACTCCCATATTGTTGAGTGGATTAGGCAGTGGCTGAGTGACAGACAACAGAGGGTTGTAGTCAATGGAGAACATTCAAAACAAGGTAATGTTACCAGTGGGGTTCCACAGGGATCTGTACTGGGACCGATTTTGTTTAGTATCTTCATAAGTGATATTGCAAAAGGCCTCGCTGGTAAGGTTTGTCTTTTTGCTGATGACACAAAGATATGTAACAGGGTTGATGTTCCTGGAGGGAAACGCCAAATGGAAAAGGATTTAGGAAAACTAGAAGAATGGTCAGAACTCTGGAAACTGAAATTTAATGTGGATAAGTGCAAGATAATGCACCTGGGGCGTAAAAACCCAAGGGCAGAATATAGAATATTTGACACAGTCCTGACCTCAGTATCTGAGGAAAGGGATTTAGGAGTAATTATTTCAGAAGACTTAAAGGTGGGAAGACAATGTAATAGAGCAGCACGAAATGCCAGCAGAATGCTTGGATGTATAGGGAGAGGTATAAGCAGTAGAAAGAGTGAAGTGCTTATGCCGCTGTACAGAACACTGGTGAGACCTCACTTGGAGTATTGTGCGCAGTACTGGAGGCCATATCTCCAGAAGGATATAGATACTCTAGAGAGAGTTCAGAGAAGAGCTACTAAACTAGTACATGGATTGCAGGATAAAACTTACCAGGAAAGGTTAAAGGACCTTAATATGTATAGCTTGGAAGAAAGAAGAGACAGAGGGGATATGATAGAAACTTTTAAATACATAAAGGGAATCAACTCGGTAAAGGAAGAGAGCATATTTAAAAGAAGAAAAACTACCACAAGAGGACACAGTTTTAAATTAGAGGGGCAAAGGTTTAACAGTAATATAAGGAAGTATTACTTTACTGAGAGAGTAGTGGATGCATGGAATAGCCTTCCTGCAGAAGTGGTAGCTGCAAATACAGTGAAGGGGTTTAAGCATGCATGGGATAGGCATAAGGCCATCCTTCATATAAGATAGGGCCGGGGGCTATCCATAGTATTCAGTATATTGGGCAGACTAGATGGGCCGAATGGTTCTTATCTGCCGACACATTCTATGTTTCTATGTTTCTATGTTTCTATGTAATGTAAAGTTAATAGAGATATACACTCACCTAAAGAATTATTAGGAACACCTGTTCCATTTCTCATTAATGCAATTATCTAGTCAACCAATCACATGGCAGTTGCTTCAATGCATTTAGGGGTGTGGTCCTGGTCAAGACAATCTCCTGAACTCCAAACTGAATGTCAGAATGGGAAAGAAAGGTGATTTAAGCAATTTTGAGCGTGGCATGGTTGTTGGTGCCAGACGGGCCGGTCTGAGTATTTCACAATCTGCTCAGTTACTGGGTGTCATGCCCCACTCTGACGATGTGCGGAGGTCGGCCAGGATTGCAGCACGAGTTTAGTGTTTGTTTTGGAGTCGTGCTGGATCCGCCCCTCATCAGGTGCACTGGGTGGAGTCATTAGTTTAAATAGCTCCTCAGCCCAGTGCCCTGAGCGGATTATACTCATCATTGTGGTCTTGGAAGCTAGGAAGGAAGGTTGGCTGTCTTTTCCAGCTCAGTAAGATAAGTGTTGTTTCTAGTTGGTTGTTTTGTGTCATCTATCCCATCCAGGTTCTGTGCGAGCAGGCTGCTCCTATTTCCCACTTCACCATCTCAGGGAATTCAGGGTTTTGTCAGCCCAGGCACGGGGACATCTCAGATCTACCTTCAAGGTCTGTAGGTGGGCTGAGCAGTGCAGAGAAAGAGGTCAGGGATTAGCTAGGAGGTGACCCTTCGCCTGTCTCTCGCCCAGAGCCTGGTTGGTGCGTTATCTGTTATACTGAGTCCATACTGTGACTGCCATCACTCGAGCTTTTGTGATGGCGTCAATTGATGCACTGAGTGACCGCATGCAGGGTTTATCCCTAGAGGTTGCGGATCTGCGTAGTTCGGTCACACAGTGTCAGAGGTTTCTGGCATCAGGTACAGGTCAAATTGGTGGGGAGCCTAAAGTCGCTCTTCCCGAGAGATTTACAAGGGGTACGGATGATTTTTTACGCATTAAAGAGTCATGCAAATTGTACTTTCGACTGCGTCCATTTTCGTCAGGTAATGAGGATCAGAGGGTTGGTATCATCATGTCTCTGCTTAAAGGGGACGCGCAATCCTGGGCTTTTTCTCTGCTAGCCCGGTTCTCTGGCTCTCCGGTCAGTGGAGGAATTTTTCCAAGCCCTGGGATTGATTTACGATGACCCAGATCGGGTCTCGATGGCAGAATCGAAATTGCGTAACTTACTGCAGGGTGAACATACTGCAGAGGGTTACTGTACAGAGTTTAGGAGGTGGGCTACTGAGTCGGGGTGGAACGACCCCGCATTACGTAGTCAGTTTTGTCAGGGGTTATCTGAAAGGTTGAAGGATGCCCTGGCTTTTCATGAGTATCCGGATACTTTAGAGCAGGGGTACTCAACTAGTTTTATTAAAGGTCCACATACCTGGGTCTGCAGTCAGGTGAAGGTCCGAGCTGAACGCCAACAGTAAAGATGCCATGCGATCATGTGATCCATGCGCGTGGGGCGCTCTGACGTTATAGTGGAGCGCCTCGGGTAAGTCCCAGAATTAGTAATGGCCACATTAGTGCCCCAGTAAGAATAATGCCCCCAGTAAGAATAATGCCCCCAGTAAGAATAATGTCCCCATTAGTGCCCCCAGTAAGAGTAATGCCCCCATTAGTGCCCCCCTTCTCTGCTTTTGCAAAAAAATAAAATAAAATTTGCATTCACCTGGCTGCGGTGAACATTCGCTGCTGACTGCAAGCTCAGGACCGGTGCTCTAACGTGATGACGTCTTGTAGGTCCTGTCTTGAGCTTCTAGTCAGCAGGGAGTGTTCTCCACAGCGTGAGCAAATGGAGGTGGAGGTACCGTAATTTTATTAATTTTTTTACTAGCACAAGTTGCGGTGGAGGTAACGGCTGTACTAATGGGCGTTCCATGATGGAAGCGCTCATTAGTAAGGGTACTTTCACACTTGCAGAAGGACGGATCCGACAGGCTGCTCACCCTGTCAGATCCATTTTGCCACTACTTCGCCGTGCCGCTGCTCTGTGCCCATTGACTATAATGGGGATGGGGGCAGAGCTACGGCGCAGCACGGTGAGAGGCCGCCAGACTAAAAGTACTACATGTCCGACTTTTTCGTCTGGCGGCCTCATGCTGTGCACTGCCATGCTGCACCGTAGCTCCCTAGCTATAGTCAATGGGGAGTGGCAGTCCGGCGAAATAGCGGCAGGACGGATCTGACAGGGTGAACAGCCTGTCGGATCCGTCCTGCCGCAAGTGTGAAAGTACCCTAACAGTCCTTACAGAAAAATTCTGGCACCGGCAAGGGAACTAAAATACCAGCCTTGCTGGTGAACTACTGGACGGGTGGCAACCCAAGCCACAGAACAGACATATGATAGTTTTGTTCCGCATCCAATTCCCATTATTGGGGGATTGGATGCGGCCCCTTAATTACAATGGGGCCCCAAGAGATGCAGACAGCACACTGTGTGCTGTCTGCATCTTTTTCCGCTCCATTGAAACTAAGGGGTCCGCATCCAATGCCCCAATAATGGGAATTGGATGCGGAACAAAACTATCATGGTTTGATGGGGCTTAATCACTTTATTTAATCAGGTTACCTAAAGAAGATGGCCCAGGGGAGATGGGAACATGACACTGGAGTCAGTGACGTGTTCCCGCCTCTCTGTAGCCCTCTCCACGCACCCCTTACTTTCCAAATGTGACATTTATTTCATTGGTGGCAGTGGTGATGTCCCTCCCCTCTCCAGCAGCAGGTAAGTGTCCTTTGGAGCTTGAAGCTCCCTTATGTGCTGCTGCAGGGGAGGAGGGACCTGTGAGCGCGTTGAGGGAGAAAGCGCTGGTGCCTGCATGTGGAGGGAGCCGTCTCTCACTGCGCCCCTGGGAAGGAGGAAGTGCGCCGGTAAGCTCCGCCTCTTGCACGTACCAGAGTGTGCAGGAGGAGGAGCGCTATATGTGGAGGGAGCCGGCCTGTCTCACTGCGCTCTGGGACAGGAGGAAGTGCGTCGGTAAGCTCCGCCTCCTGCACGGCACAGTGTGCAGGAGATAGTGATGGGAAGTTCGGATCTTTTAGGTGAATCGGTTCATTTGAATCAGCTCATTCGGATCAGAATCGGATCTTCGGTTCACTTGGCGAGTCAGACTGCTGAGCTGACTCGCAAGTGAACTGAAGACTCTAGGTCCTGGTGCGCATGCGCAGCTGCTGACTCAGTCAGTGACACTGCAGTGAGTCGGCTCTTCAGCTCTCTGAAGTTGAACTCGTCTCTGATTAGTATTGAGTGAGTCAGGAAGAGTGATTTTTTTATAGTAAAGGGAAGCTGAGGCTGACGTTGGACAGGCGGACAGGAGGAAGCTGTCACTGTGGTGTGCAATGTGAATTGTTGTCTGTTGTGCATTGTTCCCCACAGTGACAACAGTCTGACACTGACAGTAGTACAACGAACCAAGTGATGTGAAATGTGAATGCAGCACAGGGAAAACTATGTGCTGAACTGTGTCATCTGTCCCTTCTCTTATCTCTGCTCCTGTCCCTTAATCTTATCACTGCTGCAACAAGAGCCTCAGTTTAACCTGTTCTACAGTCTGACTCCCGGCTCTTCTAACTCAATGAATGGAATGAGTCACTGACTGAGTCGGATCTTTAGATTCTTGTGACTCATTCCATTCCTTTAGACTCCCTGACCCTGCACTAGTACTCAGAGAGGAGTCGTGTCAGAGCTGCAGTGTGCTGTGCTTGCCTCGCCCCCTCAGCTCTGGTCGGTGATTGGTTGGTGGGCGGGGAGGGGTGGGGCTGGCAGAAGCCAGCTTCCACTCTAGGATCATATTACGCTCCTCCCGAGTCCCTCCCTCAGGCTCCTGCTGCCAGCGTGAGGTGAGCTGAGCGTCTCTGTCAGCATTGCTGTGTGCTGTGACTGAGCTGAGCCGGTTCAAACGGATCGGATCACTCTGAACTGAATCGATTGGAGGAGCGCTCTGAAGGATGGCCGGGGTCCGGACAACTGGCGGCCGCGGTCCGTATTTGGACCGCGGTCCGCCAGTTGAGTACCCCTGCTTTAGAGAATGCAATGTCTTTGGCTATATGGTTGGGTAGACGTATCCGAGAGAGGTGTAAGGGTCCCTCCGTGCAGGGGATCCCTCCTGCGTGTGGTTTTGTTTCTTCTACTGCCCAGGGTGATATTACTTATAACTCTGGGGTAGGGGAGGAACCCATGCAGTTTGGTCAGATATCTTGCCATTCTGATAGTAGAGACTTTAGAAAAGTGCACAATCTATGTTACTTTTGTGGAAAGAGGGGTCATTTTATTTTTTCTTGTCCTCATGTTAAATCACAGGTGGAAGAGAAAAAGAAAAAAGAAAAAAAAACTTCCCTCACACTTCGTTGTATGAATGGTGTGGTGGAGCAGACAGGTATGCAAGCTCCCCGCAGTTCCCGTTTTCTCCTTTCAGCAATGGTGGCGCTAGAGTCAAAAAATGTGTTTGTTGATGTATTCCTTGATTGTGGTGCTGGGGTAAACCTAATTGACTTTCTTTTTCTTCAAGGCCTGGGACTAAGTACTTGCACATTAGAGAACGAGATTCGTGTTTTTGATTCTTCCCCTCTTTGTCATAAGAGCCTTACTCACATTGTTCATGGTATTCACTTAAGGGTGGGTGATTCACATGCTGAAATTATTTCTTGTTTTGTCATGAAGGATTTGCCAGCTCCTATAGTTTTGGGGTTGCCATGGTTGACTAGACATAACCCAATTATAGACTGGCAAGCGAAACAAATCATTGGTTGGAGTGAGTTTTGTTCGGATAATTGTCTTGGCACATCTATCTCTGGTATGTCCATTACGGCTTTACCTCTGTATCTCTCGGATTTTGCGGATGTCTTTTCGGAGGGTGGGGCTCAGGAATTGCCCCCTCATCGGGACTATGATTGTCCAGTTAATCTCATTCCTGGCGCTAAGTTGCCAAAGTCTCGGCTTTACAACCTCTCTCAACCCGAAAGAGAGGTCATGCGAAAGTATGTCGCCGAGAGTTTGGCAAAGGGTCATATTAGACCATCTAAGTCTCCAGTGGCAGTAGGTTTGTTCTTTGTGAAGAAAAAAGATGGATCACTGAGACCGTGTTTGGATTTCCGGGAATTGAACTGTATTACAGTCCGGGATCCATATCCCCTGCCCTTGATCTCTGATCTTTTTGATCAGATTGTTGGAGCCAAGGTGTTCTCCAAGTTGGATTTGAGAGGAGCCTACAATCTGATCAGGATCAAGGAGGGGGATGAGTGGAAAACGGCCTTCAATACGCACGAGGGTCATTTTGAGAACCTGGTGATGCCTTTTGGGTTGACGAACGCGCCAGCAGTATTTCAGCGATTCGTCAATGACATTTTTCATCACTTGGTGGGGAGGTTCGTAGTAGTTTACCTGGATGACATTTTAATTTATTCTCCTGATCTGAAGACCCATCAGGATCATGTGAGACAGGTTTTGACGATCCTTCGGGAGAATAAGTTATATGCCAAATTGGAGAAATGTTTGTTTGCGGTGCAAGAGCTTCCGTTCTTGGGATACATGCTTTCTGATTCCGGTTTTCGTATGGACCCCGAGAAATATCTCGGCAAAAGACAACTTTTTCCATTTTTTTTATACAAAGTTGGCATTTGACCGAGATATTTATCTCACCCAGCATGGGTATATGTAAAATGACACCCAAAAACACATTGCCGAACTTCTCCTGAGTACGGCAATACCACATGTGTGACACTTTTTTGCAGCCTAGGTGGGCAAAGGGGCCCATATTCCAAAGAGCACCTTTAGGATTTCACAGGGCATTTTTTACACATTTTGATTTCAAACTACTTCTCACGCATTAGGGCCCCTAAAATGCCAGGGCAGTATAACTACCCCACAAGTGACCCCATTTTGGAAAGAAGACACCCCAAGGTATTTCGTGATGGGCATAGTAAGTTCATGGAAGTTTTTATTTTTTGTCACAAGTTAGTGGAATTTGAGACTTTGTAAAAAAAAAATAATAAATCATCATTTTCCGCTAACTTGTGACAAAAAATAAAAAATTCTAGGAACTCGCCATGCCCCTCACGGAATACCTTGGGGTGTCTTCTTTGCAAAATGGGGTCACTTGTGGGGTAGTTATACTGCACTGTCATTTTAGGGGCCCTAATGCGTGAGAAGTAGTTTGAAATCAAAATGTGTAAAAAATGCCCTGTGAAATCCTAAGGTGCTCTTTGGAATGTGGGCCCCTTTGCCCACCTAGGCTGCAAAAAAGTGTCACACATGTGGTATCGCCATACTCAGGAGAAGTTAGGCAATGTGTTTTGGGGTGTCTTTTTACATATACCCATGCTGGGTGAGAGAAATATCTCTGCAAAAGACAACTTTTCCCATTTTTTTATACAAAGTTGGCATTTGACCGAGATATTTATCTCAGCATGGGTCTATGTAAAATGACACCCCAAAACACATTGTCCAACTTCTCCTGAGTACGGCGATACCACATGTGTGACACTTTTTTGCAGCCTAGATGCGCAAAGGGGCCCAAATTCCATTTAGGAGGGCATTTTTTGACATTTGGATCCCAGACTTCTTCTCACGCTTTAGGGTCCCTAAAATGCCAGGGCAGTATAAATACCCCACATGTGACCCCATTTTGGAAAGAAGACACCCCAAGGTATTCAATGAGGGGCATGGCGAGTTAATAGAAGATTTTTTTTTTTTGCACAAGATAGCGGAAATTGATTTTTTATTTTTTTTTCTCACAAAGTCTCCCTTTCCTCTAACTTGGGACAAAAATTTCAATCTTTCATGGACTCAATATGCCCCTTAGCGAATACCTTGGGGTGTCTTCTTTCCAAAATGGGGTCATTTGTGGGGTGTTTGTACTACCCTGGCATTTGAGGGTCTCCGCAATCAGTACATGTATGGCCAGCATTAGGAGTTTCTGCTATTCTCCTTATATTGAGCATACGGGTAATGATATATTTTTTTTCCGTTCAGCCTCTGGGCTGAAAGAAAAAATGAACGGCACAGATTTCTTCATTCGCATTGATCAATGTGGATGAAAAAATCTCTGCCAAAAAAAAAAAAAGGAGGGGAAAGGCGTCTGCCAGGAGTCAGGACATAGGAGCTCCGCCCAACATCCAAACCCACTTAGCCCGTATGCCCTGGCAAACCCGATTTCTCCATTCACATCAATCGATGTGGATGAATAAATCATTGCCTGGATTTTTTATTTATTATTTTTTTTATATACAAAGTGTTTGCCAAAGCATATGAACACCGCGCCCCTTAGCTCATATGCCTCGGCAAACATATCTTTTACTGCAGAGGAGAAATCTCGTCTTGCCCCGCCGCATACACCGACTTTTGTGTAATCTGACAGCAGCGCAATGCTTCTGTCAGAATGCACATCAGTGCTGCAGCTGGTTCATCAGTTGGTCCACCTAGAAGGTAAAAAATTTTTTTAAAAAAATGAAAAAACCAGGCCGCAACGCAATAAATTTATTAACTTTATAATAACATTTGAACGGAACATATAAACTTTATTTAACTTTTTGAACAGAACGTTAACTTTTTTGCTTACCGGTGATCTTTTATTTTTATTTTCTTTTACCTTTATAGGACAAAACTCTCCTTCCCCATGGGACAATGTGAAAAGCGCAAATCGCTCAAAGATGTGGCGAAGTACATTATGCACTTTGTCCCAGGTGAAAGGAGAGGTTTGCAGCAGCTGTGAGTGAAAGGGCCCTAATAGCCCTGTGTGCCTGTCCTGTGAAACGCAATCCCTATGCTAAGTGTACCTGTGTGTGGTACTTCCGGAAACACTCCCCTAAGCATAGGGCAGGGTGGTCAGGGCAGTCAGGACTGGCGGTCGGTTTGAGGTACCAGCAACGACACTGGGGAAATGTCGCTCATGTAGATGGCTCACTACACTGGTGGATGGGGCCACGGAACCTCCTGGATACAGGAGGTTCCCGATGATCTCTTCCTGAAATTTGAGGAAGGATCTTGTTCTCCCAGCCTTACTGTAGAGAACAAAACTATTATATACAGCCAATTGAATTTAATATACAGACACCTTCTTATACCAGCGTCTGGTCCTGCGGGAAAGTAGATAAGGAGCCAACATCTGGTCATTGAAGACCACCCCTCCCATGAGCGAATTATAGTCATGGACACAGAGGGGCTTTTCAATGACACTGGTTGCTCGTTCAATTTGGATTGTCGTGTCTGCGTGAATGGAGGAGAGCATGTAAACGTCACGCTTGTCTCTCCATTTTCCCGCGAGCAGTTCTTGGTTACACAAGGCAGCCCTCTCCCCCCTTGCAAGACGGGTGGTAACGAGCCGTTGGGGGAAGCCCCGGCGACTAGGTCGCGCGGTGCCACAGCAGCCAATCTGTTCTAGGAACAAATGCCTGAAGAGGGGCACACTTGTGTAGAAATTTGTCCACATAAAGATGGTACCCCTTGCCAAATAAGGGTGACACCAAGTCCCAGACTGTCTTCCCACTGCTCCCCAGGTAGTCAGGGCAACCGACCATCTCCAGGGTCTGATCTTTACCCTCATAGATCCGAAATTTGTGGGTATAGCCTGTGGCCCTTTCACAGAGCTTATACAATTTGACCCCATACCGGGCGCGCTTGCTTGGGATCTATTGTTTGAAGCCAAGGCGCCCGGTAAAATGTATAAGGGACTCGTCTACGCAGATGTTTTGCTCAGGGGTATACAAATCTGCAAATTTGGTGTTGAAGTGGTCTATGAGGGGCCGAATTTTGTGTAGCCGGTCAAAAGCAGGGTGGCCTCTGGGACGAGAGGTGCTGTTGTCGCTAAAGTGCAAGAAATGCAGGATGGCCTCAAATCGTGTCCTGGTCATGGCAGCAGAGAACATGGGCATGTGATGAATCGGGTTCGTGGACCAATATGACCGCAATTCATGCTTTTTGGTTAAGCCCATGTTGAGGAGAAGCCCCAGAAAAATTTTAAATTCAGAAACTTGGACGGGTTTCCACCGGAAAGACTAGGCATAAAAGCTTCCCGGGTTGGCGGCTATAAATTGAGTGGCATATCGGTTTGTTTCTGCCACAACTAAGTCCAAGAGCTCCGCAGTCAAGAACAGCTCAAAAAACCCCAGGGCCGAACCGATCTGAGCTGTCTCAACCCGAACTCCAGACTGGGCGGTGAAAGGGGGAACTACAGGTGCGGCTGAAGTTGGTGACTGCCAATCAGGGTTTGCCAGCACCTCAGGGACTCTAGGGGCTCTACGGGCCTGTCTGTGCAGTGGCTGCGACGGGGGAACTAATGCACGTGCCACCGTACCAGCTTCAACTGCCCTTTTGGTGCTCGCCACTTCACCATGTTGTACGGCAGTGCTGGTACTAGGTCCAGGATGGGCTGCGCTGCTGGTGTATGCCTCACCACGTAATCCGACAGCGCCAGCCCCACTCTGCTGCCCTTGAAGCGGATCCTGCGCAACCTGTGGTGTAGCAACACGGGGCCGGGTACGCCTGGTGGTATCAGGGACCTCAACCTCCTCGTCCGAACTTTGGGTCAGACTGCCACTGCTTTCTACAGGTTCATATTCTGACCCGCTGGATTTGTCAGATGAGGGTTCCCATTCCTCATCCAACTGGGTCAGAATCCTGTAGGCCTCTTCAGAAGAATACCCCTTGTTTGCCATTTGGTCAACTAAATTTAGGGGGTATTCCCTGAGACTACCCAAGAAAAAAAGCAAGCCTGTCTTACAAATGGGAGGCTAGCGAAGTACCGGAGGCCGCTGTGATTGATAAAAAATATCAAAACTGATTTTTTTATCGCCGCAGCGCTTGTAAAGTGATTGTGCAGTGATAAAAAAAAAAAAAAATGTTGTCACTGCGGCGGGGCGGGCGTGGGTGAACGCACGTGTGGGCGACTGATCAGGCCTTATCGGGCAAACTCTGCGTTTTGGGTGGAGGGCGAACTAAGGTGACACTAATACTATTATACAGTAGATCTGACTGTGATCAGTTCTGATCACTTACAGATACTATAAAAGTACCAATGCTGATTAGCGATACGCTAATCAGCGAATCAGTGACTGCGGTGCGGTGGGCTGGGCGCTAAACGATCGCTAACTACCTAACCAAGGGGCCTAAACTATCCTAAAACCTAACAGTCAATACCAGTGGAAAAAAAAGTGACAGTTTACACTGATCACTTTTTTGCCATAGGCACATTAATACAGACCATCAAGGGCACCTGGAACCACTATCTGGCCCGTGTCCCTTACACCAGAGTGTGCCCCAGAGAATCCTTGTGCCGTTCTCCCCTTCACTTATGGGAGCCTGCCCAGGGACGACGTAACCGTAAGTAACCAGAACTGTATTTACCTCGGCCCACCCATTGCTCACTCTGTGACCTCACGTATAATTCTCCTGTTTGGTCTGGCATACCGCACTCACAGCTCAGCTGCCAGCGCTCACCAGCATAGTCAATAAATAGAGGAATTAAAAACGAAGTTATAAAACTTGGATAAAAAGTGGTAAGAAAATTTAAGGAGGCCTATTTAAAATATAATGTATTCTATATCCATCCGTTTTATAATATATGAGATTATATGTTCCCTATGTACTTTGGAATATGCTGACGACATGGATGGTGAAATTTGGTTGTATAAAATAAGGTATGAATCTAAAATCTAAGATTTTTGCTATATGGCCAGTGAAAAGAAAACAGGATGTGAGTAGAGATGAGCGAACTTCTGTTTTAAGTTCGGCGTCTAAAGTTCGGCTTCCGGTTAGCGGAGGATCCCGATATGGATTCCGAATTCCGTTGTGTTCCGTGGTAGCGGAATCAATAATGGCCATTATTGATTCCGCTACCACGGACCACAACGGAATTCGGAATCCATATCGGGATCCTCCGCTAACCGGAAGCCGAACTTTAGACGCCGAACTTAAAACAGAAGTTCGCTCATCTCTAGATGTGAGTCAAAAATCTCCGTGACCATATGGCCAGTATAGAGAATTAGGAACCTTTTTTGAGGATATGGAAAGAGGTAAGTATACTTTCCTATGCAAGTCTGGCCACATAAGGGGGAAGGGGAATGTCTGCACAAAGACCCCTGGGGGTGAACAACTTTTTTAATGCCATAACAACTGCTGGAAACCGCACAATTTGACCCAGATATGTGAATAAACCCTCTATAGATCTGCTGACAAATTAGTAATGTGTATGATCTGCTATAGAGGGAGTTCTACCCTTGTATGTAATATGTTCTTTATCTTCTACTTTCCCAATTACATTTTTAGCAAATATTCCATTTTGTATTTAAAGTAGGATTTGTGACTTATTGAAAGTATTCCTTTCTGTTCATAATCTTCAGCACAAAAATGCCTATTACCTTCATGTGAAAGGGGTTGAGTCACCGTCTGGGAGTGGTTGTACTTTGTGTTGTAGGAAGTAACAAGAGGCCGTAGTTTAGGTATCAAATCTAAAGAGGTAGCCAAGCTGTCATCATGGAGCTCAGCACAGCTCTTCTCCTGGGATTCGTCCTCCTAGCTTATTTATGGTGGAAGACGTCTCGCCCTAAGGGTTTCCCTCCTGGACCTGTCCCCCTGCCTGTGTTCGGCAACTTGCTGCAGATAGATTTTACAAATCCATTGCCATCACTGAAGAAAGTAAGTAGAAAGCACAGGATCAGGTTATTGTGTGGACAGATTGCACTGTTTTAATCAATGAAGTTGAAAGTAAAGTGTTATTTACATTGTCCCTGTCTACAATAGTGCTGGCATTTACCTTTTTAGATATCTATATTTTATCAAAACTTTTGATACATAGAATGTAAAGCGTATAATTTGGTATAAAGGTAAGTGCAGACTTGAAGTACAGTACCTGCATGTAATTGTCAGTGTATAGATAGCTGTACTCGTTTCTGAGCTGTAGCAAAGCTACATTTGTCATGTAGTGCGACTGTTCGTGACACGGGAATGTGTTATCTATGCCTTTATGTAGGACTATAGGTAAATGCATTATTTTAGTTCTGAAAGTTTTGCTGTGTATGGCAATCATAGTATCAGTCAAAATGATGCTTGTATAGATATGGTGTCCTCAATAGAATCTGTTTATGATGTTCCCTTTCAAAATGTGGCTCTGGAATTCTGCACAGAGCTTGCAAATCACGTTCTCACCCCTACAGAAAGATTTGCATTACAGGGCATGCACACTCACACCCTTGCTATGCAATATACAATACCTTACAATAACAGTATCATGTTAACCCAGGACTGGAAGAAAAATCAAAGTTCTGGCAACTTTTGAGGACCACTACCACATCCACCTTCTTTATAGACAAGAAGTCCCTGATGCATCCCAAAAGCACCATCCACCATGTATGACCATATACAGGTCAAAGTATAAAACCAAATCGGAAGAAAAACTGAATATCACACTTACTGAAACCAAATTATGTTTCATTCTATCTAGGTCCCATGGTCAGGGTTGGACTGTCCTACCAGAGTACTAGAGGATCCTCTAGTGGAACTAGGCTCCAATATCATAGTGGTCCCCAAAGGAGAAAAAAAAAATCTGGCTGCCTTTGCAGTCTATCACTTGCCACTTGGGTCTATTTCTTTGATTCAAAACCTAGTAGACTTTAATGATGATATAGGGGTTGGGCCTCAATAATCTCTTGTTGTACCCAATGAACCCAGTCCTACACTGCCCATGGTTTCTCTAGATGTTTGAGAATACAAAAAGATTTCACATTCCTGACCAGATGGTACAAAATATCCATACATACATTTAGAGTAACCTAGTGAATCCACTCATTGAACAGAGAACAGAGAACTCATGGACCATGGTAATCACTAGTGATGAGCGGAGTTATCAAAAATCTGCCTTGGCTGCTTCAACAAATTTCACAAAGAAATTCGATTCATTACGAATCACATTCCATTGTATGTAGCAGACGCAATGACAGGGAACAGCAATCATGTTGCCCCCCGTCATTGAACCCCTCAGATGCCGTGTTTATTGCTGATCGTGGCATGTGACATTACAATGGAGAGTTAAAAAAAAACATACTTACCATATCCATTTGCTCATGGAGAGGCCGTTGCGGCCATCTTGATTGAAGAAAAATGGAAAAATCCCACACGGTGACGTGATCACATCATCACACTGACCGGGCACTGATGACGTCACCGGTAACGACCAGTGTGAAGTGTGATGTCACCGCGCTTGAGATTTTTCACGTTTTTTTTTTTTAATCAAGATGGCTGCAATGGCCTCTCCACGAGCAAATGGATGAGGTGACTATGTTTTGTTTTTTACCACCATTTTAGTTAAAATTGATTTGTTGACACGAAGCATGAGGAAATTCAGCTTTGTTGGAAATCAAATTTTTCCAGAAATTCTCATCTCTAGTAATCACACAATCCTTTCTGACCCTTTACCCTTCCCCCATCCTTATAATGTTATCTCTTGAATAAGAACTGTTTTACAGTACTTTACAACACACTGCTTTTGCTGAATATTTATGATTTATGCTGCTCATGTTTTATTTCTTACATGTAATACATAAAGAACTCTGCTCTTATCTTGTATTCTTTGATAAAAAGAGAAGGAAAATAAAATGTGGCAGTATTTTTGCCCATATTCCACCCGAGACTCATTCAAGACGTCGAATGGATGTCTACACGGATTGACATACAGTATGTCCGTTTTTTGCAGATCAGAATGGCCATCTGAATCAGGCCTAATATGTACACATTACAATCATGAATATGTGCAATTGGGTTTTGACCTGCTTATTGGGGTACAATAAAAAAAAGTTCTAGCTAATATAGAACTTTAAAATATAACAGGTGGTGCTGAGCCGCTGAATATGTAAAGGTAAAAATTCTGCTAAATATACATGGCAGTTATTAAAGAGGACCTTTCACTAGAATAGAAAATCTAAACTAAGTATACAGAAATGGAGAGCGGCGCCCGGGGATCTCCCTGCACTTACTGTTATACCTGGGCGCCGCTCCGTTCTCCCGCTATGCCCTCCGGTATCTTCGGTCACTAAGTTATGGTAGGCAGAGTCTGGCCTTGTTCTGCTGTAGCGCTGGCCAATCGCAGCGCAGAGCTCACAGCCTGGGAGAAAAGAACCTCCCAGGCTGTGAGCTCTGCGCTGCGATTGGCCAGCGCTACAGCAGAACAAGGGCAGACTCCGCCTACCATAACTTAGTGACCGAAATCTTCGCCTACCATAACTTAGTGACCAAAGATGCCGGAGGGCATAGCGGGAGAACAAAGCGGCGCCCAGGGATAACAGTAAGTGCAGGGAGATCCCCGGGCGCCGCTCTCCATGTCTGTATACTTAGTTTAGATTTTCTATTCTAGTGAAAGGTCCTCTTTAAGCTAATGTAGTAGATATATTGGCAATAGTGTTGAGCGAGCATGCTTGGCCGAATACCAGTTCGGCTCGAGCATCGCTATGCTCAGCACATGGCTGTACTCGGCCGAGTACCGAATGTGCTCGAGCGCAATACTCGAGTCTCCTCCCTGCACATTTTGCGGCTGCTAAGCAGCCAATAAACATGCAGGTAAGTACTGCCCTCACTGTAATGCCAGTAGTCATGTTGGCTACTGGCATTACAGTGATTGGCTGGACGGAACGCATCATCGGGTGATATATAGCACCCGATGACTAGTGTTGAGCTCGAATATTCGAATAGCGAATATTAATTGCGAATATCGTAACTTTGTAAATTCACAATTATATTACGAATATAGTGCTATATAATCGTAATATCGAATATTCGTAATTTTTTAACATCTGAAAACATGATTTCTCCCTGCTTCTTTCTTGTGGGTCAATAAGCCATTCGCCCACAAGCAACTTAAGCAGGGGGGAATCATGTTTTCATATGGAAAATAAAATGACCAATATTCTAAAAAACAAATACATAGCAATATAGTGAATATATTCGTTATTTAGAATTTTGGCATAATTTTTTTCCTATCTGTACAGTTGTTCGCATACTCCTCCCCGACAAGCGTCCCCGTCACCATGGGAACACCTGTGGGTTAGAAAATATCATCGGATCTGAGTTTTCCCTGAGATCGTGAAAACTCAGATCCGATGGTATATTCTAACCCACAGGCGTTCCCATGGTTATGGGACGCTTGTCGGGGAGCAGTATGCCAAAGTGGAATAACAGTACACATTGGGTAAAAAAAAAAACGAATATTCTAAATAACGAATTTATTCGCTCTATTGCTATAACTTCGTCTTTTAGAATATTACGAATATTCTAAAAAACGAAGTTATAGCAATATAGCGAATATTCGTAAAATACACATAGACTGCAATTTAGCTAATATAGTGCTATAGTAATTTTTTAATAGTGTACATATTTTCCAAAACTGAAGTTCAGAAGAGGCAAAAAAAATGACAAAAAAAAAAAAGATTATAGCACTATATTAGCTAAATTACAGTCTATATGTGTATTTTATGAATATTCGTAATATTGCTCTAACTTCGTCTTTTAGAATATTCGTAATATTCTAAAAGACGAAGTTAGAGCAATATGACGAATATTCGTAAAATACACATATAGACTGTAATTTAGCTAATATAGTGCTATAGTATTTTTTTTTATAGTGTACATATTTTCCAAAACTGAAATTCAGAAGAGGCAAAAAAAATTGACAAAAAAAAAAAAGATTATAGCACTATATTAGCTAAATTACAGTCTATATGTGTATTTTACGAATATTCGGAATATTGCTCTAACTTCGTCTTTTAGAATATTCGTAATATTCTAAAAGACTAAGTTATAGCTATATATATAATATCTTCATAAAATACAAATATTAGACTAGCCATAGTCATAGGAACGGTGCCTTATACTGTCAAAAGAAAAATCGCAATACGCGAATAATTAAATCGTATATTATTCGCGATAAATAGAATAATGACGAATATTCGATTTAGAAGAATATAAGACGAATATTCAATCGAATATTTGCGAAATATCACGAAATCAAATTCGGCACCTCCCGCTCATCACTACCGATGACGCGTGTTTGGCTCATTCTAAGTCAGGGAGAGCTGAGCATAGGAAGGGACAGAGAGTGTAGGGAGTGTAATTAAATTAACTTTTTCTACAAAAACATTTCATAGACAGTTAAATTATCCGCGTCACATCTCCTGTTTAAAGTGTGCGCATCCCTAAAATATCAGTGACATCCAGGGCACTTTTTCCGTAGACGGTGTCCGCTGCGGACAGTTCAATTTTCTGCGCCACATCTCCTGTTTTGGCTCCATTCACACGTCCGCAATTCTGTGGACCCATGCATTTCTATGGGGCCACAATATGTTCTGCCCGAAGCCCGGAAATGCGGATCCGCACTTCCGGGTCCGCAATTCAGTTCCTGAAAATAATAGAACATGTCCCATTCTTGTCCGCAATTGCGGACAAGATTAGGCATTTTCTATTATAGTGCCGGCGATGTGCGGTCCGCATCCCTAAAATATCAGTGACATCCAGTGCACTTTTTCCGTAGACGGTGTCTGCTGCGGACAGTTAAATTATCCGCGCACACATCTCCTATTTAAAGTGTGCGCATCCCTAAAATATCAGTGACATCGAGTACACTTTTTTCGTAGACACTGCGAACTGTGACATTACCTGTGGTACCTGTCCTGTATAACGTTTCCTCTTCACAAATACCTTTGTAAATTTTTTTGCACACTTCTGTACGCTACTGTACGTGTGACATACTTTCAAGCATATATCACATTTAAAATGAAGAAGGTGAGCAGTAAGGGACGGAGAAACAGTGCCTGCTGCCAGAGCACAAGAAAAACAATCATCCAAGATACATAGATAAATGTTCCAGTTTGCAGAGTGGTGCAGGACACCACTCTTGAAGTCAGACCAGTGCGACCAGGTGGTCGGTTGGATTGCAGCAGGTAATGCTTCCAGTCGGTTAAACACCACTCTGTCTTCCACCAAGTCCAGTCTCAGTAGCCAGGAGTCTGGTCAACACAATCCTCACCCTGATCCTCCTTCCTCGCACCATTTACAGTCTGGCCAAACAAGTGATCCCACATTTATATTCCTAGGACATCTTTGCATCACCATTACTTTACTTGGCCCTCTCGCCAAGCATGCTTGAAGAGGGACATGAGATCTTGTGCCCTGATTCCCAACCTCTTGGACATCGACAGTCACAACAACATGACGGTGGGGAACGGCAATTACTGTTTAATGAGGTGGATGATAATGAGACATAGTTGCCAATGAGGTTAGATCAACAAATCAGGAGGATGATCAGAGTGAGGAAGTGGAAGAGGATGTGGTGGACGATGAGTAGGTGGAAAGCCGAGCGAGGACAGCAGTACAGAGGGGGAGGGATCTGCAGCATCGCAACAGGCTGGAAGAGGCAGTGGGGTGCCAAAAGGGAGAGGGCGGGCCACACCACACAGTACCGCAACTGTTCCACGGAGCAACCCCTTGCGGAAATCTCCCTTGCCAAGGGGTAGATGTTCTGCAGTATGGCGCTTTTTTGAGGAAAGTGCGGACAACAAAAGAATAGTAGTTAGCAACCTGTGCCATACGAAAATGAGCCGGGGCGTGAACAGTAGCAACCTCACCACCACCAGCATGATCCGCCACACGGCATCCAAGCATCGTAATAAGTGGGATGAACGCCTGGGTCCACCATCTATGTCTGCGGGTCACACCACTGCCTTCTCTTCCCCTGTGTTACGTGCTGGTCAATCCCTTGTCGAAGGCGCAGGCCCAGATGCATCCTGCCCTGCACCTGGACCTTTGCAAGCACCATCAACGACCAAATCGACTTCAGCGTACAAATGTCCTTACCCCAGGCATTTGAACGCAAGCGCAAATACCCAGCCACCCACCCACAGGCCATAGCTTTCCAAATTACTGGCCCTGGAAATGTTGCCATTTAGGCTTATGGACACTAAGGGCTTCTGCAGACTGATGTCGGCGGCCGTCCCTCGTTAAGCAGTCCCCAGCCGCCACTCTTTTTCATGGTGTGCCGCGCCCACCTTACACCAGCATGTGTTCCGTAACATCACACGTGGCCTGACCAACCCAGTTACTGGGAAGGTCCACTTAACCACGGACAAGTGGACAAGTGCATTCGGCCAGAGACGTTACATTTCCCTGACGGCACACTGGGTGAACGTTGTGGAGGTCGGGAGCAAGTCGTACCCTGGGATGGCACAGGTGCTACTGACGCCAAGGATTGCGGGCCCTACATCGATCAGGGTTTCCGCCAGCACCTATGTTAGTGGCTCCAACCCCCACTTCTCCTCCTTCACTACCATCTCCGAATTATCTGCGTGCAGCACCAGTCAGTCATCAGTTGGTAGCTGGAAGCAGTGTAGCACTGCAGTGGGGAAGCGGCAATAGGCCGTGCTGAAGCTGATATGCTTAGGGGACAAACAGCACACCGCCACAGAGCTGTGGCAGGGGATAAGAGACCAGACTGACCTGTGGCTCTTGCCACTCAACCTAAAACCAGGCATGGTTGTGTCTAATAATTGCTGTAACTTGGTGGCGGCTTTGGAGCTCGGCAAGCTCATACACATCACATGCCTAGCCCACATGTTCAACCTTGTGGTTCAGCGGTTTCTCAAAACCTACCACAATTTGCCTGAGCTACTGGTGAAGGTGCGCTGCGTGTGTGCACATTTCCGCAAGTCACGTGACACCTTCAGCCGGACTGTCAACGCTGCAGCAGCGCTTGAAATTGCCAGCTCATCGCTTGTGCGATGTGAGCACATGCTGGAACTCCATGTTCCACATGTTGGCCAGGCTTTGTGAGCAGCAGAGGGCAGTAGTGGAATACCAGCTGCAACATGGCCGTCGCCTTTCCAGTAAGCTTCCGCTATTCACAAGCGAGGAGTGGGCATGGATGTCTGACCTCTGGGAGGTTTTAAGAAACTTTGAGGAATCAACACAGATGGTGAGCGGCGATAACGCTATTATCAGCGTAACCATCCCACTTCTGTGTCTACTCAAATGCTCGCTGCTCACAATTAAGGACGACGCTTTGCATGTGGAAGAGGTGGAAATGGGGGAAGACATTACACAGGGTGATAGCCAGACCACCCTCAGTTCATCTTCTCAGCGCGAATTGGATGATGAAAAGGAGGAGGAGGAGCAGGAGACGGTTTCCTCCGCTACAGAGGGTAGAACCCATGGAAGTTTAATTCCATCTGTTCAGCATGGGTGGGCAGAAGAAGAGGAAGAGGATGAGGAGATTGAGAGTCATCCTTTTGATGCCGACAGCGAAGTCTTGCCTGACTTCATGTTAAGCTTCCTTTCCCGCGACCCGCGCGTTATACGCATTTTAGACAACACGGATTAATGGTTGTTCACCCTTCTCGACCCCGCTACAAAGAGAACTTCTCATCTCTCATTCCTCTGGTGGAGAGGATGAGCCAAACGGTGCAATACCAGAAGATCCTTGTTGAAAAATTGCTCAAAAAATTTCCATCTGTCAACGCTGGCGGCAGAGTCTGTAGTTACTTTGCCAACCAAGGAGGGGAGACAAGGGGAACACACAGCAGTTCCAACAGAGGCAGGGCTACACTTTCCAAAGCCTGGGACAGTTTTGTGACACCTGCCAGAACCCTCACCCTGATGCACGGCCTAGTGTCACAATGAGGGAAAAATTTTGGAAGATGGTGAAGGAGTACATGGCAGACCGTGTCAGCGTCCTCAATGATCCCTCAGTGCCTTACAACTACTGGGTGTCCAAACTGGACACGTGGCACAAACTGGCGCTCTATGGCTTGGAGGTGCTGGCTTGCCCAGCGTTTTGTCTGAGCGGGTATTTAGTGCTGCCGGTGGCATTATAACAGATAAGCGTATCCGCCTGTCAACTGAAAATGCTGAGAGGTTGAATCTTATAAAAATGAACAAGGCCTGGATTGACCATGACTTCTCAACTCCACTAGAGGAAAGCGTCTGAACATAAAGGCACTTTAAATGTGTTGTTTATAATGTACTGAATACACTGTATTCCCATGCACCCCTTCCACCACAAACAAGAGTATATGGTTGAATATTCCTTTTCCTATCCTCCTCCTCCTCTTCCATCATATCAACATGCTTATAATATGTAATGTTTTACATGGTCAGCTCAACTGCAGGCCCTAGCATATAATGTTTTACAGGGTCAGCTCACCTGCAGGCCCTCGCATATAATGTTTTACAGGGTCAGCTCAACTGCAGGCCCTCACATATAATGTTTTACAGGGTCATCTCACCTGCAGGCCCTCACTTACAATCTTTTACAGGGTCAGCTCACCTTCTGATCACGACAGCGAAGTCTTCCCTGTTGGTACTCTGGCACACATGGCTGACTTCATGTTAGGCTGCCTTTCCCACGACCCACGCGTTATACGCATTTTAGACAACAGGGATTACTGTTTGTTTACCCTTCTCGACCCCGGCTACAAAGAGAACTTCTCATCTCTCATTTCTCTGGTGGAGAGGACAAGCAAAACGGTGCTATACCAGAAGGTCCTTGTTGAAAAATTGCTCCAAAGTTGATAGGGCAGACATCCAAATGGATCATCACCGACACGGGGACATGCGATCGCCTAGAAGTTATCTAGAGTCAACAAAGTGGCAGCAGGCCCTCACCTACAAGTCCAGTCTCAGTAGCCAAGAGTCTGGTCAACACAATCCTCACCATGATGGCACACTGGGTGAACGTTGTGGAGGCCGGGAGCAAGTTGGCTGCTGGCACCAGACTTGCCCTCCAATAGATCCTCGTTAACGGAAAGTGTACTCATTCCAATAACAGGGCCTCTTAAGAGTGCTGTATTGTTATTTATCGTCACAACCTCCCCGAGTCAGGAGTGGGTAATTGCCGCATGCCTGCTGCCTTCCTTGGATGCTTGTGCTTTAATTACTTTACCCATCCTCTCTTGGTGATTCACAATTAGGAAAAAAAAGGGTCAATGTAACAACAGCCAATCAGATTTCAGCCATTGACCTTCCTTGGATGTGGTAGCCGATTCACAGGCTCCCTCTCTGGCATCGAACTCTGATTCCCCGTTACCTGTGATCTCCATGGTAGGCGCAGAAAAGAACATCGAAAGTTGATAGGGCAGACATCCGAATGGATCGTCGCCGTCACAGAGATGTGCAATTGCCCAGAGGTTATCTAGAGTCACCAAAGCAACAGCAGGCCCTCGCCCCTAATGTTTTAAATGGTCAGATCAGCAGGCCATTGCTCCAAATGTTTTTGAGGGTCACCAGCAGGCCATCAATCATAATTTTGCAAGGGTGTGTATGATGCCCTCCTTTATGTGTAACAAAGGGTGTTTTGGAGTGTCGGTTACTTGTAATTTTTGGCAGCCCTTTCACTTAGTGCATAGACTTTATGAGTGTAGGAGTCCTACTACCTGAACTATTGTACCACAATGTGAATGAGGCCCTCCATTAAGTGATATACAGGTTGTATCGGAGTACCTCTTCCTTGTAATTTTTGGCAGCACTTGCACTTTATATACAAGTAAATATACATGAAAGAATGTTTCTTAACAATTTATTTATTTTTATATTTTTTTCGGTTTTGCGCGTATTATTGTCATTCTGTAAAAGTGGCATACTATTCGTACAACATCGTTCCCAGCAGCGACCTGCGAGTACAAGATGCATCCAGACATTCTCCCCATGCTGTTCCCGAACCATTTCGGTGGTGTTTCCATCAATTTCTGACATTTCCTATGAACCAGGCACCCTCCCCTCTTCAGAGCAGGGGGTACCTGGTTTAATGCTCGGGTTCTCCCATTGACTTCCATTATACCGAGCACCCGAGCACTACGGTGCTCGATCAACACTAAAACAAACATATTAGTATGGTCTAGTGTTCTGACAAGAGTCCTGCTATAAATGATATTTGGTTGTAATAAACTTCAGTTACAATAAACTTTGGATTTCATATTCTCTATTCAATCCCTTTGGTTCTAAACTTTCAAGTTTATGGATCCAGAATGCTTCCCTCAGTTTGAGGCATTTGACTCTATCCCCCCCACGTCTGAACATTGGGACATGTTCAATCACTTGAAATTTTAATTGGGCGATGTTATGTGCTGCCTGGTGAAAGTGTCATGGGACTGGGTGTAGTGTGTTCTGTTTTCTGATACTTGATTTGTGTTGGCAGATTCTATTTCTGATCGTTTGTGTGGTTTCCGCTACATATACCAGGCCACACGGACACTTTAGGAGGTAGACTACAAAGTCTGAGTCACAATTGAAAAATTTGTGAATTGGGAAGAGTTTGCCTGACTGTGGATGAGAGATATTAGCCCCTTTCTATACATGGGAGCACTGTATGCAACGAAGACATGGAAAAGTCACTTTCTTCTGTGTAGGAAAAAAGAGTTGTCTCGGAATGCGTGATGTCGAGCCTACATCTGCCTTTACTAGTAGGTCCCTAAGATTCTCAGGACGTCTATTACACATCAGTACCGGATTATTGAACTCCCCTACCTTGGGGTATGCCTTCTTTAAGAGATGCCAGTGGCCTTTAATGATGTTTTGTATTTTTCGGGCATGTGGATGGAAGGTATGAACAAATGGAATTCTTTTTAGGGGGGGCATATTTTGTGGGTAACATCTTTCTAAGAACCGGTCTTGCATTTTCTCAATTCTTTCTGTTAATTTGGGGCCTGTCAGTACTATTCTTCAAATCCTTTGGAATTAAGAAATGGGAAGGGATTTTTTGGTACTGGTAGGATGGAAGCTGGTAAAATGTAGTAAATTATTCCAGTCCGTAGGTTTTTTGTATAGATCAGTAGTGATAAGCCCTTTCTCACTATTTATGATTAGTGTGCCTAGAAAATTCATTGATGTTGGATCATAATGTATTGTGAATTGTAGCTCAGGAGTGATTGCATTGATGTAATCGTAGAAATCCAAGAGTGTGTCTGCTGTGCCATCCTATATACAGAAGATTCCATCTATATATCGTTTCCATAAGGTGACGTGTGTATTAAAACTTGCATCTGAATACAGGTATGTTTCCTCAAAGTCCGCCATATAAGAATTGGCATAAGGTGGTGCTATGTTAGATCCCATGGCCGTCCTCTGTTTCTGTAAGTAAAATTGTTCTTGAAACATGAAAAAATTGTGACAGAGAACTGTTTATAAGAGATCCATACATAATGCTATCACCTTGGGATCTTTGTCTGCTTTTCTTAGTAATTTGTCTACTGCTCTAAGGCTGGGTTCACACCTGAGCGTTTTAAAGCGCATTCCTACGCGCTGTAAAACGCTCAACAGGCGAGAACCAATGATTCCCTATGGGAATGGTTCTCACCTGAGCGTTTTAAAGCGCGTACGAACGCGCTGTAAAGCGCCCTACGCCCCAAGAAGTACAGGAGCTTCTTTGGGGCGTAGTATCGCGCGTTCCCGTACATAGACTTCCGGGAACGCGCGACAATGGGCGTTCGCTTAATTCCGGAGCCACGTATGTGACGCCCGGAGAATCGTGCATACAGAGCGCTCAGGTCAGTACGCTCAGGTCTGAACCCAGCGAACGTCCTTTTTGGTGATGTATGAAGTATATAAGCTTGTGACGTCCCATGTGATAAAAATTGTGTCATTGGAAAGAGGAGTTGTTTATGATATCTAAAAAAGAGGATGTATCCAACAAAAAGCACTTGGTTTTTTGAATTTCTTGTGTCAAGATTTTCTCTAAGTAAATCGAGTCAGTAAAGGCGACTATTGTGCATCCTGGCGGGTTATGTAAGTCTTTCTGTATTTTTGGTAAAACATAAAAGACAGGGATAATGGGATGTCGGTTTGTTAGAAAATTTACGATATTGTCATCTATTACTCCTTTGTCCCTATAGAGTTGTAGTGTGTTGCGAATTTTGTTGGCAGTGGATAGGGTCGGATTATTAGGTAATTGCTCATATACTTCAGTATCTCCTAATTGGCGCATAACTTCAGATGTATATTTCTCTTTGTCTATCACTACTAGAGCTCCCCCTATATATACAGACACTTCAGGGGGCATTATAATACAGGGCACAGTACAGGGGAGTTATAACTGCAGAGGGCATTAGAACTACATGGGACCTGCAGGGGAGGCATTATAAATACTGGGGGCACTATGGTGATATTATTACTTGGGAATCGTTGTGTTGCTCGTTATTGAACCAGACCGCTGCTATTACATGTAGCGATCTCCTTCATACTATTGGAAGGAGCAAACATTAATGCTATCGCTCCTCCCCATATAGAATAGGTTGGGAAAGGGTTAAATCACTCACAGTCCCAAAGTTGTATTTTACACTTCTGATTGTAAAGTACATTTTTTATACCTTTTGCTATATTTATATATTTTATTTTTTCTAAAAATAAGCACCGCCTCAGGGCCCAAGACAATAAGAATGTTTTGTGTTATGTTTTACAATAGCAACCTTAATGGGCTTCTATAACTTATTTAACTTGTAATCAGGCCTCATCCACAAGACAGGGAAATACAGGGACTGCAATACATCAGCACCTCCCCCACAGTGGCTGGAGTGTACAGTGTGTACACAAAGCAGAGCTCCTTATGTCTGTATCTGTATAACACTCTATACAGATACATACAATAGCTTCATAGACAGTATCACACCTAATAGGATTAGAAACACAGCTCAGCAGATAGTATCAACATGGTAGGATTAGATACGCAGCTCAGCAGGCAGTATCACACATCATAGGATTCGATACGCAGCTCAGCAGGCAGTATCACAGATTATAGGATTAGATACACAGCTCAGCAGACAGTATCAAACACAATAGGCATAGACACATGACTCTGCAGACATTATCACACATGGTAGGATTAGATACACAGCTCAGCAGACAGTATCACACAGAATAGGATTAGATACACAACTCTGCAAACAATATCACACATGATAGGAATAGATACATAGCTGAGCAGACAGTATCACACACAATAGGCTTAGATACACGACTCTGCAGACAGTATCACACATGGTAGGATTAGATACACAACTCAGCAGACAGTATCAAACACAATAGGCTTAGACACACGACTCTGCAGACAGTATCATACATGGTGGGATTAGATACACAGCTCAGCACACAGTATCACACATGGTAGGTTTAGCTACGCAGCTCGGCAGTATCACACATGATAGGATTAGATCCGCAGCTCAGCAGACAGTATCAAACACAATAGGCGTAGACACATGACTCTGCAGACATCACACATGGTAGGTTTAGATACACAGCTCAGCAGACAGTATCACACAGAATAGGATTAGATACACAACTCTGAAAACAATATCACACATGATAGGATTAGATACATAGCTGAGCAGACAGTATCACACAGAATAGGCTTAGATACACGACTCTGCAGACAGTATCACACATGGTAGGATTAGATACACAACTCAGCAGACAGTATCAAACACAATAGGCTTAGACACACGACTCTGCAGACAGTATCATACATGGTAGGATTAGATACACAGCTCAGCACACAGTATCACACATGGTAGGTTTAGCTACGCAGCTCGGCAGTATCACACATGATAGGATTAGATACGCAGCTCAGCAGACAGTATCAAACACAATAATAGGCTTAGACACACGACTCTGCAAACAGTAACACACATGATAGGATTAAATACACAGCTCAGCAGACAGTATCACACATGATATGATTAGATACGCAACTCAACAGGCAGTATCACACATAATAGGATTAGATAGGCAGCTTAGCAGCCAGTATCAAACACAATAGGCGTAGACATATGACTCTGCAGACATTATCACACATGGTAGGATTAGATACACAGCTCAGCATACAATCAATAATCAATAAGTATTTTAAATGTCATGCAAAAATTGCTGTATATACTGACACCCAGTGTGTCTGAATTGTATGATGTACATTTGTAACATGTAATGGGACTGTTAAAAGTATATAATAATCTCTGCATAATACTGTGGTTGGTGTGTGTTATTTTGAAAATAATAAATATTATACTAGACTAGCACTGTATACGGACACCAAGTGTATCTAAATTAGAGATGGGACGGGGGATTCGTCGAATCCACGAATCCCTCGATTCTTGCTGGATTCGTGGGATTCGTGGACTCGAATCCCGACGTAATTTGCCTGAAACGAATCCGACGAATCCGGTGGGAGGGACTGGGAGGCGGAGCTGGGGGCCGGTGCGTTCACTGTGCTCCAGCCCCTCCGCTCCAGTAGTTATAAAATGTGTAATTCTGATTAATAATCATGCTGCCCCCTCTGTCTGTAGTATTACATTCAATAAATCTTACTTACAGGGCTACTGCTATCGTAACAGGCCGGCCGGGCAGATGAGCGGCAGCGTCACTGACTGACGTCACCTGCCTGAGCCGCCTGCTTCATTCATAAAGCAGGCGGCTCAGGCAGGTGACGTCAGTCAGTGACGCTGCCGCTCGTCTGCCCGGCCGGCCTGTTACGATAGTAGTAGCCCTGTAAGTAAGATTTATTGAATGTAATACTACAGACAGAGGGGGCAGCATGATTATTAATCACAATTACACAATTTATAACTACTGGAGCGGCAATGGGGGGGGGTCTGTGGATGACACTGTTAAGGGGTGGGGGGTGGGTCTGTGGATGGCACTGTTATAGGGTGGGGGGGTCTGTGGATGGCACTGTTATAAGGTGGGGGGGGGGGGCTGTGGATGGCACTGTTATGGGGTGGGGGGGGTCTGTGGATGGCACTGTTATAGGGTGGGGGGGTCTGTGGATGGCACTGTTATAGGATGGGGGGGTCTGTGGATGGCACTGTTATGGGGTGGGGGGGTCTGTGGATGGCACGGTTATAGGATGGGGGGGGGTCTGTGGATGGCACTGTTATAGGGTGGGGGGGGGTCTGTGGATGGCACTGTTATGGGGTGGGGGGGTCTGTGGATGGCACTGTTATGGGGTGGGGGGGTCTGTGGATGGCACTGTTATGGGGTGGGGGGGTCTGTGGATGGCACTGTTATGGGGTGGGGGGGTCTGTGGATGGCACTGTTATGGGGTGGGGGGTCTGATACGGGCACATTATGGGGGGAGGTGGCACTATGATACGGGCACATTATGGGGGGAGGTGGCACTATGATACGGGCACATTGGGGGGGAGATGGCACTATGATACCGGCACATGGGGGGAGGAGAGAGGCACTCCGCACTTGATACTCACAAAGACGAAAAATGGCTGAAAACTGGTGGTCTGGTCTGAAGGTCTGAAAGGAGAAGATGAGGAAAGAGAACATCTACAAGAGACGTCACTGGATGTAAGAGGTATGTGGCTGTATTACCCTGTGTGTTCTGTAGTGATAGGAGCAGGGGTCATCGCGGTCATATAGGGTGCGACCGTGACTGGGAGGTGGAGGTTCAGACAAACTGACGCGGTCTGACTTTGTATCTTACACCGTGCGTTCACACAATTATGTACAGGATTCGTAGGATTCAAGATTCAAAAGATTCGATATATTCGAGAACCTTTTCGGATTCGGATTCGAAAAAAATTGGATTCGTCCCACCTCTAATCTAAATCATAGTATACAGCATATAGAATTGTAGTTAATAATGGCACAGGTCAAAATATATGGTCATCTTTGCACAGTAAAAAAAAAAAAGAGCATCCATTTTTCATATATGTTAAATGTAAGACAAAGACCTGATTTGAAACCGGCCAAATTTCACAATTGTAATTCTATTACCAGGTCTTTACCTTAAGTTCAGGTATTTAGCTAGTAACGCAATGCACCACCTGCTGTCTGAACGTTGTATAGTTAGCAACACAAAGCGCCACCTGCTGTCTGAACATTGTATTGCAATTTATCCAATTTAGATATAACATAATTTCATGACACACATCTCAGAACATGTTGAGATAAGTGATCAGTTAAGTGTGGACACATCTGTAAGACTACTCGAGCAAGCATTGAGCCAAGGTCTTGATCCAGTCTGCTAGCAACCACAGGAAATAGATGATCCAGTTGATCGCACCAGTGACTATGCACTGAATCAGTTATCTGTACCACCCCCAGTTTGCAGTACTGTCAAAGCTGACAACACTGAAACCTCCAAGTCAGCTCTACCTGTGGTACCAGTACCATCCACAGCTCCCGAGCAACCTAATACCCGTCACCCGGATGTGCCCTCTCTAGGATAGCTATTACAGCAAGATGGCTATCAGGTGTTTTCTAGCCTACCTCCACAGCTCAAGCAGCAGTCATCAGGATCTACAGAGGCTAAACCACAGCTCAACCCTGCAGCAACATCATTCTACCCGGAAGCATCTCACCCCTTCATCCCAGGCAACCCATACGCCCTAGGTGCATCACAAGTTGTCATGGCAACAAACAGTGAGAAATCAGATATGTCTGAGTTTGCCAGGTTCATGGTGAGCAGAGAGCTAATCAACACGAGGCTTTCAAAATTTGATGACCGTGCAGAGGGCTACAGAGCTTGGAAGGCAACCTTCAAAGCCGCCATTGCCGACCTCAACCTAACCGCAGAGCAGGAGTTTGACCTCTTGATCAAATGTCTGTGCCCAGGCTCCACAAATCGTATCAAGAGCCTCAGAACTGTCTAAGTGGGACAAGCAGAAGCAGGTCTCGCTGCCGCCTGGCAGAGACTTGAACGTACCTTCGGCAGTCCAGAAGCAATAGAGAAGGCCCTATTTAAGAGACTGCAGAATGTCCCAAAGATCAACCTCAAGGAAGTCCATAAGCTTCAATATTTAAGTGATCTGCTCATGGAACTGGAGCTTTCCAAACTAGACCCTCGTCTGTCTGGGCTGTGCTACCTGGATACAGCCCATGGAGTGAACCCAATTGTCGTGAAGCTACCATACAGCCTGCAAGAAAAGTGGTCATCAGTCTCAAGGTACAAAAGAGAGCACAACGTCACCTTTCCTTCATTTATTCATTTCTGCAGGTTCATCGATGAACAGTTCCAGATGAGAAATAACCCCAGCCTCGACTTCCTGGAGTTCAACACTACAGCTTCGGCAACATCATCATCAAGGTATGAAAGCATCATGCATAAACACAGAGTCTTTAAGAGCAGCGTGAGTGTTAGAAAGACTAACCTACCATCACCTGCAGTACCCAAGGGTAAACAGTACACTACCTCATCAGGAGACAAGTCCTTCAATCGCGAATGTCCTATTCATAAAAAACCACACTCACTGAACAAATGAAGAGGGTTTAGATCCAAAACCATACAGGAGCGCAAGAAAGTCCTCACCGAGCTTGGAGTAAGTTTCAGATGCTGCGCTTCATTAGAGCACATGGCTAAGGACTGTAAATCTTTCATCAAGTGTGAGGAGTGTCATAGTGAAAGACATGCCTCAGCTATGCACCCAACCCCACTTGCCAGATATTCACCAGCTGCGGTCGCCACTAGTTCTGTCCAAGTCATGGCGGGGAGCCCCATAGTCATGCTAACACAGCCACAGGCATTTTCTGCTCATGCATGGACGTATGTGGGTAGAGCCAGAGTGAGAAATGTTGTGAACGAATATGCCTATTCAAGGTCTACCCAGAGGAACTACCAGAAAAGGCAGTAAAAATGTACGCCATCATCGACGACCAAAGCAACCGGTCCCTAGCAGGACCTAAATTCTTTGAAGCCTTTGGAATCAAGGGACCATCAGAACCCTACATCTTAAACACCTGCTCTGGCCCCATAGAGACTAGCGGCAGAAGGGCAAAAGGATTTATCACTTCTCCTGTCAGTGGAGATACGGAAATACCCCTACCGACGCTGATCGAATGTACCCAATTCCCAATACCCAACCATAGGGATGAGATTCCTACCTCATAAGCTGCGTTTCACCAACCACACCTAAGGCACCTAGCCAACATTATCCCACCTTTGGACATCAATGCCGAGATACTACTCCTGCTTGGCAGAGACAATCTAATGGTACACAAGGTGTGTCAACAGTGTAATGGTCCCGGCAATGCGCTATATGCCCAGAGACTGGACTTGGGATGGATAGTCATAGGAAATGTATGCAAGTATGGATCAACCAGGAATTAATTCTTTCAAAACTTACGTGCGTGGAGATGGACGCACAACTTGCATTAAGCCGTGTCCTCATCACTATGAGGTGAAAGAGAAGTCTCCAGTCCTCATACAACCACTAAACGTCATTTTTCCCCTCTTTGCCGACAACTTGGGGAGATCAGTCTTTCGCACAACCAAGGACGATGATAAAGTGGCCTTGTCAGTAGAGGACAGATAATTTGTCAAGATAATGGACAGTGAGTTTGTTAAAGATGAAACCAATCACTGGGTTTCTCCATTACCCTTCCAAGCTACTAGGGTAAGACTCCCGGACAATCGGGAACAAGCTCTGTTTAGATTTAACTCTCTTCAGCGTACCATGAACAGCAAGCCTGAAATGAAAGAACACATCGTCGCCTTTATGAATAAAATATTCAGTAACAACCATGCAGAACCAGCCCCATCCTTAAGGAAGAGCGAAGAGTGCTGGAACTTTCCTTAATTTGGGGTGTATCATCCACGGAAACCTAATCAAATTATGGTTGTTTTTGACTCAAGTGCCAAACATCAAGGTGTATCTCTTAATGATGTTCTTCTAACGGGTCCTAATCTAATGAATAACCTAGTCGGAGTGCTGATGAGGTTCAGGAAAGAGCTTGTAGCTTGTTCCAATGTTTCGTAGTCAGAGAGGACCACCGGAATTTCCTCAGGTTTCTGTGGTACAAGGACAATAACACCAACGCCAAGATGGTGGAGTATCGAATAAGGGTACACGTATTTGGAAACAGCCGTTCACCTGCCGTGGTGACTTACAGCCTTCGGAGAACTGCGTTAGAGGAAGAATCCGAGTACAGTACAGACGCCAGAGACTTGGTAGAAAAGGACGTCTACATAGACGATAGACTCAAATCACTACCGACTGAAGAAGCGGCTATCGATCTGCTCAAAATGACTCAAAGTATGTTGTACCAAGCAAAGCTCAGACTACACAAAATTGCTTCAAACAGCCTGGTCTTAATGAGAGGCTTTGAGTCAGGGGATCATGCACTTGGATTCAAGGACATTAGCCTAGGACTGGATAGTCCACCTGTGCAGGGGAGCTTGGGCCTCAGATGGGATCTCTCGGCTGACTCCTTCGGTTTTCAAGTAAGTTCTGCAGACAAGCCATTCACAAAGTGTGGTGTCCTATCAGTTCCTATCAGTGGTAAACAGCATATTTGATCCGCTGGGATTTGTAGCGCCCATCACCATACAAGGTAAATCCCGACTTTGACAGCTTTCTGAAACCATCAAGGATTGGGATACCCCACTCCCTTCTAATAAAGAGCAAAAATGGGAAGCCTGGAAGCAATCTTTGTGTGCTTTGGATGAGTTCCACATACCAAGATGTTATATCAAAACCTCACTTACCTATAGCATAAAGAAGGAACTCCACGTGTTCTCTGACGCTTCCACAGAGGCCATAGCAGCAGTTGCTTATCTGAAGGTGACAGGACCCAGCAATCAAAATCACGTTGGATTCATCTTTGGTAAGGCTAAGCTAGCCCCCAAGCCCGATCATACTATTCCCAGACTTGAACTCTGTGGGACTGTGTTAGCAGTGGAGATTGCAGACTTCATACAAGAACTGGGCATCAATATAGATGAAGTCCAGTATTACATGGACAGTAAGGTCGATTTAGGTTACATCTACAATCAGACAAAACGATTTTATGTGTATGTCAGTAACTGCATAGAGAGATTCCGGAGGTCCTCAAAACCTGAACAATGGCACTATGTACCATCCGAACTTAACACATCAGATCACGCCACTAGGCCTATGTCTATAGGTTCTTTTACTAACTCTACTTGGCCTACAGGTCCGGAGTTTCTGCTGATGAATGTGTACAGGAAGTTTTCTGCATCCAGGATCCAGATAATGATCCAGAAATCTGCGCTGAAATTAGTGCATTAGTCACCGGAACAAAGCAAACCTCCAGTCTCGGTTGTCAGTGCTTTGAACGTTTCTCGAGTTGGATAAGACTCGTCAGAACTATCGCAAGGTTAGTGCATATTGCGAGATGTTATCACAATACTCACGAAGATAAAGATTGTCACGGTTGGCATATCTGCTATAAACCCTTCTCTGCTGAGGACGTCTCTCATAGTGAGTCCCTCATAATACGTCACGTCCAGCAAGGATAACTCAACATAGAATGGAAGTGCATGTACAACAAACAGCAGATTCCAATAAAAAGCCCTCTTGGCAACTTAAATCCAGTTATTGGCAGTTTTGGCTTTCCCAGAGTTGGTGGTTGTTTGAATCAAGCCCACCTAGGAGTTGCAGAACAAAATCCTCTCTTCATTCCCAGCAAACATCATATCACCGTCTTGCTGATCCGAAACTACCACGAAAAAGGCCAAACACCAGGGCAGGAAAATCACTGAGGGCAAGTTACGATATGTAGGCCTTTGGATTATAGGTGTGAAAAAACGCGTGGCCCAATTACTCCATGACTGTGTGCACTGTCGTAAAGCAAGAGGAAAACAACTACACCAACAAATGGCTGACCTGCCTGCGGATAGAATATGTACAGAGCCACCTTTCACCTACGTTGGCCTAGATGTTTTTGGGCCATGGATGGTGTCCGCACGCAGGACCCGCGGCGGTCATGCAAACAGTAAGCGTTGGGCTGTACTATTTACTTGCATGAGTGTGCATGCTGTTCACATAGAGGTGAAAGAGTGCATGGACACATCCAGCCTTATTAATGCTTTAAGACGGTTCTTCGCAATCAGAGGACCAGTGAAACAGTTTAGGTCTGACCGTGGAAGCAACTTCAATGGAGCCTGTAGAGAACTGAACATCGACACCAAGCCCATTGAAGATCAGTTGGCGGAAAGGGGTTGCACCTGGATTTTCAATCCTCCTCATAGTTCCCACATGTGGGGCTCCTGGGAGAGAATGAGCGGGATCTCACGCAACATCTTGAATTCTATGTTGATGGATGTAAACTCTTCAAGACTCACACATGAGACTCTTGTCACCCTTCTCGCTGAGGTTTCGGCCATAATCAATTCAAGACCCCTTGTGCCAGTGTCTATGGATTCTGAAACACCAGCCATACTGACTCCGGCTATTCTACTTACCCAAAAAACGGAGAATACGCTAATGCCTAGTGGAGAATTTACTCATGCGAATATCTACCAAAAACACTGGAAATGTGTACAATACAGGCACTAGATTAAGGGTATTCAGACACTAGATTAAGGGTAGCACAAGATTTATCCCCAAACTGTAACCAAGAACGAGTAGGAATACTAATCACAGCATATAGACAGTACTCAATGGATATTATATTGTTTTGAAAGTGTATTTTAATGTAGAATTTTATGTATATTTTTATGTAATTTACCAGTATATCAAGTAAAATAATAATAATACAATCTAGACTATACCAGATGATGAGTGCCTGCTTTTATTGAGAATTTAGAATACATATTTGCTACATAGGATGAACAGGTGAATCATCTAAAAAACAGAGCACCTTAACCGTAAAACTGATACGGGTGAGCCACGATATACATTTTAACAGGACAGCATCAATACCACTACTACATTACAGTATTGTATCATCGTATGTCGCTGTTTGGATCAAATAAACACACGTTGATTGCATTCCCGTGTCTACGTTTGGATCCATCTAACCTGAGCATCTGCCGGTCCGGTCTGCTCCACTGCTTGGATACGAAGGTAGGAAAGTCACACAGTCATTATCAGTTATACCTTCATTCGCCTTCATGTGGGGACAAAACACCTGCAGGCCCTCACCTAATTATGCCTAGTAGGTAATTTGCACGCATGCTGCCTTGCTTGGATATGGTAGCCGTAGCTGTTTCTCAGGCTACCTCTCTGGAATCGAATTATGATTCCCCCGTTACCCATGGTCTACGTGGTTTGGGCTGAAAATAACATCGAAAGTTGATAGGGCAGACATCCCTGGGGCGATCGGCCCCAGGTTATCTAGAGTCACCAAAGCGGCAGCAGGCCCTCGCCCCTAATGTTTTAGATGGTCAGATCAGCAGGCGCTTGCTCCAAATGTTTTTGAGGGTGTCACGCTGGACAGGATACAAGATACAAGAGAAATCCACAAACAAGTGTCTAGGCCAGAAGCTGGGGATAAAGGTCACCTCCTAACAAATCCCTACCAGCTCTCCCTAGACTTCTGTGCCCACGTTCAGACCCTAGAGGTGGGAATAAACGTGCCCCCTTGCCTAAGGCTGAAGATTCCCTAAAATCCCTAAGATGGTGACAGGGGGAAAGAGACAGCTTGCCTCCTCAGACCTGGAGGAGGCAGGCGTCTCTCTAACAGCCTAGACAGAACACACACAAGAAAACAAAACCAACTTATCTTGTCACAGAGCAGATACAGCAAATCCTTCTTTCCTTCCTTCCACTGAGCAAGATAGATGCTATAACCCGCACAGGACACTGGGAAGGGGCGTAATTTAAACTCATACAAACGACCCCACCCAGTGCACCTGAAGGGAGGCGGATACAGCTCAACTCCAAAACAAAAACAAAAAACTACACACGTGCTGCTAACCTGGCAGACCTCCGCACATAACCTGAGCAGGGAATGACAGTACCCCCCTTCTACGGGTGACCTCCGGACACCCCGGCCCAACTGTATCCAGGTGGGATCCATTCCAGAACCGCCCGGACCTTTTCGGGGTCCATACGAAAACCAGAGTCAGAAAGCAGGTAACCCAGAAACGGAAGCTCCTGAACAGTAAACACACATTTCTCCAATTTAGCATACAATTTATTTACCCGAAGGATCGACAAAACCTGTCTCACGTGATCCTGATGAGTCTTCAGATCAGGAGAGTAAATTAGAATGTCATCCAAGTAAATTACAACGAACCTTCCCACAAAATGATGGAAAATGTCATTGACAAATCGCTGAAACACTGCTGGCGCGTTAGTTAACCCAAAAGGCATAACCAGATTCTCGAAATGACCCTTGTGTGTGCTGAAGGTTGTTTTCCACTCACCCCCCTCCTTAATTCTGATCAGATTGTAGGCCCCTCTTAAATTTAACTTGGAGAACACCTTGGCTGCAACAATTTGATCAAAAAGGTCAGAGATCAAGGGAAGGGGATACGGATTACGGACCGTAATGCGGTTCAATTCCCGGAAATCCAAACAGGGTCTAAGCGATCCATCCTTTTTCTTAACAAAGAATAACCCAACTGCGACCCGAGATTTAGATGGCCTAATTTGACCCTTTGCCAAACTCTCGGCAATATACTTCCGCATGACCTCTCTTTCGGGTTGAGAAAGATTGTATAGCCGAGACTTTGGCAACTTAGCCCCTGGGATGAGATTAATTGGGCAATCATATTCCCGATGAGGAGGCAATTCCTGAGCCCCACCTTCCGAAAATGCATCCGCAAAATCTGAGAGATACTGGGGTAAAACCGTAGTAGACCCCCCAGAGATAGAGGCACTAAGACAATTGTCCGAACAAAATTCACTCCAACCAATGATCTGCCTTGCCTGCCAATCTATAGTAGGGTTATGTTTTATCAACCACAGTAACCCTAAGACCATAGGAGCGGGCAAGTCCTTCATGACAAAACAAGAGATGATCTCAACATGTGAATCACCCACCCTTAACTGAATACCATGAACAATATGAGTGAGACTCCTTTGAGAAAGAGGGGAAGAATCGACTGCGAACACCGGAATCTCTCTTTCTAAGGTGCAAGTACTTAGCCCAGATTTTGAAGAAAAAGATAATCAATAAGGTTTACCCCAGCACCACATTCAAGGAATACTTCAAAATTTAATTTTCTTGAGTCTAGCGCCACCATAGCTGGAAGAGGAAAACGAGTATTGCAGGGAGATTGCATACTTGCTTGCTCCGGCAGTCTATTCACACTACCAAGAGTCAAGGATGTTTTTTTTTTCTCTTTATGTAAACCTCTTTGTGGTTCTTTATCATCAACACGCGATTTAACAAAAGGACAAGCATAAACAAAATCACCACTTTCTCCACAGTAATAACATAGCTTATGCAACCTCCTAAAGTTCCTATTACCAGAACGGAACAACACCTGACCCAGCTGCATGGGTTCCTCCCCTACCCCAGAATTACATGTCATAATACTCTGGGGAACTGGTGGGACGAAACCACTCACAGAAGGGATCCCTCACGTGGAGGGAACCTTACACCTCTCTCTAATGCGTCTATCTAATCGTACTGCCAAAGATATAGCATTCTCCAATGTATCCGGATACTCATGAAAAGCGAGGGCATCTTTTAATCTCTCAGACAACCCCTGACAAAACTGACTACGAAGCGCAGGGTCATTCCACCCAGACTCCGTAGCCAATCTCCTAAACTCAACACAATACACCTCTGCAGAATGTTCTCCTTGTAATAAAGTACGCAACTTAGATTCTGCCATCGAGACCCGATCTGGGTCATCATAAATGAATCCCAAGACTTTAAAAAATTCATCCACCGACCGGAGGGCCAGAGAACCGGTCGGCAGAGAAAAGGCCCAGGACTGAGCGTCCCCTTTAAGCAGGGAAATGATTATCCCTACTCTCTGACTCTCATCACCAGATGAAGACGGCTGCAGCTGAAAATGCAACTTGTATGACTCTCTAAAGTGGATAAAATCATCCACACCCACAGAAAACCGATCAGGGAGAGCAACCTTAGGTTCAAGGCTGGACTGACTCCCACCAGCGGAGCCATGAAGCAGAAAATTCTGACAAAGTGAAACTGCATTGCGGAGGTCAGCTACCTCCCAAGTTAACTCCTGCATGCGATCAACCAACGAATCAATTGACTCCATCTCAAAGCTGCTGAGAAATGGCAGTCTAGATTTTGTCGGGTTATAATGTCACGCTGGAGCAGATACAAGATACAACAGAAATCCACAAACAAGTGTCTAGGCCAGAAGCTAGGGATAAAGGTCACCTCCTAACAAATCCCTACCAGCTCTCCCTAGACTTCTGTGCACACGTTCAGACCCTAGAGGTGGGAATAAACGTGCCCCCTTGCCTAAGGCTGAAGATTCCCTAAAATCCCTAAGATGGTGACAGGGGGAAAGAGACAGCTTGCCTCCTCAGACCTGGAGGAGGCAGGCGTCTCTCTAACAGCCTAGACAGAACACACACAAGAAAACAAAACCAACTTATCTTGTCACAGAGCAGATACAGCAAATCCTTCCTTCCTTCCTCTGAGCAAGATAGAAGCTATAACCCACACAGGACACTGGGAAGGGGCGTAATTTAAACTCATACAAACGACCCCACCCAGTGCACCTGAAGGGAGGCGGATACAGCTCAACTCCAAAACAAAAAACTACACACGTGCTGCTAACCTGGCAGACCTCCGCACATTACCTGAGCAGGGCATGACAGAGGGTCACTTGGTTTAGTTAAAAAACTACTAAACTGAACGCTCTAAACTAATAAACAATCACCCTGACTGAATACAATGTATCCTAAAGATACCAATTCCCATAATATTGTATCACTTAAGTGGCAGGACGCTCCACACACACTGCAGGTTCACGCAGCTGGCATCTGCCGAAGTGCTGTTTTTGCTTAGTCAGGGATATTTACTGACGCTAACTGCTCTGTAAAAGTAGAGATTACTAAACTATGCTATTTGCTCATATCACGATGTGATCACGTCATCACGTGCCGCACGAGATTTCTCGCTGGATGGTGGCAGTCAGCTCTTCAAGATCAAATGGATGAGGGTAAGTATAATTTTATTATTTTTTGTTTAATTTTACACTGTAATAATGATGTCAGATGCTGTGATCAGCTATGAATGCGGCATTTGAGGGGTACAATGATGGCTCCCTGTCATTGCACCCACTACTTACAAAGAAATGTGCTTTGTGACAAAGTAATTAATCACAAAGAGATTTTTTTTGTAAAATTCAGCAAAGCAGGCGAATCGAATTTTCCAATACATCGCTCATCACTACCTGTAAGAAAACTCAAAATCCAGACTCACAAGGCAGTGCCAAACGCCAGCATACCTATCTTCCTAACCAGCTGTTGAGGAATTATCTTGTTGAATACCGTACACATGTGTTATTCTCCAAGTGCTTCAGGCTCAACTGAATGGAACTGAAGTTTAAACCAACAGGTACCGACTGTGTAGTCATTCACCACCTCTGCATATTCACTAACATCTGTACCTTGATTTGTAGTAGTGACATCTTTAAAAAAAAAAAAAGACGATTCGGTACTTTCGAAACAATCTCGAAGCTCAGACATTGCTCCGTTAGGCCAAACCTTAACCTGCTTGATAGGTTTAATGCTCACAAGGAGGGGTTGAAATGTCAGCATTAGGGTCCATTCACACGTCCGCAATTTCGTTCCGCATTTTGCTGAACGGAATTGCGGACCCATTCATTTCTATGGGGCAGCACGATGTGCTGCCCGGATCCGGAATTGCGGATCCGCACTTCCCGGTCCGCAATTTAGATCCCGAAAAAAATAGAACATGTCCTATTCTTGTCCTCAAAAGCCCGGAACGCACATCGCCGATGTCCGCAAAACACACACGGACGTGTGAATGGACCCTTAGTATCACAGATTTATGGTAGATTCGGCAGCTTCAGCAAGAAACTTGATTTGTTCCAAATTAATTCACCACAAATCGCTATAAATCAGGTATTCCCGGGCCAATCTGCTGAAAAGCAAATCTGGCATAAAAACAGATTACAGACGGAATTGGAGCAAATGGATGTCAATACAATGACATCCATCCTCCATTGAAGTGTAGGTACAGCAGCAGTGGCAGTAACAGTGACAATAGTCGCCCCATGACAGAGTAGGGAGGGTGGCAGCAGCAGTGGCATACAGCACAAGATGTTGGCAGATCACAACAGCAGTGTGATAGCAAGGGCCACTGGCATGCATATCCTTTTAAAAATGTAATATGTACATATCAGTAGGTCAAGAAGCCCCATTGTAGAGACAGCAAGCGGGTGGCATCAGGTGGGTGGCAGCATCAGAATGTGGTGACAGCAGCATGTGGCCAGAAGTAATCACTCCCTGACTCCTTTTTATGAAGATTAGTTTCTCAACATTTTGAAAGGAATAGTGAGTTCTTTTAGTGGTAACTGTGCCCCCCGTCACCCTGAACAACCACTCTGATGCCAAACTACTGGCCACATGGCAACCTTGGCCAGTTGCGGCCTCCCTGCCTCCATCTCCACTGCAAACTGCCAAGGTCTGTTGGGGTCATCTGCGTCATCTTTATCGCTTCACGGCATTATGAGTGATCTTGCATCCCCGGGGTTGTCTCCTCTACACTTACTTTCACTTTCTAACACATGCAGCTGCCAATTTAGGAAAACTGATTCGTTACCATGAAGCGTAAGGAAATTCGGATTAATTTAGAATAGGAATTTTCCAAAACTTTGTACCAAATTCCAATTTGGATGCTTCGCGTTGCTCAACACTAATATATGGTCAGAGGGGCCCAAATGGGGACGAGGGGATGCCCTAAAATCCACCTTTAATATTGGTATAAACATGGCCCAAAAAGGTACCCCTCTTGTCCCAAAATCCACAAGCTGATAGAAATGCTGTAGAAGTTTCAGCATATTCACCTGATTAAAATCCCCCCAGTGAGTATAGCCATGATTAGAACTTCTACTGGACATGAAAATAGGATGAAGCCACCATATTGTGCTTTACATAGTTGGTATAGTTACATCTGTTCACCTTCCTAATGCATAAAACATTTTCCCTTGGACAGTTTTCAGAGGTACATGGTCCAGTGTACAGCATCTATCTAGGATTTATGCCAGCTGTCGTTGTCCGAGGACTTAAAGACCTCAAAGAAGTTCTTGTGACTAGGGGTGTTGAGTTTGCAGACAGGCCTCAGAACAGGATTTCAGAACTCATCTCAGGGAGAAAAGGTAAGGCTACACGGTCTTTTCTGATATATCTGTCCAGCTTGTACTGCTAGAAAGAATGATGATGATGGTTAAAGGATAAATCTATAGAAATGTAAAGTTGTCCGTACATTAGAGATTTTAGACAACTTTATAGGAACACTAAACTCTAAAAACAATACCTGCAATTCTTCCCTTAATTCTCTCCTTCTCTTTGATCCTCCAGGGTGGGCAAACCCATCTAAATCAAGCACCGCTCCTCCCTTTAGTGTCTTTTCTCCACCTCCGCCAACTGCTGACATCACAAATCCCCAAACTGAAATCCTACACAGTCTTCTTCTTCTGGTTTATCTGCACTGCGCATGGTTGTGGCACATGTGCAGTGAACCTCCTGAGACTGCTTCTCACTGCGCATGCAAGGCAGTTATTGGTGTCAGAATATGGTGATTCAAAGATTTTTTTCAAAGTTTCATGGTCTTTTTAGTATTATACATAAAAAAAAAACTATCAATTTGGTATCACTGTAATCATACCGACTCATAAAAACAAGTCTCCCCTGTGTGAGCATAAATGTTTTTGCGGGCGATCTGTACTTTTCATTGATACCATTCTGGAGTGTACAACTTTTTGATCACCTTTTATTGAAATCTTTTGTCGGAAATGAAACGACCAAAAATGGCGAATCGACAATTTTTTTCAGTTTCGTCGTTTGCCATATGGGGAAGATATTTTTATAGAATGGGCGTTTTTGTACGAGGCGATACCCATGATGTGTATTTTTTTTTTTTTTTTTTTGGAAAGGGACTTACAGTTGTAAGTTGTAAGTCTAGCTCTGCTGAATGTGTGTGTGTGTGTATATATATATATATATATATATATATATATATATATATATATATACTTCACTTAGCGATTCATGGCTTCATTCTATAGGGAAAAAGTATTTTTAATCCATATGCAATGAAGCATTTAAAGTGCACTGAGGGTAGCTCAATTTAGACCATTTTCTGCAGTCTTTGGGTACAGCATATGCTGACTAACAGCAGATAAACAGTTGTCAGGTGCAGTCATTGGTAAACTCTGACAGTCCGTAAGTAATCAAGACAGCAAGTAATTTAATTAAAATATTTTTAACTTGTTTGTGGCTTGAAGATATCGGAATTGAACTTTATTTTAAATACATTTTATCTTCTGATCCAGGACTGGTTGTTGCCCCTTATGGACGGAGATGGAAGGAGCACAGACGCTTTACCCTATCTACACTAAGAAACTTTGGCCTGGGCAAAAGGTCTATGGAGGAGCGAATTTTTGAGGAGAGTGCACACCTAATTGAAGAACTTAAAAAAAATAAAGGTAAGTCTGATCAGTGCATGTCTGAGAATTGATCCATTTTAGGCTACTTTCACACTCGCGTTTTGGCTTTCCGTTTGTGAGATCCATTCAGAGCTCTCACAAGCGGTCCAAAATGGAACAGTTTGCATTCTAATGCATTCTGAATAGAAAAGGATCTGCTCAGAATGCATCAGTTTGCATCAGTTCAGTCTCCATTCCGCTTTGGAGATGTCTGATGAAACTGAGCCAAACGGATCCGTCCTGGCACACAATGTAAGTCAATGGGGAGTGGTTCTAGGGGAGAACACATCTGTAATATGCAGTGGTTCTAGGGGAGAATACCTCTATAATATGGAGTGGCATGTGAAGTGGGACACATATAATTTTCTTGCTGATTCTTACAGAAACCTCTGTGTGTTTCTATGTAACCTCAAGGACAAAGAAATGTAGAGTATTGGCCAATAGTAGTCTCTGTCCACCATATTACAGTAATCCATAATACAGCATGAGCAATGAGTTCAATTCTTTTGTTGTATCATATTTCTGCGGGAAAAAAAAAAACTACTAGTGATGATCGAGCATGCTCGGCTGAACACGCAATGCTCGAGTCTCCATCCCGCACGTTTCTTGGCTGCTACGCCATCAGATTTTCAGGGGAGATTATGTGGACATATGGTCATTTCTCCTGATCAGGTTACAGTAGACAAGGAACGTTCCTTTGAAAGGGGTTCATACAAGAAACCGAAAGTCACCAAAACTTTTGGGAACTGGTTGCAGGCCTTTTTGGTTTTAGCACATGTAATATGTCAGACAGATCAGTCAAAAGGTCCGGAGCTTTTGGCGGGGCGGCGTGGTAACGATACGACGAAGAGTTTCGTCGGCGCTTAGCGGTTAGCCCATCGGTTGGTTGGGCGTCAAAAGCAACTGATGTTTGGATCCAACTGATACTGGCCCAGCGTCCTCAGCGGCTCTTTCAGGTAAGTTCTGCTGTACCCGGTCAGCAGACCGGTGCAGCATCCTCCAAGCCCCTTGGAACTTGCTGGTTGTATAATGAGGGGCACTGCCGCTTCTATGCCACCTGCAAGTTCCGTCACGAGTGCTCTATATGCGGAGGGAGTCACGCGGCAGTCCGCTATTTCTGGCGGTCATGCCAGCCTGCCAGGCTGGGTGCTCCCAGTGCAGCAGAGAACTCCGGTGAAAAATCAGGTCCTTCGGGTTTGGTTAGAGGTGTACCCCAGGAAGCAGGAAGCAAAACTCCTGCTTGATGGATTTACGCAGGGTTTTTTCATACCACATGAGCATTCGCCTTCCTTACTGTTATGTTCTAACTTGAAATCAGTCAAGGAAAAAATGGGGCTTGTCAGAGAGAAGCTAAGGAAGGAGGTAGCATTAGGGCGTATGGCGGGCCCCTTTTTGGAGCCTCTGCTTATTAATCTGAGAGTGTCTCCTTTGGGTTTAGTTCCAAAAAAGGAGGTGGGAAAGTTTAGGCTAATACACCATCTTTCTTTCCCCCCGGGACTTCGGTAAATGACGGTATCGCCAAGGAGGATGCAACGGTTTCATATACATCATTTGATAGGGCAGTTTCGTTAGTTCGTTCAGCGGGACAGGGGGCATTACTGGCCAAGTCCGACATAGAGTCGGCATTTCGTTTATTGCCAGTCCACCCTGACTGTGTTCATTTGCTAGGTTGCCTTTTGGAAGGGGAATATTTTGTGGATTTATGTTTGCCCATGGGATGTTCCATTTCATGTTATTTTTTCGAAGTCTTTAGTTCCTTTTTGGAATGGACAGTTAGATATGAAACTGGTTGTGTAGCCTTGCTTCACTACTTGTATGACTTTTTGTTTGTGGGCCCAGCCTCTTCTACACAGTGTCAATATCTACTACAGACTTTCCGAGTATTGATGTCCAATTTGGTGGTTCCCCTGACTATGGATAAAACGGAAGGTCCATGTACATGTTTATCATTGCTAGGAGTGGAGATTGACACGGTTTGTATGGTATTTAGGCTACCCCAGGAAAAATTGTCGCGTTTACTGACGATGGTCAGTCAGTTTGGGTTGGCCAAAAAGTCGACTTTACGCCAAACCCAGGTTTTGTTGGGTTTGCTAACTTTTGCTTGTAAGGTTTTGCCAATGGGCAGGGCTTTTTGTCGGCGTTTGTCACTGGCCACCTGCGGTGTGCGACAAGCCCATCATTTTATACATATTACCAGAACCTTGAAGGAGGATCTGTTGGTGTGGCAATCCTTTATACAGTCTTTCAATGGACAGGTGATTTGTCAAGAACGGGAGGTGTCTAATGTAGATTTGTGTCTGTATACGGACACAGCTGGGGGTGATGCTTTTGGGGCAGTTCTCGGATCTCATTGGTGCCGGGATAGTTGGCCAGTTACTTGGAGTTCCTTGGGTTTGACACAGAATTTGACTTTGTTAGAATTGTTCCAGATAGTGGTGTCTGTGGACCTATGGGGTAGGGAGATGGCCAATAAGAAGATATGTTTTTGGACAGACAATATGTCAGTGGTTCAAGTGATCAACAAACAATCTTCTTCATCTTTGCCTGTCTTAGCGCTTCTCAGACATTTAGTTCTTGGTTGCCTTCGTTTGAATATTTGGTTTAGGGCGAAACATGTACCGGGTAAACAAAATGTTTTAGCTGATGCTTTATCCCGTTCACAGATGACTTAATTTTGGGAGCTTTACCCACAGGCGGACGAGGAAGGGTCTTCCTGCCCGCAATATGGAACCTGGTAGAGAGGAACTTGTAACGCTGATCCGGACTTCAGTATCAGAAGGCACTTGGCAGAGTCATCGAAAATTCTGGTTGCAATGGTTGTCAGGTATTGGGGGGATTGTCCCTAGGCAGCATGATGAGTTGCTGCGTGCTACTCTTCAGTTCCTAGGGTGATTACGCAATATTTCATCTTCAGCTAATGTGGTATGCAAGGGATTACTGGGTGTGTCTTTCTTTTTGCAGCTACATGAATTACAAGATATCACAAAGCACTTTCTGGTGAGGCAGATTGTTAGAGGATGGAAAAAAGGCTCCTCTGTGGTAGATATGCGTAGACCAGTCTCCTTTTCATTATATTTACGTTTAATTGCAATTTTGGATGCGGTGTGCCGTGATTCCTGGGAGCTTGCTTTATTTAGTGCGGCTTTTGCTTTAACCTTTTTTGCTGCACTCCGCATCAGTGAGTTAGTATCATTTAGCCAGCGCAAGCCTGGCGGTTTGTTTTCCAAGGATGTGTGCTTCATAGGTGGTTGCATGAAGGTATGTGTCCGTAGGTCAAAGACAGATCAGATGAGTCGCGGTCATTGGATATCCATTGGCCCATTGGGGTTGGCTGGTTGTCCTGTGGTATTAGTCTCTGAGTTTGCACGTCTGCGCTCGGGTGAGGGCTTATTTTTAGTTCACCAGTCTGGTCTCTCTCTATCAAGATTTCAGTTTGCTTCCATTTTTAAGACCTGTTTGCGAGAATTTGGGACTCATTCTTTCCGGATAGGGGCCGCTACTATGGCTGATTTGTACGGACTTGACGAACAGGATATTTAAAAGTTAGGGAGATGGAGATCCACTTGTTTTCGACCCTATGTTAGACCAGATTTGTTAACTATGTGAGGTGTGGGCAATGTGCCAATAATTCCTGTTTTTTCTTTTGTTTATTCCAGGTTCAGAGCGCGTTCACGTTTGGGTGGTCGGTCACTCCTTCATCTATTGGGCTGCACAGAGGGCCAAAATTAGTCCGGGTGGTTTATCGCTAGGGATTCTGGATATGGAGGTACTGTACATTAGAGAGGAATTAGAGGTTTGCGGTGGGCTGGTGTATTACCTGAGGTGGTTGACATTAGCCGTCAAGGGGTGGATAAATTAGTGTTGATCATCCACGCCGGTGGCAACGACTTGGGTAAGGTTAAGATTGGGGATCTGATTCAGTAGATTAGACAGGATTTGGGTCGTTTTACTAGGTTTTTTCGTAAAGTGATTACGGTCTGATCAGAGATTATTCCGTGGCGCATTTGGCAGGGGGCTCGGAATGAGGCGGCTATTGAGAGATGTCGTTGGGTGTTGAATGTCAAAGTTTCTAAGTTTGTTAGAAGTCAAGGAGGTGTTGCTCTGCGACATACAGAGCTTGAAGGGGACAACCGGTCCCTGCTTTTGCCAGATGGTGTGCATTTAAACCAGATTGGTCTGGATATATTTCTGTCTAGTTTGCAGGATGGGGCGGAAAGAGCATGGTCTTTGTTGGGTGGGGATGGCCGGAATTCAGAGTAGGTCTACTCTGCCTTCCTCGGTGCTGGTAGTCTGTGCCCAAATAAAGAAAGGGAGGTCCTCATGCTTGCTGTACAACAGCTTGCATTCGGATGAGATGGAGAACATCGGTAGTTGGCTTAAAGGGCATAGACATAAGGATGTTTAATTTAATAAAGCTGTGGCCAATTCCACTTAACCCAAAACAATGGTGTATGGTCGTTATTTGTATGGAAGGTGGAGAGTCTAGTTACAGCCGAAAAAGAAAAGGAGGTTTCGTGTCAGAGGGTGTGTAATGGTGATGATCCCTGCAGTCCAAAAAGTCCTTCTAAGGACTATTGTGTGTGGCAGCAATATCTATTTTTAGCACATCCTGCGCTAAATAGCGTACAATAGTTAGGCCGCTGCAGACAGCGACATTATCTGCGCTACATCTCCTGCGCAACGTGTGCACATCCAAAACATATCTGACATCCAGTGTACTTTTTCTGTAGACGGTGTCTGCTGCGGACAGTGACATTAGCTGCGCCACATCTCCAGTGTAAAGTGTGCGCATCCAAAAAATATCTGTGACATCCAGTGTACTTTTTCAATAGACGGTGTCCGCTTCTGACAGTGACATTACCAGCGCCACATCTGCAGTGTAACGTGTGCGCTGAAAAAATGTATCTGTGACATACAGTGTACTTTTTTGCATAGATGCTGCGGACAGTGACATTACTGGTGGTACCTCTCCTGTATAACGTTTCCTCATCCCAAACACCTGTGACATTCCCTGTAATTTTTCATTAGCCGCTGGTGACAGCATTGACATTATTTGCGGGATATCCCAAATACCTTTTTAAATTTATTTGCCCATACACTTCCAAATCCTACGCTACTGTACGTATGACAGACTTTCAATCATATATAACATTTAATATGAAGAAGGCGAGCAGTAAGGGACGGGGCAGTGGCCGTGATGCTGATGGTGCACGCAGAGGCTGTCGCCCAGTGAAATTGTGTCCGCTGCCAGAGCACAAGAAAAACAATCATCCACGATACCTAGCTTTATGTCCCAGTTTGCCGGGCAGCACAGGACACCACTTCTGAAGTCAGACCAGTGTGCCCAGGTGGTCGGTTGGATTGCAGTTGATGCTTAAGCACCACCCTGTCTTCCACCAAGTCCATTCTCAGTAGCCATGAGTCTGCTCAACCCAATCCTCACCCTGATCCTTCTTCCTCCCACCATGGAGAGCCTGGGCAAACAAGCGATCCCACACTCGGATATTCCGAGGAGCTCTTTTTTTTAGCGCCATTCCTTGATTTGGCCCTCTCGCCAAGCACGCTTGAAGAGGGAAAGATCTTGTGCCCTGATTCCCAAACTCTTGAGCATCCACAATCACAAGAAGATGACAGTGGGGAATGGCAATTACTGTTTAATTAAGTGGATGATGATGAGACACAGTTGCCAATAAGTCAACGGCAATTAGTGTCTCAAGAGGTTGATGAAGAGGATGAGACACAGTTGTCAATCACTGAGGTAGTGGTTATGTCAACAAGTCAGGAGGATGAGCATAGTGAGGAAGTGGAAGAGGAGGTGGTGGACAATGAAGTCACTGACCCAACCTGGGAAGGTGGAAAGCCGAGCGAGGACAGCAGTACAGAGGGGGAGGGATCTTCTGCACCGAAACAGGCTGGAAGAGGCAGTGGGGTGGCAAAAGGGAGAAGGCAGGCCACACCAAACAGGCCTGCAACTGTTCCCCAGAGCAAACCCCTGAAGAAATCTCCCTTGCCAAGGGGTAGGTGTTCCACAGTCTGGCGCTTTTTTGAGGAAAGTGCGGACAACAAAAGAATTGTAATTTGCAACCTGTGCCATGCGAAAAATTTAGCAGGGGCGTGAACACTAGCAACCTTACCACCACCAGCATAATCCGCCACATGGCATCAAAGCTCCATAATAGGTGGGCCGAACGCCTGGGTCCACAATGTGTGTCTGCGGGTCACACCACTGCCTCCTCTTCCCCTGTGTTACATGCTGACCAATCCCCTGTCCAAGACGCAGGCCCGGATGCCTCCCGCCCTGCACCTGGACCTTCGCAAGCACCATCAGCGACCACATCCACTTCCGTGTCCCAAAGCAGCATCCAAATGTCCTTACCCCAGACCTTTGAATGCAAGGACAAATACCCAGCCACCCAGCCACAGGCCATTGCACTAAATGCTCAGCTTTCCAAATTACTGGCCCTGGAAATGTTGCCATTTAGGCTTGTGGACACTGAGGCCTTCCGCAGCCCGATGTCGGCGGCCGCCCTGCGTTACGCAGTCATCAGCCGCCACTATTTTTCAAGGTGTGCTGTGCCCACCTTACACCAACATATGTCCCGTAACATCACACGTGCCCTGACCAACACAATTACTGGGAAGGTCCACTTAACCACGGACACATGGACAAGTGCATTCAGCCAGGGACACTACATTTCCCTGACGGCACACTGGGTGAATGTTGGGGAGGCCGGGAGCCCTGGAATGGCACAGTTGTTACCGACACCAAGGATTACGGGCCCTACATCGATCAGGGTTTCCGCCAGCACCTACGTTAGTGGCTCCAACCTCTACTTCTCCGCCTCCTCCTCCACTTTCACCTCCGAATTATCCACGTGCAGCACCAGTCAGTCATCAGTCGGTAGCTGGAAGCAGTGTAGCACTGCAGTGGGGAAGCGGCAACAAGCCGTGCTGAAGCTGATATGCTTAGGGGACAAACAGCACACCGCCGCAGAGCTGTGGCAGGGAGATCAGAATAAGCTGTGGCTCTCACCACTCAACCTAGAACCAGGCATGGTTGTGTCTAATAATGGCCGTAACTTGGTGGCGGCTTTGGAGCTAGGCAAGCTCACACACATCCCATGCCTAGCCCACATCTTAAACTTAGTGGTTCAGCGGTTTCTCAAAACCTACCTCAATTTGCCTGAGCTACTGGTGAAGGTGCGCCGTGTATGTGCACATTTCCGCAAGTCATCAACAGCTTCAGCCAGTCTGTCAACGCTGCAGCAGCATTTGAAATTGCCAGCTCACCGACTGTTGTGCGACGTGAGCATGCGCTGGAACTCAACGTTCCACATGTTGGCCAGGCTTTGTGAACAGCAGAGGTGAGTAGTGGAATACCAGCTACAACATGGTCACCTTTCCAGTCAGCTTCCGCTATTCACAAGCGAGGAGTGTGCATGGATGTCTGACCTCTGTGAGGTTTTAAGAAACTTTGAGGAATCAACACAGATGGTGAGCGGCGATAACGCTATTATTAGCGTAACCATCCCACTTCTGTGTCTACTCAAACGCTCGCTGCTCACAATTAAGGACGATGCTTTGCATGTGGAAGAGGTGGAAATGGGGTAAGACATTACTCAGGGTGATAGCCAGACCACCCTTAGTTCGTCTTTTCAGCACGATTTGAACGATGAAGAGGAGGAGGAGGAGGAGCAGGAGCCGATTGCCTACAATACAGAGGGTAGTACCTATGGAAGTTTAATTCCATCTGTTCAGCGTGGGTGGGCAGAAGAGGAGGAAGAGGATGAGGAGATTGAGAGTCATCCTCCTGATGATGACAGCGAAGTCTTGCTTGTTGGTACTCTGGCACACATGACTGACTTCATGTTAAGCTGCCTTTCCCGCGACCCGCGCGTTATATGCATTTTAGACAACACGGATTACTGGTTGTTCACCCTTCTCGATGCCTGCTACAAAGAGAACTTCTCATTTCTCATTCCTCTGGTGGAGAGGACGAGCAAAAGGTTGCAGTACCATAAGATCCTTGTTGAAAAATTGGTACAAAAATTTCCATCTGACAACGCTGGCGGCAGAGTCCGTAGTTCCTTGGCCAACCGAGGAGGGGAGACAAGGGGAGCACACAGCTGTTCCAACAGAAGCAGGGCAACACTCTCCAAAGCCTGGGACAGGTTCATGACACCCCGCCAGCACTCTCTCCCTGATGCGCAGCCTAGTGTCACAAGGAGGAAAATTTTTTGGAAGATGGTGAAGGAGTACATAGCAGACTGTGTCAGCATCCTCAATGATCCATCAGTGCCTTACAACTACTGGGTGTCCAAGCTGGACACGTGGCATGAACTGGCGCTCTTCGTCTTGGAGGTGATTGCCTGCCCTGCCGCCAGCGTTTTGTCTGAGCGGGTATTTAGTGCTGCTGGGGGCATTATAACAAATAAGTGTATCCGCCTGTCAACTAAAAATGCTGACAGGTTGACTCTTATAAAAATGAACAAGTCCTGGATTGACCATGACTTCTTGACTTCACCAGAGGAAAGCTGATGAACATAAAGGCACTTTAAATGTGTTGTTTATAATGTACTGAATACACTGTATTCCTGTGCACCCCTTCCACCACAAACAAGGGTATATTTGCAGACCCTCACCAACAATGTTTTACAGGGTCAGCTCACCAGCAGGCCCTCGCATATAATTTTTTAGAGGTTCAGCTCACCAGCAGGACCTTGCATATAATTTTTTACAGGGTCAGCTCACCAGCAGACCCTCACCTATAATGTTTTACAGGGTCAGCTCACCAGCAGGCCTTCACCTACAATATTTTACAGGGTCAGCTCACCGGAAGGACCTTGCATATAATTTTTTAGAGGGTCAGCTCACCAGCAGGCCCTCACCTACAATGTTTTACAGGGTCAGCTCACCAGTAGGCCCTCGCATAGAATTTTTTTCAGAATCAGTTCACCAGCAGGCCCACACCTAAAATATTTTACAGGGTCATCTCACCAGCAGGCCCTCGCATATTATGTTTTACAGGGTCAGCTCACCAGCAGGCCTTCACCTACAATCTTTTACAGGGTCAGCTCACCAGTAGGCCCTCGCATATAATTTTTTGGAGAATCAGTTCACCAGCAGGCCCACACCTAAAATATTTTACAGGGTCATCTCACCAGCTGGCCTTCACTTACAATCTTTTCCAGGGTCAGCTCACCTGAAGGCCCTCGCATATAATTTTTTAGAGGGTTAGCTCACCTGCAGGCCCTCACCTACAATTTTTAGAGGGTAAGCTCACCAGCAGGCCCTCACCTACAATCTTTGACAGGGTCAGCTCACCAGCAGGCCTGCATCGTAAATCTTTTACATGGTCAGCTCACCAGCAGGCCCTCGCATATAATTTTTTAGAGGGTCAGCTCACCAGCAGGCCCTCGCATATCATTTTGTACAGGGTCAGCTCACCAGTAGGCCTTCACCTACAATCTTTTACAGGGTCAGCTCACCTGAAGGCCCTCGCATATAATGTTTTAGAGAGTCAGCTCACCTGCAGGTCCTCACCTGCAACCTTTTAGAGGGTCAGCTCACCAGAAGGCCCTCGCATATAATTTTTTACAGGGTCAGCTCACCAGCAGGCCCTCACCTACAATCTTTTACAGGATCAGCTCACCAGCAGGCCCGCACCTAAAATCTTTCACAGGGTCAGCTCACCTGCAAGCCCGCACCTAAAATCTTTTACAGGGTCAGCTCACCTGCAGTCCCTCATCTAATTGTACCTAATAGGTAATATGCGCACATGCTGCCTTGCTTGGTAGTGGTAGCCATTTCCAGGCTCCCTCTCCGGAATCGAACACTGATTCCTTCTTACTCGTGGTCACCGTGTTTGGGGCTGAAAATAACATCGAAAGTTGATAGGGCAGACATCCGAATGGATCGTCGCCGTCATGGGGACGTGCGATCGGCACCAGGTTATCTAGAGCCACCAAAGTGGCAGCAGGCCCTCACCCATAATGTTTTAGATGGTCAGATCAGCAGGCCCTTGCTCCAAATGTTTTTGAGGGTCACCAGCAGGCCATCAATTATAATTTTTCAAGGCTGTGTATGATGCCCTCCTTTATGTGTAACAAAGGGTGTATTGGAGTGCCAGTTCCTTGTCATTTTTGGCAGCCCTTTCACTTAGTGCATAGGCTTTATGAGTGTAGGAGTCCCACTACATAAACAATTGTACCACAATGTGAATGAGGCCCTCCTTTATGTGATATACAGGTTGTATTGGAGTGCCTCTTCTTGTAATTTTTGGCAGCACTTGCACTTTATATACAAGTAAATATACAGGAAAGAATTTTTTCTAACAATTTTTCATCTAAAATCGATTTTATCTTTGGTTTTGTGCGTATTATTGTCAGTCTGTAAAAGTGGCGTACTACTCGGACAACATCGTTCCCATCAGCAACATAGGAGTCCAAGATGCATCCAGACATCCTCCCTATGCTGTTCCCGAACCATTTCGGTGGTGTTTCCATCAATTTCTGACCTTTTTATATGAGCCAGGCACCCTCCTCTCTTCAGAGCAGTGGGTGCCTGGTTTAATGCTCAGGTTCTCCCATTGACTTCCATTGTGCTCGAGTCCCCGAGCACTATGGTGCTCGATCAACACTAAAAACTACCAGTTACGAATTTAACATAATGAGGTCCTATGCTTTTATTTTTCAGACTCTTTTTATGATCCACACTATGTACTTGAAAATGCTGTGTCTAACATAATTTGTTCCATTGTGTTTGGGAGACGCTATGAGTATGATGACTCAACATTTCGAAATATTCTTAATCTTTTGCGTGAAAACACGAAAATGGCAACTCAATTGTGGGCTCAGGTATGGCCATCTATGTAATGCACAAGTTAAATAAAAAATGGAAATACATATTATGAAAGCGGTCCTTTAATAAAGGCCCTGTGTTACAATAGCCCAAACGTAATTTTCAACTCTTAATTTTGTTGCCCTAGCTCTACAATGCATTTGGATTCATCAGACATCTTCCCTTACCGCATCAGAAGATTTTCAGAAATTTAAAACTATTTTGAGTATCTCAGGAAGGATTTAGAAGAGCACAAGAGAACCAGGGTGCCTGAGCAACCCAGAGACTACATAGACTGCTATTTAGATGAAATGGACAAGGTAAAGTCATAGAATATATCAACTATAGTTGAACAGAGGATTCGATAAGTATTTCTAGATCAAGCCTTGCTCACCATTACATATTTTAGACTTTGTGTCTAGGTTTAAGAAGAAAACTGACTAATTGTTGGTGATCTCGCAATTTATGTTGTACATAGGAGCAAAGAGATGATAACAAGTCAACCTTTGAGGAGGAAAACCTGTTTTTATGTGTAGTAGATCTTTTTGTTGCTGGCACAGAGACCACATCTGCCAGCTTAGATTGGTGTCTTCTTTATATGATGCTGTATCCAGATATTCAAGGTAAACGTTTGAAAGTTAAAATTTCTGTCAACTTTAGTTTATAGACTCAATATTTCTCTGTATCATACCTGATAATGCCTTAACTGTTTTATGCTAGAAAAATGTAGGGAAGAAATAGACAAGATTCGAGGAGAGAGAGACCATGTTGACTACGAGGACAGAGTGAACATGCCATACACACAGGCTGTTTTACAAGAAGTACAACGCTTCGCCTCAATTCTTCCACTAGGAGTTGCTCACGCAACTATAAAAGATGTACAATTAAATGGCTTTACTATCCCAAAAGTTAGTACACTTTTTCATTTATTTGAAATAAATGGGTGAATATATTTGTTCAAGTAGCCAGGTTGACCATGGTGAAAGGATTACAGAACCTACCTTGCTGTCAAATTACATTTGTATACCTGCTGTTCATTTTCATACAGAACACATATATAGAATGGACTTTATTTACCAAGTTTTGTCTGTCTGCCTAGGGAACAACAATTATCACAGATCTGACTTCATTGCATTATGATGAGAGTCAATGGAAGTATCCATGTGAGTTTAATCCTGAGAACTTTCTGGACAAGAATGGAGAGCTTAAAAAAGTAGACTCCTTTCTACCATTCTCAGCAGGTAACAGAGGACACAATAAATAGAAAAAGGACTGCTTTGTGTATAATGGAAAAATAATGTTACTTTAATAGATTTGAATTGAGATGAAGTCATCGCTATAACATGATCACTTTGTTAAAGAGGTTTTTTAATTGGTTAGACACCGCAGGTTCCACAAACCCACCTAATTTGCTCCTAACACCTGTAGGAGAAAGTTTGTAATATACTCTCTGTTCTAAAGTTGCATGATTGGCCTCTTGGGAACGGCGTGACGTGATGCTTCTCTTCTGAATATCCATCTTCTACTGATGTCAGATCCTTCACTAGGTTTTCTACCTGGGCTATGGATGGGATGTCACGTCTGGAATAGTAGCTAACCAAGGAAACAAAAATGAGGTAAACTTTTCAGAATTGTAATCTATTCACGCCTGAAAGAAACATTAAAATGAAAACCCAAAAAGTTTTTATGATTGTCCACAGATAAAAATAGGGCTAACACCCAGGTAATCAAATAAAACATGAAGGGTGTTGCTAAATCAGGAGACCAAACACGTGTGTCCCTGTACTGTACAGTGGGGGTAATCTGAGCTGCAGGAGACTGGCTCTATGAGTTTGACTGCACCCTTACCCCGACATCCAATACTTTCACGTATATAGGTATTGGTAATTACCTCACTAGACAGCCAACCACTAAAATGGTACAAACCACTGTGTGGTAACAATATATGACCCGCCAAAAATGTAAAGCCACACATAAAGTATAAATACATTCTTTATTACTTCATAGAAAATAATAGAGATAAAATTTTACAAAATATGCAGTATGGACTCACAATATCCCTCCCACCTAAACTGCCGATCCAGCTCTCAACCACATAGCTCTATCAATCACATGATATGCTGGTACCCCACAATGGTTGTAATATGCTCCAAACACCAAATCTATTATAAACTCAAGAATCACCGCACCATCTATAACTCCATCCAAGTGGGCGGTTAGTAATATAAATAGTAATTAATTGGAGCAATTCAAACATATTGTGGGGTCATTAAAGATTGTATACACAGTAAAACTCCATCTAAAGTGCTATTCCATACACAAACATAGGATTGCATGTACAATGAACATCATAACCAAGAGCATGGTAGAGTACAGACCCAGAGTAGGGGGAAAGCGCTGCCCCCCTGATGTACTTCCTCCTGGGGGCGTGTCTAACCTTGCTGTCTGCCCTCCCTCATTGTACATGCAATCCTATGTTTGTGTATGGAATAGCACTTTAGATGGAGTTTTACTGTGTATACAATCTTTAATGGCCCCACAATATGTTTGAATTGCTCCAATTAATTACTATTTATATTACTAACCGCCCACTTGTGATGGAGTTATAGATGGTGTGGTGATTCTTGAGTTTATGATAGATTTGTTGTTTGGAGCATATTACAACCAAACTGCCGTCCATACTGCATATGTTGTAAATGATTTTAACTCTATTATTTTCTATGAAGTAATAAAGAATGTATTAATACTTCATGTATGGCTTTACATTTTTGGCGGGTCATAATTACCTCACTAGTCCCAACAGGGGCAATATGTATTCGCCCAGGTTAGTGTTGAGTGAATCGTAGTGGACTTCAATCCGAATTTCAGGCATAATTCGATTCTCTGCAAAGCCAAATTTCCCCGTGCTTCATGGTAGTGAATAGATTTTCCCTGAATGGAGGAAAAAATAAATAAAAACATACCTCATTTATCTGCTCACAATGGTCCAGCTGCCACCATCTTGTTTGAAGATCTCGGGCGAAATCCCATGCCTCATCACAGGCCGAGCGAGATTTCACACTAGATCTTCAATCAGGATGTCGGCGGCCGTCCCATGGCGAGCAAATGAATGAGGTAAGTATGATTTAATTTTTTATTTTTTTATTTTACACTGTATTATTACTCTCAGGTGCCGCGATCAGCTATGAACTTGGAATCTGAGGGGTACAATGATGTAGAGCAGCTCAATGGGGAGCTCCCTGTCATTGCACCCACTACTTACAAAGAATTTTGAAGAATTTTGTGAAACAGCTGAATCAAATTTTTGAATACTTTGCTCATCTCTAGCGTGGGTTACCCCTACACCCTTGTGATTACAGGATTGGCTTATTCCAGTCACAGGTGGTAGATAGGTGCACCACAATGCTTGGGGCACTTCTGTCAGCGCTTCCAGGCTTGTCATCAATACATTCACTGCAGGCTGGAGAGTCTCGCGTTATGTGAGCTCCCAGCCTCTCTCTCTCGGTGCGCTCAAAACGTTTCTAGGTGAGTTTTGCCCCATTAGTCATCAGAAGTGTATGAGGAGAGTGCTTATTATATGAAGCAGTATTAGTGGTAGTAATAAAATGAACCCTCTACTTCTGATGGTGTGCGGTCGGCAGCGCAACCGGCTCTGTGATGGCCATACACGGCCGCCCGCACCACCGCACTAAATAGGGGAAGCCCTCCCCACTGGATGTGTGTGCCACTGAGCGGGCAATCCGGAAGATGGGCATACTTTTCGCACACACATCCTGTTATGTCGCTAGTCGCTAATACAGCATATTATTCCAGTGAAGAAGCGCATGAAATGCTGTATATAGGGGGAATCTGTAAGCGGTACATCTGTCAACCAGGTCCATATCATTTGTAGAGATCATATTTGGGGATCTGTAATTCAAGTAATAAGGTGTGCAGAGGTGTATGTCGCACGTCACAAAAACGTGGATCATATTACTCCATGATTGTGTATCAGTGATCCCAACACACAATTATTGCGGTTAATCACTGTAGAAAGCAGTGATGCCATTTCTGCATTGGTGTATGTCTAGTACTATATTACAAATAGTAACCATATTTCAAACTTTCTCCAATAGGTGTGTTATGTTCAATGAAGGTGGGTTTGCGGTACCCACTGGGTCCCCGAAAACCACATTTAAGACCACTAACTGCCATATGTAACTATTTAACCAAGCAATTGATAATCATGGTGGTCGTTGTTAGGGTGGGGATCAGGCACACTTAAAACCTTTATTTTGTATTATTGGTTCTTTGCTGTCTCCTAATCATCTGTTTTCCATCAGGGCCCCGGGGTTGTCTTGGGGAGAATCTTGCACGTATGGAAATATTTCTAATTTTTCACTAGTCTGCTGACACATTTTGAATTCCACCTGCCAGACCCCAAGTCTCCTCCAGACACCACAACCAGTTTTTGGAATTTCTCAGGTTCCTAAGCGGTATAAGATGAGGCTGGTGCAACGTGCATAGATTCAATGATCTGCAGAAAAACAAAAGCATGGAATTCAAATTAAAATCTTCAGCTATATGTACATGGACTTTTGCACAACTCATAGATATTAATTTATATATTTCTAGGACATATGTGTGCATCATATGTACTATTAGTGAATGATTTTACTAATGTAAAGTGTATGTTTGTTTCCTTTTTTGTAATTTTGCTAAAATTTGACTGAAATTTGTGAATATACTTAAAAGCCAATAAATATCAGATTTTGTTGAATATTGTTATTTACATATAAGCTGAAGGGTAAAGAATCAGGATCATATATGTTTTTCAGTGTATCATCCAATCAAATCTAAGTAGTTTATATCTATTGGGACATGCTTTACAGGCATGTGTATTTTTCATTTGGAAAATGTGTAGGTTCCTTCTCTCCTGTATAAAACTGTTTTAACACAGCCCTAGTATCCTCTCACTTCTCACTCACATCCACATTTTCATTCAGGTTTGTTAATTGCATTATTTTATTTTATGTTTCTTATATAGCCCACCCACTGGTGGAACTAGCAGTTATAACAGATGCTATCGGGCTGACATTCTTGAGGGTCCCAGGCCACCCAACCTGACACACAATGTAAGTCCTGGGTCCTCCTGATCCCTGGTTAAACCACCGCAGAGCTGTAGTTTGAGGGGAGTCTGGCAAACATCGTAGGTCCAGACATCATCACTGAGCGCAGCCACAGAGTTGGGGGGGATGCATGCATGTGTAATAGCTGGAATGGAGGAGAGGGCTACTACAGATTTAAGATGCACATCTACAGGGTGTTTGAATCCTTCTCCTAAGCTTGGTTTGCAGCAAGCCCTGTGGGGAGAGACAGCGGAGGAGTCAATTCTGGAGGAAAATTATGTGTCCAGCAGCATAACTGCCTGCATGATGTAAGGAAGGGATACCAACAGCTCTGCTGTACTCCCGCCTGCCGGGATTAGAAATCCCCTCTGCTAACACATTCTTCTACCAGTTGATTTCATATTATAGAAAGTAAACCAAAATACATTATACATAGAGATGAGAGAATCAATTCTGTTACAAATTTCCCCAAAACTTCAGTTTTTCAAAGATTTTTTGAATTCATCATGTATGAATCAATCAAAATGATGTTCACCATTTTACATATCATAAAACGGTGAAGATGAAGAAGGAGGACCACATGACCCCCATCACTGAGGTCTTACCCATACTGCCTTGCATTCAGCCTCGGTCAATAATGAGAGACTATAGCTATGATGTCAGTGGACATGTCATAGGCACTATTTATTTAAAAAAAATGTTGATTTTTAGAAATGTTGTTGAAAATTTGAAAAATGTGCTATTTTCTAAATTTGGATTTCTCAGCTTTTAAGAAAGATAGTGACACTTCATAAAATGGGATGTCAATTTACATTGACCAATATTTTTTAGGACGTTAGAATATTAGAATACATTTTTAAATTTTCAAATAACATTTCTAAAATCAACATTTTAAGACCAATTTGGTGAGAGGGTTACATAATAGAAAACACCCATAAATTACCATTTTAGAACCTACAACTACTCAAGTTATTCAAAACTGATTTTACAAATGTTGTCAAGTATTCCACAAGAGCTAAATGAAAAATAGAGATGAAATTTTAAAATAGCAAAACAAACCTCAATATTTATTACACTAAGGGTCCATTCACACGTCTGTAGAATGGGTCCACAATCCGTTCCGCAATTCTGCGGAACAGGTGCGGAGCCATTCATTCTCAATGGGGATGGAAAGGATGCGGACAGCACACATTGTGCTGTCCGCAACCGCATTTTCCAGTCCACGGCTCCCGAAAAAAATAGAACATGTCCTATTCTTGTCTGCAATAGCATTTCTATAGGGGTGCCGACCCAGTGTATTGCGGATCCGCAATACACTACAGACTTGTTAATGGACCCTGATTCTGCAGAAACACTCTATTCGTGATCTATACTGCTATATGGGCACACTGCAGGGTTCAGAAGGGAAGGAGTGCCATATGATTTTTGTTGGAATGGTTTATGGGTAGTATGGTACATTTGAAAAAACCATATGGTACCCCTACAGTGGAAACTTTAAAAAAGTGACCCCCATTTTGGACAACTACACACTTAATGGAATTTATCAAGGGTGTAATGAGCTATTTTACCCCACATGCATTTCATATACAGTAATATAGAAACACTTGGCTGTGAAAATTAAAACTTACATTTCTTCATTTTGAGAAAGGGTAACAGTAGAAAAAGCTATCCAAAATTTGTTACCCATTTTTTTCAGATACAGCAACACCCCACATATAGTCTGCTGTTTGGGGACACCCAGAGCCTCAGAATGTAAGGAGCACCATATGGCTTTTGGAGCTCCTGGAATGGTTTTTGTGTGTCATGGTCACACTTGAAGAGACCCTGAGGTACCCCAAAAAGAAAACCCCCAAAAAGTTACCCCATTTTTTAACCCTTCTGTTACGGCCAGTGGGTGGGACCCACTGGTACTAACAGAGAGTGGGGATTCTCTGTGTCAACCATAGGAAGGTAGACACTAACCTCTAGGGTGTTATTCAGCCACTCTCACGAAGACAGGACAGAACACAGCAAAAGAGAAACTGACCCACTGCTTATAGGATTAGCTAATATGGTTGACAGCTGACTCACATGGTCAGACAATAGTTAACGATCCGAAGTTGCAGTAAGAATTGCAGTTAGTGTGAACTGAGTCGAATAGCAGACAGGGTTGTGAGAAGTGGTATTGGCAGAGAAGACTGTAGTAAAGGCAGCAGTTGATGAATATGATTGTCAGAGGCAGAATCTGAAGAGTCGTCAGAGACAAGCCAGAGGTCAGAAGCCAGTATCAGATAGTAGCATGGTGCAGAGGACCAGACAGGCTCAGGGTCAGAAAGGTCTAGTAGTTGATGCAGGCGGCAGGCAAACTGAATGGATCAAACATAGGGTTGAGCAAACCCGTGGAAGTTCAGGTTCGCCGGGTTCGGCCGAACTTCAGGTCAAAGTTCGGGTTCGGTGGGACCCGAATATGACCCGAACTTCACCCCAAACCCGGACCCCATTTAAGTCATGGGCACCCGAACTTCACTTTATTATTTTCCGTTATAACATGGTATAACGGAAATATAATAGCATTCTTAAAAACAGAATGCTAAATAAAATGTCTATTGAGGCGTTAAAAATAAAAATAAAAAAACTCACCTCATTCCACTTGATCACGCAGCCAGTAAGCGTGGTAAGCGCGGTGACATCACCACAGGTCCTTTAGCAGGTCCTGAAGAAAAGAAGATTCCGGCTGTGCGATTAAGTGGATGAGGTTAGGTTTTTTTTGTTTTTTTTTTTACCCCTCAATAGACATTTTATTTAGCATTCTGTTTTAAGAATGCTATTATTTTCCGTTATAACCAGGTTATAACGGAAAATAATAAAATATCGCCTGAACCCCGAACCCGATCTTCAGTGAAAAATTCCGGGGTCTGGTTCACTTCAACTCTAGTCAAACACAGAATATCTGATTAGAACACCTTTGCTGTACTGAAAGTAACTAAACGCTTAGGCAACATTATGGAAGAGGAAACTGCTATTTAACCTTTTAATCCTCCTAGTGGGCCAGTGGCTGGAAGGCAGGAAGCACGCACTCCCTGGAAGCATAAATGACAGGAAGCAGTGGCGCATGCCCCCTATGGGATGCCAGCATGGGATGGAACATGGAGGTAGCGTGGCCAGGCGTGGCACTAAGGGGACTGGGTGGGATAGTAGCTTAGTATAAAAAAATCTGGCTATTGTCTGTCTAGTGATAGCCAAAAGTTGACAACTGTTTCTGTGCATAGTACCAGATTTCAGCTTAGGAATAAACTTCATCTGGATTCTTCATACATAACTGATCAGCTGGAAAAATGAAGAAGGATCCAGCTTCCAAAAAAGATGACGTTCTTTAGTTCCAATCACACAAGAATTTTAAAAATCCAACAGTAGCAAACAGATCTACGCGTTTCGGATACTCTGATACTGATCCTTACTCGTGGACAATTGGATTGCTGGGCTGACTAGGATCTTATTAGCTGGAAATCTGAGATCACAAGGTGCCTGCGATTAACAGAATGAGCATTCACAATCAAAGCCCCCTGTTAAAATGCCAAATGTAGATGAAAATAAAATACAAAAAGTTGGATGCACTTAAATTAACATGTACAATCTTAAAATACATTATGAAAGGAATCGAGTAGTGCAGGATAAAATCGTGTTTTTTTCTAAGGTCTCTCTTTCCTCTCCCTACCTGTCATTTCAATCTATATCATACATTATAGAGTTAACAGACTGGCCCGAAACCTACGTTAAAAAAACATTTTGCTCATGTTGAAACTAACAATATTGAGACTGTGAGTATATCTATACTGCTGAAACAATGTCTTCAAGTGTTTCCAGCATTACGGCTTTCTCTTTTGAAGAACTTGCAAATCTCTTTCATATGCAACAATGTCGTCCCCTTCAGAATGAAAGAGATGGTGATGATTTTGCGTATCATTTTGTCACCTTCAATCGTGACTTTTATCCGGTGCAGTCGCGTTCTTTTGCATTAGATCGCTTCCAGGAACTTGTTGAGAGGGACTTAGTTGCCTTAAATGAGGAAACATTTTCATGTGATAATATTCACACATGCGATAATTTGTCTCATAGGGAGACAATTGCCCTAAGGGAGCTGATGCTTTTTGATGATATTGTTATAAAACAAGCGGATAAAGGTCGGGCTGTGGTGGTTCTAGATGGTTATATATACAAAAAACAAAACCTCGCTATGTTAGAGGATAGCAATACCTATCTTGAGCTTGACCACAACCCCACCCCCCAGTACCAACAGGAATTGCTGCGACTATAGTCCTATGGCTTGGAAAATAGTTTTATAAACCAAAAAGAACTGGATTTCATGTTCATTCAACACTCAGTCATTCCAATTTTCCATTCCTTACCAAAAATTCATAAGGGTGGTTTTCCACCAGCCATGAGGCCAATAGTCGCAGGCATTGGCTCCTTTTCTGAGAGGCTGTCCGCTTGGGTAGATAGTATCCTGCAGCCTTTGGTTCAATCCATACCTGGCTATTTGCAGGACACCTGAGCGGTATGTAAAGGGGGAATATTAATTACCAATATTTATGCAAGATAATCAATAATTAATATTCATAAATAGGAGGGGGCCGTCTACGATGGACTCCGCCTATTTATACCTTTATATTGATAACACTTTCACTTTGCCTTACGCTAAATCACTAACTAGCTGCAATGCGCCTAACTGAGCTAGCTACCGCTAATAACAAACACGTTACACGGTAGGTATATACAAATAATACAAGATATTTATTATCAACCTACAGTACACATACAGTACCATAAATACAGCACTAAATACACTATTCAATCCCAAGTTCCACCCACAAACTAACTATACGTACACTACATGCATTCATTAGCAGCCTACCCCAACCTGGCTTTAAACTATCCTATGGGAGAAACAAAGGGTTAACATATAGGCATGGCTGCAGTTAAGGTGTTAAGGATTACAGGGCAGCTACAGGGGTAACGTGGGGCTGCCTCAAGAGTTCTGAGGTTAATGCTGCAGGGAGGTCAGCAGCAGGGGTAATGTAGGACAGGGGCCTGCAGGGATAGGGATTGGTTGGTGGCAGGGAAGGGGTTACTATGTTGGGGATATAGGGGGTATGTGAGGGGTAGGTAGGTGCTAGACAGGTAGGGGTTAATCAGGACAGCAGTGAAGGGGCTATCTGCTGGGGTATACTTTAGCCCTTCCAGGGTTACTAGGCCTTCTCCAGGGGCACGTTGTCACGGAACCATGAACCAGACGTACAACAAGAGATAAGTGAAAATATGAAGGCTTTATTGAAAATAAAGCTGTAAAGCAAAAGTCCTAAACGGATGGTGAAACCGATGCAGAGTCCTTTGAGAGGCCAGGGGTCAGGAACCAGAAGGGGTAGTCCAGACGAAGCCAGGATCAGGAACCAGCAGGGTAGTCAGACGAAGCCAGGATCAGGAACCAGCAGGGTAGTCAGACGAAGCCAGGATCAGGAACCAGAAGCAGCAGCAGCAGTCTTAGAAGCATGTGAACACAGGAGGACCAAGCAAGGAACTGAAGCCACAGACCTCCTATATATATGAGCTAGGCATCCAGCTCCTCCCAGTGGGAAGGAGGTGCCGCAGGGTGGAAGGCTACAAGAAACCCAGAAACCAAGAATGGCCGCCAGCACATGTCAAACGAAGGAGAACAGCAAGAAGGTAAGACCATGACAGTACCTCCCCCTCAAGGGCCCCTCCTCGCCGGAGCAAAAAAACGGTTTCTGAGGGAAGCGTGCGTGGAAGGCTCGGAGCAAGGGCAGGCGCATGGACATCTGCGGAGGGAACCCAGGAACGCTCCTCTGGACCATAACCACGCCAATGGACCAAAAACTGCACCCGACCGCGGGACCAGGCGTGAGTCCAGGATATTGCTCACCTCATACTCCTCACGATTGCCCCTCGGACCGGACGAGGCCAGTAGGGGGAAAACCGAGGAAGTGAAACGATTACACACCAGTGGCTTCTACAGGGAGACATGAAACCGTTAGAGATCCGCATGCCAGGAGGAATCGCAAGGGCATAGGCTACCGGGTGTTACCCTGCGAAGCACTCGGAAGGGACCAACAAAGCGAGGCGCCAGCTTGGGAGTGGGGCACTCGAAGGTTGAGGTTGCGGGTGGACAACCATACACGGTCTCCGACCTGGTAGGAAGGAGCAGGGCGCTCGTCTGCGATCAGCCTGGAGTCTCTGGCGCTGCGCAGAGGCCTCAAGGGGACTTCTGGATCTGTACCCAAGAAGCACGTAGGACGGAAAGGTGATCCTCCAACAGCCGGATTATCCTGGGGAGAGAATACCTCCGGGATAACACGGCAGGTTGGAACCCATAATTGGCCATGAAGGGAGACGTCCCAGAGGAAGAGTTCACCCGCCGTGTTCCTGGCAAACTCAGCCCAAGGACAGGAGGTCAACCCCAATTGTCTTGGTGATCGAGACATAGCCAACGAAGGAATTGCTCCAAGGCCTGATTGGATCGTTCTGCGGCATCCCATTGGACTGGAGGTTGTGGTAGGCCGAGGAGAAGGAGAGATGAATCCCCAACTGGGAGCAAAAGGCGTGCCAGAACCTGGACACAAACTGACTCCCCCGATCCGACACAATCTCCTTGGGCAAACCGTGCAACCGGAAGACCTCCCTGGCAAAAATCGTGGCCAACTCTTGTGCAGAGGGTAACTTCTTGAGAGGAACACAGTGGCACATTTTGGAAAACTGATCCACAATCATGAGAATGACCGTATGGCCTCGGGATGCAGGGAGGTCCACAATGAAATCCATCCCCAGGTGTGACCATGGGCGCTCCCCGGTGGCTATGGGTTGCAGAAGGCCCAACGGAAGGTGCCGAGGGGACTTACTCTGGGCACAAACAGAGCATGCCGCTACATATGCGGCGATGTCGGAACGTAGGGAAGGCCACCAGAACAGACGTGAAACAGCCCAGGACAGCTGATTCTTTCCAGGATGCCCCGCGGTCTTGGAGTTATGGTAGGTTCGCAACAACCGAGTGCGCAACTCCTCAGGCACAAAACATCTGTCGTTGGGTCTCCCAGAGGGAGCACCAGATTGAGCCGCCAAAATCTGCTCACCCAGGGGAGAGGTCAGGCTGGTGCGAATGGCGGCCAGGATCTGATTCGGAGGTATGACCGAAGTCGGAATCGACTCCTCCCTGGACAGCTCGGAGTACTGCCGTGATAGGGCATCCGCCCTGATGTTCTTGGAACCGGGTAGGTAGGAGACCACGTAATTAAAACGTGACAAGAACAGAGCCCATCTGGCCTGACGTGGTGTCAATCTCTTGGCCTCAGAAAGGTAGGTCAGATTCTTATGGTCCGCCAGGATGAGAACCGGAACCACCGAACCCTCGAGCAAGTGCCTCCATTCTTTAAGGGCCTGCACGATGGCCAATAACTCCCTGTCACCAATCTGATAGTTGCACTCCGCGGAAGACAGTTTCCGGGAGTAAAACCCACAAGGAAGCAGAGGACCCTCTGGTGTTCTACGCTGAGACAGAAGGGCGCCTACTCCCGTCTCGAGACGCGTCCACCTCGGAGGACAAAGGGCAACCCAGGTTGGGGATGCGACAGAATCGGAGCCGACACAAAAGCGGACTTTAGGGCCTCAAAAGCTCGGATGGCCTCGAGGCGGCCAGACCTGGGAATTACTGCCCTTCCTGGTCAGATCCGTGAGAGGCTTGGCCAGCATTGGAAAAGTCCCTGATGAACTTCCGATAAATAATTGGCGAAGCCCAAAAAGGCGCTGCAGGGGAACGAAGACCACTGGGCTGGGGCCACTGTAAGACAGCCGAAACCTTCTCAGGATCCATGGAGAACCCCTCAGCGAAATGATTTAACCTAAGAAGGTTACCTGGATCGGTGAAATTCGCATTTCTCAAGCTTACCGAACAGGCTTGTTCTCTCGTAACCGTTGCAACACACGTCCTGACATCCAGAATGTGGGGCCTCCCATGGATTCAGAATATACCAAGATGTCTATCCAAATAGACCACCACACACTGCTGCAACAGGTCACGGAAAACATCGTTGATGAATTCCTGAAAGACTGCGGGCGCATTGCACAACCCAAAGGGCATAACCAAGGATTCATAATGACCGGTCCTGGTGTTAAACGCGGTCTTCCACTCATCGCCCGCCTTGATCCTTACCAGGTTATATGCCGCCCTCAGTCGAGTTTGGTAAAGACCGTGGCCCCTTTAAGGCGATCGAACAGCTCGGAAATCAAGGGTATCCGGGTAAGCATTTCCTTGATCGTGATGCGATTGAGACCCCTGTAATCGATGCAAGGCCTCAACTCACCGCCCTTCTTTTTCACAAAGAAAAATCCAGCCCCTGCCGGGACGAGGATTTGCGAATGTGTCCGCGTGAAAGCGCCTCCCTCACGTACTCCTCCATGGCCTCATTCTCCGCTACCGACAGTGGATAGACTTTGCCACGAGGAGGAACGGCACCAGGTTGTAACTCTATGGCACAATCGTATGGGCGGTGCGGAGGTAGGGCAACCGCGCGCACCTTATCGAATACATCCCGGTACTCCCTCGTATTCAGGAGGGCAACAGAGAGTCCGAGAAGTACAACAGCAACTTGACAGACCCATGGATGCAACTAGCCCACACTGCGGTGACCACGAGAGATCTCGGCCGATCTCCAATCGAAAGTCGGATTATGCTTCTGGAGCCAGGGGTACCCCAAGACCACCGAGTAGTGTGGGAGACGAAATAACCTGGAGGCAGACCGACTCTCTGTGAACGGCACCAATGGCTATCCCCACTGAAGGGTCTCATGAGTCACGTGTGGCGGCAGAAGGGGTCTGCCGTCTATCGCCTCAAGAGCCAGTGGGGAACCTCGAGCCTGCAGAGGAATGGAATTGGCGGCAGCGAACACACTATCAATGAACAAACCACCAGCACCAGAGTCCACCAACGCCTGGGTCGTCACCGAGCCCCCGACCCAGGAGAGGTCAACAGTGTTCAGTGGTTTTGTCAACACGGGAAACCGGGGACGAGGAGAGCTCCACCCAAGATCTGCCCCCGACAGGATCTCAGGTGCGAGCGTTTTTCCCGGACGGTTCGGACATGCCCAACCGAAAATGCCCACCGAGACCACAAGTACATGCATCGGCCCTCGCGTCTCGCGGAGTACCCTCTCCCCCCTCGACAGGCGGCAAGCCAAACCCCAGCTGCATGGGTTCATCCCCAGACAAGTCAACCCCAGGAGGCGTGGGAGGAGAGGGAGGCACGGGTGGGACAGCAAACGTAGGCGCCAATCTGTTAGTAGAGACCACCGCAGGCTCTCCTTAAAGGAAGGTCTCTTCCCTGAGTCTGGTGTCAATCAAAAATCAGGAAAGAAATAAGAGACTCGAGCTCCACTGGTAGGTCCTTAGCTGCATCTCATCCTTCAAGGCATCCGAGAAGACCATGAGAGAGAAAGCAGCGACCAGAGCCTCATTATTCCAGCCCACCTCTTCTGCCAGGGTACGAAACTCAATGGCGTATTCAGCTACGGATCGTGAACCCTGTCCTGTTGGACATAAGAGCTTCGCAGCAGAGGCAGCACGAGCCGGCACATCGAATACCTTCCGAAGAGAAGCAACAAAACCGGAAAACTCGGCAACCACCGGATTGTTGTTCTCCCATAAAGGGCTGGCCCAGGCCAAGGCCTTGTCCGAGAGCAGCGAGATCAAGAAGCCCACCTTTGATCTCTCAGTAGGAAAGGCATGTGGCAGCAACTCGAAATAAATGCCCACCTGGTTAAGGAAACCTCGGCACTGAGTTGGCTCTCCCCCAAAGCGCTGTGGAAGAGGGGCAGAACCGGTCATACCCCGAAACACCGCAGGCGCAACCACAGGTGTCGGGGTAGACTCTGGCGCAACAACCGGAGCGGCAGTAGGAGCGACAACCGACCCATCGGCAACGGGAGCGAAATGAGCCGTGCGTTCAAGCAGGGTTAGCAACGCCACAGCGAACCGACCCAACAGGTGATCCTGCTGATCAAGTCTGGCAACCAGCATGGTAGCGAGGATGGCCCTGTACCGTCAGAATTCATGGCTTGGTCCTAATGTCACGGAACCATGAACCAGACGTACAACAAGAGATAAGTGAAAATAAGAAGGCTTTATTGAAAATAAAGCTGTAAAGCAAAAGTCCAAACGGATGGTGAAACCGAAGCAGAGTCTTTGAGAGGCCAGGGGTCAGGAACCAGAAGGGTAGTCAGACGAAGCCAGGATCAGGAACCAGCAGGGTAGTCAGACGAAGCCAGGATCAGGAACCAGCAGGGTAGTCAGACGAAGCCAGGATCAGGAACCAGAAGCAGCAGCAGCAGTCTTAGAAGCATGTGAACACAGGAGGACCAAGCAAGGAACTGAAGCCACAGACCTCCTATATATATGAGCTAGGCATCCAGCTCCTCCCAGTGGGAAGGAGGAGCCGCAGGGTGGAAGGCTACAAGAAACCCAGAAACCAAGATGGCCGCCAGCACATGTCAAACGAAGGAGAACAGCAAGAAGGTAAGACCATGACACACGTCATGAAGCTGCTCTCTCCCATGTGTCTCTGTTTGTAGTCCAATTCCAAGAGCCCCCTGTTCCTGGCTTGGGGCTCATATATCAGCCTCAGAAACAGCCCACCTCCCCCCTCCTCAGGGATGTGACATCATAGTGTGACTGTGACGTATACCTGCACTCAGGACAGCCAGTTAGCCCCCTCTGAGGCTAGCAGCACCACACGCCCAGCCATGTCACAAACACAAGGTGGGGGAGAGCATAACTAGCCTGATAAGCTGGGGAAACTCAACAAAAGGCCTCAGATCTATAGATCCCTTAGCCTTTGAAGTCACCAGCCACCTGGAGACATATCCACCCCACTGCAGGAACTGGCATTTAGGAGGGGGTTGGTTAGGAAACAAAAACCGCCCCACCTCCTGGCTCTAAACGCTGTTCCTATGGGGGGCATTTAAGTATGTATATAGATACTTGGGGCGCATCTATATACACATATATGCTCATTATAAACCTGGGGCATACATGGGCAGTTATAGGCCCATAATATATTATATATATAGATATACACACACACACACATATACATATATATACATATATATATATATATTACCTGGGGGAGAGCCATGGCAGATACACATATACAGATGTATGCACTGCATACACACATCCTCATATATATATCTACATAAGAGGGAATATATACACGGCCATACAGGGAATATATATAAGGGGGGCCCATATACATACATACCTACACATATCAATGAAGGGGCAGATACATACGCCCACTCTGACTTCCCTCTCACGGTACTACAGGCGTTCTTTGATTTCAAATGGGAACAGCATTTTTCTTGGATTACAGCAGATGTTACATCTTTATACACCGAGATTCCCCATGATTTAGGCCATTGTTTTTTGAACATTTGTTCAGATTTTTCTCCAGCTTTCCAGGATTATGTTTGTCGGGTGGTGTGGTTCCTACTTAAACACAATGTCTTTATGTTTGCCCAGCGTTACTTTCTGCAATTGACAGGGGTTTCCATGGGTGTGAAATTTTGGCCCTCTATGGCAAATATCTACATGGCATGGTGGGAGTGCCATCTATTATTTTCATCAAACAATCCTTGGAGTGGCTCCCTGAGATGGTACGTCCGTTACATCGACGACTCTCTGTTGTATGGTCGGGCGATTGTGCGGCCGTGCCCTCTTTTGGGAGCTTTCTCAATGATAATCAGTGGTCATTTTAAATTTCCATTACACATGGTACCTCCACCATTGCCTTTTTGGATTTGTCTCTTGAGGGTGATTTTGTTACACAGCAGGTTTTTTCCAGCACGTTCCATAAGGATACGGGAGGCAATACCACTCTCATGACCACATCTTGCCATCCCCCCGCATGTAGTGCATAATGTTCTAAAGGAGAGTTTATTCGGGCCCAAACGAAATTGCTCCAGAGAGGAATACATTTAGAAAGGAGATGGGAGGTTGTGGCCAATAGACTTATAGAACGGTAAATATCCCCCTTGGACTCTCAATCGTGCAAAGGCAAACATGTCCACTAAGTCTAGAGACAGTTTGATTTTTCCAGGGACCACACGATCCGACAATAAAACATCTCAGAACAAACATTATGATAAGACCGCACAGAGTATCCCTTCATTTGTAACTAATTATAGCATTGAATTTCCACAGATATGTCGCATTGTCCGAAAGCATTTATCTATTCTTAATTGTGACGAGCAGTGATCTGGCATCATTCCTTTTGGTGTCAAATGCATTGCTCGCCGCGCGCCTACCATAGTACAAAAGATTAGTCCTAGTCTTTTATATGATAGCGACAAAAATACTAATAATAAGTTTACCTGATTGAGACACAAGGGTACCTTTAAGTGCGGTCATGGCATTTGCACATGTTGTAAGTACATACAAATAGGTTCCTCAATATATTCTATGGCCACACACAATACCTTTGATTTAAAACAATATGTTAATTGCAACACCAGTTATGTGGTGCACTGCATTACCTGTTCCATATGCAGTCTTCAAATATGGCGTTGGGCTGTACTGACTAAGAGCTTGAAGGTGAGATGATGCATACACCTTTCCGATATTCCACATACAAGAGTTAGACATGTGTCAGCGGTCAGTCTTCATTTTGCGGTTCAGCTTCGGGGGGATACTGCAGGATTCTGGTTCAAAGCTTTGGATGAGAGTTAGTATCCTCCCTCCAGAGGTGGGAACCTACAAGCGAAAACTAGTGGATGTTTGTGCATGGGGTTCCCGTGTTCCAACAGGATTGATCGTAACAAACTGATTCCTTTCTATAATGTATTTTAGATTGTATCATGTTAATTTAGTGGCATCCAACTTTTTCTATTTTATTTTCATCTACATTGGCATGTTGAACAGGGGTCGTGATGGGGAATGCGCATTCCTGTGTGAGCGCAGGCAACGGTGGATCCAGCAGGATTTCCGCTAGTAGATCCGAGGCAGCCAGCAATCAAATTGTCAGGAGTAAGGATCCGTATCAGAGTATCCGAAACGCGTAGATCTGTTTGCTATGTTGGATTTTTTAAAATTCTTGTGTGTATTGGAATAAAGAATGTCATCTTTTTTGGAAGCTGGATTCCTTCTTCATTTTTCTAGTTTCCTCCCTTTCGCCTTTTCCCAGCGCAGTCTGTGCCTCCATTACAAGTGTTATCAGGTGAGCGCAGCCTTGGACTTTTGTTTTATAACTGATCAGCTGAGCTGAACTTATCTGACAAGATTCAGGAGTGAGCAGCACTGTTCAATACACACAAGTACCGCCGTATGACTCATGAACCTCACACTTGGCTGTCGAGTTATTGAGTCCAGAACACGGCTTCACATGAGTTTTGCTTTTTTTTTCTGAATAATGCAGATTTATTATTATTTTATACACATAACTTATGTTTCGTTTTAGAATTTTTAAGGTTATACCTGTAGTTTAAAAATATAGTAACAATTGTGCTTTTTTTAAATTTCCTGGTAATATATATAACATTTGACTTCATTTGCGTTCATCATTGTATACAATTTTGGTGTGCAATTTTAAAGCATTAAGACTTATTACTTTATATTTTATTTTTATTTTTATACTCTGTTACTTAAAGTTCATAAAAACCATGGTGGATTTTATAATCCAGGACAGATGCAAGGACCAGTGACAGTGGAAAAAAGATGGCGTCAATGACCAGACCCATTGGTTACAATAAATAAAGTCTCCTTTAATGAATTGATGATAAGAGTAGTAGTAGTACAAATAGCAACAATAGACACAGTTCCAAAGCATACTACAGTGTAGTCTTTTCCCAATAGCTGTGTATAAGAAAGCAACAATGATGGTAGTGATCCTCCCTGAATCTCACTTTAAGTTCACTTTGCAATCTTCCCAAATAACCAAAGGTGTACTATTCCGTTCTCATTAACTTTTTCTGCAGTTCCCACGATGTGGGAAGTAGTAAAGTCTTATCGCCACAAATGTGCTGTACCTTACTGTCTGAATCCATCACTATCTTGAAATGTAGTTCTATACCGTCTAGGAATGTCGGTTTTCTCAGTTAAGATGTTTTCTGGCAGTTTTTTTGCCTTAGGGATAAAGGGTCTTGGGGCCAGACTTCCGTCTAAGGTCCATTCACACTTCCGCAACTGTTTTGCGATCTGCAAAACGCGTCACTGGCCATGTGCGTTCCGGTACTGTGCTAGAAATTCCTATTCTTGTCCAAGGCTGTCGGACAAGAATAGGACATGCTCTATTTTTTTGGGCGGCCGCGGAAACGGAAGTGCGGATGCGGACAGCACACGGTGTGCTGTCCACATCTTTTGCAGACTTATTATGCGGATGTGTGAATGGACCTAAGCCTACACCTCAGGAGCTCACACATGCCCGTTTACCTCTAATTCTGAGGATAGATTCTCTCTGACCAGGAGGGGAGTGCTGTGAACACTCTCTGGGGCCTGCAGTGATGGCTGCGGAAATGGGGGTCGAAGCCTTAGCGTTAGCCCAAAGTCAAACCAGTAAATGTTTGTATAGTGGGGCAAAAGTTTAAGACGCTGGGATTTTTAAATGCCAATTTTAAAGAGCGTGTTTGTGAGTATGGCAAATAAATTTTTTAACCATAACACCAACGGAGCTTCACTATTGCAGAAGCCACTTGTATTCACAGAACCTCTAGGAAACGAAATCGAAAGAAAAAAACAGCAGATTCACCTGGGGTATATCTGAATTAAGTCCGTGTGTAGATTCTGCGGTATTGCATGAGAACGTGGGATCTCCGTCAAAATAAGAACAACTAGCTACGGAGGGATTATATTACACGCCTTGGTTGACAGAGTGCTGTGTAGTATAATCTGTCTAAATTGTTTGCATACTGGCCTTGATTACAAGCGCAGTCCGGAACTCTATATTTTTACGGGTCCACACCCTTGCCTATTACCACTTTAACAACAAGTACTTTAAGGCTACTTCACACTGGCGTTTCTGGGTCCCGCTTGTGACATCCGTTTCATGGGCTCTCACAAGCGGCCCAAAACGGATCAGTTCAGCCCTAATGCATTCTGAATGGATAAGGATCCGTTGAGAATGCATCAATTTGGGCTGCGTTTGGTCTCCGATTTTAGGCGGTCACTAAAACGCAGCTTGCAGCATTTTGGTGTCCGCCTGACAAACAGATCCGTCCTCACTTACAATGTAAGGGCTCTTTCACACCTGCGTTCTTGTCTTCCGGCATAGAGTTCCGTCGTCGGGACTCTATGCCGGAAGAATACTGATCAGGATTATCCTAATGCATTCTGAATGGAGTGAAATCCATTCAGGATGCATCAGAATGTCTTCAGTTCCGGAACGGAACGTTTTTTGGGCGAGAAAAATACCGCAGCATGCTGCGCTTTTTGCTCCGGCAAAAAATCCTGAAGACTTGCCGCAAGGCCGGATCCGGAACTAATGCCCATTGAAAGGCATTGATCCGGATCCGGCCTTAAGCTAAACCGTCGTTTCGGCGCATTGCCGGACCCGACATTTAGCTTTTTCAGAGTGGTTACCATGGGCTGCCGGGACGCTAAAGTCCTGGCAGCCATGGTAAAGTGTAGCGGGGAGCGAGGGAGCAGTATACTTACCGGTCCGTGCGGCTCCCCTGGGCGCTCCAGAGTGACGTCAGGGCGCCGCCAAGCGCATGGATCACGTGATCACATGGATCACGTCATCCATGCGCATGGGGCGCTCTGACGTCATTCTGGAGCGCCCCGGGAGCCGCACGGACGTAAGTATACTGCTCCCCCGGCTCCCCGCTCCTACTATGGCAACCAGGACTTTAATAGCGTCCTGGCTGCCATAGTAACACTGAAAGCATTTGGAAGACGGCTCCGTCTTCAAATGCTTTCAGTACACTTGCGTTTTTCCGGATCCGGCGGGCACTCCCGGCAACGGAAGTGCACGCCGGATCCCAACAACGCAAGTGTGAAAGAGGCCTAAGGCTACTTTCACACTAGCGTTTTTCTTTTCCGGCGCTGAGTTCCGTCCTAGGGGCTCAAATCGGAAAAGAACTGATCAGTTTTAACCCCATGCATTCTGAATGGAGAGTCAGTCCTTCAGGATGCATCAGGATGTCTTCAGTTCAGTCTTTTTGACTGATCAGGCTTTTCAGAAAACCGTAGCATGTTGTATTTTTACCTCCGGCCAAAAATCCTGAACACTTTGACTGAACGCCGGATCCGGCCTTTTTCCCATTGACTTGCATTAACGCCGGATCCGGCGCTGTGTGTTCAGTCAAACCGGATCCGGCTTTTGCATGTTAAACCCGAAAAATGTGAAAAAAAGTTAAAGTCCATAAATGGCGGATCCGTTTTTTCCAATGCATTTTTTCATTGTGATCAAATCCTGATCAGGATTCAAATGTAATCCGTTTTCACACGTTTTTCCGGATCCGGCGGGCAGTTCCGGTGTCGGAATTGAACGCCGGATTAAAACAACGCTAGTGTGAAAGTAGCCTAAATCCATGGGGACGGATCAGTTTTTCACTGACACAATATGGTGCAAATGAAAACGGATCCGTCCCACATTGACTTTCAATGTAAGTCAAGACGGATCCGTTTTGACTTAAACATTTTTTTTAATGAATAATGCAAACTGATCCGTTCTGAACTGACTTTTTCTCTGGTAAAGGCCTCTTTCACACGGGCGTGTGCGCCCCGTGGTTGCGCTGTGGCCCGCAAAATGCGGGCCGCAATGCACAAGCACAGTCTGTGGGGCAGCCGCAGCGGATCGGGGACCCATTAACTTTAATGGGTCCACGATCCGGCTGTTCCGCAAAAAGATAGGACATGTTCTATCTTTTTGCGGAACAGAAGTACGGGACGAAACCCCACGGAAGCACTCCGTAGTGCTTCCATAGGGTTCCGTTCCGTGCTTCTGTTCCGCATCTCCGGATGCAGACCCATTGTAGTGAATGGGTCCGCATCTGCAATGAGCCGGACCGTGGTACGGTTACACGGACGCTAAATTATGCAGTGGGTCTGGATATGGGTATAGAAGTCTATAGTTTATGTTCGTGACGCCAATTGCAGCGTGCGCAGGGTACAGTCTCAGGGCCCTTCAAGGTGTTGCAACTCACGTACCAGGTTAGGAATGCCAGAGTGGGGTAATGTCTCTGTGTGGTAGTGGTAATAGTGTCAACGGTGTCTCCTACTTTGGTACGGCTGGACTGGATCCTGGCTCACTTGCAATAAATGAGTGTGTTGCTAGTAGGAGTAATTGAGGGATTTGGTAGCAATGAATGAGATCGAGACTTGAAATATAATTCAACTTGTCTTTACTGAAGGCAGCATTAATCCATATGAGATACAGCAATAGTCTTGGGTCCCAGCAGGTATTGGCAATGTATGGCAGGGATCAATATCTTCTTCTGCTCCTATCATGTGCCTGGAGAATATGGCAGTAATCTGTATTCTGCTCTGTCTTTCTTCTGCTGTGTGTAGGACTGACTAGCTGAGGAGGAATTTGGCGTCTCCTGGTCTCTGGATGTTACTCAAAGTTAGCTCACAGGGAATGGCTCTTCCTGGAGTTCTGGAGATGGCTGCTTGCTTCTCAACCAGCTGAGGCTGAAGCGCTCAGACTGGGAATGATCTCTGGTCTCAACCGAGACAAGGTCCTGGCTTGGGATCCCAAAAACATGGGGGCTCCTACCAGCACAGCCTTCCCCTAGCCGGGGGTGGCTGGCACACACTAACTGTAACTTCCTTCCCCACCCATGAGGCAGGATGTGGACCTCCTCAAAGAGGGGGAGATAAACTGGAATGTACTATTCCAGTCTAGATATGCTAAACTGTTACTAAGTCCCTGGTAACATTGCTGCCACCTGCTGGTGTACATGAAAATTACAGCAAAATATATTTTAACAAAGATTTCAATGCACATTAGTGAGGATGTGATGTTAAATTACACAGGATGACAATGCAGATACACCTAACAGGTTGTAGCGGGGTAAAAGAGTTTAGTAACATAACTCTGGGATGTTACACATCCATGATGCGGAATGCCCACGGAACGGCACCCATGTATTGCGGATCCGCAAATGCGGTCCACAATACGGCAACGGGACACACACGCTCGTGTGAAAGAGGCCAAAATGTTAGGTTTTCTAATGGAAGCCTGACAAATTTTCAAGGGTTTCTACAATTGACCTTTATTTCTTGTCCGTGTACGTTCAGTTTTTTTGTGGCCTGTATGAGGAACCATTCATTTTAACGGGGCCACAAAAAACTGAAATGTGTGCATTCCGTATCCGCATGTCTTTGTGCAAAAAAAATAGAACATATCCTATTATTGTTCGTTCTACGGCCAAGGATTGGACATTTCTGCAGGAACCAAAAATACATGATGGCATGCCATCGGGCGGGATCCGCAATTTCCGGACCACAAGACACTTGTGGCCATGTACATGAGCCCTTACACAGGCTAAGGAGGATCCATACCTGCCCTCCTCTCACTGCAGCCTATCAGCACCTCTACCACTGCCCTTCTTACTCCAAGCTGGTTTTACTGGCCAGGTGACAACCCTAGTTGTAAGCAAAGAATGTCAGTGTCCTACAGTTATTGTTCCACAGCAAGCAATCAGCAGAGAAGCAAGCAGTGGGGCCGAGTCCCTGCTTAGACATTATCACAGCTTCCTTTCTGGGAGTGGTTGTACTTTGTGTTCCTGGAATCAGCAAAAGGGCCCTAGCCAGGGATCACTGTCTGAGAAGCAGCAAAGCAGTCATCATGGAGCTCATCACAGCTCTTCTGCTAGGACTCTTACTACTGGCTTTACTATGGAGAAAGATGTCTCGTCCTAAGGGCTTCCCTCCTGGACCTGTCCCCCTGCCTGTGATTGGCAACATACTGCAGATGGGCTTTTCAAATCCATTGCCGGCATTCAAGAAAGTAAGTAGAGAGCACAGGATCAGAGAACTGTACGGACAGCTTGCATGATTGGAATATGAATTTCTGCAATGTTAGTATAAAGTGAGATCAAAACAGGCTTCCTCTTTAAAGGGGATCTCGCACATCAGCAATAGCATTTATCATGTAGACAAAGTCAATACAAGGCCGGCACTTTTTCCTATAGTGTACAAGTACGACCATCTCTTCTGGATTGCAGGGTGGTCGTAACCCCTGGAAATTAGCAGTGTAGAATGTGATGGAAAATGAATCCAGCCAGCAAAGGAGACAATATGGACAATCACAATACATTAGTAAGTGCCTCGTATTAACTGCATGTACATGATAAATGTTATTTGCTGAAGTGAGACAGCCCCTTTTAACAGTATTATGGTGTCCTGTATGAGACAGTATCTCTCAAGTTCTGTTTTGCAGAAATTCTTAAAAATGTCAGACCACTATCCGGTGCTGCAGGCATAGAAATCAGTCCTTGAGATGAGTAAGATTCTTTTTATTATAGTCAACGCGTTTCAAGGGCAAAGGGCCCCCTTCGTCAGGACAATATACAGAATAAAGATACACTTGTAATCGGGATCCCGATTACAAGTGTATCTTCATTCTGTATATTGTCCTGACGAAGGGGGCCCTTTGCCCTTGAAACGCGTTGACTATAATAAAAAGAATCTTATTCATCTCAAGGACTGATTTCTATGCCTGCAGCGCCGGATAGTGGTCTGACATTTTAAGAATTTCTGCATATCTATTTCCCTGGAACCTTTTGGACAGGAAAAGACCCAGGCAGCAGCACGGCATCCCCTAATGCTGGTGGGGAAATATACCAGCTAAGGCACATCCAGCTGTTGTGACTTTTCACAACAGAATCCGGTAAGCGAAATACGCACCATAATTTTATATTTTCTATAAGGCGGTACCACACATGAGGCGCTGTGTTTTTTGTCTTTTCTCCTTTCTATCTTCAAGTTCTGTTTTAGCACTATGTAGGACAGGGGTACTCAACAGGCGGACCGTGGTCCGAATCCAGACCTCAGATGCCTGCTGTCCGGACCCATGCATGTCCCGCATCCAGCTGTATGTGCGTCCTGAGCACACACATACAGTTGAGTACCATGGTGAAGCAGGGAGCGGTGCTCTCTGTACCCAACAGCAGGAGCGATGAAAGGACGTCATCACGCTTGCTGAGTGAGAGAAGCACAAGCCCCAGGATGATGAGCTCTTTTCATCAGCAGAGTGGGAGCTAGGTAAGTACCACTTTTTTTATTTTATTAAAATGACATCACTATTGGAGCACTAAGTGGGCATATCTCCTGTGAGAGGGCACTACTGGTGTATCTACTATAAGGGGCATATCTAGTGCTGAACAACCGATGAGTATTGGAGAAGCGGGATGGGGGGAGCTGACAGTTCGAAAATGTGGGGTAGACGAGTATTTAAAGGGGTTCTGCACTTTGTTTAAACTGATGATCTATCCTTTGGATAGATCATCAGCATTTGATCGGTGGGGGTCCGACACCCAGGACCCCCGCCGATCAGCTGTTTGAGAAGGCAGTGGCGCTCATCTTAAAGGGACCCCTAGCAGAGGCGTACGCTGCATGTGCCTGGTCCTATGTCTGTCCTCAAGCGACCTGGGATATAGTAGGTAAAGTGCGGTGGAAATGGTAATGAAATTGAAAAGAATTCCCCTCTTCCATAAGCTATTACTAGAACCTAAAAACACATGGGGGGGGGGGGGGCGGTTATTAAGACTGGCGCTTTCTGCTATACTGTAAGATGTGCCTGTAAGATGTGCCTGTAATTTATGATGAGGTGTATGCTCAGAGCTGCCGTAGATTTCTGGCTTCATATGTGTCAGTAAACTGGCGTAAACGAAGATAAATTTGTTGGTGCGGATGGCCACGCCCCATTCTTGTAACTCCCCATTGTCCATATTGTCCATATGGACAATATGGACATATTTAGTGATATTGTAACGGTCACGTACACTACACACAGGGGGAAGGATAGTGACCACTGCGCTCCACCCTTACCCTTTGCCCTGTCTACTTTCCTCACAAGTCCTGATGACAGGGGACAACTGGACGGCAGTCCCTAACTTAGGATACGTGCAGGGAGGGCAGACAAGACAAATAACAGATCGTGAACGGACCGGGTCAATACCAAGAGAGCAACGCAGTACAAAGGGATAAAGCAGAGAATAGTCAGGAGAAGCCGGGGTCAAATACCAGGAGAGTAATGAATTACAACAGAAGTCTGCAAAGAATCGTCAGGTGGAAGCCGGGGTCAGAATACTAGGAGGGTTGCGCAGTACAGGAGGAGCAGGCAGAGAATCGTCAGGGAACACAGGATCAGGTAAGTATACAGGAAACTAAAAATTGTCAAGAACCTAATTAACAGGCAAAATGTGGCCAGCAGGCTGCCTGTTAAATACTGGCTAGCTGAGGTCATGTGACGTGGCCAGCGCCACATGACCCACACTAGGGAGTACAGCTGAGCACCTGGTTGCTGGTGGAACTGAGGCCGCCGGCCGCGTGGAGGAGACGTGCACGCCCCCTATAACCTAGGAGACGAGGACGCTGTGCGCGTCCTTGCTCCTGCACAGAAACAGGACGCCGACGGCACTGAGGAGAGCGAGCGCCTCGGCGTCCCGTGACAGTTATGGTGTAGGTATGCCAGAGTGGTGTAGGGTGGCCTAAATGTCCCTTAATGGTGTTCCACTTGTCACGGTGCTCCTACCTGGATATGCTGGAACCCCAGATGATGTAATAAATTGAGTCCAGACCTTGTGTTGAAGTTGATAACAGCTTTACTTGAATAAACGTTCTTCCAAACAGTTTACAGGCTTTGCTTTGGTTTCCAGCAGGCTTTGGCATTAACTGAACTGTGGCAGGCAAACTCCTCTTTGCTACCGTATGTCTGTTGCTCTCTGGCTCTGCTGTGTTGACAGGATTAAATTGGAATCTTTTCCTATCTGCTGTACTTAACTTTGTAATCTGGTCTGGCTCTAGTTTTATCCAGGGAACTTTCTCCTCCTGGCTTCTGAGGCTTCAGGCTTTGGCCTCCACATCCAGCTGAGCTGCAGGTGCTGAAGCTGGCCTGAACAAGGCTCATCCAGGAGGGACCGGCTACTGCTGCCTTTTCCTAGCAGGGGGTACTCTATTCTCCCTTCTAACTAGCTAAACTCCTCCCTAGAGGGAGAAAATAAAATGGAAAGAAGGTTCCATTCTATGTTAGATAGCTCTGCCATTTATGCTGCCACCTGCTGGTGAACCAGGCATATTACACGTTAATATAACAGTTGCAAACATTAGAAATGCACAGTGTATAGGACCTGAACAAAATACACAAGATGACATTAGGTTAGCACATTAGAGATAGTAGAGGAGTTCAAAAGTGGTGGGCGTTACACACACAAAGGCCGATTGTTGTTATCTTGCTTGTTTTAGCTAGAATGCATACAAGCCAATCATGGCCTCATACACAAAGGATAGCCATGTACCCAGGAGCCACATTTCAGTATTTCTGAGCCATAGGTTGTACTTTTTGCTGCACCATATTCTTCCTTAGTAATAATGGCTGTACAGTAGAATTCAACCACAGTATGGGGTGTGATGGAACATGCCACAGTTTTTTGTTTGTGGGTCCTGTAGGACTGCCATAAAAAAAAAAACACTATGAGGGACATGTAAAGGTGCATCTCAATAAATAAAAATATTAAAATTTATTTATTTCAGTAATTCAAAAAGTTTAAACTCATATATTATATGTATTCATTACACACAGAGCGATGTATTTCAAGCCTTTATTTCTTTTAATGTTGATGATTATGGCTCACAACTAATGAAAACTCAAAAGTCAGTATCTCAGAAAATTAGAATATTGTGAAAAAGTTCTATATTGTCGACTCATGGTGTCAACACTGTAATTAGCTACTCAACACAAAACACCTGCAAATGTTTCCTAAGCCTTTAAATGGTCCCTCAATCTGGTTCAGTAAGTTACACAATCATGGGGAAGACTGCTGACTTGACAGTCGTCCAGAAAACATCCCAACATAAAAAGTAGAAATAAATAAAATAAAGAATATTAAAAATAAATGACAAGTGGTATTGTGTTTTCCTGTCCGCTCTAGTGTGGTTGGTATAGTATTTCTATAGATAAGAGGGGCAGGAACCCACATCAAATAGGCATCTCAATGTTACATTAAGGTAGTAGAGCTATTTGCAATCCTGTTGACCGGCCAACCTATATGTCAAAAACAATATCACACAAGAGAATGATAATATGTTTTCCCGTCTGCCCCAGTGTGAGTAGCAACTAATGTAGGTGTGACTCTATGGGTGAGAGAGATGGGAGTCCACTATATCAAATATCTGTGTTGGTATCAGATCCAAAATATATAATCAATATATACACCAGAAAAATATGGTGATCAATAGTGTAAAACAATTAAAATATATACTTCATAGTCACTATTGTGCCTGTAATCCATGATCATATAGAGTCCCAATATTTCATATCTCAATATTCATGATTATATGAAAATCAGAGTCCATGATTATCTGCAGAAAAATCTATGTCCATGATCAACAATAGTAATAACAAAAATAAAAAATCAATATCCATGATCAATAATTATATAGATAAGAAATAAAAGTCTAATTTGTGGACCTGTATATATGCCACTTGAAGTTCTTAATCCAGATACAGTACACCAGTGTTCGTTCCCACCATGTCTCTGCTTTGTTTCTATACAATGTAGATGGCAGTATAGCGGGGGACAATTTGGAATCAGGTAGGAACTTGAACTGTGAATTAAGTGTATTAAGTGAATTAAGTGTAAGTACAGTGAAACCTACAGTCCTGGGCGGTTATATTTAATCAATGGTGGAGAGACTTTTCTGTTGAAATATATATCCACATTCCACATGCACGAGGAGACTTGAATACCATTTGGAGTTATAGGTACTTTTCTCCGGGACATTCCTATTTCCGACTGCGGTTTGCGGTATTACCACTACCAATAGTGGTCTATTCACTGCACAATTCTAGGCGGTACAAAGTGCCAATTTTGAACATTAACACAAGGATTGCACAATTACCATTTTTCTGTGTCATTTTATGTGTTGGTACCAACTACTATTTTTTATGAAGTTTTATTGTATTTGAGTGCATTTATATGAATGATTTATTGGATACAAATATATCCTATGTCCAGATGGTGTGAGTGCTCACTCCTTTCTCTCTAGATGGCAGTATAGGCAGTGATCTGATCTATTTATCCTATTATGCCTTATACATTGTACAGTATATCACTCTTTGTGGATGAATTTAAAATGTTACCACATTGCTGGAGTGTTTATGATGCGTCACTACTTTGAGTGATGATGCTCTCATGAGCGAAATCCTCCGACTCCCCTTCTCGCGGCTGATATGAGCTGCCGTTTGTCGTCCCACGTGGTAGCGCTGTATTAGTCTCCGCCCTGTTGCACTGCAGGCTATAGATGTTTGCAGAAATTCAGAAGCCGCGATGTTGTATGCCGTATTGGATAATAGTTGTACCGGGGGTCTGTTCTGGAGTATTGTAATACCAGTAGTACAAACGCGTTTCAGAGCAACAAGCTCCTTCTTCAGTGGCTTCTACTGGTAGTGTGCTTATTGGTACAATTTATACCCGAAAATTAGTTTCTTTCAGGAATTTGCCAAAAGATGGTATGGATACTCCTTTTGGACCAGTAGGCAACTTATAAAAGATCTGCCTATTGCTAAAAAAATAAAATTTATAGAAACAGATAAGACTATTATGCAAAACACATATGTGAAAATACAAAGAAATATATCAGCGTTCCGCTTCGAGTATATTCTATATAAATCATCATGAAAAAACTAACATTTCAGCTGAGTTAAGTCATTCACCAATCATTTATAATTTTTCATTTTCCGTTTTAATGCTTTTGTGGATGAATTTTATGAAACTCCCTTTATAGGGCTCCCTTCTACAACATATACCAAAAAAACGCATATGCGTATTTAATGCGTTTCTGATGCGTTTTTTGTCTTAAATATATATTTTTTAACTATTCTTATATTCACAAACCCATAATGGGCCATTATGTTTAGATAATTATATAATAACCTCACCCGGCAGATATTCTTTACCATCTATCTAGAAATCTTCTTATTAAATGAGATACATTTTTTTTTTTTTTTTCAACAATATTAAATGATTTATAGAGCACAAAAAGTTTTTTTTTTTTTTTTTTAATTCTCTTTATTGGAAATTTCAATAACAAAAAGTGCATAATTCAAATTCTTGTAACATTGACAGTTTCCATATATCATGAATTCAGTAGGATATACCCTGTGACCATAGTTATTTTTTCATTTACAATTTTGTGTCATATACCTCAAAGCCATATTTCCCTCCCTCTCCCTTACCCTAACGCAACTCACTCCTAAAAAAAAACTTTTGCTCCTTACTGGTTGTCTACAATTTAATCTATCTCGAGAGATCTTGACCCCACATAAAGAAGTCTAGATTTCTAATTTACCCAGACTTCCACTCACTTGGGCCTCCAAATACCATTTGGTATGTATGAAGGGGGAGATTAATTCGCGAATCTCCGCAATGGACAGGGCGAATTCAATAAACTTTCTCCATTTTTTTTATGAATTTGGCTGTTGCCTTCTATTTATTTCTTTCCACCTCCAACCTCTCCATATACACCACCTACCACTTCTTCCCAAGTTGGGACTGATGTATGCAGCCAGTGTCTTAATATAAATTTTTTAACTGCCAGAAGTAGCACGTGAATGACTTTCTCTGCTACCGCCATGCCTGTGGCCTCATCTTGGTTTCTTGGAATAAATTGGAATATACTGTACATTGTTGTGGAGTGATGGCTACCTCTACCTCCCATATTACTGTTATAAAGTGTACCACTTGTTCCCAGAGTGGTCTCAAGCTAGGACAGCACCACAGTCCATGCAAAAGATCTGCCTTCGGCAGAGTACGGTACATTTAGGACACTGTCTAAGATAGTGAGCGGGTGCATCTTTGAAGGAAAGATCAAATGCATATGTGGCCTTGTGCATAATTCTTAACTCTGTTTCACGCCATTGTTCACTGTATACTGCACGTCTAATATACAGTAGTCTAATCCTTCCCTCATTTTGAGTGTCAGATCAGTGTCTTGTAGCTCACTTTCCCATTTGGTGAATGCCCCTTTAACTAGGTTCATGGAGTACACATTCTGGATTTTATGATATAGTTCCGAAAGGGAGGTCATCGACTTATCTTTGCCCATTAGGGCATCTAACCATGTCAACCTATCCCCATCCCCTAAAGATTCCAACAGTTTTTTACAGTAGGATTTGATCTGTTGAAATGGCAGGTAATGGGAAGTCGCCAATTGGAATTTTGTTCTAAAGTCATCCCAGCCTATCAGTTCATGGCCTGAAGTGAGCAAATCTTGTAACCTGTTAATCCTCTTCCTTTTCCGTTCTACATACATTTTGTTATGTCGCCCCTGGGGGTAAGTAGGCAGGGACCATAGCGGCATCTTTGATGATAGGTATATTGGAAGTCTTTATATCTTTCTTACAGCCTTCCAGGCGATAATCGTGTCCCTGAGCAGTATAGAGCCTTTGATTTGGGAGGGAATATCCTTCCATCTAGTATGCAGCAGGGCAGATAGGTCCCAAGGATGTGCTAGTTCATGTTCCAAATGGCCCGCCGAAAAAGAAGTGGTTTCCCAAATCCTGTCCTTTATATGCCAAAATAGGGCCGCAAGGTTATAATATTCGGCAGTTGCAAGCCTCCTTCCCATTTTAACATACAAAGATTCTTATACGCTATACAGGGTCTCTTTTTTTTTCCAAAGGAAAGAAGTGAATGCCACTTGGATCCTCATTACATCTACATGTTTCAGTAGCAGTGGGATTGTTTGTAAGGGGTACAATAACCTTGAAAAACGTATCATTTTTAAAAGATGGGCCCTCCCGCACAGAGACAGTGGTAAATCCCGCACAGATACAGTGGTAAATCTCTCCATTTCCCAAGTTCCGTTTAAATTTTCTGTATCAGTGGGGGATAATTTAAGGCATATAGTGAGGCTGGGGTTCTACCTATCTTAATCCCTACAAGTCAAAAAAGTGGGCAGCACTCCATAAGATAAAAAAGTACAAAAATCTTTATTTACCCAAACATGTCCTGTTTGGGTAAATAAAGATTTTTGTACTTTTTTATCTTATAGAGTGCTGCCCACTTTTTTGACTTGTATGCATTGGACTTGCTATATCCTTATTGGGGCAGTTGCACCCCCCTGTTTTCTTTAGAGACGGTGCTGCTACTTTTTTCTTTTTTCTATCTTAATCCCTAGATATAACATGTAGTCTTTACGCACTTCCACTCCCAGATGGGGAGTAGGAACCATTCGTTGGTTGCACAGAAACTGTAACTGACTTTTTGTCACGTTTACTTTGTAACCAATGACTGAGCCATAGTATTGGAAAGTGTCTAAGATCGTTTTCAGATGGAGCTCCGAGGCCTTCAAATACATCAACAGATTGTCGGCAAGACTTGTTAATTTGATCTCCTTCTTACCCACTGCAATCCCCTCATATAGATGGGATAGTATAAATAGTTGTGCAAGCTGCTCAAGGGTGACATCAAAAAGCAAAGGAGACAGTGGGCACCCCTGCCTGGTTCCCTTCTTTAGTTGAATGATGTTTGACAAATGCCCTTGCACATATACCCTGGGTTGTGGATCTACATACAGCACTTTTATATAGTTGCGGTAAGGCCCTTTTAGTCTGATTGCATCCAATACTTCACTGCATCCAAAGCCTGCAGTGCAACAGAGCGGAGACTAATACAGCGCGACTATGAAAGGCAGCTCATATCAGCCGCGAAATGGGGAGTCAGAGGATTTCGCTCATAAGAGCATCATTACTCAAAGCAGTGACGCACCATAAGGCCTCTTTCACACGAGCATGACGGATTGGCTCCGGATGCGTTCAGGGTGCGTTCAGTGAAAATCGCACCATTTTGCAAGCAAGTTCAGTCAGTTTTGTCTGCAATTGCATTCAGTTGTTCAGTTTTTTCCGTGTGGGTGCGATGCGTTGAGATGCGTTTTTCATGCAAATGATAAAAAACGGAAAGGTTTACAAATAACATCTCTTAGCAACCATCAGTGAAAAACGCATTGTATCCACACTTGCTTGTGGATGCAATGCGTTTTTCACTGAAGCCCCATTCACTTCTATGAAGCCAGGGCTGCGTGAAATACACAGAATATAGAATGTGCTGCGTTTTTCACGCAACGCAGAACTGATGCTTGAAAAATAAACGCTCATGTACACAGACCCATTGAAATTAATGGGTCAGGATTCAGTGCGGGTGCTATGTGTTCACGTCACTCAATGCACCCGCGCAGAAAACTCGCTAATGTGAAAGGGGACTAAAGAGTCCAGCAATGTGGTAACATTTTACTTTCTTCCACAGAGTGATATACTGTACAATGTATAAGGCATAATAAGAGAAATAGATCAGATTACTGCCTATACTGCCATCTACTGTCACGCCTTGCCCTGTGAATGTGCCGAGATCTGTCAGACTGGCTGCACATGTCTGAATTCTTGATTTGTTTTGATTTGGATTTGAGCTGGATCCACCTTCCCTCAGGAGTACTGGGTTTTATTGTTAGTGAGGCTATTTATCCCTCCTTCCCCCCAGTGGCCTGTGTGGGTTATAGTTCTTTTCTAGGAGCTCTTGATTTATGGTGGATCGTCTGCTCCAGCTCTGCTCAAGATAAGACCTCTCCTTCCTTTCCCTTTGTGTGTGTTATCTAGGCCTCTAGGGAGACGCTTGCCTCTTCCCTTTTCCCTGCTGCTTAGGGTTTGCCCAGGGTGTTCAGATTTAGGCACGAGGGCATGTGCATATCCACCCTAAGGGTATGCACATGGGCACAGCAGTCTAGGGAAAGCTTTTAGGGATCACTAGGAGGTGACCCTTTTCTCCCTAGCTTTTGGGCCTAATCTTTTGTTCAGTTTGTTTTCCCATGTTTGGTTGCTTCCCTGCTTACCTACCTGTCGTGACATCTACATTGTATAGGAACAAAGCCGAGACATGGTGGGAATGAACACTGGTGTACTGTATCTGGATTGGGAACTTCAAGTGACATATATACAGGTCCACGAATTAGATCTTTATTTCTTATCTATATAATTATTGATCATGGATATTGATTTTTGATTTTTGTTTTTACTATTGTTCCGGCACATAGATTTATCTGCAGATAATCATGGACATTGATTTTTGTATTAATAATCATGCATATTGAGATATAAAATATTGGGACTCTATATGATCATGGATTACAGGCACAATAGTGACTATGAAGTATATATTTTAATTGTTTTACACTATTGATCACCATATTTTTCTGGTGTATATATTGATTATATATTTTGGATCTGATACCAACACAGATATTTGATATTGTCGACTCCCATCTCTCTCAGCCATAGAGTCACACCTACATTAGTTGCTACTCACACTGGGGCGGACGGGAAAACATATTATCATTCTCTTGTGTGATATTGTTTTTGACATATAGGTTGGCCGGTCAACAGGATTGCAAATAGCTCTACTACCTTAATGTAACATTGGGATGCCTATTTGATGTTGTGGGTTCCTGCCCCTCTTATCTATAGAAATACTAGAGCAGGAAAACACAACCCCACTCTTTATTTTTACTTTTTATTTTGGGATGTTTTTATATGATTACTATGATTATATACAGTTGGGTGCAATACATAGCTATTTTTGGTACAGTTCCCAGTGATTAAGCGCCTTTTTAATCAATACACCAGACACAACATAGTAGATGAGCTGAAGGCTGCTATCAAAGCAACCTGGGCTTCCATAACACCTCAGCAGTGGCACAAGCTGATCGCCTCTTTGCCACGCCGCGTTGATGAAGTAATTCATGCAAAAGGAGTCCCAACCAAGGACTGACCGCCTATACTGTACATACTTTTCAGTAGGCCAACATTTGTGTATTAAAAATATTTTTTTTTATTGGTCTTATATAATATTCTAATTTTCTGAGATACTAACTTTTGGCTTTTTATTAGCTGTAAGTGATAATCATCAACATTAAAAGAAATAAACACATTAAATAAATCATTCTGTGTGTAATGGATCTATAGAATATATGAGCTTCACTTTTTGAATTGAACTACTGAAATTAACTTTTCGATGATATTCTAATTTATTGAGATGCTCCTATACTAAGAACAGTGTTTCATACACAGGTCTGAGATGTACTAAATGTAGATGAGATCTGAGGTTCAGCTTGGAGCTCATGGGCCCCATTACATAAGGTTTATCTGGACCCACCATTATGCTTTCAAGATTATGATACTTTAATTTGCATAATGTGATAAATCCATTTAGAGGAATCACCAAGGAACCAGATAAAGGAGGTCCGAGGTAGTAGATGGACCCAGGGCATGTTGCGTGAGCGGAGCCAAAGGCACATCTGCCACATAAGAACCATCCAGTATTATAAATGTCACATGGTTGGTGGAGTGTGCATTGTGTCCTCAGAAATCTTTAAAGTTTGTTCAGCTTTTAGATTTCGATGTGCTATTCTCCAGATAGGTCATCAGTATTAGATCAGTGGGGGTCCGACAACCAGCACCTCCACTTAACAACTATTTGCTGCAGCTGCCGGAAAGCTAAAAGCAGACAGCTCCGTCCACTGGGTAGTAGCTGTGCTATTGTAATATAGCTCAGCTCCTATTCAAATAATGGGAGCTGTGGTGCAGTACACTGGCACGTCTGGTTTTATGATGCAAGCTGATTGATGGGGTACTGGGTGTCAGAATCCGTCAATCTCAGTCGAGCTTTGCACTCCACATTGCCTGGGAGTGTTTGATGCACGTGTACTGGCAAGCTGGGTGGGACAGGAGGGACTCATACAAAGTTTTGCTATGGGGTCCTATGAGATCTGTGAACGCCCCTGGGCTTACACATTCTGAGTACAATCTCTAACTCCTCATGCGCTTGCAAATAAATCTCTATTAAGGTAATTAATTGAATTGGGCCTCACTCTTTATCAGGCAACACAGACAAGTTGGTTGGTATATCAGAATTTGTTTTATATATCATACTTTAAAATAATTTACAACATGTTGCATAAAATTCATACATTCAATCAATGTTAAAACTCAGACTAAAACTTCAAAATATACACTTCTATATACTAAAAGTCCTTAGGGGGGGCTGTTGAGCCAATAAGTCCAAAGGCAATTATAACCCTGATATGTATTAGCAGCTATACTTGTGGGAGAGCACAATGTTCAATAGAGCAATGTCCAAAGAGATCAATATCATCCCCAGATTTTGTTTGACAAGTTGCAATAATCCAATGCTATACTTTGTATAGAATATATAGAGTACTTTACCCCTCCTGTGTTTGGCCCGTTTGTGCACCAGTTTGTCAGATGCGGTGCTTTAAGCTTCCAGGACCTGTCGGTAAAGTCTATGGGGTTTACACCCTTGCCTGGATAGCAGTGTGATTTCTTTGCTCTGCTTTGACCTTCCAGGACCTGTGGCGTCCCACGTGGTTGGCTGGGGCGGTCAGATGACTTGAATTTCCAGGCGGGGTTTTCAAATTAATCCGTAGATGTTAAAAGTTGAAAACAGACGATTTCCAAATGTTGTTCCTTGATGTTCCCTCACTGTCTTTACCATACGTGTTTCGGGGTAACGGGCCCCTTCCACCACTGAGGAAGGGACCTGTTACCCCGAAACGCGTATGGTAAAGACAGTGAGGGAACATCAAGGAACAACATTTGGAAATTGTCTGTTTTCAACTTTTAACATCTACGGATTAATTTGAAAACCCCGCCTGGAAATTCAAGTCATCTGACCACCCCAGCCAACCACGTGGGACGCCACAGGTCCTGGAAGGTCAAAGCAGAGCAAAGAAATCACACTGCTATCCAGGCAAGGGTGTAAACCCCATAGACTTTACCGACAGGTCCTGGAAGCTTAAAGCACCGCATCTGACAAACTGGTGCACAAACGGGCCAAACACAGGAGGGGTAAAGTACTCTATATATTCTATACAAAGTATAGCATTGGATTATTGCAACTTGTCAAACAAAATCTGGGGATGATATTGATCTCTTTGGACATTGCTCTATTGAACATTGTGCTCTCCCACAAGTATAGCTGCTAATACATATCAGGATTATAATTGCCTTTGGACTTATTGGCTCAACAGCCCCCCCTAAGGACTTTTAGTATATAGAAGTGTATATTTTGAAGTTTTAGTCTGAGTTTTAACATTGATTGAATGTATGAATTTTATGCAACATGTAAATTATTTTAAAGTATCATATATAAAAAAAATTCTGATATACCAACCAACTTGTCTGTGTTGCCTGATAAAGAGTGACGCCCAATTCAATTAATTACCTTTTTACTTTACCAGCATTAGGGAGTGCTGTCGGGCAGTGCACCTACCCAATAGCGGATCAGAAAGTGAGCCACCAACCTTGTGCTATTTACGTTTTTAAATCTCTATTAAGTCTCTATAAAAATGTTCATTCTTGTTTTAGTTCTCTGAGGAATATGGTCCAATTTACAGCATCTACTTGGGGTTCACCCCAGCTGTGGTGGTCCGAGGACTCAAAGATCTCAAAGAAATCTTAGTGAATAAGGGACAGGAATTTGCAGACAGGCCTTTTAACAGGCTGACAGAAGACATCTCAGGATCTAAAGGTAATCAGAGAATTTTCTGACATTTTGCAGACACAACACCGGTTTAAAACCTGAAAGATAGCAGTAACTACAGGGCCACCAGCCTGTCAGCAGGGACTGACTATAAGCATACATTGCCTTTGCTGGCTACAGGTACTATAGTCTTCTGTCAGAGGACCATCCTTCTTCAAGACTATTTTTCACTGGTATTATTCTCAAGTTTTGCTGTATTCCATCATCTTAAATAAATTTTTTCCAGGTCTGGTATTAGCTCGTTATGGGCAAGCATGGAAGGAGCACAGGAGGTTCACCCTTTCCACACTCCGGAACTTTGGCCTGGGTAAAAAATCCATGGAAGAGAGGATTTGTGAGGAGAGTGTGCATCTAATTCAAGAATTTAAGAAAAATAAAGGTAAAATATAAATGTATAGGAGTATAGATGACAAACCAAGAGACTTGAAACACAATTAATACATTTAGAGATGACAATGAAACCAGTATTAAATTGTTAATTTAGGGACTTGAAGGCTATGGGCACTTTTGGAGCAATGTTTTATGATTGCATTTTACTCATATTGGGCTAAATATTATAATTTTTCTTAGTTGGTCTTTATTAAAAATGTTTAGCCATTTATGGGAAATAAGGTTTAAAAATCAGACTGTTTGCAAGCTGTCACAGTCTATTTTTTTTCAATCCTATCATCTGATGGCTCATGTGTAGCTCTTTTCTCCAATCTCCTGACCTCATAAACACTTATTATAGCTCAATTCTTAAAAAGCTGATATGAGGTCAGGAGATCAGGGATAATAGCTACACATGAGAGGTCGGATGATGTGATTCAAAGACGACAGACTGTGACAGCTTGCAAACAGACAGATTTTTAAACCTTGTAGCTCAGAAACGACTAAACATTTTTAATAAAGACCAACCGAAAAAAAAAGATATTTGGCCTAAAATGAGAAACATGCAATCATAAAAAAGGTCCTAGAAGGTATACCTAGCCTTTAAAATAAACCTGTCACCTGATTTAGGGCTACTAAATACACCAGCATGCTGTTGTGCAGCTGGATTCCAGGGTCCTAAATGTGTCAAAAGCAAACTGATCTGTTTTCGCAAAAAAAAAAGTAAATGAAATATAAAAGTACCAGAAGAACAGCCCAGGACTCTTCTCCAGCCGCACCGGGTGCATGCGCACAGGGCTGAGAAAGCTGAGAATAGTGCATCTTGCATTACTGCGCATGCTCTGCACATAGGGCACATGCACAGTTAAGCAAGTTGCACCATCGTCGGTGTCGGAGTATGTGCCCAGTGCCACTGGAGAAGAGTCCTGGAGTCTTCTCCTGGTAAGTTTGGGTTTTATTTACTTTCTTTTGTGGGGATAGATGGGTTTTTCTATGGGCAGGTTTGTGACCAGAAATCTAGCTGCATAATAGCATGCTGGGGGTTTAATGGCCCAAATAAGGTGTTAGGTTTCATTTAAGATTTACTTCCCATAGTTTCTGTAACAACCATTTAAAGTTGCAAGAATAATGTTTGACTTTGACAACTGCCCCTTTCTGTACACACAGACCAGAGCTACATATCACTGACTGTCACTATCCTGCCTGAACACATAGAGGAAAAGGAGTGCTTGTCACAGGAACATTGTGCAACTAAATCCTTACAAGTAGACCGTACTGTAGCCATAGTCATCTCCAGTATCTACAGATTATCGGCTTTATGTTGAAAGTCAATGACTTTTTTATTTTTTATTTTTTTTAGATACCCTACTTGATCCACACTTTGTCATTGATAATGCAGTGTCAAACATAATTTGTATGATTGTGTTCGGGAGGCGTTACGAGTATAACGACTCAACGTTCCGAGATATACTTAACCTTATACATGAAAATATGAAGATGGCAACTAGTTTTTGGGCTATGGTAAGACACTTTATGGGCCAGCTATTTGGGGTGATGAACAAAGTCTACTGTATGTCTCCCCTATGGAACATGTGAAGATCATTTTAACCCTTCTTCCCTATAGGTAGTGTGGACCTTTCAGGGCTTCCCTTTTCCACAGATCCCACAAATAAAGCAGGGAACTGACTGCCATTATTTCCAAAACCAGGTTGGGGCAAGGGATGAGTACACCTAAGCGCCAGGATCTAGTGTCCCACAACTGGAGTATTTTTTTTTTGCCATGAACCTACACCAGAAAAGTTTCTATTTTCTTTATCTTTGGGTCTCTTTATCCTCTGTACATTGCTAGTGAGTGGTGTCACCTATTTCGAAAAAAATTATCATGTATGCCAGCCAGATATTGTAGGTAGACACATTACTATTTTAGGGTAGTACATATTCCAGGACTACTACATGTATTCTGTATGGGGCATTGGTGGTGTACATAGAAGAGAGTGGGTCCCAGGACAGAATGTTCTGGTGTTTGGTTCCTCCTTCATGCCCTTTTCATTACTTTTGGGATAGTTCCCTATTCCCTCCGTTGCTAATGATAAAATCCCTCTGGATAGTTGAGTCCTGCATGGGTTTTCTGCCCAGTAACAAATTGGATAAGACCAACCTGGGCTGGGCTTTTCATTCCAGAGGCCACAGAGCAGCTGTATGATGTACGCCCTTGTGAGGGATACATTACACCAACATATATTTCCTGTATGTGATCAGTGGCATAACTAGAAACGGCTGGGCCCCACAGCAAATTTTTGAATGGGCACCCTTCCTAGCCAATTCGACGCAACCCCCTCTTCCCATGCAACCCCTACTCCTGTGGCTAGTCTAGATCACTTTCTTAGACGAGGCCCAGAAGTCACTCCATCCATTTTCTAAAGTGTCACTGTTTATAATGTCATTGTACAGGGAGTGCAGAATTATTAGGCAAGTTGTATTTTTGAGGATTAATTTTATTATTGAACAACAACCATGTTCTCAATGAACCCAAAAAACTCATTAATATCAAAGCTGAATATTTTTGGAAGTAGTTTTTAGTTTGTTTTTAGTTTTAGCTATTTTAGGGGGATATCTGTGTGTGCAGGTGACTATTACTGTGCATAATTATTAGGCAACTTAACAAAAAACAAATATATACCCATTTCAATTATTTATTTTTACCAGTGAAACCAATATAACATCTCAACATTCACAAATATACATTTCTGACATTCAAAAACAAAACTAAAACTAATCAGTGACCAATATAGCCACCTTTCTTTGCAAGGACACTCAAAAGCCTGCCATCCATGGATTCTGTCAGTGTTTTGATCTGTTCACCATCAACATTGCGTGCAGCAGCAACCACAGCCTCCCAGACACTGTTCAGAGAGGTGTACTGTTTTCCCTCCTTGTAAATCTCACATTTGATGATGGACCACAGGTTCTCAATGGGGTTCAGATCAGGTGAACAAGGAGGCCATGTCATTAGATTTTCTTCTTTTATACCCTTTCTTGCCAGCCACGCTGTGGAGTACTTGGACGCGTGTGATGGAGCATTGTCCTGCATGAAAATCATGTTTTTCTTGAAGGATGCAGACTTCTTCCTGTACCACTGCTTGAAGAAGGTGTCTTCCAGAAACTGGCAGTAGGACTGGGAGTTGAGCTTGACTCCATCCTCAACCCGAAAAGGCCCCACAAGCTCATCTTTGATGATACCAGCCCAAACCAGTACTCCACCTCCACCTTGCTGGCGTCTGAGTCGGACTGGAGCTCTCTGCCCTTTACCAATCCAGCCACGGGCCCATCCATCTGGCCCATCAAGACTCACTCTCATTTCATCAGTCCATAAAACCTTAGAAAAATCAGTCTTGAGATATTTCTTGGCCCAGTCTTGACGTTTCAGCTTGTGTGTCTTGTTCAGTGGTGGTCGTCTTTCAGCCTTTCTTACCTTGGCCATGTCTCTGAGTATTGCACACCTTGTGCTTTTGGGCACTCCAGTGATGTTGCAGCTCTGAAATATGGCCAAACTGGTGGCAAGTGGCATCTTGGCAGCTGCACGCTAGACTTTTCTCAGTTCATGGGCAGTTATTTTGCGCCTTGGTTTTTCCACACGCTTCTTGCGACCCTGTTGACTATTTTGAATGAAACGCTTGATTGTTCGATGATCACGCTTCAGATGCTTTGCAATTTTAAGAGTGCTGCATCCCTCTGCAAGATATCTCACTATTTTTGACTTTTCTGAGCCTGTCAAGTCCTTCTTTTGACCCATTTTGCCAAAGGAAAGGAAGTTGCCTAATAATTATGCACACCTGATATAGGGTGTTGATGTCATTAGACCACACCCCTTCTCATTACAGAGATGCACAACACCTAATATGCTTAATTGGTAGTAGGCTTTCGAGCCTATACAGCTTGGAGTAAGACAACATGCATAAAGAGGATGATGTGGTCAAAATACTCATTTGCCTAATAATTCTGCACGCAGTGTATAATACTGTTGAGTGGCCATGACAATAAAATCTTTTAGTCCTCCTCCTGGTTGGCCCCTTCTGAGTTTGGACCCAAAAGCAGCAGCTTTCCCTGCTTCCACAATAACTACACCCCAGTATGTGTTCATTTCTGTGGTTCTCTTCTCAGCTATACAGTGCGTTTGGATTTGTCAAACACCTACCCTTGCCTCATCAGAAGATCTTCAGAAATGTGAGGGTTTTCTTTGATTTCCTTGAAAGGGTTTTAGAACAGCACAAGAGAACCAGGGTGCCTGGACAACCTAGAGATTACATAGACTGCTACCTGGAGGAGCTGGAAAAGGTACAACACCATGTAACATCATAAATGAAAAAGCCTGGATTATAGACTAACTTGTTATTTGCTTTCCCATATGCAACAAAGAAATCTTTCTATGTGTGTTTTTCATTTTTTTTAAATTAGGAGAAGGGAGAACGAAACAAGTTAACGTTTGATAATGAAAATCTATTCATCTCTGTAGCCGATCTGTTTATTGCTGGCACAGAGACAACATCCTCCAGCCTTGAGTGGAGTCTCCTGTATATGATGATGTATCCAGAGATACAAGGCATGTAATATCTGTCCAGAATCTCCTATCGTACGTTTCTCACTGTTGCTAAATATCAAGTGAACAATACAATGTATCTTCTCTTCTTTTAGAGAAGTGTCGGGAAGAAATAGACAGAATTCGAGGAGACAGAGACCATCTTGACTATGAAGACCGAGTAGGGATGCCATACACACAAGCTGTACTTCTAGAAGTCCAACGCTTTTCCTCAGTTGTCCCATTGGGAGTTTCTCATGCACCTATAAAAGATGTACATCTGAATGGCTATACGATACCAAAGGTGGGAAAAAAATTTTTTTTTTTGTATGGCAGTAATTCCCAAATATTTTACTATGACAAAAAAATGTAGCCTTTCCCTGTGAGAGCTCTGCAAACACCTCCAGCCTACTCTTAAAGTGACAAAAGACGAGTTCCACTGATCTTTGTTGGGAAGCATTTGTTAATTTCCTAGTTCTGTAAAGAGTTTAATCTTTGTCGCCTTCCTCTTCCTGTTACTTTCTTTTTTTTCTCTATGTGCTGTGGACACGCTTACCACTTCCAGAAGTTAATAAACCAATACATTGGTATAAGAATGAATAATGTCTGTTTCAGAGACAGACATATTGACTATGCAAACCTGCACAGGGACCCAGAAGGTTGAGGGAGTAGAATGTTCACTTCTCGCGGACGTGAGTTGTTCGGCATCCTGCTCTCCAACCTGGAGGTCTGGTGGTGGCACTGTATCTCTCTCTCTAAATATGTCTGACAAAGTTGTATGTGCATACCACTAAATTCCCTTTTAATGTTATGGGAAGAAGAAAGTACTAAAAATAATTTTTTCATAGTGTATGATATATATATATATATACAGTACAGACCAAAAGTTTGGACACACCTTCTTATTCAAAGAGTTTTCTTTATTTTCATGACTATGAAGGCATCAAAACTATGAATTAACACATGTGGAATTATATACATAACAAACAAGTGTGAAACAACTGAAAATATGTCATATTCTAAGTTCTTCAAAGTAACCACCTTTTGCTTTGATTACTGCTTTGCACACTCTTGGCATTCTCTTGATGAGCTTCAAGAGGTAGTCCCCTGAAATGGTCTTCCAACAGCCTTGAAGGAGTTCCCAGAGATGCTTAGCACTTGTTGGCCCTTTTGCCTTCACTCTGCGGTCCAGCTCACCCCAAACCATCTCGATTGGGTTCAGGTCCGGTGACTGTGGAGGCCAGGTCATCTGGCGCAGCACCCCATCACTCTCCTTCATGGTCAAATAGCCTTTACTTTCAAAGTTTTCCCAATTTTTCGGCTGACTGACTGACCTTCATTTCTTAAAGTAATGATGGCCACTCGTTTTTCTTTACTTAGCTGCTTTCTTCTTGCCATAATACAAATTCTAACAGTCTATTCAGTAGGACTATCAGCTGTGTATCCACCTGACTTCTCCTCAACGCAACTGATGGTCCCAACCCCATTTAGAAGGCAAGAAATCCCACTTATTAAACCTGACAGGGCACACCTGTGAAGTGAAAATCATTTCAGGGGACTACCTCTTGAAGCTCATCAAGAGAATGCCAAGAGTGTGCAAAGCAGTAATCAAAGCAAAAGGTGGCTACTTTGAAGAACCTAGAATATGACATATTTTCAGTTGTTTCACACTTGTTTGGCCTCTTTCACACTTGCGTTGTTGGGATCCGGCATGCACTTCCGTTGCCGGAGGTGCCTGCCGGATCCGTAACAACGCAAGTGTACTGAAAGCATTTGAAGACGGAACCGTCTTCCAAATGCTTTCAGTGTTACTATGGCACCCAGGACGCTATTAAAGTCCTGGTTGCCATAGTAGGAGCGGGGAGCGGGGGAGCGGTATACTTACAGTCCGTGCGGCTCCCCGGGCGCTCCAGAATGACATCAGAGCGCCCCATGCGCATGGATGACGTGATCCATGTGATCACGTGATCCATGCGCTTGGGGAGCCCTGACGTCACTCTGGAGCGCCCGGGGAGCCGCACGGACGGTAAGTATGCTGCTCCCCTGCTCCCCGCTACACTTACCATGGCTGTCAGGACTTTAGCGTCCCGGTAGCCATGGTAACTATTCAGAAAAAGCTAAACGTCGGGTCCGGCAATGCGCCGAAACGACGTTTAGCTTAAGGCCGGATCCGGATCAATGCCTTTCAATGGGCATTGATCCCGGATCCGGCCTTGCGGCAAGTCTTCAGGATTTTTGGCCGGAGCAAAAAGCGCAGCATGCTGCGGTATTTTCTCCGGCCAAAAAACGTTCCGTACTGGAACTGAAGACATCCTGATGCATCCTGAACGGATTACTCTCCATTCAGAATGCATTAGGATAATCCTGATCAGTATTCTTCCGGCATAGAGTCCCGACGACGGAACTCTATGCCGGAAGACAATAACGCAAGTGTGAAAGAGCCCTAAGTTATGTATATAATTCCACATGTGTTAATTCATAGTTTTGATGCCTTCAGTGTGAATCTACAAAATTCATAGTCATGAAAATAAAGAAAACTCTTTGAATGAGAAGGTGTGTCCAAACTTTTGGTCTGTACTGTATATATATATATATATATATATATATTACCATACTATACAACTATACACCCATATGACTAGAAATGTCTGACATTTGTTGGAAGGGCATGACCAAGACTTCCAAGTACTACCCTGGCTCCCTCAGGGGCGGGCTGGGAACTTAAAGGGGTTATCCCATGACTAATGTAAAAAATTAAAATCAGACATCATATAGTACATGACAATCTCTAACAAATCTATAACCAGCCTTGTACCTCACATGATCTGCACATTCATTGCTCTGCTAGATTTATATCAAGCTGACAGCTCAAGTGGAGTGTCTTTTCTGCTGCAGCTCAGGAGGTGTGTCCATGCTCTCCCTATCACAGCTCAGGAGGGAGTTGAAGGATGAAACGGAGCATGTGCGGCCATCTCAGTGAGCAGGTCAAAGAAATAAGTAAAAAAACAAACTGCAGGTGGCACTATACTGATACATTTTATTTAATAACTTAGGGGTCTTTCACACGTGCAAGTAATCTGCTGTGTGAAAGAGAGCCAAGCCCTGTTCCCGACAGCAGAAACACGGAGCATTAACATGATTAGTAATGCTCCATGCCTGTCTATGATCTTATTACTACAAAATCACAGTGAGATAACGTTGTGACTGTGATTTTGTAGTAAAAAGGTCACAGAGAGGCAAAAAGCATTATCAATCATGTTAATGCTCCGTGTCTCTGCTGTCCGGAATGGGGCTTGGCTCTGTTTCACGCAGTGGATTCCACGCATGGGATCTGCTCATGTAAAAGAGCCCTAGAGCTAAATTTTTAATTACATGCAATTACAAAATTATTCAGATGGAGTTGCTGGTTTGAAAACTGTAGAATATTTTTCGTGGGACAACCCCTTTAAAGAAACACTGGAAAAAAAAATAAAAGTAGCCCCATGTTCTAGGTAGGTTCAAATTGACAGAAGGCAAAGCAACACATGTAGGCTGGGACAACAGAAGTAGGCAGGGGTCAGCAATAGCTTAGTGCAGCACAAAATAGAGCCCCAGCAGAACCTAATTTCATAGTGCAGCATAAATTATTGCCACCCCCGCTGCAGTATTTAACTGTACTGAGGACAGCAATAGAGTTCAATTCAGGAGGGTACATACTGTAAATATTTAATGCTTCTAATTAATGCTGAGAGGATCAGATAGTCATGTACCTGGCTGACGGCTGTGGTCATGAGTAAGGATCTTGATGTATCGATCCGAGAAGCATAGATGAGAGTGTATCTGCATATGGGAGTTTTTATCGCTTGACAAATTAAGGCTACCATTTTTATTGGATTCCATTTTCTTTTTGTGTATGTGTAATAATCTATTTAACTCTTTAGCTGCATTTTTTATTTGCAATTAGGGAATAATGATCATCCCAGATCTGTCCTCGTTGAACTATGATGAGCAACTGTGGAAGTATCCACATGAGTTTAATCCTGAGAACTTCCTGAATTCTGAAGGAGAGTTGCTGAAAGTAGATAGCTTCTTACCCTTTTCTGCAGGTAATGAAAGGAAAACGAATAGATCATTTGTTGATTACATAGCAAAGCAAATGGCATGGCTCTCTAGTGGACCTTAGCCTGGAGCCATCCTTGGAAAGCATCATAGTCTGTTCTACATTATATTGGATGCTTAAAGGGGTTCTGCACTTTCATTTAACTGATGATCTATCCTCTGGATAGATCATCAGCTTCTGATCAGCGGGGGTCCGACACCCGGGACCCCCGCTGATCAGCTGTTTGAGAAGGCAGCGGCGCTCCAGCAGCGGTGCGGCCTTCTCACTGTTTACCGCTGGCCTACTGACGTCACGACTAGTATCAACTAGCGTGGGTGGGGCTAAGCTCTGTTCACTTGAATGGAGCTTAGCCCCGCCCACGCTAGTTGATACTAGTCGTGACGTCAGTGTGCTGGCGGTAAACAGTGAGAAGGCGGGGGTCCCGGGTGTCGGACCCCCGCCGATCAGAAGCTTATGATCTATCCAGAGGATAGATCATCAGTTAAATGAAAGTGCAGAACCCCTTTAAAGGGGTATTCCCATCATAATGATCACTGTTAAATCTGTTAATCATTTGACAGTGATCATTTTTGTAAATATATTTGATTAACCACTTCCCACCCTTTAGGAGAAAATTCATCCCCACTTACCTCATTGTTGTCATTTGGTCTCCCCTGGTTACGGCCACCGCTCTTCTCCAGAATCCCTGTGGCCGCACTTGCGCAGAAGACTCCTTCTTTTATCCGGGCCGCTCGCTGTCCTGAACGCGCACGCCGCCGCACATGCGCTATGGTGACTTCTTCCTGGCCAGAATAGTACAGAGCCGCGAACGCGCACGCCAGCTCTGTACTATACTGGCCAGGGATAAGTCACCATGGCGCATGTGCGGCGGCATGCGCATTCAGTCCAGCGCGCGGCCGAGAGAAGACGTTAATCAAGATGAAGCCCACCCCCAGCCAGAATCCAGGAAGTGAACAGCACGCTGGCAGCAGGTAAGTATGTAAAGGCGCAATGGGAATACCCCTTTAAGATCTCTTTACATGGAACACATTTTTTAATGAACGCTCGTTCCTGATTGTGTATAAATGTGCCACAGATCACCTGATGAACTTCCAAATGCTTGAAGCGGAAATATTGCTGATGTGGATATCTAATTATTGTCTCTGGAAAAAATATTCAGGGATCTGCTGCACAGAAACAATGAATCTTCATTGAGCTGAGAGATTGCTACCGTGTCTGCATGTGAGAACATACAGTACTACTGCCCCATCCTTGGATAGCAAGAGAAAGGAGTCATGTAGCTTTAAGTAGAGGTGCTGTTGTAATATTAAGCATTTTACTGGTCTGGACTACCAATGATGAACCATCACAATTAAAGGGAAATGGTCACCATGAATACAACGTAAGGTACAGGCACCATTTAATAGAGCAGGGAGAGCTGAGCAGAATGGTATATAGTTTTGTGGAAAATGGCGTGCAACAAAATCTGTGACTGATATACAGCACAAAAGTGACGTATATCAGTTCATAAATGAGCCCCAATGTATGTATAATATGCCCCAAACCTAATGGTCTGGCAGCACCCTGAGCATGTATGGCTTTATACTAGAGAACCTCACTGCTTCCTTGCACTGCCATTGGAGCCAAGAGATGGACAGTATGCATGAGCCGTAACTCAATGCCTCCAGCCCGACAGTTTATCCCAATTAGATAAGAAAAACTAGAAATAAAAATAAAAACATCAAAAATAACTAAATGGTTCCCAAGAGTGGCCATTCCACATACAGTAGCTCTCATCTTCTTCATTTCCAGTTAGCTATATGGTGGCAGTGGAAGATTGTAAGTAAAGGTAGGAGCTTTGTAAGTAAAGGTAAAGCCTTTACTATTTCTTTTTTAGGTAATTCTGTAATGTTTGCATTAATCTGTCTGATATTATTTTAATATATAGTGACATCTGTCGGTTCTGTGCTGCTTACTGACAATCTTCTCTTTCCCATCAGGACCCCGGGTTTGTCTTGGAGAGAATCTTGCTCGCATGGAGATCTTTCTCTTCTTCACCACTATGCTTACACATTTTGAATTTCATTGGCCTGACCCCAAATCTCCTCCAGACACCACCCCAGTTTTTGGCATTTCTCAGGTTCCTAAACGTTTTAAGATGAGACTGGATCCTCGTATATAAAACTGATCATCTTCTATCATTGTTAACATATCACAACTCACAACAAGGCTTCAGCTGTTTTAATAAATTATTGCGACATTTAATTGTCAGTTCCTCATTCATCATTTATTGCCAGAGTCTATGGGACTGCAATCAGCAAGTGAGGAAATTGGGATATGACTCTATGACTCTATGAAGGATTGGAGTCTTGGAGAAATAAAACACACAACCACAGATGACTCATTTTGACATCACAGTGCAAACTAAAGGCCTCTTTACACAGTCCGACTGTGCCGGCAATTATGATGAAGAAACTGTTCCCGTTAATTGTGAGAAGAAGTAAGAGCTGCATGTACCCGCCGCAATCAACTTACACTGACGAGCAAAAGGGTAACAATGTTTTGGACTTTTCACTTTCAGGCTCCATATCTCATCACCCACTACAGCTTCGAACGTGAGACTACCATCATTTTATAGACAATCATCTTGGCTATCTCATACATAACTTAGACCTGCAACTATTTAGCATATGATTAGTTATGCAGATTCTGCATTGTTACTGTTCTGCTCCTAGTGGTGGAACAATCATTTTCTTCTTGTATACTACAAATTACTACCTGTTCTCACATTCCCTAATAGCTCAGTGTGTTATTAGGTTGATCCCAAGCGAATTCTCACTGCAATGAGCAGCCATGAAGAAGATTTCCCAAGGAAAGAGAAACACCATCATCCATCTCATCGATAGCGGTATCACGGCCAAGAAAATAGCCAAACTGCATCATGTGAGTGCCATGACAGTTGGAATAATATGAAATGAAGTCCATCCATGCATTCCAAAGCCAAGACGTGGACATCCAGGCAAAATATCGGAGTCAACAAGTCGGCTTATCACAAGGTCTATCAGTTCTGGTGCGACAAACAGTGTTTGCAGTGTTGTGTTACTTCATACCCAAGTTAATATAACAAAAAGTCACCTTGGTGGCAGTTCTGCCTCAGAAAGTCCAAATACAGGCTTTAGGCGGCCTGTTCCCCTGACATATGGGTCTCAGCTCTCCAGCCCAGCACAGGCCTCAGATCCCAGCAAACAGACATGGCTTCTGAGCCCAGCTGCCTATTTAAGGACAGCCAGGTGCTGCCAAAACCCGGACCGGCACTTAAAATCCAGTCCGGTATTTGACCTCACCTGGCTGTAAATCAGCCCAGCAGCACATGCTGGGAGGAAAATACCTGTTTTCCCAGACCAATCCTCTCACTGTGTCACATACGCCCCGCTTTGTTCAACCCTGAGGGGCTGAACACACGTCAGACAGTGTACCCGGGACAGGGCATCCGCATTTCCCTGTAACCGGCCTGCCCTGTGTTCCAGGGAAAACTTAAAGTTTTGTAGGGAGAGAAACCATCAGGTGACCCGGGCATTTCTATCCTTGGCCTGGTTCATCCACTTGACAGGGGAGTGGTCAGTCCCCAGGCGGAATTTTCTCCCCAATAAATTATAGAGGAGAGACTCAAGTGCTCATTTGATAGCCAGGCACTCTTTCTGTACTATACTATACCGGGTCTCGGCTGGGGTGAGCTTACGGCTGAGGAAGACAACAGTCCTCCCCGTTGACTTCCTGAGACAGTACAGCACTGAGGCCTACTTCGCACATGCTGGGAGGAAAATACCTGTTTTCCCAGACCAAACCTTCCACTGTGTCACAAATCTTAGAAACAAATAAATTATTTTTTGCTTTCTTTTTACCATCCTTTTATCCTTTTCAGACAGTATGCAATTATAAATTGAGTGACGGAAACCATACTTATTGTTGACTGTGATCCCTTTCCTATAATTGCCCTTATCCTCAGCCTGTCTAAAGGGACTTAAAGGGGTTGTCTCATCATGGGCAATGGGGGCATATCACTAGGATATGCCCCCATTGTCTTATAGGTGCGGGTCTCACTGCTTAGACCCGCACCTATATCAAGAACAGAGCCCCGCAAGGTGGTGGCTGGAGGACTCCGGTCTGGCCACCACCAAGTCGGCTCACCATAGAAGTGAATGGGAGCGTACTGCGCATGTGAGTCCCCCGCTCCCATTAATTTTTATGGGTTCGACGAAAATAGCCGAGCCAGCGCTTGGCTATTTTCGCCGGCCCCATAGAAAATGAATGGAGGGGGCTGCGTATGCGCAGTGCGCCCTCCTTCACTTGCGGGGCTCCGTTCTCGATATAGGTGTGGGTCCCTATGAAACTAAAGGGATTAATTAATTTGTAAAAAAATCTGTATGTCACATTATATCTTACTCTGCCACGCAGCAGTAGACCCCCGGGTTCCTTTGTGTGGGATGCATAAATACCTACAATTAGAGATAAGCGAATCAAAGCTGACGAAGTGGAATTCGATCCGAATGTAAGTAAAAATTTGATTTGCACCGAATGCAAATTTCCTCGCGCTTTGTGGTAACGAATCACATTTTTTTCCTAAAATGGCTGCTGCACGTGTGAGGACATGGGGCAAGGAACTTTGGGAAGGCGGGATCAGCCATACTGACATGCATGCAGCCAATCAGCAGCTAGCCAGTCCTGTGATGTCACAGCCCTATAAAAAGTGGCAGCCATATTAGATTCTGCCATTCACCAGCATACTTAGTGCAGGGAGAGACGTGTCTGCAGGCGCTAAGGACAGTGATAGGAAAGACTTGATTGTGGTGGAAAAAAAAGATTTACAAGTGCAGGGAAAGATTATTCACGGTGTAGGGAAAGGATAGGGAGGAATCATTCCACCAGCATTTCTGTTGAACAGGATTCAGTCGGGGAGGTGATAGCCTGGGTAATAGGAACAATCCTATTACACCTTGCTGCACTGACTAGGGATCCAAATTGGCATTATACAGCTCTGTAATTCCAGCAAACCATTCTTATTAGGGTGCAAGTGCTGTTTGATACAGGCATTAACAGGGTTCATTACAAGGAAATATTTCTACATTTTATTTGCCCTTGCGCAGTGCAGTTATATGTTCTAAAGCATTTTTTGGCTTGTATTAGTGGGGAAAAAAGGGCTTATTAGCCTTTTTGTCATGTATTAGTGGCAAAAGTCAAATATATTTGCTGCTCAGCGGTGCAGTTATCTGTTTTAAAGCCCTTTATTTTGCGTGTATTAGTGGAAAAAGGAAAAATATCTTTGCCGCTAAGCGGTGCAGTTATCGTATCTGTTTTAAAGCCCTTTTTTCCATGTATTAGTGGAAAAAGAAAAAATATATTTGCCGCTCAGCAGTGCAGTTATCTGTTTTAAAGCCCTTTTTTTCCGGGTATTAGTGGAAAAATAAAAAAAATTGTTGCTGCTCAGCGGTGCAGTTATCTGTTTTAAAGCCCTTTTTTGCGTGTATTAGTGGAAAAAGAAAAAATATATTTGCCGCTCAGCAGTGCAGTTATCTGTTTTAAAGCCTTTTGTGGCATGTATTAGTGGAAAAAGGAAAAATATCTTTGCCACTCAGCGGTGCAGTGATATATTCTAAAGCCCTGTTTGCCGTGTATTAGTGGAGAAATCAAAATATATTCTCCATTCAGCATTGCACTTATCTGTTGAAAAGCCTTTTAGGGCCTAATTGTCATTCTGCGGTGCAGTGATATATTCTGAAGCCCTGTTTAGGCTACTTTCACACTAGCGTTCGGGTGTCCGCTCGTGCGCTCCGTTTGAAGGGGCTCACGAGCGGTCCCGAACGCATCCGTCTGGCCCCAATGCATTCTCAGTGGAGGCGGATCCACTGAGAATGCATCCGCCTGCCAGCGCTCAGCCTCCGCTCCGCTCAGTGAGCGGACACCTGAACGCTGCTTGCAGCGTTCGGGTGTCCGCCTGGCCGTGCGGAGGCGAGCGGATCCGTCCAGACTTATAATGGAAGTCAATGGGGACGGATCCGCTTGAAGATGACACAATATGGCTCAATCTTCAAGCGGATCCGTTCCCCATTGACTTTCAATGTAAAGTCTGAACGGATCCGCTCAGACAACTTTCACACTTAGAAAATTTTCTAAGTTTTAATGCAGACGCATCCGTTCTGAACGTCTGCATTATCGGAGCGGATCCGTCTGATGAAACATCAGACGGATCCGCTCCGAACGCTAGTGTGAAAGTAGCCTTACCGTGTATTAGTGGAAGAAAAAAAGTTATATTCGCCATTCATCATCTGTTGAAAAGCCTTTTGTGTAAATATAGAAAAAAATTATGGCCTAATTGCCGTTCTGCGGTGCGGTGATTTATTCTGAAGCCCAGTTTGCCGTGTATTAGTGGCGAAATAAAAATACATTCGTCTTTCATCGTTGCACTCATCTGTTAAAAAGCCTTTTGCGTAAAAGTAGAAAAAAATTAGGGCCTAACTGCCGTTCTGTGGTGCAGTGACATATACTAAAACTCGTGTATTAGTGGAAGAAAAAAAATAATATTCGCCATTCATTATCTGTTGAAAAGCCTTTTGTGTAAAAGTATAAAAAAATTTAGGGCCTAATTGCCGTTCTGCGGTGCAGTGATATATTCATAAGCCCTGTTTGCCGTGTATTAGTGGAAGAAAAAAAATTATATTCGCCATTCATCGTTGCACTTACCTGTTGAAAATCCTTTTGTTTAAAGGTGGAAAAATGAAGGGCCTAATTAATTGCCGTTCTGCAGTGCAGTGATATATTCTGAAGCCCTGTTTGCAGTGTATTAGTGGCGAAATAAAAAATATTTGATCTAATATTTGATCTAACAGTATGTCAGACAGAGAAGTGCCAGGCCCTACACAGGGGAGTGGCAGAGGCCCAAATGTTTCTGGCGCAGGCAGAGGTCGCAGCAGAGTAAGGGGGAGTGGCAGCAGGGGTCGCAGCGAGAGGCCTGAGCTCCCGGTGTCATCTAGCGGTCATGTCTTGACCAGCAACCCAGCAGACTTGGTCATCCACTTCGTCCCAAGTGACATCAAACACCCCTAGCCAAGAGTCAGTGGGTTCCTCTGACACGACGCTTAGTTGGCATGGCCTGGGAGCAGGCCCTGTGCCTTCACCTGTCCTCAACCTGCCTCTGTCCTTTGCTGTTCCCTCAGCCAGAGAAGTATCATATGCTGTGGGCTCGGACGAGCTACTAGAGGACAGTCAGCAGTTATTGGCCAGCTAAGATGAAGAGGAGACATCCGCCACTTCCTCTGGTAGGCGGGCAAGTAGTGATGAGGAGAGTGGCATGGGAGCTGGTGTTGCGAGCGGTCAGGCTCCTGACTCAGAGACGGTTGAGGAGGACATCAGGGACGTGCAGACAGTACTCGATGATGATGATGTAGCTGATCGCAGTTGGGAGCTGGGTGACGAAGGGGCTTCATCATCATCAGGAGAAGAGCGTTGCAGCTTGCCCGTGAGCCAGTGGCGGAGCCAGCAAGTTGCTAGCGTGGCCGAGAGTCAGCAGGGCGGCAGCAGTGGGAGGTCGGGAGTGAAACCCAGGCTAGATCACCCGCTTCGCAGCAGCCTACCTCTTGATGCTGCTGCCACCTCAACACTTTGTTACCTTGCAACTCTGGGGCCTCCTGATGCTTCTGTCACCTTCACACTATGTCACCTTGCCACTCTTTGGCCTCCTGATGCTGCTGCCACCATCACACTATGCCACCTTGCCAATCTGTGGTCTCCTGATGCTGCTGCAGCCACCTCCACACTCTGTCATTGTACCACTGTCATGGATGAGATTTGCAGATAGCTGGAACTTATAAATAAACGAGCAACTGGCTTGATCCCAAACTAAGGAGCTATTAGGTGAGCCCTATAAAACCCTAAGAGCTCTCCCTGACTGCTATGCACATACAAGGGTCTCGATGATAGACGATTGCATGCCCACGTACCTAAGCCTGTGTGACACCTGAAAACCCTATAATAGTGAGGGGACACGACTACCGGCTCCCTGCACTTAATACAGAGGGAGTCAGGGTCACCTAGAATCAAGCCAGCAAGCAAACACAATAAAGTAAAGGGCTTATCTGAACAAACAGCAGACGCAGCCTCCAGCAGTGAACACTTCATCCAGGAAGTAGTATAAACCGCAAAGTGAGGCAGTATGGGAGGGAATATAAAGGAAGACGATTATGTCTAAATAAGTGACACCTGGCAGAAGGAAAGGAGATGAGAAAGCGAAACCAAAACAAAGAACATCATACAAGAGGTAGAGAAGAACGCCTGCCAGACCTTCTCACAGAAGTGGCGGTATCAGCCACTCTGTGGCCTGCTGATGATGCTGCTGCCAGCTCCACACTGTCATTGTGCTACCTTGTGGCCTCCTCTGGATGCTGCTGCTGCCACCTCCACACTCTGTCATTGTGCCACTTGGTGCTTGGTGGCCTCCTGATGATGATGCTGCCACCTTTAGATTCTGTCATTGTGCCACCCTGTGGCCTCCTGATGCTGCTGCTGCTGCCACCTCCACACTCTGTCATTATGCCACTCGGTGGCCTCCTGATGATGCTGCTGCCACCTTTAGATTCTGTCATTGTGCCACCCTGTGGCCTCCTCCTGATGCTGCTGCCGCCACCTTCACGCTCTGTCATTGTGCCACACTGTGGCCTCCTGATGATGCTTCTGCCACCTCCAGACTCTGTCATTGTGCCACTCTGTGGCCTCCTCATGCTGCTGCCACCTCTGCCATCTCTCGTCGTCCCAGCACTCTGTGGCTTCCTCATGTTGCTGCCACCTCCACACTCTGTCATTGTGCCACTCTGTGGCCTACTGCTGCCACCAACACACTGTCATTATGCCACCCTGTGGCCTCCTCCTGATGCTGCTGCCGCCACCTCCACACTCTGTCATTGTGCCACCCTGTGGCCTCCCGCTGATGCTGCTGCCGCCACCTTCACGCTCTGTCATTGTGCCACACTGTGGCCTCCTGATGATGCTGCTGCCACCTCCAGACTCTGTCATTATGCAACTCTGTGGCCTCCTCATGCTGCTACCACCTCCGCCATCTCTTGTCGTCCCACCACTCTGTGGCTTCCTCATGCTGCCGCCACCTCCACACTCTGTCATTGTGCCACTCTGTGGCCTCCTGATTATGCTGCTGCCACCTCCAGACTCTGTCATTGTGCGACCCTGTGGCCTCCTCCTGATCCAGACTCTGTGGCCTACTGCTGCCACCTCCACACTGTCATTGTGCCACCCTGTGGCCTCCTGCTGATGCTGCTGCTGCCACCTTCACACTCTGTCATTGTGCCACACTTTGGCCTCCTCATGCTGCTGCCACCTCCGCCATCTCTCGTCGTCGTGCAACTCTGTGGCCTCCTCATGCTACCGCCACCTCCACATTCTGTCACTGTGCCACTCTGTGGCCTCCTCATGCTCCTACCACCTCTGCAATCTCTCATCATCGTGCCACTCAGTGGCCTCTTCATGCTGCTGTTACCTCCATAATCTCCCATTCTTGTGCCAGTCTGTGGCCTCCTCATGTGCCGCCACCTCCACACTCTGTCATTGTACTACTCTGTGGCCTCCTCGTGTTGCCGCCACCTCCACACTCTGTCATTGTGCCACTCTGTGGCCTCCTCATGCTGCCGCCACCTCCAGACTCTGTTATTGGGCTACTCTGTGGTCTCCTCATGCGGCTTCCACGCTCACAACTATGTCATAGGGCCATTCTGGGACTTCTCATGCTGTTGTAACCCTTGATACTTCATGACTGGGCCACTATTTAGCCTTTTTGGCTTGGCTGACATCATCTTTTATTTGACTCTTTTTCTGATCTGTCAGAAGGAGGGAAAAATGAGACGCACAACGGATCCTCTCTGTATAGCAGTTGTAAGGCCTGTATGGCTTGTGATTTGGTAGCCATCAGATTTGGCTTGTGATTTGGTAGCCAAAAGCAGGAGTGGGTACAAAACACATAAGACATGCAAATATTACGTTCATGTGTCATCTCTGTTTTGGATCCACTCCTGTTTTTTTGGGCATTAGCAATACTGATGGATTAATAACCAAATGCTGACCGAGTGAAGGAGGGTGCTCCACAGACAGGATCCATTTTTTGTGGGTTATTATTTTGATGGATCAGAGGAAGGGAAAAATTATCAGTGACGTCAACACAAACTTACTGCTGACACCCTCTCCACTCTGTTGGGGGGCTCTACTTTTTTAAGCGTTTAATAGAACATGTTCTGTAGACATCTATGTGGAATCAGCTGCCGACGGCGCTAACATCGACCTGTAAGGCCTCTTGCACACGTTCTGGCTGTGCCCATGCTGCGGACTGCAAATTGCGGTCCGCAATGCACGGGCACCGACCGTGGGGAAACCGCATGCACCCGGGAGCCTGCACATTGAGCCACTCAACACTACCTAACAGTGGCGTACAGCAGTGCGGGCAAATAGAGATGCGCAAGACTTCGGCCGGCTTTAGGTCATGTGATATTACTATGTTACTATGTCATTATGGAAGCAGCGATTCCTAATACGGTATGTCTATTTTTTTTTATTTTTGCTTAGTTTTACACTATAAAAGCATTTTTGAAAAACAACATTGATTTTTGTCTCAATTTTCTGGGACCTATATTTTTATTATTTTTTTGGACATGGTCTTTTGTTGGGCTCACTTTTTGCAGGATAAATTGATGTTTTCATTGGTAGCATTTTGTGTTACTAATAGTATTTTTTGATTGCTTGCTGTTATGTTTTTTTGTGAGGTTATATTTTTTGTAAAAAATGCTTATTCTGGCACTGTTTTTATTACTTTTTTATGGCGTTAAAATGACTGGGTAGATTATGTGATATTTTTATAGACCCGGTCATTATGGACGCTGCGATACCCAACATGTACTATATCATTACAGTTTATTAATTACTATAGGGATAACATAACGTTTCTAAGCTCAGTTCAGCAGTATTTTCAGTGTTTCTCTTCAGTTAGTGTCATGTGAATTGCGGTCTGGTTAATGTGTGCAGTGCTACACCAGTTAAGACCAGTTATATGGGTGCAGCACCTGCAATCTAGGCAAACCAGTGTTGTAGTCATGACTATGCAGGTTTAAAAATATCACCCTGTCACATGAAAGTGTGTAACATGTGATATATAGTATTTCAATTCACATGAAAGTTAAGTAACCAAATGAAATTGCATGAGCTGTAATGTTGCTAATGGTTGCATTACATTGATACACACCAAAGGACACGTCCACACGGTCAAGACCAGAAGTAGATTCCATAAAGGGAAGTAGTATTTCTCTCCTTTTATGATCCATTCCTGATTTTGTCTTCAAACACTGCATCCAAAACCCTATACATTTTTGGGAGCTAAAATCAGGAATGGGTCATAATGAGAGAAAGTAACTATTAAGGACAGATACAGCCTCCTCTTTTTTTAATTCACTCATAGTGCAGCGAGCCCCATATGAGCCAGTGCAGAGGATGGGTGTGGTAACATAGTATATAAGGCCGAAAAAAGACATTTGTCCATCCAGTTCGGCCTGTTATCCTGCAAGTTGATCCAGAAGAAGGAAAAAAATAATATGTGAGGTAGAAGCCAATTTTCCCCACTTAAGGGAAAAAAAATCCTTCCCGACTCCAATCAGGCAATCCAAATAACTCCCTGTATCAACGACCCCTCTCTAGTAGCTATAGCCTGTAATATTATTACACTCCAGAAATTCATCCAGGCCCCTCTTGAATTCTTTTATTGTACTCACCATCACCACCTCCTCAGGCTGAGAGTTCCATAGTCTCACTGCTCTTACCGTAAAGAATCCTTTTCTATGTTTGTGTACAAACCTTCTTTCCTCCAGACGCAGAGGATGTCCCCTTTTCACAGTCACAGTCCTGGGGATAAATAGATGATGGGATAGATCTCTGTACTGACCCCTGATATATTTATACATAGTAATTAGATCTCCCCTCAGTTGTCTTTTTTCTAATGTTGATAATCTTTCAGGGTACTGTAGTTGCCCTATTCCAGTTATTACTTTAGTTGCTCTCCCCTGTACCCTCTCCAGCTCTGCTATGTCTGCCTTGTTCACAGGAGCCCAGACCTGTACACAGTACTCCATGTGTGGTCTGACTAGTAATTTGTAAAGTGGTAGGACTATGTTCTCATCACAGGCATCTATGCCTCTTTTGATGCAAGCCATTATCTTATTGGCCTTGGCAGCAGCTGCCTGACACTGGTTTTTACAGCTTAGTTTGCTAGAGTAAAGGCCCTAATGAATTTATTTGTCACAGTGTACTCCTATTAGGCCGTAGCTCCATGGGAATCGATGCAATGGAAATGTACAGTAGTACTGAAAAATGAGGCCAAAATTAAACATATAAAAGTCCCTTTTACTAAGTGCAATGTAGAACACAATCAATAGCAGTAGGGTTTTAGTGCAATTTTCTGTCACCAGTAAGTATAATGGAAGGAGGTTGGTTGGCTTCAATTTAGTCCTGGTATTGTACTGGCCTAGTACTAGCCTGGGTGATGGGTGTCTTAGCCGTAGTCCCTCACCTCACAGCAGTGTCTTTAATGCAGGTGTTCATCTGTTCACTTTGATGTCTGATTTCTCTCAAGTGCTTCCCTCCCTTCTATGGTAACATAGGAACTCCCTGTCCTGGCAGGAAGTAGGACCAACTGACTCCTACCAAGACAGGAGGAACACCCTGTTCTTTGCCAACCATTGCCATTCACATACTTCCTGGTAATTATGGCCATAACATACAAAAATACATAACAATATTTAACACAAAACTATACAATTGGAGTATCCCCAGGTCTGGGGTACTATACTAAAGGTTTGGCTTCCAAAACTTCTCCAGTAAATCTGAGCATGTGGCCAAACTCTCAGAGACAGCAGTCAATAGCTACCCCTTCATCTAAGTGGTTTCAGAGGGAGGGAGATCCCTCTGTCACCTAACGGCACCCTAGAAACCAAGGGGTTCTGATTTTACATGATAGCCAGGAGTTTAATAGATTACTTGTCAGTTTTTGTGTCCTCTCCACACTATAACTACACAGGAACTCTCCCTTCTTGGCAGGAGGCAGGACCAGCCAACTTCTACCAAAAGGAATAGGGTGGTAAACCCAGTTCCTGCCAACCTTTGTCATTCTTTCCTTGCTGGTAGTAATAGCCAAGAAACAAACAGTGAAATGCAGTATACAACAAACAATTTGTAGTTCCTCCAGGTCCGGGAACTATATCTCTGGTTGAAACTAAAGATAACTAGCATAATGTAACACCAAGGTAAACCGATGGTGAGATGACTAAGATAATGTCAGAGAAAAGTGATATGTAACAGTCTTAAAGGGGTTATCCAAGTTCTCCAACAGCCCCCCCATGTTCCAGGCTGCTCACAGGTAATATGCATATCCCGCTCCCCGCTCCCTGTGCCGCTCCTGGTCCCCGCACCACTGCTGCTGCTTCTCCCTGTACACAGATGAAAACATCCACAGCAGAGCAGAAGATGACTCAGAATGCTCTAGACAAGTTGTAGACTAGAACAAGGGGGTCCGTGAGGCTCATGGAGAATTCAAAAGGTGTGGATGGAGGTACATTTCATCAGGTTCGGAGCCTTGGACATGCCCCTCTGCTTTGAGTCACATTTGTGAGAAAAGCTCATTACAAATGTTTGGCACTTGATTACAAGAAGCAGTTGTTTGACACTGCTTTTGCTATTACAAAAGCTAAGGTTTTTTGAGTGGGTGAGCGAGTTTCATCAGCAAGGACAGGGATAGGCAGCCTGCAATAAGGTGACAGCAGGGTGAGGGTGACAGCATGTTGTATAAAAACATACTATTAAAGTACCAGTTCCTTTAAAAAGGACAAAAGGACCAAGTTTGGATGTCTTCGAAATAACATTACAATCTAATTGGGTGCAATTTTTTTACAGATTTTACAGACCTTATGGTGTGTAACTTTCCGATGTATAGATGGATATTTTTAATGTAGCCTTACAGGACAGGCTAGAGAAATGGTTGAGAAGGTGTCACTATCAGGATGAAAAGGTAGCTTGGGAAAAGGCATCACACCTTTCTACTGGTGGTTGTTTGTGACTCTGCACTCCATTAGTGGCAGTACGGTATGGCCTTGGAAAGTGTCTAACAAGTAACACAGCTGTGGACCTCACTCATAGGGGGTAGAAGCTTCATGGCAGACTTCCTGGTATGTGGTGCGGCCCAGGTTATCGTGAAGGTTGGTCAAAGGAACTAATGGGAGAAAGGGTGATCATGGAAGGTGGGTCAAATCAGACCCTTCAAGGGTCAGCCAAGACATGCAGGGCCTGGTGACCATGTTAAAAACAATGGCCTGGGGCAAGAGAGATCCGGATCAAGTGTATAACCTGCATGGTAGTAGCTGGGCAGAGAGAATGGGAGTGGTAGTATCTGTTTAAAGTGTTCGTTACTCACTGCGGGATTGGTCCTTCTCTGGCATTCCCTGGGTCACTCACAGTTGTTGTTTATTTGAGTTATTCCTGTCTGGTTCAGGGTGTCCTTGGTGATGTTGAGCATTGGGGGTGCAAGGTAGGGTACTCATGGTGAAAAGGCATACTTCAATACAATACTGTTCCAATTCAGGTGGTGGTGTATGTAATGATGAAGCCAGTTAGAGATGAGCGAGGTTTTCAACAATTCGATTCAGCCGCTTTGCCGAATTTCTCTAAGAAATTCACTTTCTGACAAATTAATTTGTCACGAAGCGTGTTAAATTAGGTCTATCCTGGCCTGCAGTTAAACTTTGCACATCATCATACAGGCCACCAACACCCCTAAACCAACAGAAAAACATACAGCAGCCTCTAGTAAAGCAAAAAACGCTGCCCCTGCAGGAGCTGTGTCCCAATGCTCTTTAGTGGAACAAAATAAGGACATGGAGATAGCACTAATAAAGTGGTGGAGAATAAAGGTTCATTTAGTCCATGTTGTGACACTGCAAACACATTCTTTTAAATTCCTTCTGTTAGCTGTAGAATGATTGTGCGTCACTATTAAGCTTAGTTCAAATCAGGAGGAGCAGCTGCAGGAGCATCACCAGCTCCAACAGCAGCAACTTAAGTCTTGAGTCTCTGATGAGCAGTTTTCTTTAGCCGCCTATTGAAGAAACCACCTAGTAGCAGCAGGACATGGATCAGAACCTGAACCAGCAGGTGGTGGCATACTTGGACTGCACCCTGTCACTCTAGATCGAAGATTCCCTCAACTACTGGGCAGCCAAATTTCATTTGTGGCCGCAACTGGCCGATTTTGCCGCAACTGGCTCAACCAGGATTTCCAGACACCAGTGTCTGATGATGCAGCAGACTAGATCATTCTGGCAGTAATGATCTGATTGTAGTGTGCTGCCACATCATAACATTGTGACAAATGGGCCGTTACTTCTGCCCATGTGCTGCTGCCACTATTCTGATGCGGTCACCTGCCTGATGCCACACGCCTGCTGTCTCTACTGCCATCTGCTCATACAGTCATCTGCAACCATCTTGTGATGTTACTGCCACTACTGTTGCCCCCCCCCCCTCCCAACTTTGTTCCAGGGCCACTATTGTGACTCTTTATGCTTTTGCCACCTTCACCAGTCTGTTACAGGGACACCAGGTTCTCTGTTTGGCCGTGTTGACATCACAGTTTATTTTTCCGTTCTTCTGGTCTGTCAGAAGAACAGAAAAATAACAAAAAAACGGGCCCTGCCGTTTCAGCATCCATAAGGTTTTTATAACACGGTCAGTATTTTGCATCAGGATTTTATCTTTATTTGGAATATGAAAGCAGGAGTGGGTCTAAAACACAGAAGACATGCAAATATTTCCATCACATGTTATCTCTGTTTTGAACCCACTTCTGCATTTGCCTTAACAATACTGATCAAATACTGATGCAAATGGCTGGTCTGTCTCCAAAATATGCCAGAGTTCCAATTTCCTCTGGCAAAATGCTATATAGTCTAAAAGCTAAATGCAGATTTTCTCTGTTTAGCATGTACCTCCTCATAATGGCTGATATACATCCAAAATATTCCTCATTAGCTTCTACCAAGGCTAGTTTAAGGCTCAGTGTCTTTTCTCTTCTACTGGCTGTTACTCACTAGGGCTGCTTCTAGCTGGATTCCTCTCTCACTGATGTCTAACACTATGCTGACTCTCTACACTAAATTTTATCCACTCCTTATAGGGAGAGTGGAATAGCCCCACTGTTGTGTCTTCCTTATGTGCGAGGACAGATCCTCCTACTAACTCATTGACTCCAGAGTAACATACAATTCAATTTTTATTGCAAGGATAGGGTGAAACTGAGGAACAGAAATGTACTGTACTTACTATAGTGAATGAGCAAAAAAATGGACAAAAGAACAGAAACTGTCCAAGCCCCATTATAGTGAATGAGGTCGGTTTGTCTCAGTTCATTTCAGTTATGGCACATGGATCTGGCTCTTCTGTTGTTTAGTTAGTTCTCCTAAAGGAGAAGAACACTGGAAAAAACTAGCACTGATGTGAATGTTCCCTAAGATAAATAAGACAAAATTGTATTCATATCTGCCCCATTTCCTTATTTAATGTGGAAAAAGAGCACATCATTGTAGTTCTTAAGCTCAAGAATTACAAATATTTTTCATGATTTTTTAGAAACTATTTTCTATATCTAATTAGACTATTTATGGAAGATTTTCTAAATAAGCAGAGATGAGAAAATATTGGATGCATTACCTAAATTAACAAAAAATCGAATAAACTGGTTGCCCCATGACCTCAATCTCCTGATATACTCGGGGGTCCATGCTAATCCAAAGTGATGTATCTTTTTTGGATCAACACATGCTGTGTTTCAGAAAACATTAGCATTATAATTGTTATCCGAGTCAACATAAATAATCTTTCTTCAATAGATCTGGATCATTCAGCAGATTATTCAAGGAGTTCAAATTAGCAGTGGACGCAATGTGCAAGTGAAAGCAAAGGAAGCAACTCATCAATTTTCATTAACCGTTTCTGGCAGAATCTGCCCTGTAGACACTTCTGGTGCAGGAATGAACTGTCTTCAATAACAATACTGAAATCTATAATAATCATCAATAATCTTTATATAGCACCAACATATTCCACAGCACTTTACAATCAGAAGAGTAAACATATAACTGGTGATGAGCAAATTTGTTTAAATTTGTTTCAGGTCAGTGCAGTGCCATTTAGGATGTCTGTAAAGGGTTAATTAATGCTAAAAGGATTCATTTAATTCTGATTTGTTGTTAAGACAAAAAACAAGATTTGTTGTAGCAACAAATCAGATTCTACCTTTTATTTTTGACAGCTCCTTTGGAAAATGAAAGGTTGAATGTGATTATAAGCCAGTTCTACTTTACACCAGTTTGATAAATGACCCCATTATTTCTTTATGCACTATGTACACCAAACATAAATGCATGGATAATATATGGTTAACACTGGCAGATTTGTTTAGGTTTCCAGGGTGATGGACTTAGCCTGCCCCATGGTTAGACGAGTCTAGGCTGAGCAGAGCAAGGGAAAATACATATACAGTATAGACCAAAAGTTTGGACACACCTTCTCATTCAAAGAGTTTTCTTTATTTTCATGACTATGAAAATTGTAGATTCACACTGAAGGCATCAAAACTATGAATTAACACATGTGGAATTGTATACATAACAAACAAGTGTGAAACAACTGAAGATATGTCATATTCTAGGTTCTTCAAAGTAGCCACCTTTTGCTTTGATTACTGCTTTGCACACTCTTGGCATTCTCTTGATGAGCTTCAAGAGGTAGTCCCCTGAAATGGTTTTCACTTCACAGGTGTGCCCTGTCAGGTTTAATAAGTGGGATTTCTTGCCTTCTAAATGGGGTTGGGACCATCAGTTGCGTTGAGGAGAAGTCAGGTGGATACACAGCTGATAGTCCTACTGAATAGACTGTTAGAATTTGTATTATGGCAAGAAAAAAGCAGCTAAGTAAAGAAAAACGAGTGGCCATAATTACTTTAAGAAATGAAGGTCAGTCAGTCAGCCGAAAAATTGGGAAAACTTTGAAAGTAAGGGCTATTTGACCATGAAGGAGAGTGATGGGTGCTGCGCCAGATGACCTGGCCTCCACAGTCTCCGGACCTGAACCTAATCGAGATGGTTTGGGGTGAGCTGGACCACAGAGTGAAGGCAAAAGGTCCAACAAGTGCTAAGCATCTCTGGGAACTCCTTCAAGACTGCTGGAAGACCATTTCAGGGGACTACCTCTTGAAGCTCATCAAGAGAATGCCAAGAGTATGCAAAGCAGTAATCAAAGCAAAAGGTGGCTACTTTGAAGAACCTAGAATATGACATACTTTCAGTTGATTCACGCTTGTTTGTTATGTATATATTTCCACATGTGTTAATTCATAGTTTTGATGCCTTCATAGTCATGAAAATAAAGAAAACTCTTTGAATGAGAAGGTGTGTCCAAACTTTTGGTCTGTACTGTATGTAGAAGCTCCTGCAAACTAGAGCGGAGTCTAGAGAACCTTTAACTCTGTGTCTACAGCTACCAGAGAATTTACTTTATCATTAGGGAAACCCTTATCCTTAGAGTAAGACACCAGACATCTTAGAATGTCCAGAACCAACAAGACCATGCAATACGGCATCAGCAAGTTATGTATCAACCAGTTAGTTGTTACAGCAAAAGACTTTACTGTTGTGAAAAGGAGAAACTGTACTGTATGGCATCTACCACACTTTGAAATGGACTGGCTATCTAAATTCTGGGACTTAGTGTAGGACCCAAGTCTGTCTTGAGGGTTCCCCAGCAGGCTGCGTCTCTCTGGTGCAATGTCAATGTCAATAGAGCACTGACAATAAAATCAATGTACTATATGGCTAGTGAACTGTATTTAAAAGCAATTAAAAGATTGCCTGTTTTAGTCCCCTTGTGGGACTATTAAGTGGATAAAAAAGTAAAAATAAAACATTTATTAAATAAAAAAATTACAATAAAAAAGAAAATACGCTTTTTTCCCCATTGAAAATGGGCTTTTCAATTAAAAATAAAATCTCCCCCATGTTTGATATTGCCATGTACTAAAAGACCCACACTAAACAAATATCATGTAAATTATCCTCTACAGTAAACACCGTAGAAAAAAAATCCCAAAAATGCCACAATTGCAAATTTATTCTTAGTCGTTACCGAAAAAAACTTAATAACAAACTATTAATAACAAATTATACCAATAAAAACTAACTAAAGTCATCCAGCAAAAAAAAAAAAAAAAGGGTCTAGGAATTCAGCGATCCAAACTGATTTTCTTCTTTTAAAAAAAGGGGTTTTATTGCACAAAAGTAGTAAAACGTAAAAAAAAAAAAAAAACTATTTAGCATTTGGTATCACTGTACTTGGTATCATACTGACCAAGAGAATAAAGATATAATGTTATTTATGCTGAAAAATGAACGCCGAAAAATTTATAACGTAAAAATTCACTGGCAGTATTGCTGTTTTTTCCCATTTTCCACCAGAAATAATTAATTAAAGTTAATTTTATCTGTGCTCCAAAATGGCACCATTAAAAACTACAACTTGTCCCGCAAAAAACAAGACTTCATACAGCTACATAGATAGAAAAATAAAAAGTTATAGCTCCTGGAGGACGACAATGAAAAATGGAAGAAAAACGCTTGGTCAGTAAGGCCCAAAACAGGCTGGTAACCAAGGGGTTAACAGGGTCAGATGCCTGTCCATGTCTATAGACACATGGTAGTATAAACATATATAATATTATAACAGCATTGGCTTGTTCTGAACAGGTGTTTCTTATTGGGAACAGTAGCAGTACAGTAGAAACAGGAAGAACAAGGCAGATATATGCATTCGCACTGCATGAAGCGATGCTGCTGCCCACAATGGTCATCACAGTGCGCATGCGCAGGCGGGATCTCATACAGTAAATTGGATGACGCAAGAGGCTTACAGGGCGGGCCAAGCAACAGGCTGGGGAGAGATTATGTGAGAAGAAGGAAGAGCGGCCTGGGCACTTGCGAGCCCTCATTTTCATATGAATAAAACAGTGTTTTTTTCTTTTGGTGAACATCAAAACAAAAGGAGACAACCCCTCAGTCGTTGTATCATTCACTAGTTCCACTTCCTCTTCTCTCCCTATTGCTGTTGGGTTACTCAGGCTTCAGTCCTAGGTCTTCTCCTCTTTTCTCTCTACACAGTCCCTATCAGACAGACTAGAGTTGGCTTTAAGTACCATCTCCATGCTGATGACACCCAACTGTAGACTTCATCCCGTGACCTCACTTCTACCGTACTTCAAACCAGCCTGTCTCCTGACAACCTTATTAGGACTGCGTCCATTTGGGATACATATTGCATAAAAGAATAAGTGCTTTAACAATAAATGACATTTAACTCCTTAATATTGGGTTAACTAATGCATTCTCCCCTATTTTAACATAAGACATCCACCAACATCTGATTGTCTGTCCGCTGTAACATCGTGTCTTACTGTATCTGTATCAGAAACTGAATCTTTCAAAAACTGAATTACTTGTGTTTTTTTAACAATTTACTAACCGGTACCTAAATCTGATATCTCCCTCTCAGTGGTGGCATTAACATCATGCCTTAGCAGCATGCCCACTGTCCCGGCGTTATATTTGACACTGGTCTTTCCTTCACAGCCTATATTGAATTGTTTGCCAGCTGGACACCATTTAGCAGTAGCACTATTACCTTATTGGGTACCACTTAGACACTATTACTATAGCTGTAAGCCCTACCAAGCATTATGCCTGGCTTAGTAGGGTTGATCAGCAGCGACTCCCAGGGAGGAAGGGATAGGGGTGGTGGTCGTTCACAGTGGCTTCCCACTCCAACGCTCCCTCCCTTGGGCCATGCAGTGAATGCAGGATGCACCCTTTTTTACCTCAGGGCACACCTCGGACCCTTTGGTGCACCTGCCAGGTGTTAGATAGGGTGCCCTTGATATTAGATAGATGGGTGCAAAGCAGGAGGGCATATATAGGTATGGGATGTCAAATTATGGTGGAGTCAATAACCAAGGCCTGTTTGGTTACAATAAACAAAGTCTCTCTTTATTATTATTTATTTGAAAGCACAATCAATGCCATGGTGTGGTACATCTTTACCAACACAGTAGACTTTTCCCAGTAACAATGATGGTAGTAGTCCTCCCAGAGTCTATACCTCTGAAGCGATTCTTAATCATCATAAAAATGGTAGTTCGCTTTCCGTCAGTGGAAGTCTCTCAGTTAAGTTTATCTCTGGCAGCTTTTAGTTTCAGGGTTTGAAGATTACCTGGACCAGGCTTCTCTTCTGGCCTATTTTTCACGAGCTCAAACATGTATGTCTTGTCCCTAGCTCTGAAGGTTGGAAACTCTCTCTACACTAAGCCAGAGTAGGAGGCAGGGCCAGCCTGTCTCCTGACAACCTTATTAGGACTGCGTCCATTTGGGATACATATTGCATAAAAGAAAAAGTGCTTTAATAATGAATGACAACATTTAACTCCTTAATATTGGGTTAACTAATGCATTCTCCCCTATTTTAACATAAGCCATCCACCAACATCTTGCCACATAGATCTCTTGTGAAATGCAAAACAAACAGCAGCATACTGTATGCACATAACACAGTTAAAGGGGCTATCCAACCCTTATAATGCCCCCCAAAATGCCCAAGCACCTTATAAGGTTATACTTACCCCACTCCCCGGCACCCACGTCGCCTCTGATGCCCGCACAGCCGCCTCGGCCTCTCCTTGCCGCGCGGATCAAAACATCCGGTGATGGGGGGTAAGCAAATAGCAGGCCACAACGGGAACAAGCCTCCCTAACGTCACCCTAGCTGGCAGCTGATGGAAGCCTAGTTCCCTCTGGTGGTAAGCGTAATGTCTGCTGATACAGAGGATGCGGGTCCTTGTTTAAGAGGCTGTACTGCAGGGGGTCTGTCTTCTGTACAGATAGGGTGGCGATATGCCTCCCAAAAATGGCTTTTCTGAGGATCCGTTAGCTTCCACGGCAGGACATAAGATGCCCCCCTTCCGAAGGTGACCCTGATGACCAGACTAATGGTCATCGTGTTCTCAAATCCCATAGTGGTAGTCAGAGGTTCCAGTAGGCTGGCAATCAGGGCTCAGTGTTAATGGGCTCTTTTTCACGTATTGTAGGCCATGAGACAGGTCCATATCTTTGCTCACTTTCCAGGAGTTTGTACAGGCTGTATGCTGTGGTTGGCCTGCTTGATCCTCCGACCATACCTCGGCTGGTGTTGTGTGCACAGGAGGTGTTATGTCTGATGACCCCTCCTGCAAATTGGCCCTACTTTCTCCCTAGAATGCAGGCTGTGGAGGTACTAAGCGAAGATGCGGCCACCCACCTGACCAGCAACTTACCAGGAGTTCTACTGCTGTCTCATCGTCCTGGAGGAATCCAAACCTATGGTCAGTGGAAAATCTGAGAAAAAATCTGAGGGCTGCCCCAGAACTGATGATGCTTTGCGCCTGCTGGGTTTTCTCATCCAGCATGCTAACAACTCGGCCAGCCTCTGTACTCGGTACATGAGAGGTAGAACTGCAGACAGGAGCACTCCATGGCCAGGTTATCATGCAGGGACTCCAACTGTGGCCTCTGCACTAGACCCCCAGATCAGACCCCCAACCAATAGTTGGTCAGACGATTCATCCTCCTCTTGAGCCATGCTCAGTTCACCCATGAGCTCCAGGAGCTCAGGCTCACCCGCCCCCCCCCCCCCCCCCCCCAGAGCATCTGAGACCACGGCGAGGGAAGGAGAGATTTTTAATTTCTTTTATTTTTGTTTTTTACTCGCTGCCTTCCTGAAGCCATAACTTTTTTATTTTTCCATTAACATAGGTGTATGAGGCTTGTTTTTTGATGGACAAGTTGTACTTTCTAACGGCACAATTTTACTGTACGTACAATGTAGTCGGAAGCTGGAAAAAAATTCCAATTGGTGTGAAGTGAGAAAAAAAAAAAGATTTTTATGGGTTTTATATTTACAGTATTCCCTATGTGGTAAAACAGATCTGTTATTTTCATTCCCTCGTTCAGTACAATTACAGCGATACCAAAATTTTTGTTTTTCATATTAAAGTCTACAGAGTTGTGTGACAAATCAAGTTTTGATGGGCTATCTTTAGTTTTTAATTATTTTTCCATTATGATGTTTATTGTATGGGACAAATACATTTATATTTTAATAGTTCAGGAATTTTGAAATTCAAAAATACAAGTGATGTTTATTTTGTTTATTTTTATTATGAGGAAAGAGGGTGATTTTGTTTTTTCATTTTTTAAAAACTTTTTTTTACACGTCTTGAACATGCGATCATCATGCAATCGCTTCTCCTATACACTGCAATAAATTACCATTGCAGTCTACGGGAGATCCACTATGTCTGGCGTGAAGGAGCCGCCCAGGCTCCAGGAGTGCAGCACTCCCTGGAAAAGATCTCTCAGATTCCATGGTCACAATTGACCACAGCATTTCAGGGATCAAAAGTCAATGAGCATTATTGCTTTGCCTCTGGGCATCTGCTATGTAAATCAGCTCTAATATAAAGATAGGAACCACTTTCTGGATCAATATTGTAAATGTAATAATACAAATCTTTAGCTCAGATCAAAAAGAGGGACATTTAGGGAGCAAAGAGGGACAGTGCTACTTGGGTCAAACCTAGAGACTATCCCTCCAAAAGAAGGACACTTGAGAGATTTGGCCTCAAGCTATTGTAGTTGCTCTTGGGACAGCTCATATGACTCTGCTGAAGCACTTAAGAAACCACAAATTACCTGTCTGTATATATCACACACATATCTCTCAACTTTTTGGACGATCAAATAGGGATACTTTTGGTTCCTTGTGTGAAAGATCCATTTTTACTCCCTATTTATAGACTTCAATAGTTTTCTTTTAGACAATAGCAGAAAAAATATCTGAATATAGAAATTTCTAAAATCCAAATTGCATCAAATAATGACACAATATACAAGAAGTGCTCTAATATACAGATAGGAACCAGACAAACGCCTTCTGGATCAATATTGTAAATGTAGCAATGGAAATCTATAATTTCAGATCAAAAAGAGGGACATTTAAGGAGCAAAGAGTGACAGAGGTACTTGGATTAAAAATAGGGACTGTCCCTCTAAAAGAGGGACACTTGGAAGGACTCTCTCTGGAAGCTCTCATTTCCACAGCCTGTACTACTTTTATCTCTGTGAATAACTTCATATTTGGACAATTAAGTCAACAGTGCCACCAAGTGGTTAATTCATGTAATATTCATTAAGCTCAATTTCCTTTTATATTCTGTGAGCTGTTCACAGCCTACTGTAGGGCCTTGTGCAATTTTGGACGAGTCACAAACCTCTGAACTAAAATAACTCTGTGTATTTATTCCCCGAGGAAATACTGATTTCAATTGGTGCAAGTCAACAATTTTTGCCTCTACCTTTTTTTTACTGATTTTATTCCCTCCTGGAATGGACAAATACTTGTACAATTGCTCCTCTGGTATAGTTAAAAAAGAAAAAGCCTCCAAAACGCCTACCTCATCTCAAGCTGGTCTACCACCCAGATCCTCAACTAGAAAATTTGGGACTCTACATCCATCCTCCCCAGTTCCTCAAAGTCCAAGCTCCCTGCAATAATTTTAATCCGACTTGGGTTACACAAAAGAATTTCCAAACCAATTCCAGACAGACTCTTTTATTCCCTCAATGGAGGAGGGCACATCTAACACAACTGTTGGCACAGCAGGTCTCTTGACTTTTTGTGCCATTACTAGACAAACGTCTGAATCTTCTACATACGTCATACTTTTTCGTGAACTTCGATTCGCTCAACACTACCTTTAATGTCTGCATAGAAGACGTGAAAAATATATTCATCAAAAGAAGCAGTTACGTCCCACAAACTCTTTATAGGTTACTCTCAAAGGCAACCCAGCTTTACATGATGGCCGTCTAATCCACATCTTTTATACCTGGTTCAGACATGGCCTTCGCTCTTAAGATCTACATTTTGTAGATCTAAATAATAATTAGTTACACATTGTCCAGGCAATACAGGATACACGCCCCACATTCACCTTTCTCTTAGTTGCATACCTCCAAGTCAAAAGCCTTACCACCAAATACATACACTCCCTCTCTGATGATGAGTAGGACTTAGCTTTTCACTGGGTTCTTAGTCATTCTACAAATTTCAAAGGGAAAATCGCTGCCTTATATAGATCTTTACATTCTACACTAGATTATTGTACCTGCCTCTCTGGATTAGTGACATGGCTCCCTATCATTCCTGGGCTCGACATTAAGAATTTCCTAAACATAATGGAATACTCCTTCTAAACACTCCCATCAGCCAAATATATGGAAAAGGTTCTACAAACTGTTTGGAGATTATATATTTCACCTGTCAGAAGTTTTTAAGATTGGCATTTACCCCTCAGGCTCTTGTCTCTGCTGTGGTTCTCCATGAGCAGATATTGATCATCGACTGTGGTCTTGTGAGGTAATTCAACTTTTTGGTCAAGGTCTGGGACTTTACCCAAACACCCATAACCAACTTTGTACCTTTTAATGCTCTTTAGAGTTTGTTTGGCTGGGTGGAAAAGAAACATTGATGTGATCCACGGACTAGAAAATTGCTTCACATGATCTTCGAAGCAAGCCATTCCACAAAAATTGATAGACCCACAAGACCCACCACAGAGGCTGTTCTTAGACAAACACAAATTTTTATTTAAAGAATATGTGTCATCAGAAAATGACCTATTGTTTAAATCACGTTTTTAAGTTTGAAATACTTTTAAAAGAATTGTTGGTGGTTATTTTTAATTTTCCATGTCAATATCTATAGTTAAACAAAAGCCATATAATCCTGCAGTTTTCACACTGGCCACTAAGTGTAATAATAGACACCACTTCTTGGTCTTTAGGTCACTTTACTGCAGTTAGCTGCTTATCTGTCATTCTAATCCTGCCTGTAATGATATTACCTCTGTGTACAAATAAGACATCATCCTCTATTCACAATAGGTGATTGTCAAAGCCTATCTATTCTTTTCTTGCACAATGACCTCTGCAAAGGACACAGAGCATGCCTACACAACTCTACCATAGAAGTCAATAGCGTCCCCTCCAGACCATTGTGTCTATTGACCATGTGGCTACCGTTAAGCTATTTTCTTAATGCTTTCTAAATGCTGTTAAGAACAGCTCAGGCAAGATGGCTGCCTCAAAAAACATCCATAATGTTTAGAAAATAGAATACAAAAAAAATCTGCAATAAGAAAATAACTGTCAGGATAATGACTACCGTCACACGAAAGCAAGGATAGTGCAGCCCTAAACTGCCCAGGCCCACTATCCCTACCTACTTTCATGATCACCCTAGGCCAGGGGTCTGCAACCTTTAAGACATAAAGAGCCACTTGGACCCGTTTCCGAAGGAAAAAAAAAACTCGGAGCCGCAAAACCATTGCGACATTTAAAACAAATATAACACTGCATATATTGTTTCTTACCTTAATGCTATATACAGGATCGTGCAGTCAGCTGTCAATCTGAAGAAAAAAAGGACTTTTTCACTTAACAATGTAAAATATATTTTTGCAAATTAATAGCTAATTAAAATATTTAATTTACCTTTACCAGACCCCCCCAATCATGTGCCAGTAATACCAGACCCCCCAATCATGTGCCAGTAATACCAGACCCCCCTCCAATCATGTGCCAGTAATACCAGACCCCCCCAATCATGTGCCAGTAATACCAGACCCCCCTCCAATCATGTGCCAGTAATACCAGACCCCCTCCAATCATGTGCCAGTAATACCAGACCCCCCCAATCATGTGCCAGTAGTAATACCAGACCCCCCCAATCATGTGCCAGTAGTAATACCAGACCCCCCCAATCATGTGCCAGTAATTCCAGGGCCCCCCCAAATTCCCCAATCATGTGCCAGTATAATACCAGGGCCCCCCCCATTATGTGCCAGACTGCCAGTTAAAAAAAAAAAAAAATTAACACTTATACTTACCTCTTTGGAGCGATGCGATGCAGACCTCTTCCGGCGTGTGTCCCGACTCCAGCGCTGTACGGCTCAGGCGGCGCGATGACGTCATCGCACCGCCTACGCCAGCCTCTGATAGGCTGCCGGCCTAGTAGTGCCGGCAGCCTATCAGAGGAACAGGAAAGGGACACACCTCCCTGCTCCTCCGCACAGCCTTCTGTTTGTATCGCTGTCCTGAGGACGGCGATAAAAACAGATCACTATGGAGATGAGCGCTTCGCTTCCACAATGGAAGCGCTCATCTCAGTGTCTTCCCCGCCGCCGCCGCACACACACTGCTCATGCCGCACACACACTGCTCATGCCCATGCCGGAGCCGCGGCAAAGGTTCTAAAGAGCCGCATGCGGCTCCAGGGCCGCGGGTTGCCGACACCTGCCCTATGCAGTGACCCACAACTGGATGACAGTCTATATACTGCGATATGTGAGAGGCAACACACAAACAGGGAGAAACAGATGCACCAACACAATAAGAATAGTTGTTTGGAAAAATGGGTCAAATGGCAGACGTTCACCACAGTACAAGTATGCCAGAGGCAAACGAGAAAACAAAAAAACGCCAAAGAATCAGAACCAGAAGATCAAATATGATATCAAAATGCCAGAAGCCAAAACCATAGTCACAAAGTCAGATCCAGAAAGTCACATCCAGGGGAGTCTTCAATAATAGCAAGGAACAGTAAGGGGAGCCAGATAGCAAGGAGTACACTGGCACCTACACATTGCAGTTTCAGGCCTTTATAGTGGGAGAACAGCAGCTCACGATGGCGTACCTGCACACTGGGTGGAGCTGCTGCCCATATGCCCTCACATTTCAGAGCCCCGGCTCTGACATCACTGAGCGCCGTGCCGTACTCCTGGTTCCCCTGGCAACCAGGGTACTTCTGGGTACGTGATCCCCTGATTTTAATCACTTTGCACTTTATATGGTGCCATATATCAAAGGAGCAGCCTTCCCGCGGGACATACATACATACACACACATATATACGTCTTTTTATACAGTATATAAATATTCTGACTCCGATTGTTGCAATAGCGATTTATCCCTAGTGAGACCTCTATGCCTGGACTCTACAGACAGATATAATCACTGCGGACAATCCTTATCAGATAGCTTGAACTCACCAACACCGAGTTTATCCATGTAAGTTGCTTTATTCTGTAAGCCAGATAACAGAGTACAGCAGAACAGATGAATTCCAGTATTGTGCGGTCAAGAGATGATGCTTTTGTAAGCGTACATGAGAATACATGTGTACCTGTGCAAATGTCTGGAGCAGAATGAAGAAACAGGAAGTGAGGTAGACAGAAGAAGGGGTGGAGCAATGAAATGAATGACAGATATCACGAACAGAAAAACAAGTGCAATACCAAAAACGCCCACTAGATGGGTGCATATAACCAAATATAGAATATATGAATGGTTCAATGAATTAAACTATATAAATTTTAACTGCGTAGCAGCACACTCCCCGTCTGGCATTGAAAATGTCACTATATAAACGATAACGGTAGTTATATAATTGCAATTTGCTAGATGTCTGAGGAAATGAAAAACATAAAGAGAACAGGCATATAATGCAACAACTAAATTGTAAGGCTTCAAGTGAATCAATTAAAGTTCAAACACTTCTTGCTTGAAGTTTCAAATAGGATTCAGCAGCCTAGGCAAATAAGTTCATTCTCCAAAAGGCTAGAGCAGAATAAGTTTTGTGATAGGCTTGATGAAAGTCTTTATAGTCCCTTGTCTTGCAACTTTCACCTCCACCTTGTGTACCTTACTGTCATCACTAGGAACGCTCTTCACAATAAGTCCTATAGGCCACTGGATTCTTTCGGCTTACTGGTCCTTGAGCAGAACGAGATCTCCAACTTATGTTAGGGTACTGTCGTTGCCATTTCCTGCGTCCTTGCAGAGTGGAAAGATACTCCATCTTCCAACGATTCCAGAAGCGGTTGGCAAGGTCTGTACTCGCTTCCATTGATCAAAGCACAGATTTCCATCTTTAAAGTTTCCAGGTGGAACAGGAACGGACCCAAGCTTCTCGGTAAGCAGGGTAGCTGAGGTAAGGATAGTTGCGTTCTCTGGATCTGTAGACACTGGAACAAGTGGACTTGAGTTGATTATGGCAGATGCTTCTGCCAAGAAGGTGGTTTGAATCTCGTGGGTAAGTCTTGTGGAGTTCAAGTCCATAAACATAGAGTCCAGTATTTTTCGTGTGATGCCTATCATTCTCTCCCATGAGCCGCCCATGTGGGAAGAATGAGGAGGATTGAAAATCCATGTACAGCCTTTTTCAGCTAAAAGTTCTTGGATTGGCTTAGAGTTGAGTTGTAACTCTCTACAGGCTCCAACGAAATTAGTTCCACAGTCAGACCTCAGTGTTTTGACTGGTCCTCTGATGGCAATAAATCGTCTTAGAGCGTTGATGAAGTGTGAGGCATCTATAAATTCTATCACTTCAATGTGTACAGCGCGCACACTCATGCAAGTAAACAGCAATGCCTATTGTTTACTGTTTGCTTAGTCACCTCGAGTTCTGCGGGCTGTTACTATCCATGGCCCAAAGACATCCAATCCAACATTGAGAGAAAGGTGGGTCAGTACTTAATCTGTCAGCTGGCAAATCTGACATTAGCTGTTCAGCATAGCTGTAATTTGTCTTTTTGCTCCTATGATCCAAAGGCCGGCTGCTCTTATGGCACCTTCAGTGAAGTGTCTACCTTGGTGCTTAACCTTTTCAGTGGTGATATGGTGGCGAGCAGGTATTATGAGAGGATTCTGTTCTTGTTCTCCCAATTCAGCCTTGTTTAAAAGTCCACCGAGTTGTCATCATTGTCAATGAATGGGTTCATGTTAGCAATTGGATTGTTTTTTGGAATGTCTCTCTTGTCACGGATACATTTAATTTCAGAGCCCAAAACACAGTGTATTATAATAATTTCACCTTTAGCAATGTCCTTTGCAGAAAGAGGCTTTTGACACGCGTGCCAACCTTGACATTGAACATCAATGGTCTGTGTGTGAAAGCAGTGTGCGATATGGACTAACCTTGCGATGGTGTGTACAAGCCTTATCCACTTGGAAAAATGTTCAAAGCGTTGACAGCCCAAGACGAGTCTTTGTTCAGTTCTGGTGGCGAGGGTTGTAGCTCCAGGACGAATCTCTGGATTCTTGTCAGGTTCTAGAAGACCGAAGACGTCAGCCGTGGTCTCTTCTGTGTGATCCAGCAGGAATTCAGGACCTGTTAACCAGGAAGAATGTGCAAATACACTTGCAGACACTGGCCTAGTAGTATGATCTGCAGGATTAATTTCAGATGGGACATAATGCCATTGTTCAGGTTTAGATGATTGCCTTATTCTTTTTACACGGTTGCTGACGTAGACATAGAAATGTTTAGTCTGGTTGTATATGTAGCCCAGAACAACCTTACTGTCTGTGTAGAATTTTGTGTCATCTATCTCAATGTCTAGCTCGCGTAATATGAAATCTGCGATTTCTACAGCTAGCACAATCCCACAAAGTTCAAGCCTAGGAGTTTTTTGCTCAGGCTTAGGTGCTAACTTAGCTTTCCCAAACAGAAACCCTATGTGGGTTTGATTAGAAGAGTCTCTAACCTTGAGGTAGGCAAAAGCCGCTATGGCCTCAGTAGATGCTTCTGAGAAGATGTGAAGCTCTTTTCTCTGGCTTGTAGCAAGGGAAGCTGAGGTATAGCAGCGTGGTATATGGATTCCATCTAAGGCATGTAGAGATTGCTTCCAGGACTCCCACTTTGAAAGCTTGTCAGATGGCAGTGGAGCATCCCAATCTTTAATAGACTCTGAGAGCTGTCTAAGTAAGGCTTTACCTTGTATGGTGACCGGAGCCACAAATCCCATTGGATGGTATAGGCTGTTTATCACTGACAGAACACCACGCTTGGTAAATGACTTGTCTGTAGAGATTACTTGAAAGCTAAAAGTGTCCTTTAATAAGTCCCACCGTAGGCCCAGACTTCTCTGTATAGGTGGCATGTCCATTCCCAGATTTAAGTCCTTAAACCATGTGGCATGATCGCCAGGTTGAAAGGCTTTCATAACAGCAACACTATTTGAGGCAATTTTGTGTAGTCTGAGGTTAGCCTCAGGAAGCATACCTTGTGTCCTTTCGAGCAGGTCTATGGCTTCTTCATCTGTAGGTAAAGACTTTAGTCCATCGTCAACATAAAAGTCTCTCTCAACGAAGTGTCGAACATCCGCGCCATACTCCTTTTCTCCATCAATGGCAGTCCTTCGTAAACCGTATGTTGCAACAGCGGGTGAGGGACTATTTCTGAAAACATGAACTTTCATGCGGTATTCAATAATCTCATTGTCCATGTTGTTGTCACGGTGCCACAGAAACCTTAGGAAGTTCCTATGGTCTTCGCGTACAATGAAGCAATGAAAAATCTGTTCAATATCAGCAGTTATGGCAACTGGTTCTTTTCTAGATCTCATAAGTACGCCTACAAGGTTGTTGGTTAGATTCGGACCAGTGAGAAGAACATTGTTTAAGGATACACCTTGATGCTTGGCACTGGAGTCAAATACTTTCCTGATTTGTTTTGGCTTACGTGCATGATACACTTCGAAGAAAGGCAGATACCAGCACTCATCGTGTCTTTGAAGTGGTGGCGCTGGTTCGGTGTGATCATTGTCAAAGATCCTTTTCATAAAGGCGATGAAATGGTCCTTCATTTCAGGCCTATTTCTTAGTGTTCGTTGAAGTGAGTTGAATCTGGATAAAGCCTGTTCACGATTGGTTGGGAGTTTGGCCCTTGTAGCACGAAGAGGTAATGTGCAACCCTGCAGTTAGACTCATCCAGAAAGAATTCCTTATCCATTATTTTGAAGAATTCTCTGTCTTCAACTGACAAGGCTATTTTGTTATCCTCACTTGTAGTACAAAACACTGTGGTACCTAGGTCGTCATCACAATGGACAGGAGTAACATCAGGTACTTGGATGATGTCAAGAAGCTTCTCCTTTACTTCATAATGGTGAGGGCACAGTTTGAAGTGGGATGCACATCCGTTTCCCAACACGTAAGTCTTGAAGGAGTGTATCTCAGATGGCGTACGCATCCTGTCCAAGCATACATCGCCCACTATTACCCAGCCTAGGTCAAGTCTTTGTGCATAAGAAGCGTTGTCAGGCCCATCGCACTGATCGCGTACTTTATGTACTCTAAGAATATCCCTTCCTAACAGGACTAAGATATCAGCACTCTTGTCCATTGCAGGAATCTCATCAACAAGGTGCCTTAAATGAGGATGTTGATACGCAGCTTCTGGAGTGGGAATCTCTTCCCTTGCATCTGGTATCTGGTCGCACTCAACTAATGTTGGTAGGGGTATGCCCTCTCCCTCGTTGATATGAGAGACCATATCTTGAGCCCTGTTGTGCCAAAGGTCTCTACATGACCAGAACAGGTTCTGAGAGTATATGGTGTTGCGTGGCCAAAGATCTCAAAGAATTTAGGCTTAACCAGGGATCTGTTGCTCTACTCATCTATTATGGCATACATGCTAGCAGCTTTCTCCGGATGATCCCTTGGGTATATCTTGACTAGGCATATCTTGGCACAGCATTTGTGGTCCTTGCCTTCTCCACAGACTTCTGTACATGAAGAAGAGACATTATCTTAGGTTGGAGCATGACCTTGTTGCTCCCCGCCATGATTTGAGACGGGAGTGGTGGTAGAAAGCTGCTGTGGGTTGTCTGGAAGTGGAGTAGGATGCATGACTGTAACATGTCTGTCGCTACCGCATTCTGTGACAACTTTACAATCTTTAGCAAAATGCACAGCACTTATAGCATATGCCAAGTTTCTGGAGAATCTCCCTGCGCTCTTGTAAAGTCTTTGCCCTAAGCCCACGACATTTCTTAAGACGATTAGGGTCTTTATCTCTGTCGTCCACAACGTCCCGATCCGTAGGTGAGGTTGTGGAGGGTGAGATGTCTGTCCTTTTAACAGATATAGCTCTATTTAAGTCTCTACGTTTAGCTGCTGTGTTATCATACCTTGATGATGGTGAGGATGAAGCAGGCAGGTTGGATTCACTGAAGCTGAAGCTGGGATCGTTTCTCATCCAGACTTGATTACTAATGAACCTGCAGAAATATGAGAATGGAGGAAAGGATAAATTATAGTCTCTTTTGTATCTTGAGCCCTGTTGTGCCCATTTCTCTTGTAGGTCGTATGGCAGTTTAGACACCACTGGGTTGACACCATGAGCGGTGTCAAGGAAGCTTATTTCAGGTAGACGTGGGTCAGTCTTTGCCAACTCTAGCTCCATGATGAGGTCACTTAGATCTTGGAGCTTGCAATAGTCTTTGTTCCCTATTTTTGGGAAGTTTTGCAGTCTCTTAAATAGAGCGCTTTCTATGGCTTCAGAGATACCATAGACTTGCTCAATTCTTGCCCATGCAGCAACAAGACCTGCATCTGGGTGGTCAACATGTACTGTTCTGAGTCTTTTAACACGACCTGCAGATTTTGGTCCCAGCCACTTTATGAGCAAATCAAGTTTTTCCTTAGCAGTAAGGTTGAGATTGGCAACAGTAGCCTTGAAGGTTGATCTTCAGGCCCTGTAGCTCTCTGGACAGTTGTCGAACCTTTAACGCCTTAGGGACACAGCCTTATTTCACCTTAAGGACCAGGCCATTTTTTGCAAATCTGACTAGTGTCACTTTAAGTGCTGATAACTTTAAAACCCTTTACTTATCCAGGCCATTCTGAGATTGTTTTTTCGTCACATATTGTACTTCATGACACTGGTAAAATGAAGTAAAAAAAAATTATTTTTATTTATAATAAAATACCAAATTTACCAAAAAAAATTAAAAAATTGCAAATTTCCAAGTTTCAATTTCTCTACTTCTATAATACATAGTAATACCTACAAAAATAGTTATTACTTTACATTCCCCATATGTTTACTTCATGTTTGGATAAATTTGGGAATGATATTTTATTTTTGGGGATGTTACAAGGCTTAGAAGTTTAGAAGCAAATCTTGAAATTTTTCAGAAATTTTCAAAAACCCACTTTTTAGGGACCAGTTCAGGTCTGAAGTCACTTTGTGAGGTTTACATAATAGAAACCTCCCAAAAATGACCCCATTCTATAAACTACACCCCTCAAGGTATTCAAAACGGATTTTACAAACTTTGTTAACCCTTTAGGTGTTGCACAAGAGTTATTGGGAAATGGAGATGAAATTTGAGAATTACAATTTTTGGCAAATTTTCCATTTTAATCCATTTTTTCCAGTAACAAAGCAAGGGTTAACAGCCAAACAAAATGCTATATTTATTGCCCCGATTCTGTAGTTTGCAGAAACACCCCATATGTGGCCATAAACTACTGTACGGGCACACAGTATGGTGTAGAGGGAAAGGTGCGCCGTATGGTTTTTGGAAGGAAGATTTAGCTGGACTGTTTTTTTTGACACCATGTCCCATTTGAAGCCCCCCTGATGCACCCCTAGAGTATAAACTGCATAAAAGTGACCCATCTAAGAAACTACACCCCTCAAGGTATTCAAAACTGATTTTACAAACTTTGTTTACCATTTAGGTGTTGCACAAGAGTTATTGGCAAATGGAGATGAAATTTGAGAATTTCAAATTTTGGCAAATTTTCCATTTTAATCCATTTTTTCCAGTAACAAAGCAAGGGTTAACAGCCAAACAAAATGCTATATTTATTGCCCCGATTCTGTAGTTTGCAGAAACACCCCATATGTGGCGGTAAACTACTGTACGGGCACACAGTAGGGCGTAGAGGGAAGGGTGCACCGTATGGTTTTTGGAAGGCAGATTTTGCTGGACTGGTTTTTTTGACACCATGTCCCATTTGAAGCACCCCTGATGCACCCCTAGAGTAGAAACTGCATAAAAGTGACCCCATCTAGGAAATTACACCCCTCAAGGTATTAAAAACTGATTTTACAAATTTTGTTAACTCTTTAGGTGTTCCACAAGATTTAATGGAAAATAGAGATACAATTTCAAAATTTCACTTTTTTGGCAGATTTTCCATTTTAATAATTTTTTTCCAGTTACAAAGCAAGGGTTAACAGCCAAACAAAACTCAATATTTATGGCTATGATTCTGTAGTTTACAGAAACACCCCATATGTGGTCGTAAACCGCTGTGCGGGCACACGGCATGGTGCAGAAGGAAAGGAATGCCATACGGTTTTGGAAGGCAGATTTTGCTGGACCAGTTTTTTTTACACCATGTCCCATTTGAAGCCCCCCTGATGCACCCCTAGAGTATAAACTCCAAAAAATTGACCCCATTTTAGAAACTACGGGATAGGGTGGCAGTATTGTTGGTACTAGTTTAGGGTACATATGATTTTTGGTTGCTCTATATTACACTCTTTGTGAGGCAAAGTAACAAGAAATAGCTGTTTTGGCACCGTTTTTATTTTTTGTTATTTTCAACATTCATCTGACAGGTTAGAACATGTAATATTTTTATAGAGCAGGTTGTCACGGACGCGGCGATACCTAATATATATACAATTTTTTTATTTATGTAAGTTTTACACAATGATTTCATTTTTGAAACAAAAAAAAATCATGTTTTAGTGTCTCCATAGTCTGAGAGCCATAGTGTCACTACCAGAGCTTTGAGACGTTCTCACAGCTCTGTTTCTCCACCCCTGTGATGATGTCACTACTAGAGCTTGGAGGAGTTCTCACTGCTCTGTTTCTCCGCCCCTGTGATGAGCTCTTTAATTTCAGTTTCCTTCCTCCCAGCTGTTCCTCCTGCGTTTGATTTCCCTGCCTTTAAATCATCCCTCCTCCTTTTGTAGGCTGTGGATTATATTTCTCATTTGAGTTGTAGCTCTTGCTTGAGTATGTTCCCTTGTATGCTATCCTTTCACTGGACCTGTGTTCTGCTGCAGCAAGTACTCCGGATATTGCCAGCCTGTCTTTGGATCCGTCTTCACTGCGGCTGCAGCTCCTTCAGCTAAGTGTGCAGACATTGTAGTGTATCTGTGTGTTTTCTGACTGGATCCGAGGCGACCACGGTTCCCTCCATATACTGAGCAGGGCACCGGTGGCCGTGCCCCTTCCACTATTGTAGGGGTTACAGTGGTCATCAGTCTTAGGTACGCAGGCATGCCTCGTTCCACCATTTGGATCCGGGCATGGGCTTAGCAGCATAGGGAGAGCTTTGAGGGTCTGACAGGGGTCACCCTTTATCCTCCCTAGTTTGGGTTCGGTCAGTAGCTCTATTTTCTGTGCATGCTCTTGTTGCTCACATACAGCCGTGACACATAGTTTTTTCAGTTTTTGGGAAAATATCTTGGGTAAGGTATGATTTGTGCGGGATGAGATGATGGTTTGATTGGAACTATTTTGGGGTGCGTATGACTTTTTGATCGCTTGCTATTACACTTTTTGTGATGTAAGGTGACTAAAAATTGCATTTTTTACACCGTTTTTTTTTTTACGGTGTTCACCTGAGGGGTTAGATCATGTAATATTTTTATAGAGCAGGTTGTCACGGACGCGGCGATACCTAATATGTATACAATTTTTTTATTTATGTAAGTTTTACAAAATGATTTTATTTTTGAAACAAAAAAAATCATGTTTTAGTGTCTCCATAGTCTGAGAGCCATAGTTTTTTTAGTTTTTGGGCAAATACCTTGGGTAGGGTATAATTTTTCCGGGATGAGATGACGGTTTGATTGGCACTATTTTGGGGTGCGTATGACTTTTTGATCGCTTGCTATTACACTTTTTGTGAAGTAAATATTTTTATAGAGCAGGTTATTACGGACGCGGCGATACCTAATATGTATACTTTTTTTTATTTATGTAAGTTTTACACAATGATTTCATTTTTGAAACAAAAACAAAAAAATCATGTTTTAGTGTCTCCATATTCTGAGAGCCAAAGTTTTTTCAGTTTTTGGGCGATTATCTTAGGTATGGTCTCATTTTTTTGCGGGATGAGGTGACGGTTTGATTGGTACTATTTTGGCGTACATATGACTTTTTAAATCACTTTTATTACCTTTTTTAGGAAGTAAGGTGGGCAAAATGTAAAATTTATTTTTTATTTTTATGGCGTTCACCGTTCGGATAAAGTAACATGACCATTTTATAGATCAGGTCGTTACGGATGCAGCGATACCTAATATGTGTAGGGAATTATTATTTTTTTCATTTTTAATCAGTGATAAATGTGTTTTTTGATTTTTACTTTTTTTTCCCTTTTTTTTTTTTGGGCCCAGACCCACTTGGTTCTTGAAGATCCAGTGGGTCTGATGTCTGTATAATACAGTACAGTACACTATATAGTGTATTGTACTGTATTTTACTTACACTTTGTCTGAACAGATCTATGCCTTTAGCACAGATCTGTTCAGCACCATGGACAGCAGGATGCCTGAGAAGGCGTCCTGTTGCCATGGGAACTTTCCCCGTCTGCTCAGTTGTGGCCACAACTGAGCAGACGGGGAAGGGTAAGGAGGGGGGCTCCCTCCCTCTGTGAGCCCATCCTGTCTGGGGGCTGCAAAGGCACAGCAGCCCCCCGATGGGAGAGGGAGGGAGCTCCCTGACTGTTAACCTTTTCCATACCGTGGTCTGTACGGACCGCGGTATGGAAAGGGTTAAACGGCTGACATCGCATCACAGATGTCAGCCGTTTATACCAAAGTGTCAGCAATGTGCTGACACTCTGGTATACCCACTGGCCACCAATGATTATTCAAGAGGAGGCGGGCAGGGGATCGCGATCCCGCCTGCCGCACCGCCCGCCTCCCGCACCGCCCGCATCGCCTTCAACCCCCCCTGCACCTCCCGCCGGCATAAAAACATTCAGGGGTGCAGGGGGGGTGAAAATATATATATATTCGGCATACTAAAGTTTCTGATCTGGGATCAGAAACTGCAGAAAGCGCAGCAAACCGCAGGTCTGAATTGACCTGCGGTTTGCTGCGATCGCTGACATGGGGGGTCACGGGACCCCCCCGCGCATTTAGCCGAGGTTCCTGCTCAATGATTTGAGCATGCACCTTGTTCCGATCACCGCCAGCCGGGCGGCAGTGATCGGAACAACACATGACGTACCAGTACGTCATGTGTCCTTAAGTACCAGGACAACATGATGTACCAGCTCACAGCATACCATGTATCTGGCAAAGTTATTCATGTCTGGTCTCTCACTCCTTGGTGTCAAAGTAACTTGTGGAATCCCTTGGGTGTGAAAATTCTCTGGTGATGTAGGGTGAGGTTTACCAGGTTAAAATTATGTTGCATGAGCGTTTAACTGTGGTGTAGTCTCTAAGGCTTGTGCTGGCTTTGGTTTGAGCTGCGGCTTATCACCGGAAGTCACCTTGTTGTTGACATTAGTTAATCTGGTTTGCTGCATAGATGTACTTGTGTTGTAGACTTTAAAAGGCTCAGACATATAGAGCTGAGAGGTCTCTGCGTTGGGAGTCAGAACAGTGTTGTTAGTAGGAGGTACAGGAGATGACTCTGTATCTTTGCAGATGTTATGCTTTAGAACGTATTCACTGGTGCGTTCAGCTTGATCTTCCAGTTCTACTGGCATAAGGCAGTCTGAATTAGTACTTTGACCCATTGCTTGTTCAAGGACTTTAAGCCTTGCTATGAAAGCTGCTTCCTCCCCTTCCATTTGAAGAATCTTTATTTTTGAATATGCCTCTGCTTGGAAAGCTTTGCTTTGAGCTTCCATCTTGGCTTGATGAGCTGCCATCTCTGCTTGTTCAGCTGCCCTTTGAGCTTCCATCTCTGCTTGACAAGCTAACCTTTGAGCTTCCATCTCTGCTTGACGAGCTACCCTTTGAGCTTCCATCTCTGCTTGACGAGCTACCATCTCTGCTTGGTGAGCTGCCATCTCTGCTTGTTGAGCTGCCGTTTAAGCTTCCATTTCTGCTTGCTGAGCTGTCCTTTGAGCTTCCATCTCTGCTTGCTTTCTGGTAAAGGAGCTTTGTGCCTTTTTTGATTCGGAATCAGCGCGGACCTCTATTAACTTGTCACTCAATGTAGATCTTCTGGAACGAGAAGATCTGGAAGAAAGTGCAGTGCACTTGGTTGTGGTGGATCTGTGAGATCTGTTCTCCTGCAGTTGAGTAATGCAGAGTTCTGCCTTAAACTTAGCATTTTGCACTGCGAGATCCCTTTGTTGATTCAGTGCATCAGTCCTCATCAGTTCTTCTGAAGAATACTCTATATTAGAGTCCTGCAAGAAAGCTGAGTATTTTGAAGACAGTTGCTGGTACCGTACATACACAGCAAATAGGTGATTTATAGAGTCTCTTATTTTAGCTGGTTGATACTTAGAGTGTGACAAAACTGACATGCGGTGTGAGGTTCTGTCCCAGAACTTATCTCTAATGGCTTGATAGTTTTCTCTGAGTTTCTGTGTTGGTTTTATTGTACGTTTGGGTCTTACACTCTATTTGGTAATATCTGCAGAATCTGCTCCCTATATGTCTGCGGGTTCAGGGGCATGATGTACAGTACAGACCAAAAGTTTGGACACACCTTCTCATTCATAGAGTTTTCTTTATTTCCATGACTATGAAGGCATCAAAACTATGAATTAACACATGTGGAATTATATACATAACAAACAAGTGTGAAACAACTGAAAATATGTCATATTCTAGGTTCTTCAAAGTAGCCACCTTTTGCTTTGATTACTGCTTTGCACACTCTTGGCTTTCTCTTGATGAGCTTCAAGAGGTAGTCCCCTGAAATGGTCTTCCAACAGTCTTGAAGGAGTTCCCAGAGAAGCTTAGCACTTGTTGGCCCTTTTGCCTTCACTCTGCGGTCCAGGTCACCCCAAACCATCTCGATTGGGTTCAGGTCCGGTGACTGTGGAGGCCAGGTCATCTGGCGCAGCACCCCATCACTCCTTCATGGTCAAATAGCCCTTACTTTCAAAGTTTTCCCAATTTTTCGGCTGACTGATTGACCTTTATTTCTTAAAGTAATGATGGCCACTTGTTTTTCTTTACTTAGCTTCTTTTTTCTTGCCATAATACAAATTCTAACAGTCTATTCAGTAGGACTATAAGCTGTGTATCCACCTGACTTCTCCTCAATGCCACTGATGGTCCCAACCCCATTTATAAGGCAAGAAATCCCACTTATTAAACCTGACAGGGCACACCTGTGAAGTGAAAACCATTTCAGGGGACTACCTCTTGAAGCTCATCAAGAGAATGCCAAGAGTGTGCAAAGCAGTAATCAAAGCAAAAGGTGGTTACTTTGAAGAACCTAGAATATGACATATTTTCAGTTGTTTCACACTTGTTTGTTATGTATATAATTCCACATGTGTTAATTCATAGTTTTGATGCCTTCAGTGTGAATCTACAATTTTCATAGTCATGAAAATAAAGAAAACTCTTTGAATGAGAAGGTGTGTCCAAACTTTTGGTCTGTACTGTATCTGCATTGGTTCAGCCATAAAAGAGTGTTCAGAGCCTTGTCTAGACATTTTTTTACGGTTTTGCGAAAAATTGTACTGTCTCTTTAAGAAGACGAACAGCGGCTTAGACAGGTGAGGTAACACAGTGCAATGTAGAGAAACAGTTTTCAACATTCACTTGAAGTGCAGTAAGCTTGTGTGATATGTGCTTTCACAAGATGGCGGATGGCACTGAGCTTGATTGCAGATTAGGCACACACATATACACAGCAGGCTGTAAGAATCCTATGCATCTTTTGACTATTCTGACTCCGATTGTTGTAATAGCGATTTATCCCTAGTGAGACCTCTATGCCTGGCCTGTATAGACAGATATAATCACTGCGGACAATCCTTATCAGATAGCTTGAACTCACCAACACCGATTTTATCCGTGTAAGTTGCTTTATTCTGTAAGCCAGATAACAGAGTACAGCAGAACAGATGGATTCCGGTATTGTGCGGTCAAAAGATGATGCTTTTGTAAGTGTACATGTCACGGAAGGTGTACAGCAAACAAGAAGACACAAAAGGAAGATCCGACTGACTGGATCCAAAACTAAGGAACAAAAGGGGGAGCCCTGCAACAGACCTGACTCTCTCCCTAACTGCTTAGCCTATGCAAAATTCTCAATGGTAGAAGATCGCATATCCTCGTACCTCGACTGTATAACACCTGAACACCCTAAAATAGTGAGGGGACACGACCACCGGCTCCCTACACTTGATACGGAGGGAGTCAGGGTCACCTGAGATACAGCAAACAGGAAAATACAAATGAATGAACAAAACTTATCTGTAGAAGACTCAGTAGTAGCATCCAGCATGCATACACTCCACGAAGTTGTATAAACCGCAAAGTGATGCAGTATGGGAAGGGATTTAAAGGGATGCAATCAGTGCAACTACATGACAGCTAAGAGAGGCTAACGAGATGAGAAAATGAAAGCAAAACAAAAGGAACCTCAAGGAGGAGGTTCTGAAGGACGTCTGTCAGAGGTTCTCAGATGTCTGGTGGTGACAGTGCCCCTCCTTCTACGAGTGGACTCCGGACACTCAGAGCCCACCTTCTCAGGATGGGACCTATGGAAAGCCCTGATGAGACGAGTGGCCTTAATGTCCGTCACTGGGACCCACATCCTCTCCTCAGGACCATAACCCTCCCAATGAACGAGGTACTGGAGAGAACCGCAGACAACACGAGAATCCACAATCCTAGAGACCTGAAATTCAAGATTACCATCAATCGGAGGAGGAGGCAAAGATGAGGGTACAATGGGTTGGACATAAGGTTTTAATAAGGACTTATGAAAAACATTATGGATCTTCCAAGTCTGAGGAAGATCAAGACGGTAGGCAACAGGATTGATGACGGACAAGATTTTGTAAGGCCCAATAAACTTAGGACCCAACTTCCAGGAGGGAACCTTCAATTTGATATTCTTAGTAGACAACCACACCAGATCACCAACATTCAGGTCCGGACCAGGCACACGTCTCTTATCCGCCACACGCTTATATCTCTCACTCATGCTCTTTAGATTATCCTGAATCTTTTGCCAAATCGATGACAAAGACGAGGAGAATCTGTCCTCATCAGGTAAACCAGAAGACCCCTCTCCAGAGAATGTCCCAAACTGCGGATGAAACCCATATGCACCAAAATATGGTGACTTATCAGAGGACTCCTGACGACGGTTATTTAAAGCAAACTCAGCAAGGGTCAAACAAAGAACACCAATCCTCCTGATTCTCCGCCACAAAACAGCGCAGATATGTCTCCAGATTCTGATTGACGCGCTCTGTCTGACTATTCGACTGCGGGTGGAAAGCAGAAGAGAATGACAACCGAACCCCCAAGCGAGAACAGAAAGCCTTCCAGAATCTGGAAACAAACTGTGTGCCCCTATCAGAGACAATGTCTGAAGGAATACCATGCAATTTGACAATGTGATCAATAAATGCCTGCGCCAGCGTCTTAGCATTGGGCAAGCCAGGAAAAGGAATGAAATGCACCATTTTGCTAAAACGGTCCACCACCACCAGAATCACAGTCTTCCCCGAGGAACGAGGCAGGTCCGTAATGAAGTCCATGGACAGATGTGTCCAAGGACGGGAAGGAATGGGTAACGGAAGGAGAGGACCTGATGGCCGTGAATGAGGGACTTTGGCAGGAGCGCAGGTCTCGCAGGCTGCCACAAAACCCTCAACCGACTTACGAAGCGCTGGCCACCAGAATCTCCGAGCGATGAGATCCACTGTGGCTCTTGCCCCCGGGTGCCCAGCAAGGACAGTATCGTGGTGCTCCTTAAAAATCTTGTGTCTTAAAGCGAGAGGCACAAACAACCTCCCAGGAGGACAAAGATCAGGAGCCTCTGACTGGGCTACCTGAACCTCTGCCTCCAATTCAGGATAAAGGATAAAGAGCAGAGACAACAGACCTGACTCTCTCCCTAACTGCTCAGCCTATGCAAAATTCTCAATGGTAGAAGATCGCATATCCTCGTACCTCGACTGTATAACACCTGAACACCCTAAAATAGTGAGGGGACACGACCACCGGCTCCCTACACTTGATACGGAGGGAGTCAGGGTCACCTGAGATACAGCAAACAGGAAAATACAAATGAATGAACAAAACTTATCTGTAGAAGACTCAGTAGTAGCATCCAGCATGCATACACTCCACGAAGTTGTATAAACCGCAAAGTGATGCAGTATGGGAAGGGATTTAAAGGGATGCAATCAGTGCAACTACATGACAGCTAAGAGAGGCTAACGAGATGAGAAAATGAAAGCAAAACAAAAGGAACCTCAAGGAGGAGGTTCTGAAGGACGTCTGTCAGAGGTTCTCAGATGTCTGGTGGTGACAGTGCCCCTCCTTCTACGAGTGGACTCCGGACACTCAGAGCCCACCTTCTCAGGATGGGACCTATGGAAAGCCCTGATGAGACGAGTGGCCTTAATGTCCGTCACTGGGACCCACATCCTCTCCTCAGGACCATAATCCTCCCAATGAACGAGGTACTGGAGAGAACCGCAGACAACACGAGAATCCACAATCCTAGAGACCTGAAATTCAAGATTACCATCAATCGGAGGAGGAGGCAAAGATGAGGGTACAATGGGTTGGACATAAGGTTTTAATAAGGACTTATGAAAAACATTATGGATCTTCCAAGTCTGAGGAAGATCAAGACGGTAGGCAACAGGATTGATGACGGACAAGATTTTGTAAGGCCCAATAAACTTAGGACCCAACTTCCAGGAGGGAACCTTCAATTTGATATTCTTAGTAGACAACCACACCAGATCACCAACATTCAGGTCCGGACCAGGCACACGTCTCTTATCCGCCACACGCTTATATCTCTCACTCATGCTCTTTAGATTATCCTGAATCTTTTGCCAAATCGATGACAAAGACGAGGAGAATCTGTCCTCATCAGGTAAACCAGAAGACCCCTCTCCAGAGAATGTCCCAAACTGCGGATGAAACCCATATGCACCAAAAAATGGTGACTTATCAGAGGACTCCTGACGACGGTTATTTAAAGCAAACTCAGCAAGGGTCAAACAAAGAACACCAATCCTCCTGATTCTCCGCCACAAAACAGCGCAGATATGTCTCCAGATTCTGATTGACGCGCTCTGTCTGACTATTCGACTGCGGGTGGAAAGCAGAAGAGAATGACAACCGAACCCCCAAGCGAGAACAGAAAGCCTTCCAGAATCTGGAAACAAACTGTGTGCCCCTATCAGAGACAATGTCTGAAGGAATACCATGCAATTTGACAATGTGATCAATAAATGCCTGCGCCAGCGTCTTAGCATTGGGCAAGCCAGGAAAAGGAATGAAATGCACCATTTTGCTAAAACGGTCCACCACCACCAGAATCACAGTCTTCCCCGAGGAACGAGGCAGGTCCGTAATGAAGTCCATGGACAGATGTGTCCAAGGACGGGAAGGAATGGGTAACGGAAGGAGAGGACCTGATGGCCGTGAATGAGGGACTTTGGCAGGAGCGCAGGTCTCGCAGGCTGCCACAAAACCCTCAACCGACTTACGAAGCGCTGGCCACCAGAATCTCCGAGCGATGAGATCCACTGTGGCTCTTGCCCCCGGGTGCCCAGCAAGGACAGTATCGTGGTGCTCCTTAAAAATCTTGTGTCTTAAAGCGAGAGGCACAAACAACCTCCCAGGAGGACAAAGATCAGGAGCCTCTGACTGGGCTACCTGAACCTCTGCCTCCAATTCAGGATAAAGGATAAAGAGCAGAGACAACAGAGGAATAATTCAAAATAAACTTCCTGTAATAATTGGCGAAACCCAGAAAACGCATCAGCGCCTTCTGATTCTCAGGAAGCTCCCAATCAAGCACAGCGCGGACCTTCTCAGGTTCCATGCGAAAACCAGAAGCGGAGAGAAGAAACCCCAGAAATTGAATTTCTGGAACCGCAAACACACATTTTTCCAGTTTAGCGTACAATTTATTCTCCCGCAGGATGAGCAAGACCTGACGTAAATGTTCCTTATGAGTTTTGAAATCAGGAGAAAAAATCTAAATGTCATCCAGATACACTAATACAAATTTCCCCATTAAATGATAAAAAATGCTGTTCACAAAATGCTGAAAGACGGCTGGAGCATTCATCAAACCAAAAGGCATAACCAAATTCTCAAAATGGCCCTCAGGGGTATTGAAGGCCGTCTTCCATTCGTCTCCTTCTCTGACCCTGAACAGGTTGTATGCCCCTCTTAGATCCAATTTGGAAAAAACTTTAGCCCCCACAATCTGGTTAAACAGATCCGGGATCAGAGGAAGCGGATAAGGGTCACGAATTGTGATACTGTTCAGCTCCCTGAAATCCAGACATGGTCTTACAGAACCATCTTTTTTCTTAACAAAGAAAAAAACAGCGGCAACAGGTGACTTCGAGGGTCGTATGTGTCCCTTTCTCAGACTCTCAGAGATATAAGCACGCATAGCGACCCTTTCAGGTTGGGAGAGATTGTATAAACGAGATTTAGGCAGCTTGGCGCCTGGGGTGAGATTAATAGGGGAATCGTACTCGCTGTGAGGGGGTAATTCCTGAACACCACTCTCAGAAAACACATCCGAAAATTCAGAGAGAAAAGATGGTACAGTCTTAGTAGAAACCTCTGAAACAGATGTCGTGAGGCAATTCTCTCTGCAAAAGTCACTCCAACCATTTATTTGCCTCGCTTGCCAATCAATGGTGGGGTTATGTTTAGTGAGCCAGGGTAGCCCCAACACTAGAGGAGTAGGCAACCCGTTTAGGACGAAACATGACACATCCTTAACATGAGTATCACTCACAATCAAACGGATATTGTGAACTATGCCTTTTAACGATTTCTGAGAAAGTGGAACGGAATCAATAGCAAAAACAGGTATATCCTTTCCCAAAGTGCATACCTGGAAACCATGTGTTATAGCAAATTGATTATCAATAAGATTGACAGCTGCTCCACTATCTACAAAAATCTCACAAAAAATATTCTTGCTCTCTAGGACAAAACGGGAACTACAAGCAAACGGAAAACCTTAAATTTCCGCATTAACCTTGCCAATAGTAACAGATGGAACGTTTTTAGAGGATTTTTTTCTTTTTGTTTCTTTATTACTCTCAAAAAACTGCCTGAATCTCCTAGAGGGACAAACATTTGCCAAATGATTTATACCTCCACAACAGAAACAAACCTTCCCATGAGAGCTGAATCCTCTATTGTCAGAGGCAAGCAAACCCAGCTGCATGGGCTCCTGCTCAGAAGGGATTGAGAGCGACTGAGACCCCTGTGCACTGAATGAGACCGACGCACTGTCCTTGGACTGAGTATGACAGGAAGGAGTGATCTCTCCTCTCTCTCTAAGATGCCTGTCAATACGAACGGCCCGAGACATGGCAGAGTCCAAGGAGGTAGGTCTCTCATGAAAGGCAAATGCATCTTTCAATCCCTCTGAAAGACCATGGCAAAATTGACTTCAGAGTGCAGCATCATTCCAACCAGTATCAGCTGCCCATCTCCGAAATTCTGAACAGTATATCTCTGCGGACTGTTTACCCTGGCATAAAAGACGTAATCTAGACTCAGCCAGAGCAATACGATCCGAATCATCATATATCTGACCCAGGGCTAAAAAAAATTCATCCACTGAACAGAGGGGCAGTGCCCCCACCGGCAGCGAAAAGGCCCAGGACTGAGCGTAATCCCTGAGCAGCGAGATGATGATCCCCACCCTCTGCTCCTCATCACCAGAGGAATGGGGAAGTAGGCGAAAATGGAGTTTGCAAGCCTCTCTAAAATGAACAAAATTCTCACTACCCCCGGAGAACGTATCCGGGAGCGAGATCTTAGGCTCAGAACAAACTCCATGAACGCAAGCTGAACCGGTCACCTGAAACTGCGAAACAGTTTTACGGAGATCTGCTATGTGTTCAGTCAAAAGTGAAACCGGATCCATGCTTGAGGCGGTTTATAATGTCACGGAAGGTGTACAGCAAACAAGAAGACACAAAAGAAAGATCCGACTGACTGGATCCAAAACTAAGGAACAAAAGGGGGAGCCCTGCAACAGACCTGACTCTCTCCCTAACTGCTCAGCCTATGCAAAATTCTCAATGGTAGAAGATCGCATATCCTCGTACCTCGACTGTATAACACCTGAACACCCTATAATAGTGAGGGGACACGACCACCGGCTCCCTACACTTCATACGGAGGGAGTCAGGGTCACCTAAGATCCAGCAAACAGGAAAATACAAATGAATGAACAAAACTTATCTGTAGAAGACTCAGTAGTAGCATCCAGCATGCATACACTCCAGGAAGTTGTATACAACTACATGACAGCTGAGAGAGGCTAACGAGATGAGAAAATGAAAGCAAAACAAAAGGAACCTCAAGGAGGAGGTTCTGAAGGACATCTCTCAGAGCTTCTCAGATGTCTGGTGGTGACAGTACATGAGAATACATGTGTACCTATGCAAATGTCTGGAGCAGAATGAAGAAACAGGAAGTGAGGTAGACAGAAGAAGGGGTGGAGCAATGAAATAAATGACGGATATCACAAACAGAAAAACAAGTGCAATACCAAAAACGCCCACTAGATGGGAACATATAACCAAATATAGAATATATGAATGGTTCAATGAATTAAACTATATAAATTTTAACTGCGAAGCAGCACAATAAAGATAGAAGATTGAGCCCCTCTGTCACACAGGGCAAGATTGAGCCCCTCTGTCCAGCAGGACAACAACTCAAAACATACATAGAATGTCATTAAGACCTATCTTCAGCAACAAGAAGAACAAGAAGTCCTGGAGGTGATTATATGACCCCCAGGTGTGGTGGAAGGATGAGGGAATCGATTCTACCGGTTCGGAATTCATCCCAAATTTCAGATTTGTAGTGAGAGTGGTGGTGGTGGTGGTGGTGGTGGAGGTGGTGGTGGTGGTGGTGGAGGGGGTGGGGGTCGGGGAGAGAGAGGGAGAGCACCAGGCAACACTATTTTCCAGAGAAACATTGTGGGGACAAAAGCACAGCAATAGATGTAGAATATATTTATGAAAAAGCATTAATTGAACAATCTAACTTCAGCTGGCATAAAAAAAAAATCCTTATTCCTTTATCAAAAAGCTAATTTGAATATTTTTCCTAAAGACCCCAAAAATATGCAAATTAACTTTGACATACTAATGTACATATATTTTCCCCAGAAAACAAGAGGAACATTCCCTAGTCTACAATAGTCAGCACTAGAGATGAGCGAATCGAATCCCACAAAGTGTAATTCTATCCGAATTTCAGGATAAATTTGATTCGCCTAGAAGCCGAATTTCCTTGAGCTTCGTGTCAGCGAATCGATTTAATAGAAATAGAATAAAAAACTAAAAAATTGTAACTTACCGCCACCATTTGCTCGCGATGGGCCGCCAGCCTCCATCTTGCTTGAAGATCTCAGCCGAAATCCCGTTCGGCTCGAGATTAAACCATCACGCAGGCCGGCGTGATGACATCATGCGTCACCACTCCAGCCAGCGTGATGACGTAATGTCATGACGTAATTTTACACTCAGATGCCGCGATCATGTATGAATGCTGCATCTGAGGGGTACAATGACGGGGGCGGCGCTATCGCAGCTCCCTGTCATTGCACCCACTACTTACAAAAACATGCTCTTCGTGATGAAGTAATTCATCACAAAGCAAATTTTTTGTAAAATTCAGCAAAGCAGCTGAATTGAATTTTCAATAAATTCGCTCATCTCTAGTTAGCACATACACTAAGTACAGGATACAATATGAGATATGGTTGGACATGGAGGCATAATGGTTCCATATGATATCCTGTGACACATTTGTCCGCAGATGTTGCAGCTGACTGTGTAGATCCTGCACACTTGTAGGTTGCCTAAGCTGGCATCTCAGTTGGTGTCATAAATGACTGATTGGCGATAAATCTGATGATCCGGCTGGTCAAGGAAGTATTGCTATCTGGCAGAGATATTCCAAAGAAACCTTTGCTGTGTAAGGAAGAGCATTATCCTGCTGAAAAATGGCAGTTGGAAGCTTTGTCATGAGAGGCAACACATGGCCGTAGGATGTCCTGCACATATCGCTGCGCTGTTATTATCTCTCGTATCACTACTAGTGGTGACTGACTGTTGAATGTGATGACTCCCCAGATCATCACTCCAGCAGCTGGTGCAGTGTGTCGCTCCACAAGAAAAGCAGGATTGAAACGCTCCCCAGAAGGCCCCCTGAGCGGCTGAGGCTAAGCGCTTGCCGCTCTAAAGAATCTCCGGCCGCCGGCTCAGTGCTGCGCAGCCTGCCTGCGCATGCTGTCTCTGTGTCTGCTCTGTGCTGTTGTTAATGTAGCGTGGCCGAGCTCTGTTCGGTCTGCGGTACAGGAGCTTTTGTTTCCTGTACCCGGCCGGACTGACAGGAAGTGCTCACTTAGTGTGCACTTCCTTTCAGCCCAGCCGGGTACAGGAAACAAATGCTCCTGTACCGCGGACCGAACAGAGCTCGGCCACGCTACACTAGAGGTGGGGGGGAATGAGAGTGACAAGGGGGGGGGGGAAGGAAATGAGAGTGACAAGGGAAGGAGGGGGGAAAGAAATGAGAGTGACAAGGGAGGAAGGGAGGGAAGGAAATGAGAATGACAAGGGGGGAGGTGAGAGTCACAAGGAAGGGGGGGGAATGAGCGTGACAAGAGAGGGGGAGGGAATAAGAGTGACAAGGGAGGGGGGGGAATGAGAGTGACAAGGGAGGGAGGGAGGGGGGGAAGGAAATGACAGTGACAAGGGGAGGGAATGAGAGTGACAAGGGGAGGGAATGAGAGTGACAAGGGAGGGGGGGAGAAAATGAGAGTGACAACGGAGGGGGGGGGGAATGAGAGTGACAAGGAAGGGGGGGAGGAAATGAGAGTGGCAAGGGAGGGGGGGGGGGAAAATGAGAGTGACAAGGGAGGGGGGAGGAAATGAGAGTGACAAGGGAGGGGGGGAAAGAGAGTGACAAGGGAGGGAGGGGGGGGAGAGAGTGACAAGGGAGGGAGGGGGGGAGAGAGTGACAAGGGAGGGAGGGGGGGAGAGAGTGACAAGGGAGGGAGGGGGGGAGAAAAGAGTGACAAGGGAGGGAGGGCGGGGGGAGAAGAGAGTGACAAGGGAGTCCCCAGAGCCAGACCAAGAGCCAGACTGCAGCCAGAGACCAGATCATCTTATTGTCCTGGTGGTAAGTAGACAATGCAATATGTTTATTATTGAATTTTTTAGTTATTAATACTACATTGGAAACTAATTTACCTCACATTTAGGGTCCATTCACACATCCGTGTGTGTTTTGCGGATCCACAAAACACGGACAGCGGCAATGTGCGTTCCGCATTTTGCCGGCACTAAGAGAATATGCCTATTCTTGTCCGCTATTGCGGACAAGAATAGGACATGTTCTATTTTTTTCAGGATCGGAATTGTGGATCCGGGTCCGCAATTCGGGATCGGGGCCACACGTCGTGCGGCTCCATAGAAATGTATGGGTCCGCAATTCCGTTCCGCAAAAAGAGACAGCTACAATTTGATTAACCCTAAGGGAAACATAGCAGTTCTTTTAATTTAAAAGCTGAGAAAGGGGTGGAACATATGTGATGTCATGATATGGGCAGATCATTTGATAAGGGGGGGGGGGGGGCGGCAATTTTTATCTTGCCTAGGGCGGCAAAAATCCTTGCACCGGCCCTGCCTAGATGGCAGTCAATTCATCAAATGACCATCTTGCTTCTCTCAGTCCAATGACGCGCCCTGTCTCAAAGTCTGTCAGTTGGGCAAAATGTCTCTGAGAGTGTCTAAGAGGCATGTAAAGCAGCCAACGATCTCTCATCAAGAAATTCACTATCCAAAAGAAGCCTCTGAAAGCCTTTTTATAGGGCAGTGAGAGAAGCACTTTTATGTCCTCTCGTGTCAAGACCCAGTGTCTAATCAGACCACATCTGTAATCTCTTACATATCTGCCTGAGACATAACTGCATGCCGAGGTTTGCAGCAATCCAACATTTCTATCTGGTGCATTATTTTTTTGTCAATAAGTGTTTGTAGCTTTAAAGGGAGTCTTTCACGCCGATTGACCCTATTAACCTATTAACAGACTTATGTCCACGGCATCCCCCCAATTAAAACTGTTCTTACCGTTAGTTCCCTGCTAGCATCGTTCGTCCGAAAAACACTTTTATTCCGTATGCAAATGAGGCTGTGAAGGTGCCCAGGGGCGGCCTTACAATGCCTGGTGCCCAGGCCCCTAGGTCATTTTCATACAAATCCACTCCCCCTCCGCCGCTTCTGCCCGCCCATCCGCCGCGTCTGCCCTCCCTTGGTCTCTTCTCTATCTTTCCTCCTACTGTCCGTAATCCCGCGCATGCGCCGATGACCGCGATATTGGCGCGTGCGCATTGAATGACCACAGTCTGGCCGGGGCATCACAGTTTACCGTGCGCATGCGCCGGCCCCGGCCTAACTTACGTTCTTGCTGTGATCACAGTAAACTGTGATGCCCTGGCCAGACTGTGGTCATTCAATGCGCACGCGCCGATATCGCGGTCATCGGCGCATGCGCGGGATTACGGACAGTAGGAGGAAAGATAGAGAAGAGACCAAGGGCGGGCAGACGCGGCGGATGGGCGGGCAGAAGCGGCGGAGGGGGAGTGGATTTTTATGAAAATGACCCAGGGGCCTGGGCACCGGCCGTTGTAAGGCCGCCCCTGGGCACCTTCACAGCCTCATTTGCATACGGAATAAAAGTGTTTTTCAGACGAACGATGCTAGCAGGGAACTAACGGTAAGAACAGTTTTAATAGGGGGGATGCCGTGGACATAAGTCTGTTAATAGGTTAATAGGGTCAATCGACGTGAAAGACTCCCTTTAAAACAAAACATAAAAGGGAAAAGTGTCAGCCTCAACGTGTAGGGATGAGCGAAGTTTACAAAAATTACATTCGGCTGCTTTGCCGAATTTCACAAAGAAATTCACTTAGTGACGAATGACTTCATAACAAAATTCATTTCTTTGTAAGTAGAGGGGCACAATGACTAGGAATGGTGGTTGCACCACCCTTCGTCATTGAAAACCCTCAGATGCCAAGTTCATCCCTGATCGCACCATCTGAGAATAATTGTGAGGGCTTTCAGGGGTTAAACCCTTGAAAATAAATAAATAGCACTCACCAGCGAAGAGGCTGCCACTGCCATTTGGATTGAAGATCCCGCACAAAATCTCTTGCGGTACGTGGCGACATGAGATTTTTTGCTGAAGCTTCAATCAAGATGGCTGCGATGGCCTCTTCATGCTCCAATGGATAAGGTGAGTATGTTTTTTTTTGTTTTTACCGCCATTTCAGGGAAAATTGATTTGTTACCACAAATCACGTGGAAATTCGGCTTTGAGGCGAAATTAATTTTCCCTGAAATTTGGATTGAAGTCCACTTCAGATACTTTGATTTGCTCAAACCTATCCATGTGCTTTTAGCAAGAAAGGAGGGAAAGAAAAGACCCAAAAATATGCAGATTAGACTTAACAGCTATAAAAAATGTACACAATGTCCAGCAGCACTCTCCCTTATTTGCAGTCTACTTATAAAGTCCACAATCCAGGAAACCCCATGGCCAGAATCAAAATATACCAAAAGGATTGACAGCATCTATAATTCTCATGAAGATCCTTCTTTACTTACGACATTATCCAAAACACGACAGCAAAGTTTTGACGCAAAGGGGCTTTTGTCAGTCATTTTTAACGAAGCATCCTAGAGATGGAAACATTGCTGTCAGGTTTTGGATATTGCCATCAATAAAGAAGAATGTCCGGGGGCTGATTTCTTTTGGTGGACCTAACATCTATGTCTGCAATACATCAAATAAGCATCTTTCATCTGCTTAAAGAGGACCTGTCACCAGGGAATGCATATGTGTTTTACTTTAAAGATCATTAGCCCCCTCCAAACAAAAGAAAAACATTTCTAAATATAAGTAAAAATGCAAAAAATAAAAAAAGCTTTTTGTGTGAGCCCTGGGTCCAATATGCAAATGACCTGACTCCTCACAGGTGTCGGATCCAAACTTTCTGGTTAACTGCTTCCTGGCATGCACAGCTACTACCCACAACCTCTGCAGCAGCATATGGAGTCAAACTATGAGATCTTGCTGGTTATTGTCAGGTGCCATAGCTCTCATTTAGATAAGCATAATCTGGCATAATTTTTATTTACAGAATGTTGATCAAAATATTTTTTAATGTTTGGTTAAACCTTTCTACCAGACCGTCTGTTTGTGGATGGTAAACGGACATCCGTAGCTGTTTTATGTGCAGCAACTTCCAGAGTTCCCTCATCACCAGGGCCGGCGCCACCACCCGGCAAACCCGGGCAAATGCCGGGGCCCCCTGCTCCTGGGGGGGCCCACTGTGCCCGCTCACTTCTGCAGCTGTGTCCTGCCTGTTTTGAATTCTAGGGCAGCTTACCCCAGCAATGCAGACAATTTTCGCCATGTGCACTGCTGGGGTAAGCGGCCCCAGAACTCAGAACAAGGTAGATGGAGTTGTTTCGGTAGATGATCGATCCTATGCTAGAATGTAGTTGTTAGAAGGAGTTCTGTGACATCACTGGTCACATGCTCCTTCATGGTCACATGAAAAACCCTGACGGTAGCAGCAGCTTGTGGAAGGAGAAGGGGCTGTGTGTGCCTGCAAGAGGCAGAGTGAGGTCGGATGTGCTGCTGGAGAACACAGAACTTCATGAGGGGAAGCATATGGAGCTCATATATGAGGGGGCAGGTGGAGCACTCAGGGGCAGTGGGGTTCAAGTGGAGTGGAATCTGGTGCAATTAAGGGGGTTTATCATACAGATCCAGGTGTATTCTGAGGGCCATGATGTGTGTGTCTGTCTGTCCCTGTGTGTGTGTCAGTCTGTCTGTCCCTGTGTGTGTGCCCCTTTCTGTGTCTATGGCCTCATGCACACCGGCCGTGTGCATCACGGATGCAGACCCATTCACTTGAATTGGTGCGCAATCGCTCAATAGGAAGCACTACGGACTGCTTCTGTGGTGTTTCCGTCCGTGCCTCCGCACCGCAAAAAAATAGAACATGTTCTATTTTTTTGTGCGGTGCGGCCGGATCATGGACCCATTCAGGTTGAATGGGTCTCAATCTGTCCCGGCCGCCACACGGAACGGACGCATAACGGCAGTGTGCATGAGGCCTGAGGCATTGCTTAGACTCCATCCCACAGTCTAGCCAGTGCCTAATGGGTTACGGTTTAGACCACCTTGTGGTACATGTTGATAATTCCCTTTTAAACCTCAGTCCATGACCCCTCAGTACTGGGAATCAGTGGGAGTCATACTATAAGGTAACAAAAGGTTGGAGCATAACTAAAGGTGGAATTCCCTTTTAGATAGAAGTTGGTTGATGATTACACAGGTGTCTGTCCCTGTGTGTGTGTGTCTGTCCCTGTGTGTGTGTGTGTGTGTGTCTGTCCTTGTACGTGTGTCTGTCCCTGTGTGTGTGTGTCTGTCCCCGTGTGTGTATGTCTGTCCCTGTGTGTGTGTGTCTGTCCCCGTGTGTGTGTGTCTGTCCCCGTGTGTGTGTGTGTCTGTCCCCGTGTGTGTCAGTCCCCGTGTGTGTCAGTCCCCGTGTGTGTGCGTGTCTGTCCCCGTGTGTGTGCGTGTCTGTCCCCGTGTTTGTGCGTGTCTGTCCCTGTGTGCGTCCCCAGCATAGCAGTGGGACTCAGCACGTCAGGCTGTAGCCATTTTTGCAAGAGGTGAAGTGAGTTATAATACTGGGGTCTTGCAGGCTCATGCAGGTTGAACCCCCACTGATGCACCCGCTGGGCCCGGACCAACACATTCACCCCCAGTCTTGCCAGAATCTCACCCTTGACTTTCTGGTAGTCGGCTGCTTGATTGTCTGGCAAGTCGAAATGCACCCGCTGGGAATCAGATGCTAGGAACGGAGCGACGACCTCAGCCCACTGGTTATGGGGTAGCTTTTCCCTGATGGCCACTTTCTTGTACATCGTCAGGTAGGTTTCGTTGTCGTCTGCGGGGGTCATCTTAGGAATCACGGCACGGACTGCTTTCCGGGCATTGTGGATGCTCCGGGTTGCTCCTGCTGTCTGCAAAGCCATCATGTGTTGTAGCAGCAACTGGTTAGTCTCCTGCTGCTGCTTATTAGCCTCGCGTTGCTGCAGGTTTGTCTCTCGCTGCTGCAGATTAGCCTCCATGGCGGCCTTCACAATAGCCTCCATTTTGTCGTGTGGCACTGGTTGTAATACAGCTCGTTTAATGTATGACATACAACCGTGCCTGAAAAATGCCGAAACCAAAAAAATCGGAGTTCTCACCAGCCTCACTGCTAATGACCGCATCCTCCACCAATTGTGGGGTTTCGCTCTGGTAGACAGGATTAGCAGACGCAGTGACGCAGGCAACAACAAGTTCTTTGGATCAAACAGTTCAGTGTTTTATTCACACTTTAGGCAAGTGACAAAACAAGCAGTCATAATCAAACAAAAAGTCAACTTGCGGTGTTGGTGGTAATTCACACCATGCTTCAATTCTGCCTAAAAGAGTCCTTGATCATAGCAGCACCAACGTGTTTTCACGCCAAACAGGTAGCAAGCCTTCATCCAGACACAAGGCTCCCAGATCCCAACACAGAGACCTGGCTTCTGAGCCCAGCTGCCTATTTAAGGACAGCCAGGTGCTGCCAAAACCCGGACCGGCACTTAAAATCCAGTCGGGTATTTGACCTCATCTGGCTGTAAATCAACCCAGCAGCACATACTGGGAGGAAAATACCTGTTTTCCCAGACAAAACCTCTCACTGTGTCACAGTAGTTATATTTGGTTAATAAGGTCAAGAGATATGAGAATGTTCTATACAACCAAAGAAATTTTGAGGAAAAATGGTCTAGGATATGGGGAGGTTGGAAGTGGTAGCTCTTTTTTTTTGTCCCCCCCACCAGTGCCATCTTAAGAGCATTATAGGCCCCCGGGCAATACAGTGCACTGGGGCCCTGTCTACACAATCACGCACTAGAATAAAAATGCAAATTATCAATAAGGCGATATTTATTGGGCATTTCCTCTGTGGATTTTCCCCAGCAGTAGGATCAGGTAATGATACCATTGGTATTTCTGCTGGAATTGGAGTGCATGTAGATGTGGATGCTACATCTGGAGGAGCAGAACTACTGGCTGACGTTGCACCTGGATTGAGCCAAGATGTTAGTTTTGGAAGTTTGCACATTTTCTCTTTCTCCTCTGCAGCCTTTTTCCTCTTCTGTGCTCCACTCAAAACATTACGTTTCATTTCTGCACTAAAGGTTATTTTCACCAACACGTAATAAACTTTATTTTTCCTCACCTTTTTTACACTTCCTCGAACGAGTGGCAACTCTAAGATTGCTATATAAGGGGGACACATAAGATATTACAGTCAAAACTTGAGGGGCACTAATAACTTAAAGTGGATGTAAACCCAAACATTTTTTTTTTTGTGATGTCACAATGTAGAGTACCCAGGCAGTACACACGCCACTCCAACATTAATACCCACCAGCACCAGCAGTACCCACACCAGCAGTACCCACCAGCACCAGAGTGTGTGTACATTTATATATATATCTATATTTATTTCGTTTTTTTAGTTGTATGATTAAAGTGGATGTAAACCCCCAAGTATGCAGTATAGCACCCTATAGTATACAGCACCACACAGTATGCAGTATAGCACCCTATAGTATACAGCACCACACAGTATGCAGTATAGCACCCTATAGTATACAGCACCACACAGTATGCAGTATAGCACCCTATAGTATACAGCACCACACAGTATGCAGTATAGCACCCTATAGTATACAGCACCACACAGTATGCAGTATAGCACCCTATAGTATACAGCACCACACAGTATGCAGTATAGCACCCTATAGTATACAGCACCACACAGTATGCAGTATAGCACCCTATAGTATACAGCACCACACAGTATGCAGTATAGCACCCTATAGTATACAGCACCACCACAGTATGCAGTTTAGCACCCCACACTATACAGTACCCCACAGTATATAGTAGAGCAGTATAGACCCCCACACTATACAGCACCTCACTGTATACAGCACCCCAAACTATACACGATACAGCCCCCCACACTATACAGTACAGCACTCTACACTATACCGCACCCACAGTATACAGCCCCCCACACTATACAGTACAGCAGTATAGCACTCCCCCCACTATACAGCCCCCCCCCCCCCACACTATACAGGCGCCCCACACTATACAGGCCCCCCACACTATACAGCCCACCACACAGTATACAGGCCACCCCCCCCCCCACACACAGTATACAGCCCACCACACAATATACAGCCCATTACACAATATATAGCCCACCACACAATATACAGCCCACCACACAGTATACAGGCCCCCACACAGTATACAGCCCCCCACACAGTACACAGCACCCCACTATACAGTAGTTTACAGTATATTAAAATAACAACCCCATGTCACCTTTTTCTGATGTAATCTTTACACAGAAAAGCTCCACAGTTAACTTCTGCAACACTCCTGATAGGACCTGTGATGACTTCATAGCCATGTGACCAGTAATTGCTAGGTTACTGGTCACATGGTAATGATGTCATTAAGGTCCTAGATCAAAACTCATTAAGGTCCTAGAATTAAGATCATTAACACAGTACGATCATGATGCCTGTGTAGCCGACAGCCTGACACCCGGGGCAGTAGCTAGCAGGGCTCAAGAGGCAGCTGCCTTGGGCCCCCCAGGAGCAACTGGGCCCAGGGCAGCTGCCCCTTGGTAAAGACGGCCCTGGCGGCAACGCTGCTAAATGACGGTTGGGAAGTTGGCTGGTGGGTTCACTGGGCAGGCGGGCCCCCAGGAAAGTGGGGCCCCCGGGCAACTGCCCAGCGTGCCCATTCGAAAAGACGGCCCTGCCCCCCACATACACACACACACACACACACACACACACTTTCCATATTAATTTCCTTTGTTCTTCTCTTCTCTTCTTTTTCTTTTTTTCTTTTTTTTTCTTTCTTCCGACACATTGCAAGAGAGGGAGGTAGGTTTGGGTTGAGTGGGTTGGGAATAGAGAAAAAATGAGGGACACGAATTAGAATGCTATTGACTAACTATGTATTTGTTTTAACTTTGTTCTTTCCTAAATAAAAAATGTATAAATAAAAAAAAAGAATGTCCGGGTGCTGATTTATTTTGGTGGACCTAACATCTATGTCTGTAATGCATCAAATAAACAACTTCAGCTGCTTAAAGAGGACCTGTCACCAGGGAATGCATATGTGTTTCACTCTAAAGATCATTAGCCCCCCTCCAAACAAAAGATTTTTTTTTCTAAATATAAGTAAAAATGCAAAAAAAAAGAAACTTTTTGTATGAGCCCTGGGTCCTATATGCAAATGATCTGAATCCCCATAGGTGTCGGATCCAAACTTTCTGGTTAGCTGCTTCCTGGCATGCCCAGCTACTACCCACAACCTCTGTAGCAGCATATGGAGTCAAACTATGAGATCGTGCTGGTTATTGCCAGGTGCTGTAGCTCTCATTTAGATATAAGCAAAGTATTGGAAAATTTGATTCAGCTGCTTCGTGGAATTTTAAAATAAATTTGCTTTGTGACAAATTACTTTGTCACGAAGTGCATTTATTTGTAAGTACTGGGTGTATTGACTTGGAGCAGAGATTGCACCGCTTCCCATCATTGTACCCCTCAGATGCCGCGTTCATAGCTTATTGCGGCATCTGTTAGTGTAAAAAAAAAATATAAAATCATACAGTATTTACCCTCATCCATTAGATCGTGAAGAGCCGGCTGCCACCATCTTGATTGAAGATCTAGCGCAAAATCTTGCACAGCCTGTGATGATGTTATATCATATGTCATGGGAGATCTTCAATCAAGACGGTGGTGGCTAGATCAAATGGATGAGGAAATTCGGCTTAGCGGCGAATCAAATTTTCCCTGAAATTTCCTCAACATTACACACATTATATGAGTGCTCTCTGCAGCATTAATACAGCAATTATTAATTGGCTACTGCTGTATAATTGTTACCAACTGGTAACTGGTCTGTAAATGCTGCAGAGAGCAAAAGTAAATGTCCAAGAACTAAAAACAGGGAGACATGCCTGGAAATTACAAGTCCAGTAGTTAGCAACCACAGAAGACTGGTTCATGCTATATTTTCCTCTGCTGTTTCCTGCTGGGTTAACTTATCACCGAGCATGGGAAAAAAAACAGCTGGTGATTCATCTACAAGGTTTTATATATCAGTAAAGAAAAGAAGATAGAGTATGTTTGTATAAAAATCGTTTTTAAATTTGCCTTTGTTGTTAGCCAGAAAGTAACAATAAAAATACAAAATGCAAAAAAATGTAAGGCCACTTTAGGTTACTTTCCGGTAATGTTTTCCTTTATTGAGATCCGTCACAGGGTCTCAATACCGGAAAGAACGCTTCCGTTTTGTCCCCATTTATTGTCAATGGGAACAAAACGTAACTGAACAGAACAGAGTGCTCCAAAATGCATTCCGTTCCGTTCTTATACTGGAGAGCAAACCGCAGCATGCTGCGGTTTGCTTTCTGTCCTGAGATGCGGAGCAAGACGGATCCGTCATGACCCACAATGCAAGTCACTGTGGACGGATCAGTTTTCTCTGCCAAAATAAAAAACGGATCAGACCCCATTGACTTTCAATGGAGTTCTTTACGAATCCGTCTTGGCTATGTTAAAGATAATACAACCGGATGGATGCAGACGGTTGTATTATCAAATTAACTGAAGCATTTTTGCTGAACTCTGCCGGATCCAGCAAAAACACTAGTATGAAAGTAGCCTTAAACAGGCCAGCAATCAGGTCAATTATTCCCAATATTTGGTCAATGTAAAGGTACCACCCTATGATTGAGCAAATACTTGTTCATCGGGTGAAAGAATCGCATGTTTACATATACATACAATATATATATGCAACACACATACACATAAATACACCATATACTGTACATGGTACACATACATAAATACACCATATGTAAACCACACACATACCACCCAACTTTTAAAAAGCCTAAGGAGCTAAACCATGGAATGGAAGCGCTCATCTTCAGCTGCCGCTGTAATTTTAACAATCGGGTCTGGAGAACCTGAGGGAACTGGGTGAATCCCATGCCTGCTCATGAGGACACCAAAATCATCGTTTCTGGGCAGCAGACCATGCTGTGTAAACAGGGATCTTCTGTCCAGAAGCAATAAATCTGTATAGGCACTAGTGACTGCTCGTCCCCATACAGCAGAGCTCATTGATGCATTTAAGTGCAGCTTTCACTTCCTTTCACATGCAGGCAATTATTGGGTATGAAAGGTTCATTCCCAACAATTACCGGCTAGATCAGCCCAAGTAAAGGGGTCTTTACGCACAAACCTGATTAAAATACAAAGGGAAACATGTGGGCTATAGCAACACAAGCAGTGATAACAGGACACAAAAAGATTAAAGAGGTATTGCCATAGAATGGACCACCCCCTAAAAACTCCTTCCATCTGTATGTAGCTGTTAGAGGTGGTTGGGTCTACAGAAACATGGAGTGGCCTGGGCTACACTGTTTTCATAGTTCCCATGCAAGTGAGTAAGAATAACTGAAAGAATGTAGCACCGTGAGCTGTATCATAACTTGTGAGATATGAAAACAGCATAGCCTGTTCACTTTTATGGGAGCTAGGCAAACAGTGCATCACAGCCTGCTTGTCTGATTCTGTGGTTCTATCCACCTCTGGTTCGTGGTTCTATCCACCTCAAGATGGGCGTGAGTTAGGGGGACCCCTTCTAGAGATAGCAGCATGTCTACCAGACATTTATGGCATAACCTGTGGACATGGAAATATCCCATCCCAAGGCTATGGACAACTTCAATGACATTTTTGTGATCGATTTACATGTATTTTGGACTATAATGACCTACATGGTCATCAGATCAAAAGCATCTTGCTGCTTTAATAAAAAGGGAGATCTGCCCCTTGACTGTGGTCATCAAATCTGCATCAAAGGGGGGATGCTATCAACAATAACTGAATGGAAAAGTTCCCAGCACCTTCTTATCAGTGTGTAGCTCAAATTATCAGTGTGTAGCTCAAAAAGTGGCCACCGAGTGTATAAAAATAAAATATTTCCGTTTCATGTAGAAGATTTCTGAAACATATTGTTTTGCCCTACAAGGCTGTTTATGCCAAGTCTTACCAACTGAACTCATATCTAAGGACACAATATGCACAACACTGTGCCAAGGTCACCATCAACTAATATAAGATCAAGGTGCAGGTGTCCCATTGTGTGTGCCTCATGTGCCATCATGAAACCCTGGATATTCCTGCCTTTGTTTCTAGCTGGTAAGACATCTGAGAAAAGAACTTAAACCTTTAGTTTTTTAATCTTCTTGAGACAAAACCTTTCTTTAAACGTCATGTGAGTTTTTCAGTTCTGCGGGTGAATTAAACTCTTTCTGCCAGGTTCTCCCATGAAATATAGCTGATGCCTGTGAATCCCTGAAGAGAAACATGCAGTGATCGGCTTATTGTGGGGACCTGTTCAAATAATTTTTCCAAAGCAGATAACCCCTTTAAATAGTATTAAGTTCACTTTTCTAATGTCATCACAATGCAGATAATTACGCTTGTAGCAGTAGATTAATTGGTTGTAGATATTTCTACATGATGAATGAAAGCAACTAATGTAATGGGGAATTGCTGTCACTTGTGTCACTTATTCATCAGTGGGACTGATGAGAACATGTTATATACATCATATACTGTATAAATGATAATATAATAGCTGGGACATTTATGGCAAATACACAAAAGGTTTGACAAGTTCATGTCCTACCTCTAGGATCCACTCCTATCTCAAGAAGCTTTTCAAGTGAAAGCTGTGCATGGACATGGATGTCCGTGTCCCCAATGAGAATACCCCTCTAAGATTAAGTTAAAATGCAAATAATTAATTATGGAAAACATCGTGTGGGAAGAGCAATAAGGTAGATCAGTCTCATTTGACCTCCTTGAGTTGAGTAAATGATCTCTATACACAGTAGGCTGGACACGTTTTTCAGTTTACAAAATGCAGATAACTTCCTCACTTTCGATGCTCCTTCACATTTAGCCAATGATGGAAACCAAAGATTTGGGTGAAAATTATAATAGCAATGCTCTCAACCTTGTCTGTGCCAATGTTCTGATTTTTTATGAAGCATTTGAATGGTTATGAGATCACTCTCTCTAAGTATGGCAGATCTCATTGGTCGTGGAGGTTATTGAGCAATATAATCATCACTGTAAATCACAATAACTATGAATTCACGTGTGCCCTATTGTCTGTGATCCCTTATGTACCAGAATGTATGCTGCTGGGTCACTGTTAATGTAACATCACCTTTCTCCACAGTGTCTTTGGTCTTCAGGTCTACACAGACCAGGAATCTAGTGCAGTTCGGTCAATATAAAGTGCATAAATACCCAACAGCCGTCCCCTGAATGAATACAATGGCTATGGATGCTACTGCGGATGGGAGGGTCTGGTAATCCAGTAGATGAGCTTGACAGGTAACACCAGGGGCCTGACCCCCAAATAGGAACCCATGCATTACAACTCATTACAGGATCTATATACAATGGAAAACCCATGTATTTAGTTGCATAGAGAAATAGCACTGTATAGCATGATGCAATTTAAGACTTTGTGCCTCCACACAACACAAATATATGCAGGTCTCTTATGTAATATGAGGGCTTATGGAACCATAGGAGTAGAAATATCTTTGTGATTGCTAATTCTGTTCCTCTTAAAGCTCCTTAAAGATTTGGATTAATGTACAGCACACCACGGCCAACCATTGATATCACTAGAGAGGTATTTTTCTTTCTCAAGTACAGCTATTTAGCATACATTTCCCATGAAGCATTGTCCTAAGGCAGAGGTCCCCAACCTTCTGTAGACCACATAAACTTTCATATATGGCATTTGGGGCAAGTGGAAAACCTATAAAATTTTTGACCAAGTTATGCTTGATGTTATTGCATATGTCTCATACATCAACCTGCATCACTCCAGCTGTTGTGAAACTACAATTTCCAGCATGCTCCATTTATTACTATGAGAGTTCTGAGAATAGGAGATCACGTATGCATGCTGGGAGTTGTAGTTTCACAACAGCTGGAGTGCATCAAGTTGCCCACACATGTCCTATAGACACGGAGGCCACCACTGTCCATTTTTATCATGTCACATCTATAGGTAGCAGGGGACCTTCCAGTCAAGAGCTTGTGTAAGGAATAGGAGGATTAACATAACACTTTATGAAAGGCTAGTAAGTTTGACTATAACGCGGCTAACCCCTTTATATAGTCATGCTAGACAGCCATAGTAACAGGTTATCCTCACACTGCATAGCCCTCACATGCCATAGCTGATCATTGCTATGCAGAGCTGCCAACCTTCTCTTCTTCTAGACAATGAAAACAAAGAAACTTTTTTACAGTACACACCTTTGTATAGGTCATACCCAGACATCATACCCTCAATATAATGTTCTGGAGTCACCAAAATTCTCAAACCAAAGGGGTTGTCCAATTGTTTAAAAAAATCCGACAGCATGTGGAAAAAACCATAATTTTCAAACTGTTACACCCTCGGCCCTTTCAACACCAAAGTTTGTATACATTGCAGCAGCAAGGACATGCCAAACTTCCTGGCATCATAACTGCTGCCATGTAAACAAAAAACTGCTGGGGAACAGCAAGAGCATGGTGCTGGATCGGCATGGTATTTAACAGTTAAAGGGAACCCTGTCACCAGTTTTACGGTGTCCTAACTAAGGGCAACATAAATAAGTGACTGATTCTCTTAGCAAAATGCTGGGTCACTTTCTTTAATTGACCCAGTCAATCTGCCAACATCTTGTATTGAAAAGCTCCAGCTGATAATGATGAGTCCTTAATATTTATGAGCTCCTGACTCTCCCCGCCTACCTGCTGGCTGATTGACAGTTTTTTTTTCCATATGAATCAGCAGCAGGTGGGCAGGGGAGTGGCTATAGCTCTGAATTAAATATACGCTGGACTCAATGACATCACGCTGGACTCAAATCAGCATGAGGCATGCAGCATCTTTGTGTGTATATTATGAGGTAACCATCTGTCACACCAGTAAGTGAATACATCTAAGGTACTTTTTAGTAGTTAATGATTGTATATAATTAGTTAGATTATAATCAAATATCCACATGACCTTTAAGTATATTTTTCAAAGCAAACCTGCCACAATGAAAATCCAGTGCATGCAGTAAGTTATACTGCAGAGATGTTGAGCAGGCTCATATATAGTTTTGTGGGAAAAGATTCAATGTAACTTGTAGTTTATGCATCAAAATCTCTGCTCATTCTGAGCTAAGGAGTCACGTGGGCAGGGTGAGATGTTCACTTTAACTTTCGGACAGTCTCTTTTTAGTCCCCCTTGTTCAGAATACAAAATAATTCATAAATGCAGAGTTAAACACACTATAGTAGGTGGTAATGAATTTGCACCATTATTAGCAATTTGTCATTACTAAACATTTTGGCCAAAAATCCTGAGCTTAAATGATATCATACCTCACAAAAAAGATAAGGAACACAACAGACTTGGAAAAGGGACAATGTACCGTAGGTTGCCCAAGCAACTCAACGTCAATGCTTGCACATTAATAACATTGCTCTACTCATCTTAAACCCTGGCCACATTTCACATACATTTCAGGGCACTATCACAATGTCCTGACATCGGCTCACTGAACATCAGAAATACCCTCTAGAAAAAAAAATTGATACTTGATCTCATGGTGACTTCCTATGTTGGGCAGAGTCACTTCCAGCTTTGTTCTCTGTTAGCTTAAACTCTAGTGTTTTTATCACACTAGCCACCATTAAAGACTGAGCCCTTCTGCCAGTGTCCATCTTTGCTCCTAACTTTTCTCTAGAAAACAAAAAAAACAGCAATAGGTTTTGTCCTGCCTGACATTATGGCTGGTCAAAAATTTATGGACAGTTGACAACCGTGTAATTATGGTGAGCAAATGAAACATGATTCATTTTAACTGTTAATATAAGATTGGCACACTCATACATGCGGAGCCCCACAGAGTTTAAACAATTTATTATAACTGTACTTGGTTAAAATATAATAAAATACAATAAAATACCTTTATGAATAAAATGTATAAGAAAAAATTAAACAGTAGATTCAGTTATTTCTATATTGTTCTAGTTTACTTATTGCAGATACTAATGATATCCGAAATAAGTATAAATGCCCTGGATATGACTTGGTTACATATGAATATATGTCTTGTGGACCTATTAGTTCTGTGTCTGGATCATATAATCACATATCAGGCTCAATAGTAACTGTCTGCTGAATTTCAACAGTAAATCGCCAACATACATATATAACACTTCTTATTTGCGTAGTCCATACACTTCCCAGATAGTCTGTAGTCAGTTTTTCATGAGAATCCTCTCATGGGCTTTCATTAGAATTTTCGAGAGTGTCCGAATTTTTTTTTAGAAAATATCCGAAAAAAAGGTTTTATCCGAAAGATTTTTCTACCCAGACTTTCAATTATATTGGCATTCGAAAAAACGGCATCACAGAATCAGTGTAAAAGATCACATACGAAGATTCTCCATAAGCAAAAACTGTGCTAGTGTTTTTCGCAAGATGTACGTTAGAGTTATAGTCAATACCAATAACCCACAGTTGTGGGTTTACCTTTCCTTTTTGTTCAGCTGTTTTTTTTCGAGTAGTTAGTTCCGATTGCAGGCCGGCGTCCCGGTCTTTGCTATGTCGGTTTTTCAATACTCTATATTTCACATGGGATGTGTTCCCAGTAATCACTTCCAGCTGATTAGAGGTAGGTGTATGCAAAAAGCCTCTTTCTTGATTCCTCGATATCCTTTGTTAACAGTGCACTGTTTGATCAGGGTTCAAGTCTTTCAGGGGTGAAACTTACGCCAGACGCGTTTCGGGGATAAATCTCCCCTTCCTCAGTGGCATCCAGGGATAAATCTCCCCTTCCTCAGTGGCATCCCCGAAACACGTCTGGCGTAAGTTTCACCCGTCTACAGTTTTCACCTTTTTTAGAAGCTGCATTGTAAGTTGATTTCCACGTATGTGTCTTCTTAGTATAAAAAAATGATTTTCTTATTAAGACTACTGCTTAAATGAAGGTTCCCATGTAAAACATGAACAACCATTTATTTGAATGTCCTCCATGTAAAGGGCTGTAACCATAGAAGTATTCTAACAGGGGGGAGGAAAGGAAAGTGAATTCAAGTGTACGGCTGGGTTTCCACAAGGTGGCCATGATACGGCTGCCTTGTTTGGCCAAAAACCTGCCCCCCACAGTGGTCAATGGCTGCATGAACATGAAGGTTCACAGAGGTATTGACTTCAAATTTTTATGGTCAATGTGGATGAGACGGGGGGGGTTTGGCCGCCTCATGGAAACTCAGCCTTATGTAAGCCAGTCTGGCAACTATCATATGTATTACATTATGATTTGTTCTTTCACGCACAGGTGTTGTCATATTCATGATGACTGCTATTCACAATACAAGTCAATGAAAAACTGTGATGTAATATTTGACAACCCTTACACAGAGTTTTATTCATACACCTGTACCGACAATGCTTGTGACCTGTAACAGTAAGAATTACACTCAAAGTTCTCCTCACATGTTAAGATTAAAGTTATTTTTGAGGAATATGTAATTGGGGCTGAGCTGTAGTACCAGGCCTAACCGCATGCACCATGTACAGATCTTGGGTGTAACAGCCCATTCTCTCTGCTGATATATGGATGAATTATTCCAAACATAGGCCATTCAGTGTTTTTCACAAATAAATATAGCTCTCTATGGAGTTGAATGGAGGTTAGCCTCGCCTGCGTGGTGCACTCTCGTTCACTTTGAGGGCTGCATTCTAGAAATAGGTGTGGGTCCCAGAGGTGGGACCTGCTTCTATCTGACATTGGTGGCATATCCTAACGTTAGCCACCAATGTCTGAAGTTAGACAACCCCTTTTAAGTAGGTTTCCCTCGACAGGTCCTGCTGGGTGGGTGGTATTTAAATAACTATATGAACTTTATGTCCCCAAGCTGCTTGGGGATATGTCACCGAGCACTGAGGATCAGGTAAGAAGGTTTCTCTCAACAGACCATTCTGGGTGGGGCGGGATATAAAAATAAAACTACTCTATATGACGTTAGACAACCCCTTTAATACAGTGTCCAATGGAACATGCTGAAATTCTTATGACATCCCAAATTTGCCGCTCTGTGAAATTGAAAGCCTGCAGGAGTAAAGTAGACTCCCGTGGGACTCTATGGATGCTGTTAGAGATGAGCGAATTGAAGCTGATGGAATGGAATTTCAGGAAAAATTCAATTCACAACGAATGCGAATTTCCTCGCGCTTCGTGGTAACGAATTGAATTTTTCCTAAAATGGAGGCTACACGTGTGAGGACTGAGGACTGAGGACATGGGGCAAGGAACTCTGGGAAGGCGGGATCACCCAGATTGACATGCCTGCATGCAGCCAATCAGCAGCCAGCCAGCCCTGTGATGTCACAGCCTTATAAATACGTCGGCCATCTTACATTCAGACATTTTACAGCATTCAGAGTGCAGGGACAGACGTGTGAAGGCGCTAGGGACAGCTATTAGAAAAACTATTGTGGGAAAAAAACGACAGAAAAAAAGATTTTTAAGTGCAGGGAAAGGATAGGGAGGAATTATTTCACAGCATCTTAGTGCAGGAAGAGACGTTAGAAGGCACTAGGGACATTGATAGGAAAGTGATTTACAAGTGCAGGGAACGATTATTTGGGGATCCAAATAGTCATTAGACAGCTCTGTATGTTAAGCTTTTTGTTATTGGGCTGCAAGTCTTATGTTGAAAAGCCTTTAGAGGCTTATGTCTTAGTATATTATTCAGTACTACAAGAAAAATATATGCTCATTTCACTTCTGCAGTTATTTCTGGTGAAAGCGTATAGGGGCGTATTTCAGTACTACCATAAAAATATATATGGATGTCACTATTTAATTGTTTTCTGGTTAAAGCGAATAGTTGCCTATTTCATTCCAACAAGAAATATATATTCTCAGGTCACTTCTGCAGTTATTTCTGGTGAAAGCGTATAGAGACGTATTTCGGTAAAATAGGAAAACTATATATGCACTGCACTGTTGCAGTTTTTTCTGGAGAAAGTGTATAGGGGCGTATTACAGTAAAAAAAGAAAAATATATTCTCAGCGCATTTCTGCAGTTAATTCTGGTGAAAGTGTATAATGGCCTATTTCAGTTCAACAAGAAAAAAATATGCTCAGTTCACTTCTTCAGTTATTTCTGTTGAAAGCTTTTTAGGGGGTTATTACAGTAAAAAAAGAAATATATATGCGCATTTCACTGGTGCACTTATTTGTGGCAAAAGCGTTCAGTGGCCTATTTCAGTACAGAAAGAAATACAGTACAGACCAAAAGTTTGGACACACCTCATTCAAAGAGTTTTCTTTATTTTCATGACTATGAAGGCATCAAAACTATGAATTAACACATGTGGAATTATATACATAACAAACAAGTCTGAAACAACTGAAAATATGTCATATTCTAGGTTCTTCAAAGTAGCCACCTTTTGCTTTGATTACTGCTTTGCACACTCTTGGCATTCTCTTGATGAGCTTCAAGAGGTAGTCCCCTGAAATGGTCTTCCAACAGTCTTGAAGGAGTTCCCAGAGATGCTAAGCACTTGTTGGCCCTTTTGCCTTCACTCTGCGGTCCAGCTCACCCCAAACCATCTCGATTGGGTTCAGGTCCGGTGACTGTGGAGGCCAGGTCATCTGGCGCAGCACCCCATCACTCTCCTTCATGGTCAAATAGCCCTTACTTTCAAAGTTTTCCCAATTTTTCGGCTGACTGACTGACCTTCATTTCTTAAAGTAATGATGGCCACTCGTTTTTCTTTACTTAGCTGCTTTTTTCTTGCCATAATACAAATTCTAACAGTCTATTCAGCAGGACTATCAGCTGTTTATCCACCTGACTTCTCCTCAACACCACTGATGGTCCCAACCCCATTTATAAGGCAAGAAATACCACTTATTAAACCTGACTTGGCACACCTGTGAAGTGAAAACCATTTCAGGGGACTACCTCTTGAGGCTCATCAAAAGAATGCCAAGAGTGTGCAAAGCAGTAATCAAAGCAAAAGGTGGCTACTTTGAAGAACCTAGAATATGACATATTTTCAGTTGTTTCACACTTGTTTGTTATGTATATAATTCCACATGTGTTAATTCATAGTTTTGATGCCTTCAGTGTGAATCTACAATTTTCATAGTCATGAAAATAAAGAAAACTCTTTGAATGAGAAGGTGTGTCCAAACTTTTGGTCTGTACTGTATATATACGCACTTCAATGGTGCATTTATTTCTGCTGAAAGCGTTTACTGGCCTATTTTAGTACACAAAGAATAACAAATTCTCAGTTCACCTCAGCGGTTATATGTGTTGAAAGCATGGCTGGGGGTCAGCAGGGTAGCAGCAGTGGGAGGTCGGGAGCCAAATGTGCCAGGGGTAGACCACATGCTTCGCAGCAGCCTACCTGCCCTGGAAGTAGTGGTGCAGTGGTTCACGGAAATAGCGGCGGTAGCAGTCAGTTATTTTGTATTTCAGTACAAACATAAAAATGCATTCTCAGTTCACGTCGGTGGCAGTTATATGTGTTGAAAGCATGTCTGGGGTAGAGCACCTGCTTCGCAGCAGCCTACAGCACCTACCCGGGAAGTAGTGGTGCAGGGGTTCACTGAAGTAGTGGCGGTAGCAGTCAGTCAGTGTGGCGGTTATATGTGGTAAAAACAAAATTTATTCAGCGGTCAGCGCTGCGGTTATATGCGGTTAAATATCCATGATGTCTCCATCATAAATCTGCAATGTGGGGGCCCCATGTGTCTTCTACACACTTTCAAAATAATCCTTCAGCGGAGCGAATAGATGCCGGATAACCGGAACGCTCGATGACCTTCCCAGGAGCTGCCTTTGGGAGCAACAGTTTATTTCTGACACGTCTGTATAGTGCAGGGGGAATCCGAAGACCCTTTCCATCTCCGTGCTCCGTTATATGTGGTAAAATCTTCATTGAAGGAAAAAGATATTTTATTCAGCGTTCAGCGCTGCACTTATATGCGCTAAAATCTTTTGTGAGTTATTTTGGTGGAAAAACAAATTTCATTCAGCGTTCAGCGCTGCAGTTATATGTGGTAAAATCTTTTGTGACTTATTTCGGTGGAAATTTTTTTTTATTAAGCTTTAAGCTCTGCGCTTACTGTATATGCAGTAAAATCTTTTGTGACTTATTTCTGTGGAATTTTTTTTTTTATTCATAGAAACATAGAAACATAGAATGTGTCGGCAGATAAGAACCATTTGGCCCATCTAGTCTGCCCAATATACTAAATTCTGTGGATAGCCCCTGGCCCTATCTTATATGAAGGATGGCCTTATGCCTATCCCATGCATGCTTAAACTCCTTCACTGTATTTGCAGCTGCCACTTCTGCAGGAAGGCTATTCCATGCATCCACTACTCTCTCAGTAAAGTAATACTTCCTGATATGACTTTTAAACCTTTGCCCCTCTAATTTAAAACTATGTCCTCTTGTAGCAGTTTTTCTTCTTTTAAATATTCTCTCCTCTTTTACCTTGTTGATTCCCTTTATGTATTTAAAAGTTTCCATCATATCCCCTCTGTCTCGTCTTTCTTCCAAGCTATACATGTTAAGGTCCTTTAATCTTTCCTGGTAAGTTTTATCCTGCAATCCATGTACCAGTTTAGTAGCTCTTCTCTGAACTCTCTCCAAAGCATCAATATCCTTCTGGAGATATTGTCTCCAGTACTGAGCACAATACTCCACATGAGGTCTCACTAGTGCTCTGTAGAGCGGCATGAGCACCACCCTCTTTCTACTGGTAATTCCTCTCCCTATACACCCAAGCATTCTGCTAGCATTTCCTGCTGCTCTATGACATTGTCTGCCTACCTTTAAGTCTTCTGAAATAATGACCCCTAAATCCCTTTCCTCAGATACTGAGGTTAGGACTGTATCACTGATTTTATATTCTGCTCTTGGGTTTTTACGCCCCAGGTGCATTATTTTGCACTTATCCACATTAAATTTTAGTTGCCAGATTTTTGACCATTCCTCTAGTTTTCCTAAATCCTTTTCCATTTGGTGTATCCCTCCAGGAACATCAACCCTGTTACAAATCTTTGTGTCATCAGCAAAAGACACACCTTACCATCGAGGCCTTCTACAATTTCGCTGATAAAGATATTAAACAATATGGGTCCCAAAACAGATCCCTGAGGTACCCCACTGGTAACAAGACCATGGTCTGAATATACTCCATTGACTACAACCCTCTGTTGCCTGTCCCTCAGCCACTGCCTAATCCATTCAACAATATGGGAGTCCAAGCCCAAAGACTGCAATTTATTCAGCGTTAAGCGCTGCACTTATATGCGGTAAAATCTTTTGTGAATTATTTGGTGGAAAAACATATTTCATGCAGCGTTCAGTGCTGCAGTTATATATGGTAAAATCTTTTGTTACTTATTTCGGTGGAAAAAAAATGTATTCAGCGTTAAGCGCTGCACTTATATGCAGTAAAAACTTTTGTGACATTTCGATGGAAAAACAAATTTCCACCTCCTCCATTAACTTCCTCCTCATTCTCATCCTCAACACACACACTAACTTGACCCCCCCTTCCCCCCCCCCACAGCTATACCTGTATATATAAGTGGTGTCAGCATAGCCTAGGGGCGAATAAAGATAAATGACACTGCCAACCTGTTAAAGGGAATTACATGATGATACCACAATACATTTGAAATGACATTTAGCAACTGTTTAAAGTGTCCACATATATCACATAGTGGGACACTGCATCAAGATGAATCAGGCATGAATCAGCCAGGATTTCCACACACCAATGCCTGATGCATCAGACTAGATCATCCATGGTGCCACACCAACAATTTGACAAAAGAGACCGGTTTCTTCTAGCTACCTGCCTCAGCTGCAATTCTGATGCTGTTACCCACCTGATACCACACATGTGATGCCAAGTGCTCCTTCTTCTTTCACCCACCATCTTCAGCAGGTACTGGTATTGCCACCAACCTCCACAGTATGTCACCTTGCCACTCTGTGGCCTTCTGATGCTGCCGCCACCTCCAGACTCTGTCATTGTGCTGCTCTGTGGTATCCTCATGCTGCTGCCACCTCCAGACTCTGTCAATGTGCCACTCTGTGGCCTACTCCTGATGCTGCTGCTCTGTGGTCTCCTCATGCTGCTGCCACCTCCACACTCTGTCATTGTGCCACTATGTGGCCTACTCATGCTGCTGCCACCTCCACACTCTGTTATTGTGCCACTCTGTGGTGTTAAGCGCTGCACTTATATGCGGTAAAATCTTTTGTGACTTATTTTGGTGGAAAATAAATTGTATTCAGCGTTAAGCGCTGCACTTACTGTATATGCGGTAAAATCTTTTGTGACTTATTTCAGTGGAAGAAAATTGTATTCAGCGTTAAGCGATGCACTTATATGCAGTAAAATCTTTTGTGAATTATTTAGGTGGAAAAACATATTTCATGCAGTGTTCAGTGCTGCAGTTATATGTGGTAAAATCTTTTGTGACTTATTTCAGCAGTGGCATCGCTACTGGGGGGCAAGGGGGGGCAATTGCCCCCCCTATGTTATTCTTTGTGCCACCCCGGTGATTCCCCAAAGCAGCTGCTCTGCCTCTTGAGCCCCAATGGCCGGTGAATACTAATGAGCGCTTCCATTAGTACCGATGGACCAGGAAGCGGTAAACGCTCTGTACTTACCGCTTCCTGGTCCTCGGCTGTCGGCTGTGCAGGGCTGCGCACAGCGTGAGGGCGCTCCGTGACTTCACGCTGTGCGTGCCAGTTCAGAGCACAGTCGACTGAGGAGAAGGAAAATTGCAGGCGGCGTCCAGGAGCAGGAGAGGTAAGTGGTTTTTTATTTTATAAAAAATGAGGCTGCTGGGGGCATAATAGGGGCTAATGAGAGGCATAATGGGGGATAATTAGAGACATAATGGGGCTAATTAGAGACATAATGGGGCTAATTAGACTATTATAGGCATATGGGGGCTAATGAGGCATATGGGCCCTAATAAGATGCATAATGGGGGCTAATGAGAGGCATCATGGGGGATAATTAGAGACACAATGGGGGCTAATTAGACTATTAGAGGCATAATGGGGGCTAATGAGGCATATGGGAGCTAATGAGGCATATGGGGGCTAATAAAGCATATGGGGGCTAATAAGAGGCATAATAGGGCCTAATGAGAGGCATAATGGGGGCTAATGAGTCATATGGGAGATAATTAGGCATATGGTGGATAATGAGGAATATGGGGGCTAATAAGAGGCATAATGTGGGCTAATGAGGCATAATGGCTTATAATGGGGGCTAATGAGAGGCATGGGGGCTGATATGGGGGTGATGAGAGGCATAATGGGAGCTAATAAAAGGCATAATGGGGGCTAATGAGGCATAAGGGCTTATAATGGGGCGAATGAGGCATAAGGGCTGATATTGGGGCTAATGAGAGGCATGGGGGCTGATATGGGGGTGATAAGAGGCATAATGGGGGCTAATAAGAGGCAAAATGGGGGCTAATGAGGCATAAGGGCTTATAATGGGGCAAATGAGGCATAAGGGCTGATATGGGGGCTAATGAGAGGCATGGGGGATGATATGGGGGTGATAAGAGGCATAATGGGGGCTAATAAGAGGCAAAATGGGGGCTAATGAGGCATAAGGGCTTATAATGGGGCTAATGAGGCATAAGGGCTGATATGGGGGCTAATGAGATGCATGGGGGCTGACATGGGGTGATGAGAGGCATAATGGAGGCTAATAAGAGGCATAATTGGGGCTGATGAGGCATAAGGGCTTATAATGGGGCGAATGAGGCATAAGGGCTGATATGGGGGCTAATGAGAGGCATGGGGGCTGATATGGGAGTGATGAGAGGCATAATGAGGGCTAATGAGAGGCATAATGGGGGCTAATGAGAGGCATAATAACAGTGTCATCCACATATGCCCCCATAACAGTGTGTCTTCCACAGATCCACCATAATAGTACGCCTGCGCACTGACGAGAGACAGAAAGAAGGGGAAAGAATCCGCGGAAGCAAGCAGAGGACGGCCCAGCAGACGACTGAATAGCTTCTTTTGTAAGTACCGTATTTTTCGTTTTATAAGACGCACTTTTTTTCCCTCCAAAGTGGAGGGGAAAAGTCACTGCGTCTTATAAAACCAATAGAACTAAAATTAGGTGGCTCAGGAGCTCTCACTAACAACTCCTGAGCCTGCCATTAAACTGTTGGGCGGGCTGGCGGCTTCACTAAAGGCTTCTGCCGCTAGCCCGCGCTTCCTTTACAAGACTGCACCAGGGATTGTCGGACTGGCGGCTTCACTTATTGTGCTCCGCTGCTGCCAGCCCGCCCGCTATTATAGTAAACTGAACAGAATTTTCTCCTGGTACGGAGATTTCAGAGACTTCCACTTCTGTTTTACCTCTTGAATCAGTAACTCCGGGCTTGTCTCCTCCCTTTTGACAATGTCCGCTTCTTGTATGAATTCAGGAAGGAAGCTCAGAACTTGCAGCTGGCTGCACAGCATCTAATGCTTTCTGCGTCGCTCCATGGAATCATCCACCAAGACTGGGTGGGATCTCGCCATCACCTTCTTCTTTACGCCGCACGTCCAGACAAGGGCGGTTAGAGAGGGAATCCAAAAGCCCTACGCCATCCTGTCACTGCTTCCTGCTCCCGAACTACTTGTCTGGACGTGCGGTGTAAAGAAGAAGGTGATGGCGAGATCCCAGCCAAAGTCCTGGTGGATTATTCCATGGAGCGACGCAGAAAGCAGAAGATGCTGTGCAGCCAGCTACAAGTCCTGAGCTTCCTTCCTGAATTCATACAAGAAGCGGACATTGTCAAAACGGAGGAGACAGCCCAGAGTTACTGATTCAAGAGGTAGAAGAGGTAAAACAGAAGTGGAAGTCTCTGAAATCTCCGTACCAGGAGAAGGGGAATGAACCGTTGGGCGGGCTGGCAGCTTCAATGAATGTGCTCTGCTGCCGTCAGCCCGCACTTCTTTAGTCCTGCTGATTAGTGGTGAGCGCAGTGGTGCTGCCCTTACCTCCATCAGCTTCCTTCCAATTTCCCGCTGTACCCAGCTCTGCTCCTGCTGTGTACAGCGGTTTTGTGTACCCAGTCCCCGGGTGAGTGGAGCTCAGGGCAATATAAAAATGACTGCAAATGTGTCTATGACTACAACCCCCCCCCCCCTTCCCCCCTCATCCATAGGTATCCACCCAGATACTGCAGTATATGAGTGGATTCCTATGGATGAGGGGGGTTATAGTCATATTTAATATAAGCACTGTCCAGGGACTGTTCTGTAATTGGCATGTGTTTATATTAAATATGACTATAACCCCCCTCATCCATAGGAATCCACGCATGTGCTGCAGTATATGAGTGGATTTCTATGGATGAGGGGGGTTATAGTCATATTTAATATAAACACATGCCAATTACAGATCCCTGGATAGTGTTTCTATTTAATATGACTATAACTCCCCTCATCCTTGAGAATACACCAATGTACAGTACCTACAGTACATCAGTGTATTCTCTAGGATGATGGGGGTATAATCACATAAGTGTCATCCATAGATCCCTCATAACAGTGCGTCATCCACAGATCCCCTCCATAGAAGTGTCATCCACAGATCACCCATAATAGTGTCATCCACAGACCACCATTAGTTTAAAACCCACCAAAAGCACACCTTTTGGTTAATAATATTTATTTTCTAATTTTCCTCCTCAAAAACCTAGGTGCGTCTTATAAACAGGTGCGTCTTATAAAGCGAAAAATACGGTAAATTGTTTTATTATAAATGTATCCCTGCATACCGCAATTCTCTCGTATTTTGTAATCTTATTTATATACACTTATTTTGTTTTTGCCCCCCCATTTTTGACTGTGGTATCTTTGTGCCCCCCCTATATATTGTTCCTAGAGTCGCCACTGTATTTCAGTGGAAAAAAAAATTGCATTCAGCGTTCAGCGCTGCACTTATATGCGGTAAAATCTTTTGTGAATTATTTCGGTGGAAAAACAAATTTCATGCATCATTCAGCGCTGCAGTTATATGTGGTGAAATCTTTTGTGACTTATTTCGGTGGGAAAAAAAAAATTGTATTCTGCGTTAAGCGCTGCACTTATATGTGGTTAAAATCTTTTGTGACTTATTTTGGTGGAAAAATTTTTTTATTCAGCGTTGAACGCTGCATTTACTGTATATGCAGTAAAATCTTTTGTGAATTATTTTGGTGGAAAAACATATTTCATGCAGCGTTCAGTGCTGCAGTTATATGTGGTAAAATCTTTTGTGACTTATTTCGGTGGGAAAAAATTTGTATTCAGCGTTAAGCGCTGCACTTATATGCGGTAAAATCTTTTGCAAATCATTTTGGTGGAAAAACTAATTTCTGGCAGCGTTCAGCACTGCATTTATATGTGGTAAAATCTTTTGCGACTTATTTTGGTGGAAAAACAAATTTCCACCTCCTCCATTAACTTCCTCCTCTCTTCATTCTCATCCTCAACACACACACTGACTTGACACCCCCCCCTCCCCAGCTATACCTGTATATATAAGTGGTCTCACCACCGCCTAGGGGCGAATAAAGGTAAATGACACTGCCAACCTGTTAAAGGGAATTACAGCATGATAGCACAATACATTTGAAATGACATTTAGCAACAGTTTAAAGTGCCCACATATAGCACATAGTGAGACACTGCATCAAGATGAATCAGGCATGAATCAGCCAGGATTTTCACACACCAATGCCTGATGCATCAGACTAGATCATCCACGATGCCACACCAACAATTTGACAAAAGAGACCGGTTTCTTCTGACTACCTGCCTCAGCTGCAATTCTGATGCTGTTACCCACCTGATACCACACATGTGATGCCAAGTGCTCCTTCTTTCACCCACCATCTTCAGCGGGTACTGGTATTGCCACCAACCTCCACAGTATGTCACCTTGCCACTCTGTGACCTTCTGATGCTGCCGCCACCTCCAGACTCTGTCATTGTGCCGCTCTGTGGTCTCCTCATGCTGCTGCCACCTCCAGACTCTGTCATTGTGCCACTCTGTGGCCTACTCCTGATGCTGCTGCTCCTTGGTCTCCTCATGCTGCTGCCACCTCCACACTCTGTTTTTGTGCCACTCTGTGGCGTTAAGCGCTGCATCTTATTTGCAGTAAAATCTTTTGTGACTTATTTCAGTGGAAAAAAAAAATTGTATTCAGCGTTAAGCGCTGCACTTACTGTATATGCAGTAAAATATTTTGTGAATTATTTTGGTGGAAAACATATTTCATGCAGCGTTCAGCACTACAGTTATATGTGGTAAAATCTTTTGTGACTTATTTTGGTGGGAAAAAAATGGTATTCAGCGTTAAGTGCTGCACTTATATGCGGTAAAATCTTTTGTTAATTATTTCGGTGGAAAAAAAAATTGTATTCAGCGTTAAGCGCTGCACTTACTGTATATGCAGTAAAGTCTTTTGTGAATTATTTTGGTGGAAAAACATATTGCATGCAGTGTTCAGCACTGCAGTTATATGTGGTAAAATCTTTTGTGACTTATTTCGGTGGAAAAATAAATTTTCACCTCCTCCATTAACTTCCTCCTCTCTTCATTCTCATCCTCAACACACACACTGACTTTGTGCCGCTCTGTGGTCTCCTCATGCTTCTGCCACCTCCAGACTCTGTCATTGTGCCACTCTGTGGTGTCCTTATGCTGCTGCCATCTCCACACTATGTCACCTTGCCACTCTGTGGTCTCCTAATGCTGCTGCCATCTACACACTATGTCACCTTGCCACTCTGTGGTCTCCTGCTGCTGCTGCAATATCCACACTATGTCAACTTGCCACTCTGTGGTGTCCTGCTGCTGCTGCTGCCATATCCACACTATGTCACCTTGCCACTCTGTGGCTTCCTGATGCTGCCGCCACCTCCAAACTATGTCACCTTGCCACTCTGTTGTCTCCTCATACTGCTACCATCTCCACACTATGTCACCTTGCCACTCTGTGGTCTCCGGATGCTGCCGCCACCTCCAAACTATGTCACCTTGCCACTCGGTGGCCTCATCATACTGCTTCCATCTGCAGACTCTGTCATTGTGCCACTCGGTGGCCTTCTCATGATGCTGCTGCATCCGCCACCTCCAGACTCTGTCATTGTGCCACTCTTTCAAAGTGTTTTTTTTCGGTAATCTTGATGGGTGACTGAAAAACTCCTTTTGCTGTATGGACCGAATGACATAGTGTGAGGTCGTGTGACTTCTGAAAGTGTGAGGAAAATATATATTATGAAACAACAAATATACAAAAAGTACATGAAAACAATGACAACCTCCTGATGCTGCCGCGATCTCCAGACTCGGTCATTGTGCCACTCGGTGACCTCCTCATACTGCCGCTACCTCCACACTCTGTCATTGTGCCACTCTGTGGCCTCCTCCTGATGCTGCCATCTCGACACTATGTCACCGTGCGGTCTCCTCATTCTGCTGCCATCTACACACTATGTCAACTTGCCACTCTGTAGTCTCCTGCTGCTGCCATATCCACACTATGTCACTTTGCCACTCTGTGGTCTCCGGATGCTGCCGCCACCTCCAAACTATGTCACCTTGTCACTCTGTGGTCTCCTCATGCTGCTGCCATCTCCACACTATGTCCTCTTGCCACTCTGTGGTCTCTGGATGCTGCCGCCACCTCCAAACTATGTCACTTTGCCACCCTGTGGTCTCCTCATGCTGCTGCCATCGCCCCACTATGTCATCTTGCCACTCTGTCGTCTCCTGCTGCTACCATATCCACACTATGTCACCTTGCCACTCTGTGGTCTCCTCATGCTGCTGCCATCTCCACACTATGTCACCTTGCCACTCTGTGGTCTCTGGATGCTGCCGCCACCTCCAAACTATGTCACTTTGCCACCCTGTGGTCTCCTCATGCTGCTGCAATCTCCACACTATGTCCTCTTGCCACTCTGTGGTCTCTGGATGCTGCCGCCACCTCCAAACTATGTCACTTTGCCACCCTGTGGTCTCCTCATGCTGCTGCCATCTCCCCACTATGTCATCTTGCCACTCTGTCGTCTCCTGCTGCTACCATATCCACACTATGTCACCTTGCCACTCTGTGGCTTACTGATGCTGCCGCCACCTCTAAACTATGTCACCTTGCCACTCTGTGGTCTCCTCATGCTGCTGCCATCTCCACACTACTGTGTCACCTTGCCACTCTGTGGTCTCCAGATGCTGCCGCCACCTCCAAACTATGTCACCTTGCCACTCGTGGCCTCATCATACTGCTGCCATCTACAGACTCTGTCATTGTGCCACTCTGTGGCCTTCTTATGATGCTGCTGCAGCATCCGCCACTTCCAGACTCTGTCATTGTGCCACTCTTTCAAAGTGTTTTTTTTCCGGTAATATTGATGGGTGACTGAAAAACTCCTTTTGCTGTATGGACCAAATTACATTGTATGAGGTTGTGGGACATCTGAAAGTGTGAGGAAAATATATATTATAAACTTAGAGATATGTCGCACACGAGTGACGGGGAATCACTTAGAGGTGCTCCCACTAACAGACAACACCCAATCTGACAGAAATGAAAATAAAAATAAATTGTAGTGGGGCACTCTCTATAGTAATGAAACCAGTAGAATTTAATGGTAGTACATAAAAGAGATCGATAAAATCCAATTGGTTAATTGTGCAGTTAATTTGACAGCAACAATAATGTTATTAAAATTGTTATAAATTTCCACGCACAGTCCATCAAAGGATCCAAATAGCTAGGTGGGATATTAGTCACCCAGACCTACAGTAATGTAAAATGTCCACAATGTAAAAGTTATATCAAATACGATAAATAACAGCCAATTGTCCTCTAAAATCCGAATCAATATGCCAGGCAATCTCCAGTCTCAAGCGCAATCAAGCGCTGACAGTGAACAGAGCGGCGTCCCGCTCACTTGTCTACAACAGCGGCGTCCCGCTGTATTATCCAGATAATGCGATCGCTTACTTTGACAAACTGAGACAATCTTACCGGGAGGACTTTTGTGGATTTTTCTTGCCCTCGACACGGTGTACCTCCTGTATAGTGGGGAGTTCCGGTCTCAAGGGCTGTCAGTCGTCAGGAAATCTCATGCCAACGCTGGTTATACACGTGGCCCCGCAATGAATGAGGATTTCCTCTATATAGCAGGTGTTATTTGCACGACTTGATGTCTTTTTTTGAATAATAGATTTCACTCCTCCTCAGGTGATCGATATACGCTTGTCTTGATTCCGATGCTAGGGGATAGTACCAAACGCATTTCAGGGTTTAAAAGAATGACCCCTTTATCAGTGGTTCAACCATCAAGTTGTGCAAATAACACCTGCTATATAGAGGAAATCCTCATTCATTGCGGGGCCACGTGTATAACCAGCGTTGGCGCAAGATTTCCTGATGACCTACAGCCCTTGAGACCGGAACTCCCCACTGTACAGGAGGTACACCGTGTCGAGGGCAAGAAAAATCCACGAAAGTCCTCCCGGTAAGATTGTCTCAGTTTGTCAAAGTAAGCGATCGCATTATCTGGATAATACAGCGGGACGCCGCTGTTGTAGACAAGTGAGCGGGACGCCGCTCTGTTCACTGTCAGCGCTTGATTGCGCTTGAGACTGGAGATTGCCTGGCATATTGATTCGGATTTTAGAGGACAATTGGCTGTTATTTATCGTATTTGATATAACTTTTACATTGTGGACATTTTACATTACTGTAGGTCTGGATGACCAATATACCACCTAGCTATTTGGATCCTTTGATGGACTGTGCATGGAATTTTTTAACAATTTTAATAACATTATTGTTGCTGTCAAATTAACTGCACAATTAACCATTTGGATTTTATCTATCTCTTTTATGTACTACCATTAAATTCTACTGGTTTCATTACTATAGAGAGTGCCCCACTACAATTTATTTTTAAAATATATATTATGAAACAGCAAATATACAAAAAGTACATGAAAACAATGACAACCTCCTGATACTGCCGCCACCTCCAGACTGTCATTGTGCCGCTCGGTGGCCTCCTCATTCTGCTGCCAACTCCAGACTCTGCCACTGGAAGCGGACCGGACCGCAGGGGCAGTATGTGAGTGCATGGTGGGCTGATGGGGGTAGTAGTCCTACTCACGGTTTTGCAGCTCCCTGGGTCGGTGTGCAGTGATGAGGAAGACAGCACTAAATCCTCCGGGGCACTCTCTATTGCAGGGAACAACAGCCGGATGAAAGTTGAGGTGCCCTTGATGGTAGTGGGTATGCTTAGGGTGCTTTGGTGGCTGGGCCCCTGTGTTTGTGACGCCAGCACCGTAATGTGCAATTAAGGGATGGAGCAGAAGAATGAGGAATGAGACAGTAGTTAAACCAAACAGGAACTTTACTTGTAAGATGTAGTAAGGCATCCAATATCATCACTTTGTCTTGCATACAGATGGCAAAAAGGATAAAGCTGAAAATCCAAATTAGCAGGCTCCTTGAGGTGAAGTATAAAGGTTAGCTCCAGCTCACATTAGTAGAGGTGATGTTCTTACTTGTACTTGGTTTCTGATCTTGCTCTGATCACTCAGCCTTTCAATAGTAGTTTAGATCCTCTGTAAATAAGTATTCTGACAGGTGGCTTTTCTGTCCTTAATTACGGTGGGCAGCTTGTAGCTTAGAAAATCTCTACCTAATGCAAAGATGACTAAAACCTGATAAATGGCAGTTATCTTCCTTTGCCAATAGTCTATAGTTCAATGAGCCAGCAACCCAAGGGCGATCTCCCTCATGGCAGGCAAACTCTCTGCTATATTATTTTGAAAGGTTGCGGTCCTCAAAGTGATAATCCACTTTATACCCCGGAAGGGTAATCTACAGTGTAGGATCAGATTGTCCTAATCTTGGACTCGAAGGTTGAGGTAAATTGGTTTTCCTGGGCTAGGCCCAGGAGGACAGAGACAAGATTGTCTCTTCTCCTTCCTCCTAACACCCAACTCCTAATCTCCCTCTAACTTACTGTGGGTGCACTATATAAATGGTGTGATGGAGACCTCTAGTGGTGGAAATATGTAATGCATGTTACCAGCCTGTAATATAGATTCAGCAGCATAGTTAAGGAATAGTGCAAAATTACATCATAATACACATAACAATTTGGAGTGGACCATACACACATATGTGGGACACTACACACTCGGTGGCCTTCTCCTGATGCCGCCACCTCTAGACTCGGTCATTGTGCCACTCGGTGGCCTCCTCATACTGCTGCCACCTCCAGACTGTCATTGTGCCACTCGTGGCCTCCTCATACTGCCGCCACCTCCAGACTCTGTCATTGTGCCACTCGGTGGCCTCCTCATACTGCTGCCAACTCCAGACTCTGTCATTGTGCCACTCGGTGGCCTTCTCCTGATGCTGCAAACTCCAGACTGTGTCATTGTGCCACTCGGTGGTCTCCTCATACTGCTTCCATCTCCAGACCCTGTCATTGGGCCACTCTGTGGTCTCCTCATGCTGCTTCCATTTCAGCACTATGTCATAGGTCCACTCTGTGGACTTCTCGTGCTGTTCCCACCCTCCCCACTTCACGACTGGTCCACAATTTTGGCTTTCGGCCTGGCTGACATCATCATTTATTTGACCTTTCTTCTGATTTGTCAGAAGGAAGAAAAAATGAGACGCACAACAGATCCTGTCTGTGTAGCAGCTGTAAGGCCTGTATGGTGCCATCAGAATTGGCTTATGATTTGGTATCCAAAAGCAGGAGTGGGTACAAAACACAGAAGGCATGCAAATATTCCATTAACATGGCATCTCTGTTTTAGATCCACTCCTGTTTTTTTTGGCATTAGCAATACTCATGGATTACTGAGCAAATGCTGAACGAGCGAAGGAGTATGCTCCACAGACAGGATCCATTTTTTGTGGGTTATTGTTCTGACGGATCAGAGGAAGGGCTAATTAATCAGTGACATCAACAAAAAATTACTACTGACACCATCTCCACTCTGTCAGGGGGGCGTTTAATAGAACAGGTTCTGTAGACATCGATGTGGAATCAGCTGGCGACGGTGTAAAAGGAGTGCGCTTGTTCTTGGCGCTAACATCGACCTGTAAGGCTGAGTTCATACTTGAGTTATTTGGTCAGTTTTGGCCCCGTGACTGCCCTAATAAGTAAAGTGTGCAGTGATTCTTAGAGCGAGGCCTGTCATCTGCATGTCATACGGACTCACAGTATTGTTTCACTACCAAAGCAGACTCCCTATGTTTGCTACTGCAAGACACAGTGTTCTACACCACTATAAAGGCTCTCAGCAGCCAGGAAATAGCTGATTTTTAACGTAATTCGTCGCGAATATATCCGGATCGAATAAAGTTTTTCCTGACAAATTCGGCGAACCAGCGAATATAATTTTTTTAAAATTCGCTCATCTCTAGATGCTGTATTACAGCTTGGAGGTTGCAAGAAAACACCATCATATAGTAGTTGCATGTTATAGTGAAGTGTTGTTATACTATAAAAATTACGTATATACATTAATTGTGTTTTTCCCCATTATATAGGTAGTAATAACCCCTGTGAGATGCACTTATGTGAGTGCGACAAGAACGCTGCTATCTGCTTTTCTAAAGCCTCCTATAATGAGCAATTCAAGAACCTGGATGGAAGCAAGCACTGTAAATAAAGGGATGGACAGCAACAGCTACATTTACATAAAATGAAGTCTTTACTGCAACATCTGATGCCCGGGACAGCACTTTAGCCTGGACCAGACTCTTGTATATCTATTCTCCATGTCACATCTGGCAACCATAAACACCACATCTGCACAACTCATTTTTAATAAATGATAAATGCTGGTTCAGACTATTCTGCTTTATTCGTCATTAATAATTACACTCTGTATGAATTATTAGTAGCTTGTATTCACATACAAGAAATTTTACAATGAACCAACCGACACATATGGATGTATGAGATCATTATCTGAACTACCCAAATATTTCTCTGAACTGATCCACAATAGTAGTATGTACATGGTAATTGGAGCAAACTCCTCATTATGGAGCGTAATTGCAAGCACCCTTCTGAGTATGTTTAATAATCTAACAGGGCCAAATTAAAGGGAATTTGTCACCAGGTTCATGTGGACCGAAACATGAGGTCCATCATGACAGAGAACAAGCCAGGAATGGAGAGTTATGGGAGCGTCCACAATAATGTTGATCAAAAGCAACCGAAAAATAAATCATTTTTGTCTGTGACTTTCTTTATGAGAAGTACAATATGAATTCAGATTGTTTTTTTAGACCCCTATGATAAATGCAGACACAGACTCCAAAATATATTCAGACCCCAGACCAGACCCCATGTAAATTTAGACCTCCGACCAGACCCCAAATGAATTCAGAATCCGTACCTTTATATAAATTCAGACCCCAGAAGATTTTGAAATAAATCCCCCAGAAAAGACCTCAAGAATACTTTAGCTGCCAGACCAGATCTTAAAATTCAAACCAGACTCTAAATTTAGACCTCTGATCAAACCAGACTCTACATTTAGACCTCTGATCAGACCTCAAAATTAATTCAGACTCCAAACCAGACCTTAAAATTCATTCATACTTGAGACCAGCAACAAAATAAATTCAGAATACAAACTGTTAAATAAATTCAGACCCCAGACTCCAAAATAAATTAAGACCTTAGGCCAGACTCCAAAATTATTTCAGATTTCAAACTATAAATAAACCCGGACCCCAGACAAGACCTCTAAATCAGTTCATACGCCAGATAGGACCTCACATTTAATACAGCCCCCAAAAGAAATTCAGACCCCAAGTCCTGACTTTATTGACTCTCAACATTAATTTAGTACCCAGAACAGACCAAAACAATATTTCAGACCCTTAAAGGGGTATTCCCATTACATACAATGGAGGCATATCGCTAGGATATGCCCCCATTGTCTGATAGGTGAGGGTCCCACTTCTGCACCTACAAGGAGAACGGAGCGGGGAGAGCTGTGGCTGCAGGACCCCGGGAAACGTCCACCACCAAGCATTGCTCCCCGTTGCTCCCATACAAGTGAATAGGAGCACACCGCGCACGTGTGGCCCCTGCTCCCATTCATTTCTATGGGGCAGACGAAAAAGCCGAGCCAGGGCTCAGCTATTTTCGGCGGCCCCATTGAATTGAATGGAGGGCGGCTGCCCATGTGCTTTGAGCCCTCCATTAATTTCCACGCTCCGTACTCATTGTAGGTGCGAGTCCCAGAGCTGGGAACCGCACCTATCAGACAATGGGGACATATCCTAGCGATATTCCCCCATTGTATGTCATGGCAAAACCCCTTTAAATAAATTCATATTCCAGGTCATACCCAAACTTAATTCATACCGATATCCTATGTGAGATTTTATATGAAAATAAAGGAAGGCAAAGAATTAGGCTACTTTTACACTAGAGTGAATATTTTCCGGTATTAAGATCCGTCATAGAGTCTCAATTCCCGTAAATTGTCAATGGGGACAAAACGTAACTGAACAGAACAGAATGCTCCAAAATGCATTCTGTTCTGTTCTCATACCGGAGAGAAAACCGCAACATGCTGCGGTTTTCTTTCTGTCATGGGATGCGGAGCAAGAAGGATCCGTCACGACCCACAATGCAAGTCAATGGGGATGGATCCGTTTAACTCTGACACTATAGAAAACGGATCCGTCTCCCATTGACTTTCAATGGAGTTCATGACGGATCCTTCTTGGCTATGTTAAAGATAATACAAGCGGATCCGTTCATAACGGATGCAGACGGTTGTATTATCAGTAACGGAAGCATTTTTGCTGAACCCTGCTGGATCCAGCAAAAACGCTAGTGTGAAAGTAGCCTTCATTTCTTCTAAATGCATTAATGATCTTGGTCCCTGTCCCAGAGCTATTCTGTGGAGTCTGTTTAATGAATAGAGATGGCCTTGCGGTTGGCTGGGCGGTCGTTTCGCGACAAACTTTGCTTGTTTGCGATTCGCTGCAAATGTGCACATATGACGATGTTCGCATGCGCAATATTCTTTTGCATTGCGCCAAACTTTGACTCATGACGCATCCATTAGTTGAGATGTTTCACATGGACACACCCCCACCGTATAACGGAACCTGGCAGCCATTTTACATTCTGTGTTTTGCCAGTGTAGGGAGAGGTTGCTTTGTGGAGCAGGGACAGACTGTTAGGGACAACAAACACTAGCTAATAGGGCCACAAAAGTCCTTTTAAGGATTAGTATAGGTGTGCTATCGATAGGTGTGATATACTGAGGGGTGTGATATACTTATAATATACTTTCTAACATAGAAAGTATATTATAGTGCATTTGTATTGTCCAGCAGTTGTGTGCAGTTCTGCTGCGATACCGCAGATATATAGAGGGACAAGCGTTATTGGAACAGCTATTTGCAATAGGTGTGATATACTTGTTGCCCCAAAAAATACTGATTGAGGGTGTGATATACCTATAATATACACTGCTCAAGAAAATAAAGGGAACACTTAAACAACACAATGTAACTCCAAGTCAATCACACTTCTGTGAAATCAAACTGTCCACTTAGGAAGCAACACTGAGTGACAATCAATTTCACATGCTGTTGTGCAAATGGGATAGACAACAGGTGGAAATTATAGGCAATTAGCAAGACACCCCCAATAAAGGAGTGGTTCTGCAGGTGGTGACCACAGACCAATTCTCAGTTCCTATGCTTCCTTGCTGATGTTTTGGTCACTTTTGAATGCTGGCGGTGCTTTCACTCTAGTGGTAGCATGAGACAGAGTCTACAACCCACACAAGTGGCTCAGGTAGTGCAGCTTATCCAGGATGGCACATCAATGCGAGCTGTGGCAAGAAGGTTTGCTGTGTCTGTCAGCGTAGTGTCCAGAGCATGGAGGCGCTACCAGGAGACAGGCCAGTACATCAGGAGACGTGGAGGAGGCCGTAGGAGGGCAACAACCCAGCAGCAGGACTGCTACCTCCGCCTTTGTTCAAGGAGGAACAGGAGGAGCACTGCCAGAGCCCTGCAAAATGACCTCCAGCAGGCCACAAATGTGCATGTGTCTGCTCAAAAGGTCAGAAACAGACTGCATGAGGGTGATATGAGGGCCCGACGTCCACAGGTGGGGGTTGGGCTTACAGCCCAACACCGTGCAGGACGTTTGGCATTTGCCAGAGAACACCAAGATTGGCAAATTTGCCACTGGCGCCCTGTGCTCTTCACAGATGAAAGCAGGTTCACACTGAGCACATGTGACAGACGTGACAGAGTCTGGAGACGCCGCGGAGAACGTTCTGCTGCCTGCAACATCCTCCAGCATGACCGGTTTGGCATTGGGTCAGTAATGGTTTGGGGTGGCATTTCTTTGGAGGGCCACACAGCCCTCCATGTGCTCGCCAGAGGTAGCCTGACTGCCATTAGGTACCGAGATGAGATCCTCAGACCCCTTGTGAGACCATATGCTGGTGCGGTTGGCCCTGGGTTCCTCCTAATGCAAGACAATGCTAGACTTCATGTGGCTGGAGTGTGTCAGCAGTTCCTGCAAGACGAAGGCATTGATGCTATGGACTGGCCCGCCCGTTCCCCAGACCTGAATCCAATTGAGCACATCTGGGACATCATGTCTCGCTCTATCCACCAACGTCACGTTGCACCACAGACTGTCCAGGAGTTGGCAGATGCTTTAGTCCAGGTCTGGGAGGAGATCCCTCAGGAGACCGTCCGCCACCTCATCAGGAGCATGCACAGACGTTGTAGGGAGGTCATACAGGCACGTGGATGCCACACACACTACTGAGCCTCATTTTGACTTGTTTTAAGGACATTACATCAAAGTTGGATCAGCCTGTAGTGTGTTTTTCCACTTAAATTTTGAGTGTGACTCCAAATCCAGACCTCCATGGGTTGAAAAATTTGATTTCCATTTTTTTATTTTTGTGTGATTTTGTTGTCAGCACATTCAACTATGTAAAGAACAAAGTATTTCAGAAGAATATTTAATTAATTCAGATCTAGGATGTGTTATTTTTGTGTTCCCTTTATTTTTTTGAGCAGTGTACTTTCTAACATAGAAAATATACTATAGTGCATTTGTATTGTGAAGCAGTTGTGTGCGGTTCTGCTTCAATACCGCAGGTATATAGAGGGACAAGCGTTATTGGAACAGCTATTTGCAACGGGTGTGATATACCTGTTGCCCCCAAAAATACTGATTGAGGGGTGCGATATACCTACTTCCACCAAATAATGATTAAGGGGTTCTATATACCTAATTCTGCAAAATAATGATTGAGGTGTGCTATTACCTGCTTCCACAAAATACTGTTCGAGGGGTGCGGTATACCTGCTTCCACCAAATATTGTTTGAGGCCTGCGATACACCGGCTTCCACAAAATACTGATTGAGGGTTGCGATATACCTGCGTCCACCAAATATTGATTCAGGGGTTCTATAGACCTGTCTCCACAAAATACTGATTGAGGGGTGCGATATACCTGCTTCTACAAAATACTAAGGGGTTCTATATACCTGCTTCTACAAAATAGTACCCAGATCAGTCTGAAGAGGGTGGTCCCTGCTGCCTACTCCGAGATCTCTAATGTCAGTGGTGGTGAAGGTGACGATGATGGCGTGTCGATAGACGTCACATGGGTGCCCACAAGAGAGGAAGAGGAGGGGAGTTAAGAGGGAGAGACTGAGCAGCAGATAGGGAGGAGAAGGAGGAGAAGCAGGACGAACTCGCAGTGCACAGAAGGCAAAAAGCAGACTGCAAATGTATCTGGAGCGAGCCACCCACCATGCACGGTCACATCTTGTGCTTCCAGGACGCTGGCACATAGCTCCGCAGTGTGGGCTTTTTTTAACATGTCAGCTGCTGACAATAGTGTTACCATCTGCAACCTGTGCTGCGGTAAGCCCAACACTCACCAAGGGACGACTGCCTTAAGAAGGCACCTGGCCTCCCATCACCGAGCCCAGTGGAAGCAACGCCGTCAGAACCCACAAAGCCACACTCCCGGCGCTCCACGTCCTGCCTCTTCTCTTCTCACGTTCAGCGGCAATTGACTATATCTCTGGCACACAGTGTCAGTGCCAAGATACATCTGACCACAGACACGTGGTCTAGCAAACACGGGCAGAGAAGGTACATAACTTTTACTGCCCACTGGGTGAACCTTCTGACGGCCATCAAGCATGTAACCCGTGGCACCAGTGTGGATTTGGTGTTACCGCCACAGATTGCATGCAGGCCTGCCTCTTCTTATCCTCCTCCTACTCCATCCTCCGTCTCCTCCTCGGCTGACTCCTCCTTTTCCACTGCTACCGGACTACCGCCTCTTTCATCTGCACCCTCTGAGCTCCCCAAAACCTATTCGACGTGCCAGGTAAGAGGTTGCTATGCTGTGCTGCAGGTGAGCCAAGAGCCACACCGGTCCTGCACTGCTTTCAGCTCTGAGGTCACAGGCCGATCAGTGGCTAACCCCACTCAATTTGACAGTTGGTAAATTGGTGTGTGACAATGGTGCCAATCTGCTGAGCGCGCTGAAAATTACACACGTGCCGGGCATAGCACATGTCCTGAACTTAGTCGTGCAGCGATTCGTTGCCAAATACCAGGACGTCTTGTGGGAGGCCAGGAAAATCTCTGGGCATTTTTGAAGATTTTACATGGCCATGGCTCGCCTTGCTGATGTTAAGCGGCAACACCACCTGCCCGTCAGACGTCTGATTTGTGACAGCCCGACGCGCTTGAACTCCACCTTGTATATTCTTGATAGGCTGCTCCAGCACTAATGTGCCATTAACTATTACCTGTATGAATTCTGCAGCAGGACAGATTCTGGGGAGCTTGGTTTCTTTTCACCGCGCCAGTGGCTGTTCATGCGGGACGCATGCAGATTTCTGCGGCCATTTGATGAGATCACCAAACTAGTCAGTCGCTTCCAGGGCACCATCAGTGACATCGTACCTCACGCCTTGCATTGCATCATGTCATTGATCAAGCCGTCGAGGAGCAGGAACTGGAAGATGAGGAAGTCGCAATGCTGAATGAATTCCCAGGGGGGCTACTCCATCTGAGACAAATCAGCATGAGTCTTAAGAGGAGTCAGAGAAGGATGGTGGCTGAGGAGAGGAGGAGCAAAAAGAGCAGATTTTGAGGGGGAATTTAAATTTTCGGGGATCCCTGGTGTTGTCCATGACTGGGGGGAGCAGACCAAGGACAACATTCTCCTGGGCAATGAGCAGGAGCCAGGGTGCTCCACCACTTCCAATTTAGTGCAAATAGGGGCCTTCATGCTCCAGTTTTTGAAGAGGGACCCTGTATAAAAGAATAAAGGGCAAGATCCAGTACTGGGTGGCAACGTACTTAGCCCCCCGGTACAAGCACAAAATGGCGGACATGTTACCAGCATCACAGAGGGCTGACAGAATGCAGCATTTCCAGGCCTTGCTGCGAGATGCTGCATTCTGCTGTTGCGGGCATTGGGAAAGGAATTTCCACCCACAGCGAAACAGATGCTGGTACCAATCCTAACGCTCCTGCAAGAAGAGGGCGGTTTGAAGATGTGTTGGTCACTTCAGATATGAGATCATTCTTGGAGCCAACCCATTGACAGCCTCCCTCCAGATCCAGCCTCAGGGAACGCCTAGACTGACAGGTGTCTGACTACATCGGGTTAGCGGCCGATGTGGACGCCCTGAGAATCGAGGAACCCCGGGACTACTGGGTGTGCAGGCTTGACCTGTAGCCAGAGCTGGCACTAGTTGTCTGGAAATCATGGCTTGCCCCTCGTCGAGTGTCCTGTCCGAAAGGACGATTAGCTCAGCAGGGGAAATTGCGACCGATAAGCGCACTCGCCTAGTCCACGACAGTGTGGACTACCTCATATTTCTAAAAATGAATGAGGCATGGATCTCGGAGGAATTCAACACCTGTGATGACCACGTGTAATTGAATTTCCTCATGCCAGCCCACACATATTCGCCACCACACAGAACATAGAATGGTCCTTGTCTTATGTACAGTATATACAGCGGTATAAAAGGCCTTTTCTGTCAGGTGAATGCCTCATTTTTGGGTCCTCTCCTCCAGTGGCCTACAGTAAAAATTTTATCCAGTGACCGCCTAATGTACCTCCAGCCACATCATCACAAGTTATTTTCTAATTTTTGGGGCCTGTACTAGCCTACAGTAAAATTGTTATCCACTGACCGCCTAATATATCTCCAGCCACATAATCACTTGATATTTTCTGTCCGGTGAATGCCTAATGTTTGGGGCTTGTACTCCACTGGCCTGCAGTAAAATTGTTATTCAGTAACCGCTTAATCTACCTCCAGCCACATAATCACTTGTTCCTTTCTGTCAGGTGAATGCCTAATTTTTGGAGCCTTTACTTGCCTACAGTAAAATTGCTATCCACTGACAGTCTAATATACCTCCAGCCACATAATCAATTGTTCTTTTCTGTCAGGTGAATGCCTTATTTTTGGGGCCTATACTCCACTGGCCTACAGTAAAATTGTTATTCTGTGACCATCTAATATACCTCCAGTCACATAATATTTTGTTCTTTTCTGTCCAGTAAATGCATAATTTTTGGGGCCTGTACTCCACTGGCCTACAGTAAAATTGTTATCCACTGACCGCCTAATGTACCTCCAGCCACATAATCACTTGTTCTTTTCTGTCCGGTGAATGCCTAATGTTTGGGGTCTGTACGCCACTGGCTTGTTATCCACTGACCGTCTAATAAACCTCCAGCCACATAATCACTTGTTCTTTTCTGTCCAGGGAATGCATCATTTTTAGGTCCTGTACTCCACTGGCCTACAGTTTAATTGTTATCCACTGACCGCCTAATATACCTCCAGCCACATAATCACTTGTTCTTTATGTCAGGTAAATGCCTAATTTTTGGGGCCTATACTCCACTGGCCTACAGTAAAATTGTTATTTAGTGACCGCCTAATGTACCTCCAGCCACAAAATCACTTGTTCTTTTCTGTCAGGTAAATGCCTAATTTTTGGGGCCTGTACTCCACTGGCCTGCAGTAAAATTTTTATTCACTGCCCGTCTAATATACCTCCAGCTACATAATCACTTGTTCTTTTCTGTCCGGTGAATGCATAATTTTTGGGGCCTGTACTGCACTGGCCTACAGTAAAATTGTTATGCACTGACCATCTAATATACCTCCAGCCACATAATCACTTGTTATTTTCTGTCAGGTGAATGCCTAATTTTTGGGGCCTGTACTCCCGTGGCCTAAAATAAAAATCTTCTAGGCTCCAGCAGGGCACATTTTCAAGAGTTTCCCTTTAAGACGCATAAAAATGGCCCCTGATTAAAATACATATTTTTTGTGGGAATTTTTGCCATTGATCCCCCTCTGGTATATCACTGTCCATGTTGTGGGACTATTTGTGCACTTCTAGTAAGTATTTGGTGACTGCAAATATGACCTGAAGGTTTTTCAGGTTCGCCTGCCATTAAAGTGAATGTGAACATTTGATCGCGAACCACACGTAGAAACGAGTAGTAGCACTTCTGATGTGTCGAACCAATTAAATGTCAGTGATATTCCAATGATAAATAACATTCATAGTTTACTACCTTAACGATCTCATCTTGGACATTTATGATATATCTACAGAATTGGGCATAAATGTCCGAAAGACATCTGCACCTCTCTGAAGGATGAGGTCCCCATGTGTGCTCTGCTATTTTTAAAGCTCCTATTTAAGTGAACATAAAGAGCCATGTGGCCACCTGGCCAGTCACTGCGAGACGAGGGTCCCTTTCTGTAAATATGTGTCAGTAAAAGTGATGGGACCCACATCTATTGGACATTAATGCCATAAATGTTCAAGTTGGGATTACCCTTTTAAGAAACATGGTTAAGGTAGTAAACCATGAATGTTATTTATAACTGGAATATCACCTACAATTAATTGGATAGACAGATCATAAGTGTTACTGATCATAATAGTTTTCAACAGCCATAGATTCTCTGATATAAAATCCTCAATGGAACATATTCATTAAACAGGCTCCTGAAAATAGAACAGGAACAGGAAGCAAGATCATTAATGCATTTAGAAGAAATAAATTACATTTTTCTGTTCCTTGACATAAAAATCCCTCCAGTTTCCTGCTGAGAAAAGCTTTTTGTTCTTGTTCATTTTAGTATTACGTCCCTGTTCTTTCAGTATGATTATTGAGTGGATAGACCTAGTGCTTTTGGGGATTCCAAATTATTTTAGCAGACTGTGAATCATTTACTAAAGAATGATATTTCACAAAGGCTTAGTAAAAAAATAAAAATAATAAAAATAATAATAATAATAATAATAATAATAAAACAAAAGGGCTCACGCTTCTTAATAAATTTGTTGCATCTGTTATGTCCTATGACTGAAACCTATGCTAGCTAGGAGCTGGTGTACATTTCAATTATAATTTATGCCAGTTTGCTGGTGTAAATTATAGTAAATGTGATGAGACATGGTGACCTTCCCCCTTTTTTTTTAAGTGTTGGGAGCAGCATAAAAACTTAAGAAGTTTCAAGTGTTCGCAAAAAATTACATGTTAATTTGTCACATGTGTTTTCAGAGTCAATTTTAGCTCAACTACATCTGTATAAATACCAGGATCAAAGTTCTTGCAGATTACTCTTATAGCAGTTCCAGGTACATTGCTGCAGCATTATTACTGTCAAGTAATACCTACAGTGAAAATGTCTGTCTACTTCTGGAAAATTCAGCTATTTCCATTGGGTGCCAGGAGTGGGACTTGTAGTGCCCTGGAGCAGGGGAACTTTAAGGTTTGTACATTAGTGGACATTTGCAGACGTTTCCCCGTTTCCCCTACGTAAAGTCATCAACTCTTCATTTTATTTTACTTTAAAGGGTTAACTATACTGTTTAATACTGTTTAACTGCAATATAGATACAGACCAAAAGTTTGGACACACCTTCTCATTCAAAGAGTTTTCTTTATTTTCATGACTATGAAAATTGTAGATTCACACTGAAAGCATCAAAATTATGAATTAACACATGTGGAATTATATACATAACAAACAAGTGTGAACCAACTGAAAATATGTCATATTCTAGGTTCTTCAAAGTAGCCACCTTTTGCTTTGATTACTGCTTTGCGCACTCTTGGCATTCTCTTGATGAGCTTCAAGAGGTAGACCCCTGAAATGGTTTTCACTTAACAGGTGTGCCCTGTCAGGTTTAATAAGTGGGATTTCTTGCCTTATAAATGGGGTTGGGACCATCAGTGGCGTTGAGGAGAAGTCAGGTGGATACACAGCTGATAGTCCTACTGAATAGACTGTTAGAATTTGTATTATGGCAAGAAAAAAGCAGCTAAGTAAAGAAAAACGAGTGGCCATCATTACTTTAAGAAATGAAGGTCAGTCAGTCAGCCGAAAAATTGGGAAAACTTTGAAAGTAAGGGCTATTTGACCATGAAGGAGAGTGATGGGTGCTGCGCCAGATGACCTGGCCTCCACAGTCACCGGACTTGAACCCAATCGAGATGGTTTGGGGTGAGCTGGACCGCAGAGTGAAGGTAAAAGGGCCAACAAGTGCTAAGCATCTCTGGGAACTCCTTCAAGACTGTTGGAAGACCATTTCAGGGGACTACCTCTTGAAGCTCATCAAGAGAATGCCAAGAGTGTGCAAAGCAGTAATCAAAGCAAAAGGTGGCTACTTTGAAGAACCTAGAATATGACATATTTTCAGGTGTTTCAGACTTGTTTGTTATGTATATAATTCCACATGTGTTAATTCATAGTTTTGATGCCTTCATAGTCATGAAAATAAAGAAAACTCTTCGAATGAGAAGGTGTGTCCAAACTTTTGGTCTGTACTGTATATATATATATATATATATATATATATAATTATATACTGTATATACTGTATATCCTGCTCATTTGCACAGTGATGTTTCATGGTTACCATAAGAATTGAAGCATGTTTTGGAGGAAAAAAGCCAGACTTGTTTTCCACCAAAACAGGTGCCCTCCTGTTATCAAGTGTGATACAGTTGAATACTGTGGTTGGGGTGGCAGTATTTAGTGCTGCCCTGTGGTATTTGGTTCTGTTTGGGTGGTATTCTGTGCTGCACTATAGTATTGCAGGCCTGCCTACTTGTTTTGTCCCGTCTTCTGTCAATTTAGACCCACCTACAACATAGGGCCACTTTTAGTTTTTTTTCCAGGGTCACTTTAAGTTCCCAATCCACTTCCACGCCCATGTCACAGCCAATTCCCCACCCACACCACGCCCCCTTTTTACACCTGCTGTGAGCGGGGAAAAGTCGCACATTGCAGCGCAAATAACCTTTGTGTTGCAATCTGTGCCATATATACACCAAAAATTGTTGTGTATCTGATAATAAATGAACCCCATGGTGCATTATGGAGCTGATCCTCTTAGCTGACTTTCTTGCTGCAAAAATGGGATGCCAAGAAAACTGTGCCACGCCATCAAATTTGAACACTGCATCAATGTCAGCTCTTTTGAGAACTGAACAGGGTTGCACGTGAGGAGGGAGTTGCATGGGTAAGGGCTGGGGAGGCCAGTCACATAATTTACTGTGGGGCCCAGTCAGTTCTCAAGATGTAAGATTAAATGAAGCTTAATAATAAAGACAGCCTGTACTTATTGATGGCTTATATAAATGTTTGTGCAATAATATAGCTTGACATTGGGGTTCATTTGGAATGTGCAACAGCTGCACACAAGTTGTGCCATTACCAAGAATGCACTGCATCGAGTGTGAATCAACATTTAACCACAGTGCTACTTGGCGTTTACTAGTGACGATCGAGCACCAAAGTATTCGGGTGTTCGGCTCAAACACATTGCTATATTCGTGTGCTCGGCTGAGCGCCCGAGCATAATGGAAGTCAATGGGAGACAACCAGGCACCCCCTGTTTTGAAGAGAGGAGAGTGCCTGGTCCATTGAAAAAAGTCAGAAAAGGACAGAAACACCACCTAAATGGATCGGGAACAGCATGGGGACGATGTCTGGATGCATCTTGCACTCCCAGGTCGCTGCTGGAAACCATGTTGTCCGAGTTGTACACCACTTTTACAGACTGACAAAAATACGCACAAAACCCCCCCATAAAATTGTTAGGAAACATTCTTTCCTGTATATTCAATTGTATATAAAGTGCAAGTGCTGCAACAAATTACAAGCAAGAGGCACTCCGAAACAGCCTGTATATCACATAAAGCAGTGCCTCATTCACATTGTGGTACAATAGTTCAGGTAGGGAAACTCCTACACTCATAAAGCCTATGCACTAAGTGAAAGGGCTGCCAAAAATTACAAGGAACTGGCACTCCAATACACCCTTTGTTACAAATAAAGGAGGGCATCATACACACCCTTGAAAAATTATGATTGATGGCCTGCTGGTGACCCACAAAAACATTTGGAGCAAGGGCCTGCTGATCTGACCTTCTAAAACCTTAGGGGTGAGGGCCTGCTTCCGCATTGGTGACTCTAGATAACCTCTGGGCGATTGCACGTCCCCGTGACGGCGACGATCCATTTGGATGTCTTTCAATTTTCGATGTTCTTTTCTGTGCCTACCATGGTGATCACGGGTAATGGCTAATCAGGGTTCGATGCCGGAGAGTGAGCTTGAGAAAGGGATACCACATCCAAGGGAGGTCAATGGCTGAAATCTGATTGGCAGTTGTTGCCTTGCCCCTTTTTTTTCTAATTGTGAACGACCCAGAGAGGGTGGGTCAAGTTATTAAAGCACAAGCATCCAAGGAAGGGAGCAGGCGCGCGGCAATCACCCACCCCCACCCACCCCCGGGAGGTAGTGACGATAAATAACAATACAGCACTCCTAAGCGGCCCTGTTTTTGTAATGAGTACACTTTCCGTTAAAGGGAGTCTTTCACCTATACTGACCGTTTTTGAAAAATAACACCATTCTCAGCATTATAGTACCCATATGTAAATGCTACTTACTTACTTTAGCTGTCCTTCTCTTATTTCCTTCAAAAAACACTTTTATCCAATATTCAAATTAGGTCTAAGGTGCCCAGGGGCGGCGTTCAAGCGGCCGGTGCCCAGGCCCCTCTTCGCTATTCATATGAAACCCCTCCCCTTTAAACACTCAGGCCGGCCCTAGGTTCTTCTTATTACCGCCTCCCTTCAGTGGGAAATGCCACGCCTGCGCCGTGCATTCGAATCGCCGCACCTGCGCACAGCATTACCCACTATGGGCATCGGCATCCGAGCGTTTATTGTGCATGCGCTGGCCCCAACATCCTGATCTAGCGGTGGCTACTTTGAAGCATTTGGTGTGCTCTTTAAACCTACTGTTTCCATAGAACGACGCTAGAGGAATTACAGAGTAATAGACAGTCTGGTTGGACTAAAAGTCAGAGATATCAAAATTCTTCTAATGCCACAGCGCAAAAGGCACTTCATAGTGCTGCGCCTGCCACATGGCCACCACAACATTCACCCAGTGTGCGGTCAGGGAAATGTAGCGTCCCTGGCCACCAGCACTTGTCCATGTGTCCGTGGTCAAGTGGACCTTCCCAGTAACAGCCTTGGTCAGGGCACGGGTGATGTTCTGGGACACATGCTGGTGTAAGGAGGGCACTGCACACCGTGAAAAATGGTGGCGGCTAAGGACTGCGTACCGAGGGACGTCCGCCGTCATAAGGCTACGGAAGGCCTCAGTATGCATAAGCCTAAATCGCAACATTTCAAGGGCCAGTAATTTTGAAAGTTGCGCATTTAGTGCTATGGCCTGTTGGTGGGTATTTGAGCTTGCGTTCAAATGACTGTGTTATGGACATTTGGATGCTGCGCTAGGACAGGTAAGTGGATGTTGTTGCTGATAGTTCATGCAAAGGTCCAGGTGCAGGGGAGGGGCATCCGGGGCCTGCACCTTTGACAGGGGATTGGCCAGCAGTGCGTAACACAGGGGAAGAGGAGGCAGTGGTATGACCCGCAGACCCAGATTGTGGACCCAGGCATTCGACCCACTTGTTAGGGTGCTTGGATGCCATGTGGCGGATCATGCTGGTGGTGGTAAGGTTGCTAGTGTTCACGCCCTGGCTCATTTTGGTACGTTACAGGTTGCAAACTACCGCTTTTTTCTATACTTTCCTCAAAAAAGCGCCATAGTGCGGAACACCTACCCCATGGCAAGGTAGATTTACGCATGGGGGTGCTCTGTGTAACGGTTGCGGGCCTGTTTGTTGTGTGCCGACTTCTCCCATTTGCAACCCAACTGCCTCTTCCAGCCTGTTGCGGTGCTGCGGATCCCTCCCCCTCTGTACTGCTGTCCTCACTCGGCTTTTCACCTTCCCATGTTGGGTCAGTGACCTCATTGTCAACCACCTCCTCTTCCAATTCCTCACTCTGCTCATCCTCCTGACTTGACCTAACCACAACCTCAGTTATTGACATCATCCACCTCATGAACGAATGATTGGCGTTCACCACCGTCACCTTCTTGAGATTGTAAAGGCTCAAGAGATTGGGAATCAGGGCACAATATCTCAGGTCCCTCTGGGCGCAAGGGCCAAATGTTAAAGTGGCGCTGGAAAGAACTCCTTGGAATATCCGAGTGTGGGATCACTCGTTTGGCAAGCCTCTCCATGGTGGGAGGAAGGATGAGACTGCAGATAACTAAAAACTTAACCACTTAACACATGTCTTCCCCGCCTAAACCAAATAATGACAGAGGCACATGTTTTGTGGGGTGAGGATCGGTCACAGCTTTTTAAATCTTTTTTAATCGCTTTTTCACCAAACCACCAAACTCTTATCACCAGAAACCACTTCCAGGAGTATGAGAAGCAATATGCCCCAAGGAAACCACAGTAGGCAAGTCCGCCTTCTCCTCCCGTCTTAGTAATTTATTTCCACGGACCTCCAGCTGTGACTTAAACCATGACAACTGTAACAGAAAGATATGTAAGACAAAACATCATAGACAAAAACAATCAAAGGGCGGGAGGGTGGGAAAATTCCTGTTGAAGGTGCCGGTGAAAAGAGACCGAGATGTGATAAGCCCTCTTATTTATTAACTGTAGGGGGAGGGACAGTAGAGACCATCTAATCTGCACCAGGAGAAGAGGGGGGGGGGGGGGGGATAAAGGGAGAAAACCAAATACTCAAATAGGCAGACCCAGTGCTAAAGGAATAACCCCCCCTTCTCTTTCAGGAGAAACCACAATGCCGACAGAAGACATGAGGGATTTAACACATTAGCTACCAACAGTAACTGCAGTCAAAAACGAGCTCGCTATATGCTGTGGCGTTAACTATCAGAGTGAGGATTCGGTTGATCAGACTCTTGGCTACAGAGACTGGACTTGGTGGAAGACAGGGTGGTGCTTAACCGACTGGAAGCATTATCTTCAGCAATCCAACCGACCAACTGTTCACACTGGTCTGACTTGGACAGTGTTGTCCTGCGCTGCCCAGCTAGGTGGAAGAAGGCACAGTTTCATTGTGCCCAGGGCCACGACCTCTGCGTGCACCATCAGCATCGCGCCCACTTCCCCGTCCCTTAGTGCTCGCCTTCTTCATATTAATGGTTTTGTCACTGGGTGTGACGCAGATTTTTTTACTGTACGCTACAGACACCGTTTTTGGATGCAGGACAGTATATGTAACAGAACACCACAGAATATGGACCCTATTTTAGGCCCATATTATTGGAATCTGCAGTACAGACACTGTTTTCTGATGTATTTTATATTTATATTTTTCACTATATCTGGGCCTGACAACCACACAAGGTGTTGAAGCGCAGATCACACAATTCACGGATTACACCATTGACAGCAAAAATGTGTGGGGAATAAAATTGTGTTTTCTGTATTATAATTTTTTCCCGATATCTGGGCCTGACAACCACACAAGGTATTGAAGCGCAAATCACAGAATTCACGGATTACACCATTGAGAGCAAAAATGTGGATAGATTATGGGAGAAAAATATTGTTTTCACTAATATTCTTCCTATCTCTGCCCCTGACACACAGAAGCTCTTTCTGCACAGATGTCACAAGTCACTGCAGACACTTTCTATATAGCAAAAGAATCGTTATTTCGCAAAGTATAAAAAGAAAATCAAGTACTACTTTGCACAATTAAATTGCTGCTACTACACACAATAGTCCTTAAAAGGACTTTTGGGTCTTTGAAACGTTATTCACTGGAATATATTGCGATCACAATCTCCCTACACTATCTGTCCCTTCCTAAGCGCACCTTTACCTGACACGCAATGAGCCAAACCCGTGTGATCGGGTGCTATATAGCACCCGATGACGCGTTCCGGCCAGCCAATCACTGTAATGGCAGTAGCCAAAATAGCTACTGGCATTACAGTAATGGCAGTACTTGCCTGCACATTTATTGGCTGCTTAGCAGCCGCGAATTGTGCGGGTAGTAGACTCAAGCATGGCGCTCAAGCACATGTGGTACTCGACCGAGTGCCGCCATGTGCCGAGCATAGCGATGCTCGAGCCGAACAGGTTTTCGGCCGAGCATGCTCGCTCATCACTAGAGTTTACTTCATTAATAAGCACCGAGCCATGCCATACCACACGGCCATATCAAATGCTGAAGACCTTATTTTCATGCATAGTAAAAATGACATAGTGTGTTGTGTTCCTTTTCACTGAGCGATTATTTATTGATGCAGAGGAACAACACAAAATAGCCAAAACCTCCCTGTGTGTTAGTAACGCTAAAATGTTGACCTATACCATGTAGAGTTGTGATATATAAACATATTTATCCTTCATGGCAAATGGCGTAACAGAAAAATAATCTAATCGCCATTTTTTCGCTGATTCAATTACCCAAAATATTGAATAAAATGTGATCAAAAAGTCACACACACTCCAAAATTGTATCAATGAAAAGTAGTCCCGGTCTACAATAAGATTGATAATATTATGGCTTTAAGTTGATCACATCTACGGTATGTCAATACCAGTTGGCACTGTCGCCTTCTACAGCTCCCAGTTTTGTATACAAGTTCAGTATAGCAGACATCACAACATTAACCACTCTACCTTCACTCTTAAAGGAAAACTCTCAAAAATGTGTCCTGCTGGAGCCTAGAAAATTTTTATTTTAGGCCACGGAAGTACAGGCCCCAAAAATTGGCATTCACCTGACAGAAAAGAACCTGTGATGTTGTGGCTGGAGGTACATTAGGCAGTCACTAGATAAAAATGTTACTGTAGGCCACTGGAGTACAGACCACAAAAATTAGGCAGTCACCTGATAGAAAATAACTTGTGATTATGTGGCTGGATGTTCATTAGGTGGTCACTGGATAAAATTTTTACTGTAGGCCACTGGAGTACAGGCCCCAAAAATTAGGCATTTACCTGACAGAAAAGAACTTGTGATTAAGTGGCTTGAGATACATTAGGCGGTCACTGGATAAAAATGTTACTGTAGGCAACTGGAGTAAACGCCCCAAAAAGTAAGCATTCACCTGACAGAAAAGAACTTGTGATGATGTGGCTGGAGGTACATTAGGCAGTTACTGGCTAAAACTTTTACTGTAGGCCAGTACAGGCCCCAAAAATTAGGCATTCATCTGACAGAAAAGAACTTGTGATGATGTGGATGGAGGTACATTAGGCGGTCACTGGATAAAAATTTTATTGTAGGCCAGTACAGGCCCCAAAAATTTGGTTTTCATCTGACAGAAAAGAACTTGTGATGATGTGGCTGGATGTACATTAGGTGGTCACTGGATAAAAAATTTACTGTAGGCCACTGGAGTACAGGCCCCAAAAATTAGGCATTCACCTGACAGAAAAGAACTTGTGATTATGTGGCTGGAGTTACATTAGGCGGTCACTGGATAAAAATTTTACTGTAGGCCAAGACAGGCCCCAAAAATTAGGCATTCGCCTGACAGAAAAGAACTTGTGATGATGTGGCTGGAGGTACATTAGGCAGTCACTGGATAAAAAATTTACTGTAGGCCAGTACAGGCCCCAAAAATTAGGCATTCATCTGACAGAAAAGAACTTGTGATGATGTGGATGCAGATACATTAGGCGGTCACTGGATAAAATTTTTATTGTAGGCCAGTACAGGCCCTAAAAATTAGGTTTTCACCTGACAGAAAAAACTTGTGATTATGTGGCTGGAGTTACATTAGGCGGTCACTGGATAAAAATTTTACTGTAGGCCAAGACAGGCCCCAAAAATTAGGCATTCGCCTGACAGAAAAGAACTTATGATGTGGATGGAGGTACATTAGGCGGTCACTGGCTAAACATTTTACTGTAGGTCAGTACAGGCCCCAAAAATTAGGCATTCATCTGACAGAAAAGAACTTTGTGATTATGTGGCTGGAGGTACATTAGGCGGTCACTGGATACAAATTTTACTGTAGGCAACTGGAGTAAACACCGCAAAAATTAGGCATTCACCTGACAGAAAATAACTTGTGATGATGTGGCTGGAGGTACATTAGGCAGTCACTGGATCAAATTTTTACTGCAGGCCAGTACATGCCCCAAAAAGTAGGCATTCACCTGACAGAAAAAAACTTGTGATGATGTGGATGGAGGTAAATTAGGCGGTCACTGGATAAAAAAATTTCTGTAGGCAACTGGAGTACAGGCCACAAAAATTAGGCATTCACCTGACAGAAAAGAACTTGTGATGATGTGGCTGTAGGTACATTAGGCGGTCACTGGCTAAAAATTTTACTGTAGACCACTGGAGTACAGACCCCAAAAATTAGGCATTCACCTGACAGAAAAGAACTTGTGATTATGTGGCTGGAGGTACATTAGGCAGTTACTGGCTAAAAATTTTACCCCAAAAATTTGGCATTCACCTGACAGAAAAGAACTTGTGATGATGTATCTGTTGGTACATTAAGTGGTCACTGGATAAAAATTTACTGTAGGCCACTGGACTACAGGCCCCAAAAATTAGGCATTCACCTGACAGAAAAGAACTTGTGATTATGTGGCTGGAGGTACATTAGGCAGTCACTGGATAAAAATTTTACTGTAGGCCAAGACAGGCCCCAAAAATTAGGCATTCGCCTGACAGAAAAGAACTTATGATGTGGCTGGAGGTACATTAGGAGGTAATTGGATAAAAATTTTACTGTAGGCCAGTACAGGCCCCAAAAATTAGGTATTCACCTGACAGAAAATAACTTGTGATGATGTGGCTGGAGGTACATGAGGCAGTCACTGGATAAAAAAAATTCTGTAGGCCACTGGAGTACAGACAACAAAAATTAGGCATTCACCTGACACAAACGGACTTATGATGTGGCTGGAGGTACATTAGGCAGTCACTGGATAAAAAATTTACTGTAGGCCACTGGAGTACAGGCCCCAAAAATTAGGCATTCACCTGACAGAAAAGAACTTGTGATTATGTGGCTGTTGGTACAGTAGGCGGTCACTGGATAAAATTTTTACTGTAGGCCACTGGAGTAGAGGCTCCAAAAATTAGGCATTCACCTGACAGAAAAGGCCTTTTATGCCACTGTATATACATAAGAAAAAAACCATTCATTGTTCTGTGTGGTGGCGGATATGTGTGGGCTGGCATGAGGAAATTCAATTACACATGGTGACACAGGTGTTGAATTCCTACGAGATCCCTGCCTGAAATGTGATGTAGTCCACACTATCAAGAGCTAAGGGAGTGCGCTTATCGGTCACGATCCCCTCTGCTGCACTGAACTTTCTTTCAGACAGGACACTCGACGAAGTGCAAGCCAAGAGTTCCATGGTAAATTGTGCCAACTCTGGCCACAGGTCAAGCCTGCACATCCAGTAGTCCAGGACATCCTCGCTTGGTTGAAGCAAGTATATCAAACCCCTTAATCAGTATTTTGTGGAATTAGGTATATTGCAGGCCTCAATCAATATTTGATGGAAACAGGTATATCGAACCCCTTAATCAGTATTATGTGGAAGCAGGTATATCGCAGTCCTCAATCAGTATATTGTGGAAGCAGGTATATCAAACCCCTTAATCAGAATTTTGCGGAATCAGGTATATCGCAGGCCTCAATCAATATTTGGTGGAAACAGGTATATCGAACCCCTTAATCAGTATTTTGTGGAAGCAGGTATCTCACAGGCCTCAATCAATATTTGGTGGAAACAGGTATATCAAACCCCTTAATCAGTATTTTGTGGAAGCAGGTATATCACAGGCCTTAATCAATATTTGGTGGAAGCAGGTATATCAAACCCCTTCTTCAGGATTTTGTGGAAGCAGGTATCTTGCAGGCCTCAATCAATATTTGGTGGAAACAGGAATATCGAACCCCTTAATCATTGTTTTGTGGAACCAGGTATCTCGCAGGCCTCAATCAATATTTGGTGGAAACAGGAATATCAAACCCCTTAATCAGTGTTTTGTGGAAGCAGCTATCTCGCAGGCCTCAATCAATATTTAGTGGAAACAGATATATGGAACCCCTTAATCATTATTTTGTGGAAGCACGTATATCATAAGCCTCAATCAATATTTGGTGAAAACAGGTATATTGAACACCTTAATCTGTATTTTGTGGAAGTAGGTATATCGCAGGCCTCAATCAACAATATTAGTTGGAAGCAGGTATATCAAACCCCTTAATCAGTATTTTGTGGAATCAGGTATATCGTAGGCCTCAATCAATATTTGATTGAACAATCCTCTGGATGAACGTGTAGTCAATGGCCTAGGAAAAGCTGAGAGAAGGCCGTGGCGCTACTGCAAGTATTCACAGTAAAAAGAAAAGATTCATATGGTCACTTTCAATTTTTTTGGGGAGGCAGTTTAGAAGTTCTTAAAGGGTTTCTATCACTTCGTATGACATAATTAGCTCTCAGACACTAGCGATCCGCTAGTGTCTGCTCTGGCCAACCATCCTAATATAACTGTTTATTGGGCAGCCGTTTTGCTAAAAAAATAACTTTTATAAATATGCTAATGAGCCTCTAGGTGCTATGTGGGCGTCATTAGCACCTAGAGGCTCCGTCTACCTTTATACACAGCCACCGCCCAGCGCGTCCCTCCAGCCCGCCCATCTCCTGCTGAATGCGATCCTCTGTGTGACGCAACGGACGAATTCTCGCGCATGCGCCGTGCGCGGCTGTATTCGGCGCATGCGCAGTGAATGTCTGACCGCTTCCCTGCTCAGACATCTCCACTGCGCCTGTTCCTTGGAGCACTATGATGTCATCGGCGCAGGCGCAGTGGAGATGTCTGAGCAGGGAAGCGTCAGACATTCACTGCGCATGCGCTGAATACAGCCGCGCACGGCGCATGCGCGAGAATTCATCCGTTGCGTCACACAGAGGATCGCATTCAGCAGGAGATGGGCGGGCTGGAGGGACGCGCTGGGCGGTGGCTATTTATGAAGGTAGACGGAGCCTCTAGGTGCTAATGACGCCCACATAGCACCTAGAGGCTCATTAGCATATTTATAAAAGTTATTTTTTTTAGCAAAACGGCTGCCCAATAAACAGTTATATTAGGATGGTTGGCCAGAGCAGACACTAGCGGATCGCTAGTGTCTGAGAGCTAATTATGTCATACCAAGTGATAGAAACCCTTTAAAGGGAATAATAAATATTATATTTTAAATAAAAGAAAATGACCTCAAACAGGAATTTGATAGAATTTGGCTATTGAATTACATACTCTTGAATACCCTGGGTCACTTTTAGGGTCTAAGTTTTTTGGATTAAAATTATTAAGCGCCATGAGCCTCTTAATAAATTTTGTGCATCATACACCAACTTTTCTTTTAATTAACAAATTCCAGAAACACCAACCTCAATAAGTTCCCTCCTGTCTAGTTCTTTGAATGAAGCCGTCTCAAGCCCTAACTCTTTTTATTTGAAGTAGGATGTTTTTTTAACTTGCTTGTCTTTTCTTGTATTAAAACACTAGGTGGCAGTAGAGTCTGCAGTTTGGTGTTTTTGATTGCATATTACTTTCAATTGTCATATTACTAAACGCACATGAACAGAAGTGAAATTCTGTGGAATGAAGACTATATGCCATGGGGATTAATGTTCGCATGGTTTTAACAAGTGAAGTGTATTTGAAAAATGTGTTTCACCTGTAACAAAAACTTAACAGTATTCAGAACTGAGTGGCCAATAACCACAAAGCAAAACAGTGGCTATTTATTGCAAATATTCTATTTCCAGTTTTCAGGTTTCTTTGCACACCACTAGGCATGAATGATTTTTGGCAAGAGAATACTTACCTTGCGATTCTCCCAGCAGCTGTACTCCCCTCGAGTGTGTGAAGCCACCGGGCTTGATCATGATGACAAGTGCTCTTTAATATTAGACCTTGGGGTTTAACCCACCCCAGTATGGGAACATCATGTCCCATTCAAAAACCCATCCGAGAACACCTACTTCTTTAAAGCGAACCTTTTACCTCATTTTCACTTTATAAACTAGCAACAGTACCTTATAGATTATCTTGAGTGTGTTGTTATCCATGTTAGTGCCGCTTTCCTGGGCTCTTTATACTTCAAAAAATCGTCTTATAAACTTCACATTCTGTGCTCCAACAGTCATGCAACCAGTCAAGGGGGTAGCCCTTCCATCTCCTCTGGCCGTACCGCCCCTGCCCTAACCCCTCCTCTATGCTCCTTAACTGACAGCCGGCTCAGTCGCCGGGACAACGCTTCTGAAACCTGCGCATGCGCCGTCCTCCTGATTCGCCGCGCGATCCCGTCTTTCTTGCTGACAAAAGCGCGATCATGTAAGAGAATCGCGCATGCGCCTTATGCGATGCCGGCCTGTCTGCTCTCCTGTCTGCTCTCCCTCCCGTGCACGCGCTCCACTATTGTCAGCAAGAAAGACGGGATCGCGCGGCGAATCAGGAGGACGGCGCATGCGCAGGTTTCAGAAGCGCCGTCCCGGCGACTGAGCCGGCTGTCAGTTAAGGAGCATAGAGGAGGGGTTAGGGCAGGGGCGGTACGGCCAGAGGAGATGGAAGGGCTACCCCCTTTAATGGTTGCATGACTGTTGGAGCACCGAATATGAAGTTTTTAAGACGATTTTTTGAAGTATAAAGAGCCCAGGAAAGCGGCACTAACATGGATAACAACACACTCAAGATAATCTATAAGGTACTGTTGCTAGTTTATAAAGTGAAAATGAGGTGAAAGGTTCGCTTTAAGGGGTTTACATAAGCCACACCCAGGGACAAGACAACTTTGCCGGGAATGTCTCTAAAAATTTTGGATAAGTCTGGCTGGCAAATTCAGGACTGATGGAGTCATCATACTAGACCTATTATCCACCTAGATAAGTATACTCTCCCACACATAGCCAAGGCTACCTGCAACCAAAAGTGTCCAAACCAATTTCAGTTAGATGTACCATTTTCCCAAAATACCCCGGTGGCATCACAAACCAACACCTCATGCTGTTCTTCGACGCCTACGAAGAAGAGAACAATTGAAAACAATTCTTTAATCACCTTGCCATGGACCTTCTTCAGGGTCATACCACTAGACTATATGCGGAACCATTTCCAACCACACCAGTCAGACCCATGTCAAGCATCCCACTAAGAGTCAAGTCACAAGTCTTACTTCATTATCTTCATCAAGGCCACTGCAGAATTTTCCCCAAATCCTCCAGCATGAATGATAAAGTTCTTAGTAGCACCCAAAATACCAGCCAGCACCCAAAACACACCATGTTGTTCCATTTCATCCCTTGGTGTACAAGCCAGTGCCAGCAGATATAGAGCATATCTTCACACAAGACCTGTCACTGATCATCCCTCTGCACTGCAGAAATCCTGTGTGCCCCAGAAAAGAAATTATTTTTAGTGTTTTAGACACTTTCAGACACTTTTCATGACAAGTTGGCATGGCTTAGCGAAAAAAGGGCATTGCCTGATTTGAAGGAATAACTAAGCCAACAAATAGGTGGTATAAAATAGACAGTGTACAGGTGCAAAATACTTATCATCCAGCATCAGCCACTGTAAGTTTACACTGTCTCACTGTTAGACTGTATTAGTATTAGCCCTGTGTCTAACTATCTATGTCCCCATGTCCAGCTGAGAGGCTTTAATAGCAGCACCTATTCTGAAGGAATGCATCCCGAAATCTGTAATTGTCCCACTCAAGAAAATCGTATCCCCTTAGAACCATCAAAATTGAATATGAGAAGGAAGGGGGAAACCTCAACAAGAATAAACAGTGGGCCAGAATAAACCACCATGTGGACAGACTTATGGCTGAGGAATTTCGTATTGGGCAGATGTCTGACTCACCACTGCTGGGCAAAAACAGAAATAAAAACCTTTTTCATATTGATCAGTCTTTGACTGTCCAGTGTGTATACTGACCTGGCTAAGGGGCTGATTGTTACTGGATTCTTTAGTTGGGCCGACTGGTTAGTTTATTTATTAATATATTTATTAATATATATATTGATTTGGATGGTCTTATTTTGCAGATTGTCTTGCTTACTTATTGGTCACAATGCCCTATGACAGGCATGGCCAACCTGCGGCTCTCCAGCTGTTGTAAAACTACAACTCCCACCATGCCCTGCTGTAAGCTAATAGCTATAGGCAGTCTGGGCATGCTGGGAGTTGTAGTTTTGCAACAGTTGGAGAGCCTCAGGTTGGCCATCCCTGCCCTATGACAATACCATAAAACTCTGCATTGGTTTGCTGTGGAAATGATGGTCTTGGCTGTAGGCTATTAGGGAGGGCTTATGGATGAGGAAGAGGTTTAGGAAGAACCTGGTCCTATTGTGAGAGATGTGAGCTCCCTCCATCATGGGGGGAGAGTAGTGAAGTACATATAAAAGGGAGGATTATCGCTTATTGGAGCTGTTATTAGCTGGTTTGATAGTTAGGCTTGGGGCCTATTTCACCACTGAGGAGACAGGCCTACACTTCTGTGGAGGTGGATTGAGGGCCAGGAACACAATTGGGGTCTGGAGGGTTATCAAGTATATACATAGGAACATCTATAGTTTAGCAGTTGCAGTGTTCTACACAGTTGTACTGTTCTATTTGTCAAATTATCTTCTATATAAAATTAATCTTCATATAAAAGAGAGGATCCTAGAAAAATAAAATATAAAATGATCGGATCCTCTAGGGTCTAGGCTGACATATCACCTCTAAGTTCTTTGATAAGGATTCTTAATTTGTTTTGTGCAGTCAGTGAAACAAGGGACAGATATTTATGTAAAAATATATGTAATAATTTATTTATAAATGAGTAAAATCCAATACAAAACAGACATAAGATGAATGGATAGACGAATTGACGCACTACCAACAAACCACCACTAGATGGTGGTGTAACCCAGAATTACTTTCTCAACAGCACAAAATTATCAGAAAATCAATGAGATATACATTCGTGGCCAAAAGTTTTGAGAATGACACAAATATGCTTTTAGATCTTTGTTTCAGTTGTTTCTGTGAGGTAGTGAAATATAATTACACGCACTTCATACGTTTCAAAGGCTTTTATCGACAATTACATGACATTTATGCAAAGAGTCAGTATTTGCCGTGTTGGCCCTTCTTTTTCAGGACCTCTGCAATTCGACTGGGCATGCTCTCAATCAACTTCTGGGCCCATCCTGACTGATAGCAACCCATTCTTTCATAATCACTTCTTGGAGTTTGTCAGAATTAGTGGGTTTTTGTTTGTCCACCCGCCTATTGAGGATTGACCACAAGTTCTCAATGGGATTAAGATCTGGGGAGTTTCCAGGCCATGGACCCAAAATGTCAACGTTTTGGTCCCCGAGCCACTTAGTTATCACTTTTGCCTTATGGCACGGTGCTCCATCATGCTGGAAAATGCATTGTTCTTCACCAAACTGTTGTTGGATTGTTGGAAGAAGTTGCTGTTGGAGGGTGTTTTGGTACCATTCTTTATTCATGACTGTGTTTTTGGGCAAAATTGTGAGTGAGCCCACTCCCTTGGATGAGAAGCAACCCCACACATGAATGGTCTCAGGATGCTTTACTGTTGGCATGACACAGGACTGATGGTAGCGCTCACCTTTTCTTCTCCGGACAAGCCTTTTTCCAGATGCCCCAAACAATCGGAAAGAGGCTTCATCGGAGAATATGACTTTGCCCCAGTCCTCAGCAGTCCATTCACCATACTTTCTGCAGAAGATCAATCTGTCCCTGATGTTTTTTTTGGAGAGAAGTGGCTTCTTTGCTGCCCTTCTTAACACCAGGCCATCTTCCAAAAGTCTTTGCCTCACTGTGCGTGCAGATGCGCTCACACCTGCCTGCTGCCATTCCTGAGCAAGCTCTGCACTGGTGGCACTCCGATCCCGCAGCTGAATCCTCTTTAGGAGACGATCCTGGCGCTTGCTGGACTTTCTTGGACACCCTGAAGCCTTCTTAACAAGAATTGAACCTCTTTCTTTGAAGTTCTTGATGATCCTATAAATTGTTGATTGAGGTGCAATCTTAGTAGCCACAATATCCTTGCCTGTGAAGCCATTTTTATGCAACGCAATGATGGCTGCACGCCTTTCTTTGCAGGTCACCATGGTTAACAATGGAAGAACAATGATTTCAAGCATCACCCTCCTTTTAACATGTCAAGTCTGTCATTTTAACCCAATCAGCCTGACATAATGATCTCCAGCCTTGTGTTCGTCAACATTCTCACCTGAGTTAACAAGACGATTAGTGAAATGATCTCAGCAGGTCCTTTAATGACAGCAATGAAATGCAGTGGAAAGTTTTTTTGGGGATTAAGTTAATTTTCATGGCAAAGAAGGACTATGCAATTCATCTGATCACTCTTCATAACATTCTGGAGTATATGCAAATTGCTATTATAAAAACTTAAGCAGCAACTTTTCCAATTTCCAATATTTATGTAATTCTCAAAACTTTTGGCCACGACTGTATATCATACAAAATTGAAGATAAAAAGGATAAACAAACATGGATTAATAGAGGAAGAATAACTGATCCACTGTCTCCTTATGACCAATCAAAAATATATATGATATTAATATGATATTATACCCCACTCGGCAATCAGACTATGGAAATATAATTTCCCAGTTTTTTTTTTCCTCTACTCAGATAATGTCTAATCTCCCATTAGCAATATGCATCTTTGCTAAGAGGACAACTAGCATTAGGGAGGTGTTTAACACTATATGTTACCACAGTATGGGGACTCTTGACTATATGCTGAGAGGAATATCTTATTAATACCACGATGAGTAAGTACAATATATGTTACCGGGTTAAGGATAAACAGAGTTTTGGGTGTAATAAGTTCTCAAAAACTTTTCCAGTAGACAAAAATTAATCCAAGTTTCTTTGTGGTAACTCCCTCTTATGGACAATTTTCCTTGTGTTGTAGTTTTTTTTAGCTGTAGTTGAAGTTGTTGAAGTTGAGTCTAACCTCTTACATGCATACTTTATACCCCATGTTATCTAAGAACTCATCCCCTTCTAGATTAGGGATTTCCAATCAGACAAGGTGGGTGTATTCGTATGCAGATAACAATGATGTAATTTTAACTGACATACTATTATCCATCTACCTCCAGATGGCACTGTTGTACCACATAACAATTTCAGACATTTAAGAATTAACACACATAAATGGCTTCATTACACAACTTAAACTTTAACCTTTTCCACCTTAACACTTTAGAATCACTTTCCCAGACATCACGGATCCAGCTTGACAGTTAACATACCATCTTATTTATGGTCAGATAAGAGAACAATAATCTTTTAACTTTTCTCCTGGTTTGTGTACCCTGTCTCAGCTATTGAGTAATGATGTTTGAAATAACATCAGCTCCTCTGAATGGATCCTATTAGGAAAATGCAACTTAAATGCTCTTCTACATCTCCTAAGATTATATATCCACTTAGTGAGATACACACGGTATAAAATATACATTAACAATTTTTGGTTATAATATATCAATATTGCATATTATATATGAATCATTAATAAGTTCAAACGCTAAATAAATGCACACAGGAATATATATATAGTATATATATATATATATATATATATATATATATATATACACACAGTGAGGTCCAAAAATATTGGGACATTGACACAATTGTAACATTTTGGGCTCTATACACCACCACAATGGATTTGAAATGAAACGAACCAGATGTGCTTTAACTGCAGACTGTCAGCTTTAATTTGAGGGTATTTACATCCAAATCAGGTGAACGGTGTAGGAATTACACCATTTTGTATATGTGCCTCCCACTTGTTAAGGAACCAAAAGTAATGGGAAAATTGGCTTCTCGGCTGTTCCATTGCCAGGTGTGTGTTATTCCCTCATTATCCCAATTACAATGAGCAGATAAAAGGTCCAGAGTTCATTTCAAGTATGCTATTTGCATTTGGATCCAGATCCAAAGAGCTGTCACTATCAGTGAAGCAAGCCATCATTAAGCTGAAAAAAAAAATAAAAAATCTGAGAGATAGAAAAAACATTAGGCATGGCGAAAACAACTGTTTGGAGCATTCTTAAAAAGAAGGAACACACCGGTGAGCTCAGCAACACCAAAAGACCTGGAAGACCACGGAAAAGAACTGTGGTGGATGACCGAAGAATTCTTTCCCTGGTTAAGAAAACACCCTTCACAACAGTTGGCCAGATCAAAAACACTCTCCAGGAGGTAGGTGTATGTGTGTCAAAGTCAACAATCACTTCACCAGAGTGAATACAGAGGCTTCACCACAACATGTAAAACATTGGTGAGCCTCAAAAACAGGAAGGCCAGATTACAGTTTGCCAAATGACATCTAAAAAAGCCTTCACAGTTCTGGAACAACATCCTATAGACAGATGAGACCAAGATCAACTTGTACCAGAGTGATGGGAAGAGAAGAGTATGGAGAAGGAAAGGAACTGCTCATGATCCTAAGCACACCACCTCATCAGTGAAGCATGGTGGTGGTAGTGTCATGGCGTGGGCATGTATGGCTGCCAATGGATCTGGTTCTCTTGTATTTATTGATGATGTGACTGCTGACAAAAGTAGCAGGATGAACTCTGAAGTGTTTCTGGCAATATTATCTGCTCATATTCAGCCAAATGCTTCAGAACTTATTGGATGGCGCTTCACAGTGCAGATGGACAATGACCCAAAGCATACTGCAAAAGCAACTAAAGAGTTTTTAAGGGAAAAAAGTTAAATGTTCTGCAATGTCCAAGTCAATCACCGGACCTCAATCCGATTGATCATGCATTTCACTTGCTGAAGACAAAACTGAAGGGAAAATGCCCCAAGAACAAGCAGGAACTGAAGACAGTTGCAGTAGAGGTCTGGCAGAGCATAACCAGGGATGAAACCCAGCGTCTGGTGATGTTTATGCGTTCCAGACTTCAGGCTGTAATTGACTGCAAAGGATTTGCAACCAAGTATTAAAAAGTGAAAGTTTGATTTATGATTATTATTCTGTCTCATTACTTTTGGTCCCTTAACAAGTGGGAGGCACAGATGCAAACTGTTGTAATTCCTACACCGTTCACCTGATTTGGATGTAAATACCCTCAAATTAAAGCTGACAGTCTGCAGTTAAAGCACATCTTGTTTGTTTCATTTCAAATTCATTGTGGTGGTGTATAGAGCCAAAAATGTTAAATTGTGTCGATGTCCCAATATTTATGGACCTGGCTGTATATATCTGAATATATGAATAGATATCTATTCCACACCAGATGTGTATTATGGACATCTCTTATCAGATCATGGCTCAGCCATGAAACACCCATTGTTCCTCAGACAGACATGTTTTGAGAAACCAGTACATTCCCTATAGATACATCCATGTCTCTAAACAATAATAAAAAGTATAATCTTCTCTATATATTCACTTTTAAAGGGTTTCTACCACCAGAAATACTGTCATGTAGCTGACTGATATAGCGATTTGCTAATGTCAGCACTACATAACAGTATGTTTCTAACATTAGTCCCTGCAGCCGTTTTTGTTAAAAAAGCACTTTTATAGATATGCTAATGAGCCTCTAGGTGCTATGTGGGCGTCATTAGCACCTAGAGGGCTCCTTCCACTAACCATTTCAGCCGCCCATCGCGTCCCTCCAGCCCGCCCCGCTCCTGTTGATTGACGTGAAACTTCTCAGTATCTCGTACCAATACCCGCGCCTGCGCCATGCGCTTCTGTATTCGGTGCAGGCGCTGTGAGTGAATGCCGCGCTCCTGGTGCCGGCTTCCTCATTGTAACGTAGTTGGCGCAGGCACAGTGAGGAAGCCGGCGCCGGGAGAATACAGAAGCGCACGGCGCAGGCGCGGGAATTGGTACGAGATACTGAGAAGTTTCACGTCAATCAACAGGAGCGGGGCGGGCTGGAGGGACGCGATGGGCGGCTGAAATCGTTAGTGGACGGAGCCCTCTAGGTGCTAATGACGCCCACATAGCACCTAGAGGCTCATTAGCATATCTATAAAAGTGCTTTTTTAACAAAAACGGCTGCAGGGACTAATGCTAGAAACATACTGTTATGTAGTGCTGACATTAGTGCATCGCTAATGTCAGTCAGCTACATGACAGTATTTCTACCGATAAGTTATATGTAGCTTCCTTTTTACCCCCAGTATCTCCCACATCTTTGTCATCACCTCACTAGTGAAATGACTTCCACGATCGGACTCGATGCGTTGGGGAAGACCAAACCTGGAAAATATGTGGTTAATGAGCAGAGATGCACATACGCTTGAACTGCATGTTTTACAAGGTAAACATTCCACCCATTTTGTGAACAAGCAAGTCACGGTTAGCATGTATCTGTGGCCTTTTGATGAGGTTGTTACTGGTCCAATGAAGTCAATTTGGATGTCTGACCATGGCATGGACATCCCCCTTTTCATCAGCGGTGCCCGATGAGTAGATGCCTGTGGCTGGAATTGAGGGCAAGTTAGACATCCCTGACAATACGTACGAACGTCTTGCAATATATGTGGCCAGTCAGCGTAGTCCCGCAACAACTCGTATGTCAACTTCTCACCTCGGTGACCAGCTGTTGGGGCATCATGGGCGTGTTGTAACATCAACCCTCGGTACACTGCGGCTACTACCCATTGCGTGATCCTATTCTTCGAGGTCCTAGTTAACAATCCATCCTGTAACGAGAATTGGGACTTACCCTTCATCAAAATCCGTAACTCCTCTTTGCCATCACAGTCTTCCGTATTTATGGGACAATTCTGTGGATCCTCAACGTGGTTATAAAAGGTACCAATAACTGGATCCCCCTTTTGGCTGGCAATGAGATCCTCACTAGGGGAATCTTGGCTCCATTGTACTACATTGGCTTCAGTTCCCTTTTGGGCCTGACTTCTCGTCGTTGCATCCACTTGGATAGTTCCCATGAGGATATCAACGTCCAAGACTTCTCCGTCAATGGGTCCTTGTTTGATGTGGGAATCTGCTAGATAATTCTCTTCCTTATCCATACCTGGATACTTTGAATGACCCTATACCTTTTTTCCAGAAAATTTTAAGATTGTGGGTAATAACCATCTCGTCGACCTTGCAAACATCTTACCATGCTTGACTGGCTTGTTGTTGCTTCTCATCATGTCGGATCTTTTCCATCCGGGGGAAATACTCCACAAAGCTATTTCGAATATAATCAGAATCCGTGATTATGACAAACTCTTTAACTCGATATTCGATAGCCATTTGTACAGCTTTGTACACAGCGGCAAGTTCTGCGACTTGGCAACTTTTGGGACCAATTTTGTATCCGATGGACATCTCTGGGAACATATTATTCCACACGACCCAGACACCTGCAACCAGCATACGCTCATTTCCTATATTTCTATGGAAAGAACAACCGTCTACATACACACATGGTAATGATTTGCAGTACTCCTCTTTGTAAGATTTATATGGGGATGATGATTGTTCCTTCAGGAAATCATTCTCCTGTGACTCACCTTTATGTTCCGCATTGGTACAATCATGGGGTTTAGCTAATCCTTGAGCAACTGGGTTCTTATTATTTTGTTTATACCTGATCTCCAACGGCCATCCCATTAAGGACATCGTCCAGGTGGTTATCCTGCTATTTGACGGATTTTCATCCTTGATTCGATCACTTTGAAAATATTGCAGTGGTTGGTGTGCAGTTTCCACAATGATCTTTTCACTTTGAATAAAGCTCCTGAAATATTGCAAAGCCCACACTGTTGACAATAATGCTTTTTCACAATTATTGAATTTTACCTCAACCGGTGATAAGGATTTGCTGGCATAGGTGATGATCTTGTTCAACTTTTCCTTTTTCTGGAAAAGGACTGCATTCATGCTTTTGTCAGTGAAACCCGTTTCCACGAAGAAAGGTTTTCCCCCTTCTGGATAGGCAAGGCATGGAGCCTGGATAAGTTTGGCCTTGAGTTCATTCACAGCTTGCTCATGACGCTCACTCCATTCCCACTTTACTACTTTCTTTAGTAACTGCAAAAGAGGCTTTGTAATTTCGGCATAATTATCTATAAACTTACGTGAATAGTTCATCATGCCCAAGAATGAGCTCAACTCCTTGAGATTTGTAGGTGACTATTTGTAGGTGTTATTGATCACTGCTTCCACCTTCTTCTTCTGTGGATTGATTCCATCAGCAGTGATTTTGTGACCTAGGAAATTAACCTTGGCACAACATCATTGAGCCTTCTGAAAATAAAGTTTCAGTTTCACACCAGCTTTTCTCAGTTGGGTTAGTACATGCCTCAGTTCTGCAACATGTTCCTCAAAAGTCGTACTTTTGATTAGGATGTCATCCACATAGGAAAAGGTACCTCATTCAGTGGCATCAGGCATTGCCTTATGCATGAACACAGCAAATTCATGGCCCGCATTTATGTACCCGAAGGGCAGTGGGGCCATGCATTTTGCTGCTTTCCAAATGTGAAGGCCAGTTTGTACTGATCCCTCTCGTCAACTTTAATCATCCAATATCCTTGTGCACAGTCAAGGGCGGTGAAAACTTTTGATCCTTGAATTTGTGCCAAACATTGGTCAATATATGGCATGGGCCATCCGGACATGTAAACACATTTGTTTAATTGTCCTAGGTCTGAGCAGAGACAAAATTGACCATTGGGTTTGAGGACTCCAAGTATAGGATGGTTGAACAAGCTATGTATTGGACGGATAATGCCCCTCCTCTCCAGGTTCTTGATGATTTCCGATAGTGACTCGTCAGCCGCCAGCAGAAGTCGGTATTGTTTGACAAATACAGGGGGTGCATCGGGATCTGTCTGGATTCTGGCAACATGTAGGTCTGTTTCTCCACAGTCATAAGAATCCTTGGCAAACACGTCCTGGAACTCTGTGAAGAGCTCTTTTAGCTGTTGATGCTCTGACTCATCGGAGCATGCATCAGCTATAGAGACTTGTTCTTCCACCCGCTCCTGAAATTCTGAAAAGACTTCAGCCTGACTTAATTCGTAAGCTTCTTCAAGCTCACTGAGTAAGTCATTTTGGGTGTAGCGTACCTTATCCTTTCCTTGTTGGCAGGACTCGTACTCCTTCTCATCAATTTCATTGTTGAAAAACCAATGATGACTCTTCGATGTGGCATGTACCTTCTTCAGAGCTGAAAGGATAAACAGAATGGATATTAAATAACCCCTCAGGTGATGATGAAAAACTTTGTTCCACTACCTGTTCCTCTGTTAGGTATTCATCAGGAATAAGTCCAATGACATCATTCTGGAATCCAAAGGTATAGTATTCTGAATCCATAGCTAGACCAATTACGGTGTCCTTTTGTAGGGATATGATATGGGGAGCCATGTTATGGATTACCATATGTAACGGATCCTGATGGATGTTTATCATAGGAATAGGCTTTACCTTTAGGCCGAGTTCCTGCATCTGGTTGGACAAACAGATCAAAGCATTTGCGTTCTTCGAGTTGTGTCCCTTCTTAACTTGAATGGGAAGAAGAAATGGTTTGCATCCTTCAGGGATTTTAACCTCCTCAGCAACCCTGATACTCACGGCATAGGGCATCTGTTGTCCCCATATTAAGGCTTGCTCTACATCCTGGAATCCCTCTGGGTCTCCTGGTAATCTGGACCATAGACTATTATTGACCAGATCAATTTGCACGGAAAATCGGTGTAGAAGGTCGTTGCCTATATACATCTGATGCCGTGGTTCATTCAACATGACGAAAATGTGTTCTGTGGTCTTACTTCCTATGGAGATAGACAAAAGACATCTTGCAACCACAATATGACTCTGGGAATCTCCATCCAGATCATGAACCCATTGTTCCTGTGGAGAGAAACTTTTAATCATTTTAGGATTGGTGACCTGTTTTAAGAGTCCTAAGCTTATGTAGCTGGCTTCGGATTTCAGATCCAATTTGGCATATTTCACCCAGGCTATATTGTTCACCTGTATGGGAATCAATAAATTGTCATTGACCTTTTCAATCCGTACCATCGATTAAGTATGATTGGTCAGGTCTGCGACTTTGTGATTTCCTCCTTCAAGAGAAATAGTCAATACATCATCATCCAAGGTTACCTTCTCGATTCTGTCCCTCTGGATGGTAATTATGTGAGCTGCACCGTTGACAGCTTCCTCGGGCTTACCATTTTTCAGGATCGTGACATCCGGCGTTTGACTGTTCCTAAAATGAATTTCAATAGGAGTTAGACTTCTCTTCAATTACATGACAACTATGTTAGGTATGTGCATTGCAAGAGAATTCATAGGCAACGGGTACCTTCACCTGAGTCCAAACTGCTTCATTAATGAAGTCTATTATGGTACTCAACCTTTTCATAAGGTCAATTCCTATGATCAACCGATCATATGGAAGATCCACAATCAATGTGGGGTGTCTAATTGTCTTCTTGCCAATTCTAAATGTCAACCATGATGTACCTTTTACCTGTAAAGCATCTCCACCTACACTTATCAGAGAGCCATCGAACGATTTCAATCTTGGCCTTTTTGTTTTTAAATCCAGAATCTTTTGGAAATAATTATATGATAAGATAGTGGCCTGTGATCCTGTATCAATTAAACCCCTGATCGGCCCGATATGCTCATCTTGAAGATAAAAATCCACAAAATATCAGCCTTCAACCTGAAATAAATCACACAAGAAATTAGAATGTTTGCTCATATGATTCCTCTGGAGGGTTTGACCTCTCTGCAGCGTCGCGACCTCTGGTGAATCCTTGACATTCCTGTTACACAGAGCAGGAGTAGTTGCCCCCACCTTTGGGGAAAACTGGCTTTGTCACAGTTTATAGACGGCTCACAGAGGGATGCTGAGAGGATTGGATCACACATCGGGGAAGATGCATCATTGTAGGGATCGACATGATCAGACTGTAAAATAGCTAACATATTAGACGCCTCCTTCCTGGCCTAAATTTTAGGGTCAGGAACGCTGCAAGGCAAAATAGGATTAAAAAGCACATTAGATTCTTCCTCAACCCCTTTGATAACCTTGCACTGGCCTGGGCTCTGACCCTGTCCTATCTGCTTTAGGGGGCTGAGCTGGGACCTGCAGTTGCCCCTAAAAAAGGTTCAGGTTGTCTTCCCAGGGACCCCTGGGACAATTTACCTATGATGTCACACAGTTTGGCCACTTGTTCTGCCAACTGATCATATCGACTGTTTGATTTGTGCTTAGTTTGGTCTTGTGGTGCGCCCTGGTTATTGGAGGGTGACCTATCCCTTGGTGAATTAGAGGGTTCAGACCTACCTCCCCTCTGTTGTCTGGGCCTGTTATTCCAGCGCCTGTATCCCTGGGGACCCCTATTGTTATAGGGATGGTAGTTGGATCTCCCAGCACCAGAATTATTCCCCTCTGACCCATTTGGATTTTGGGGTTGTGACTGCTTGGGTTCTACCTGTTGCCGCTGGGTTTGTTGGACAGGTCCTGTAGATTGAGGGTACTTACATGGCTGTAATTCAAATCCCAAGCTAGGGTTTATTTTAGCTTCAGCTACATTTTGTTCTGGGGATTTTTTTGATCTCTTCTCACCCGTAGCATGACATTCACTGATATTATACAGTGATGTGGCAGCCGTCACTAACCAATCTAAGGGGTTGTGACTGCTTGGGTTCTACCTGTTGCCGCTGGGTTTGTTGGACAGGTCCTGTAGATTGAGGGTACTTACATGGCTGTAATTCAAATCCCAAGCTAGGGTTTATTTTAGCTTCAGCTACATTTTGTTCTGGGGATTTTTTTGATCTCTTCTCACCCGTAGCATGACATTCACTGATATTATACAGTGATGTGGCAGCCGTCACTAACCAATCTAAGGGAGTTTCATAATCAATGTCTCTAGCTAGGCTAAGTTTGATTTTGGTTGGCATTGCATCATAGAACAACTGCTTAAACTCCTCAGATTCCCAGTTTGAGGACCTATATGCTAATCCATAGGCATTTTTAAGGACAGAGAGGAATTCACGGGGGCTTTGATTGGGCCTATATGTGAGCTTACAAATGTCACGTTTTGCAGCAGTAATGGTTCAGTAAGGTCCGAATTCCATTTTAATTTCATGCAAAACATCTTGGCAATTTTGAATTCCTCTATCACTAAAAGAAAAAAAAACTATGTGCCGGTACTTATCTTCAAATGCCCAGGGTAGAAATCTGATCCTGTCAGTTTATAACTTTAAAGAATCCATAGTGGATTCATACAATTCTAAATGGTTCGCAATCTGAAAAGAACCCTTTTTGGAGAATTTGGGCACCGTGGTATTTAGAAATGTAATAATGCTTGATGCATTCTGATTCTTTTCTGAATATTGGGGATTTTTCTTCCTAGAGACCACTTCAGCATATATTGGTCGCCTAGGACCTTGGTTCCCTCTGTGGATAAACTTCTGCTTACTCGGCAGGGAATAAGTCACACGCTTTTCCACATCACTGTCATAATCATACACACTCTCATTCCCATGAGGCACATATGAAGTAGAAAGAAGGAACATCCCTCGGCACAAGGAACCAACCAGGTGGGTATGTCGTATCTTCAGAAATATTTCCCTCAGCGTAGCTCACAATGCGTTTCGGGGACAAATTCCCCTTCATCAGGTGAATAATGTTGCATAACAGATTAAACAAATATGCTGGGTAAATATACAGGTGAACACATGCAAACAAACAGGGTCAAAGGGGAGGTGGGCGGTATCCCAAAATGACCCCAAGGTTGAATCATAGTGATAATAGCACAAAACAAATAAAATAAAACTTATACATAAATATAATACCACATTGGGCTTATAAACCATGAAATTACTTTATTCCTATTAAGGGCAAAACACACCCGCCGTTCTGGATGCCGCACCTCACATAGGAGGAACGCTGGCGTCACTCACGGTCACATGATCGCAGTTCCGACCATGTGACCAGAGCAGGCCGTTACCAGGCAACGTGACGCTCCCAGGCTGGCATGAAAGAATGCTCGCCACTCAGGGAGAGTGGACATCACGTGGCTGCCAAGGGGCGGCCTGCAGCGCTACAAAATAGCACACAGCGAGACACTCAGCAGGAAAAGGCGGTGGGCCTGGGCCCCACAATACAATAAAGAGGGGGATCTAGGGAATACAAAACAATAAAGCTCAGGGGGATATATACAACCCCAAAGAGGTGTACAAAATGCAATTATAGAAATATAAAAAAAGGCAAATTGATTGCACAAAAATATATAAATATATAAAAAAATATAATGTGTAATACATAAAAAAAAATATTACTATGCAATAATATATAAATATGAATTAATACAATGCATAATATATACCCCAAAACCTGTATGTATAAAAATATTTAAAAAAATATATATTTCAAGGTATCAAAGTGAATATTTAAAAATAATTGATAAAAATTGATAATTGACAAAATTCATTTTTTTTGCATGTAATATAATAAAATATATAAAAATTACATGTATTGCATGTGTGAAAAACTAAATACAATATAATAAATTATATATAAAAATTATATGTATTGCATAATATAATAAATCTTATATACTATTTATAAAACCAATTTTATGCCATAGGGCTAAAAATGTATGCCATAGGGCTAAATAATGTTCTGGGAACCACAGCTGAGATGATTTTTTATGGAAAAAGAATCCCCAGTGGAATTACTGCAAAAGGAAGATGAGGTACTAATGGTGGCCCAACCCAAACATCTAGAAAGATTACATTTATAGCTCCCTGTCGAACATGAAACTAGGCCACTTACAGTCAGTTTCAATTTCTGTGAAGGGGTAGGTCTAAGTCTGCTGGGTGCCAAAATATTCTTAAGGGTTTTGGCCCTCCTAAAAGTTGGGGTTGTGCTGGTAATTTCTTCAGGTAGGGATCCGCTTTAATATATACCAATGTAGGGACAATATGTTTCTGACGGCATTATGATTGTTACCAAATGTCAAAAAATTCATACTGAAACGTTCATTATTTATATCTGTTACCTTGCTCTTGGTGAGGCACATATCTTTGGATAGGCCTCTGGCCTTTTCATACGCGGCTTCTATGATCTTAGGAGGGTATTCCTTCTGTAGGAACCTGTCACGAATAATTTCACTTTGGCGGAAGAAATCCTTATCAAGGGAACAATTACGTCTCACTCTTTTAAATTGGCTAAATGGAATATTAACCTTCCATTTTTTATAATGTGTGCTGGAAAAATCCAAATAACTATTACAATCCACCCTTTTAAAAAAGGTGCGTGAAATGATTTCCTTACCCACAGATTCTAATTCTAAATCAAGGTACTCAATCTTGGAACGATTGTGTGTCCCCAGCAGATTGATGCCCCAATCAGTACAATTCAACTCTTCCAAAAACAAGGTGTTGGAGGTAACATCACCATTCCAAATGAGAATCAAATCATCTATGTATCTACGGTAAAAGATGATATTATCAATCCAATACCTAGATCCATAGATGCACTGATCCTCAAAACACCCCATAAATAAATTTGCGAAACTGGGCGCAAATTTCGTCCTCATCGCAGTCCCCTTCTTCTGTAGATAGTGTACCCTCGAACATGAATACATTGTGTGTAAGTATAAACTTAATACAGTCCTGTACAAAAATTATTTGTTCGTCAGGCAATAGGGGATCATTCTCTAGATACCATTTAATACATTCAATACCTTTTGCATGTGAAATATTAGCATACAGGGCTGTCACATCCAGGGTAACCCGGTGATATGTGTTCCTCCATTCTATATCCTTTAGAGACTGTAATAGGGCTGTAGAATCCCTAAGATATGAGGGTAACTTGATAACATATTTTTGTAACAGAACATCCACATATTGTGAAAGATTACAAGTAAGGGAGGAGACCCCTGAAATAATTGGTCGACCCGGTGGATTTTTTATATCCTTATGGATCTTTGGCAAATGATAGAACAATGCTGTCACCGGATTGGGTACTAGAATAAATTATTTCTCCTTTTTGTCAAGTATATGTGATGCTGATTCAATAAGGCCCTTGAACTCAGAAATATGCTGTTCAGTAGGATCCGTATCTAAAAGTGAATAGTATTCTGTGTCTGACAAAATACAGGGTGCCTCCTTAATATACAGGGAGTGCAAAATTATTAGGCAAGTTGTATTTTTGAGGATTAATTTTATTATTGAACAACAACCATGTTCTCAATGAACCCAAAAAACTCATTAATCAAAGCTGAATATTTTTGGAAGTAGTTTTTAGTTTGTTTTTAGTTTTAGCTATTTTAGCGGGATATCTGTGTGTGCAGGTGACTATTACTGTGCATAATTATTAGGAAACTTAACAAAAAACAAAATATATACCCATTTCAATTATTTCTTTTTACCAGTGAAACCAATATAACATCTCAACATTCACAAATATACATTTCTGACATTCAAAAACAAAACAAAAACAAATCAGTGACCAATATAGCCACCTTTCTTTGCAAGGACACTCAAAAGCCTGCCATCCATGGATTCTGTCAGTGTTTTGATCTGTTCACCATCAACATTGCGTGCAGCAGCAACCACAGCCTCCCAGACACTGTTCAGAGAGGTGTACTGTTTTCCCTCCTTGTAAATCTCACATTTGATGATGGACCACAGGTTCTCAATGGGGTTCAGATCAGGTGAACAAGGAGGCCATGTCATTAGATTTTCTTCTTTTATACCCTTTCTTGCCCGCCACGCTGTGGAGTACTTGGACGCGTGTGATGGAGCATTGTCCTGCATGAAAATCATGTTTTTCTTGAAGGATGCAGACTTCTTCCTGTACCACTGCTTGAAGAAGGTGTCTTCCAGAAACTGGCAGTAGGACTGGGAGTTGAGCTTGACTCCATCCTCAACCCGAAAAGGCCCCACAAGCTCATCTTTGATGATACCAGCCCAAACCAGTACTCCACCTCCACCTTGCTGGCGTCTGAGTCGGACTGGAGCTCTCTGCCCTTTACCAATCCAGCCACGGGCCCATCCATCTGGCCCATCAAGACTCACTCTCATTTCATCAGTCCATAAAACCTTAGAAAAATCAGTCTTGAGATATTTCTTGGCCCAGTCTTGACGTTTCAGCTTGTGTGTCTTGTTCAGTGGTGGTCGTCTTTCAGCCTTTCTTACCTTGGCCATGTCTCTGAGTATTGCACACCTTGTGCTTTTGGGCACTCCAGTGATGTTGCAGCTCTGAAATATGGCCAAACTGGTGGCAAGTGGCATCTTGGCAGCTGCACGCTTGACTTTTCTCAGTTCATGGGCAGTTATTTTGCGCCTTGGTTTTTCCACACGCTTCTTGCGACCCAGTTGACTATTTTGAATGAAACGCTTGATTGTTCGATGATCACGCTTCAGAAGCTTTGCAATTTTAAGAGTGCTGCATCCCTCTGCAAGATATCTCACTATTTTTTACTGAACCAACTTCAAGGTCCGGACCATCCTTCGGTTTAGCGGATTTTTCCAAGATTCCAAAATGTTTTTTTAAAGTGAGCTTCCCAGTGAAATTCTGTAAATCTAAAAGCAGATCGAAGCCCTTAATAGATGTAGAGGGACAGAAGGAGAGGCCTTTGGATAGAAGGGATATCTCTTTCAAGGATAAATTATACTTTGACAGGTTGAATATTTTAATCTCCTGTGGAGAGGAGGGACAGCGAGCTATGTTTTTCTTTTTGCCTTTGCCCCCTCTACATCCTCTCTTATATTTTTTATTTTGGATGGTCTTGGGCCCAAAGGGTAGAAATAGTTGGTGATCGCTGTTGTACTCGGGCTCTTTAAAATCGGGTAAACCGTGACAGGATTCAGGATGGGAGGTAGAGATAAAAAAGAAGAAGAAGAGGAAGGGCCAGTGGTAGACAGGGCAGTATTGTCATGCGGGTCAATATGCCCTGGAACGATCTGTAATGTATTGACTAGCACTGGTGAACCTGGGGGGCTGCTGATGAATGGAGGTGGGGAATGGGAGGAGGAAACATCATCAATAGTTAGGAGAGAATCCGCCTCTAGGTCTATAGGAGAGACTGGTGATGATGGACCTGCTGGATGATGTGTAGGGCCTATATGGGGTGGATTGGCCTGTAGAAATGTTGCGAACATAAAATTTTCAGTTCGCGAACGGCGAACGTGAATTTCCTCAAATGTTCGCGAACGGGCGAACCGCCATAGACTTCAATAGGCAGGCAAATTTTAAAACCCACAGGGACTCTTTCTAGCCACAGTAGTGATGGAAAAGTTGTTTCAAGGGGACTAACACCTGGACTGTGGCATGCCGGAGGGGGATCCATGGCAAAACTCCCATGGAAAATTACATAGTTGACGCAGAGTTGGGTTTTAATCCATAAAGGGCATAAATCACCTAACAAACCAAATTTTTTTTGAACAATGTGGTTTAAAACATCCAGTGTGTGTATACGATCAGGTATGATTTTGTATCGATCAGGTAGTGTAAGGGTTATGCCCACTTCACAGACATTGACAGACCAAACTCCCCTTTTAATGCACCGCAAACAACCGCAAACAGTCCATTTGCCCAACCGCAAACTCCCCATTTGCACAAGGTTGTATACCAAGCTAGCCATGACCCGTTGATGTCATTGAAGGTTTCTTCCTCCACCCAGCCACGTACAACACCAAGGGTCCCTGAAAGGTGAATTGAATTGATTTTTTGAACGGGGAGATGGTTAAAAAAAACGCTGGCTCCCACCCCTTTGTTTGAATCCACGGTCACTGCGTCTGCGCCGTGCAATTTACTCTCACACCCGATATGAGTGTTATTTTCTCTAGTTCTCTTCTCATCAGTTTAATCCCTGTTACGTCCCCAATCTGGGGTCCATTTATTGAATCGATTTTTCGAACGGGGAGATAGTTAAAAAAACGCTGGCTCCGTCCCCTTTGTTTTAATCCACGGTCACTGTGTCTGCGCCGTGCAATTTACTGTCACACATGATATGAGTGGTATTTTCTGTAGTACTATTCTCATCAGTTTAATTCCTGTTACGTCCCCTATCAGGACATGTATTGAATGGATTTTAGACAACCGCAAACAGTTGTCAAAAGTTGACAAACTCCTTGCAGAATTGTGATTTATCTGTGTGCGTCCTTCTTGTTACTTCCAATTTGGGGCACTGCGCGTGCGCTGTGCAATGTACTCTGCCACACGGTATGAATGGTGTGTTAACTATTCTTATCAGTTTAATCCCTGTTACGTCCCCTATCCGGGGACTTGTGTTGAATTGATTTTTGGAACCGGGAGATGGAAAAAGCAGCTTGGTCGGTCCTCTTACTCCCAAGTTGGGGCACTGCATGTGCACAGAGCAATGTGCTGTGACACCCTATATGAGTGGTGTCTTAACTAGTACTATTCCTATCAGTTTAATCCCTGTTACGTCCCATATCAGGGATTGCCTTTTGTGAAAAAAAATTTAGGCCGGGTACCTTCGACTGCCTTCACAGTGACAGACCAAACTCTAATACACCAAACTGAATTGATTTTAGTAACCGGGAGATGGAAAAAGCAGCTTGGTCGGTCCTCTTACTCCCAAGTTGGGGCACTGCGCATGCACGGAGCAATGTGCTGTGACACCCTATATGAGTGGTGTCTTAACTAGTACTATTCCTATCAGTTTAATCCCTGTTACGTCCCCTATCCGGGGACGTGTGTCGAATTGATTAACCATTGTCGAATTAACGAACCATTACGACATCCTGAAATAATTTAGTTCTGAGCTCTGTACTTGCTTTGTATTGGAATTGATGGGGATTTTTTAAATTGTCTGCGTTATTCCTAATAAACTATTAAGAGACTTTATTATGATTTTTTTATTTTATGTATTAAAAACCCATACAACTTAAAAAAATAAATAAATAAATTATGTTTTTTCTATGAAAAATTATCCAGGGCGATCACTTTTGGTCTGATCATAATGAAGCAACGGCCTTATCATCTGGGGTGTGGCAACATTTCCAACACACTCATAGAGGTGATGATCGCTTCATTGTGATACGCAAGCCCCTTCACCACAACAAGGTAACGATCACGAAGGGGAATTGACACTTGTATGTGCCTTTTTTTGTTTTGTTTTGTTTTTGCAGCCACAGTGCAGCACCAGAGGACAGAAAAATTAGGCATGTACACATGCCTGAAAAATAATGGCATTGTTGCAGCCGCTGTTGTAGCAGCGGCCGGAAAAATTTATGTTTTCCAGGCAGAAAGGTGACTAAAACATTGCGGCTTGAACCCTAGTTGGTGGCGGAGAATTCACGAAAGTCATCCGGTATGCAGACATTAAATACAGCAGCGTGGGGACCATTTTGAGGCCAAGGCATGTCATCAGGCCTTTTGTTAATCAAACGTATCCCCCACTGTCAGTCCCTTCGGGATCCATGCCTCATTCATCTTAATGAAGGTGAGGTAATCAACACTTTTTTGACCGAGGCGACTTCTCTTGTCAGTGACAATGCCTCCTGCTGCACTGAAGGTCCTTTCTGACAGGAAACTTGAAGCGGGGCAGGCCAGAAGTTCTATCGCAAACTGGGATAGCTCAGGCCACAGGTCAAGCCTGCACACCCAGTAGTCAAGGGGTTCATCGCTCCTCAGAGTGTCGATATATGCAGTTAAGGCGAGGTAGTCTGCTACCTGTCGGTTGAATCGTTCTCTAAGGCTGGATCCCGAAGGGCTGTGGCGATGTGTAGGACTGAAAAAGCTCTGCATGTCCTCCATCAACAACACATCTGTAAAGCGTCCTGTCCTTGCCGCCGTGGTCGTGGTAGGAGGAGGATTGCTTTCCCCAGTTAGATTCCTGTTGTGCTGTGACATCCCCCTTATAAGCTGTGTAAAGCATATTTTTTAGTTTGGTTTTGAACTGCTGCATCCTTTCCGACTTTCGGTAATTTGGTAACATTTTTGCCACTTTCTGCTTATACCGGGGGTCTAGTAGCGTGGCCACCCAGTACAGGTCGTTCTCCTTCATCCTTTTTATACGAGGGTCCCTCAACAGACATGACAGCATGAAAGACCCCATTTGCACAAGGTTGGATGCCGAGCTACTCATTTCCCATTCCTCGTCCTCACTGATGTCATTGACGGTCTGTTCTTCCCCCCAGCCACGTACAACACCACGAGTCCCAGATAGGTGACAACAATGAGCACCCTGGGATGCCTGCTGTGGTTGGTCTTCCTCCTCCTCAAAGCCACATTCCTCCTCTGACTCCTCTTCCTCATACTCCTCTTCCAGCGTTGCCGCAGGTCCGGCAAGCGATGATGACAAGGCTGTTTCTGGTGGTGATGGTGACCACAACTCTTCCTCTTCACGCTCCTCTACAGCCTGATCCAGCACTCTTCCCAGGGCATGCTCCAGGAAGAAAACAATTGGGATGAGGTCGCTGATGGTGCCTTCGGTGCGTCTGACTAGGTTTGTCACCTCCTCAAAAGGACGCAGGAGCCTACAGGCATTGTGCATGAGTGTCCAGTAACGTGGCAAAAAAATTCCCAGCCACGCAGAGGCTGTCCTAGCACCCCGGCTTTTTCTTGTTGGAAAGATGAGAAAAAAAGAAAAATTAGAGTGTGTCAATCAAACAGATTACCTCTTCTGGAAATTTATCAATAAGAGGATCATGAATGAAGGGCACAGAAGGGCGCCAGAGGTCGGACGGAGATTGGAGGGAAAAAAAGTTTTTATTTATATATATTTTGTGCTATGAAAGATTAAGAGAAAGGATGTAGGAGAAAGGGATATAGCAGGCTGCCAGGGTAGGTTGGTGTGAAGTATAGGCACTGTCATTGATAGCTCTTTGCTCCAGCTATTTAGGTGTGGTTGCCATCGATACTCGGGATTCTGCGCTTCTTTCTCCCCCTCTCCATCCAGGCCCATTGCCGTTGAGGACCCCACAGATGTATCTACGTCTTGGTTCAATTGACTATGATTTAGCATTTTCACTTTATGGTGTATTTGCATGTATATTACACTTGTCACATGTACTAGCTTATTACGTTTTTTAGTTCCATGCTCTTATTGCATTTTAAAATCTCATCTCTATTAATGTAGGTTATTTATCTACACACACTCATGCACTTGTTTGTGTCTGTGTGCATGTGCACTCACGTGCGCATATGTGTGTATCTCCTTTGCGCCCGTGAGTCCACACGCACCCACACACATCTCAACACTTTTCTCCCTATATGTACAGCGGGGCCTGTACCTTATTCACTTTAGACATCTATATATATATATATATATATATATATATATATATCGTTATGGGCATCACTGTGGGCATGTAGTGTATATATATATATATATATGTTTTGTTTGTATCTTGCATGTATATATTTTTTATATTTTTTATATTTTTTATATATATATTTTATATATTCTCTATGTATATTCTATATATTCTGTGTCTATATACTTCTATATATTTCACCTATTAATATGCTTAATACTGTAGCGCTGTATGTGGTCTCCTCTGGGTCTGTTTCTCATTGTGTCATAGGATGTGTTACGTATTGTCATTTTATATTTTGGCTCAATACACTCTGTCTTGTTTCATAATATGAGCTCTATTTGCCCCCCTATGTTATAGTTAGGCTCCACGGTTCTGTTGGAGCGTCACAGGTCATAGTTCCTTCTATTCATTACTCCTGCCGAATCCCGGAAGTAGCGCTTTGCGTTCCACCATGCGGTTCACCTACAGGAACCGGAAGTGACGCGATGCGCTCCAGCTTGGAGCGCACTCGTCTCCCTTCCTTGTGTGGCCACTCGTGTTCTGCTCCCTAAGTGTCTGCAGCTGCCTCCTATTCATCAGCTATTCTCTTGGCTGTATAAGCCATCCTATTAGCCCCCCCTCCATACACACCTCCCCCTGAAGAAGCCTTGCGTGAAACGTACGTCGGGGTTGCTGGAGCACTACACAGGTACTTTGTCTATGGCTTTACAATGAACTACTTAGCTTCTGCTATCTATGTACTTTGATATATTTGCACTCTGCACTTTATATGCATATTTTGGTCACTATATATGATACCTTTACTTAGCCTCTATAGCTTTGCCTGACTACATGTATTTCTGATATCCTATTTGGCCCACATGCACATTAGTGCTATATTTATATACCTATTGTTTGTATCTATTTGCCATTTCAGGTTTTAGTCGTGCTCCGTGTCATTTTGTGTGCTCATTTTCCACCATCTACTGTTTTCTATGTGTTTTTATTGTGATTTGTCTCATATAGAGACACTAATAAAATTTATATATTCATAATATTATTGAGTGCGAGCCCTATTTCTCTCTCTTTGGCGTTCTAATATAATAAGGGTCCGAAACCGGAAGTAGGGACGGAGAGCAGCCACAAATAGATCTGATTCTCCCCTTGGAAAGATACTCTCCTACCTCCTTCTAATCCCTTATTATATTAGGTATACATCTGCCCTGTTTGTTTATTATTATGTGTCCATCTGCATAATGCGTTCCACCGTGGAGCGCATCACCACTTCCGGTCCACACAGGAACCAGAAGTGATGCTTTCTTGCAAGCGTGGATCTGTTCGTCTGCCATGTCTATCACTATATATATATATAGACAGCAATTGTAATATTGTATACACTGCTGCTCCTGAGGAAGGGGTGTTTAACAGACCCCGAAACGCGTTGAGCTCACCTATTGCCTTTATTTTGAATAAAGGAAGTTACAAGAAGATCTCAGTGTGGACCTGCTGCTTCATTCTACCATTCTACTTGCGATCCAGGCGAGGGGGGAATATCCAATGGGTGTCTTGAGCTTTATCCTATTGGATTCCTCCCTGGTGAAGTAAGTTTGATTATATTGCTGAGCTTATTGCTATCTGAAGCAATTTCACGGAGGAATCATTATAAGGCCCTCCATCTAGGGTGTGTATCCTGCACCTTTGTGTTTATTTACTTCTCTGTATACACTGCGTGCAGAATTATTAGGCAAATGAGTATTTTGACCACATCATCCTCTTTATGCATGTTGTCTTACTCCAAGCTGTATAGGCTCGAAAGCCTACTACCAATTAAGCATATTAGGTGATGTGCATCTCTGTAATGAGAAGGGGTGTGGTCTAATGACATCAACACCCTATATCAGGTGTGCATAATTATTAGGCAACTTCCTTTCCTTTGGCAAAATGGGTCAAAAGAAGGACTTGACAGGCTCAGAAAAGTCAAAAATAGTGAGATATCTTGCAGAGGGATGCAGCACTCTTAAAATTGCAAAGCTTCTGAAGCGTGATCATCGAACAATCAAGCGTTTCATTCAAAATAGTCAACAGGGTCGCAAGAAGAGTGTGGAAAAACCAAGGCGCAAAATAACTGCCCATGAACTGAGAAAAGTCAAGCGTGCAGCTGCCAAGATGCCACTTGCCACCAGTTTGGCCATATTTCAGAGCTGCAACATCACTGGAGTGCCCAAAAGCACAAGGTGTGCAATACTCAGAGACATGGCCAAGGTAAGAAAGGCTGAAAGACGACCACCACTGAACAAGACACACAAGCTGAAACGTCAAGACTGGGCCAAGAAGTATCTCAAGACTGATTTTTCTAAGGTTTTATGAACTGATGAAATGAGAGTGAGTCTTGATGGGCCAGATGGATGGGCCCGTGGCTGGATTGGTAAAGGGCAGAGAGCTCCAGTCTGACTCAGACGCCAGCAAGGTGGAGGTGGAGTACTGGTTTGGGCTGGTATCATCAAAGATGAGCTTGTGGGGCCTTTTCGGGTTGAGGATGGAGTCAAGCTCAACTCCCAGTCCTACTGCCAGTTTCTGGAAGACACCTTCTTCAAGCAGTGGTACAGGAAGAAGTCTGCATCCTTCAAGAAAAACATGATTTTCATGCAGGACAATGCTCCATCACACGCGTCCAAGTACTCCACAGCGTGGCTGGCAAGAAAGGGTATAAAAGAAGAAAATCTAATGACATGGCCTCCTTGTTCACCTGATCTGAACCCCATTGAGAACCTGTGGTCCATCATCAAATGTGAGATTTACAAGGAGGGAAAACAGTACACCTATCTGAACAGTGTCTGGGAGGCTGTGGTTGCTGCTGCACGCAATGTTGATGGTGAACGGATCAAAACACTGACAGAATCCATGGATGGCAGGCTTTTGAGTGTCCTTGCAAAGAAAGGTGGCTATATTGGTCACTGATTTGTTTTTGAATGTCAGAAATGTATATTTGTGAATGTTGAGATGTTATATTGGTTTCACTGGTAAAAATAAATAATTGAAATGGGTATACAGTATATTTGTTTTTTGTTAAGTTGCCTAATAATTATGCACAGTAATAGTCACCTGCACACACAGATATCCCCCTAAAATAGCTAAAACTAAAAACAAACTAAAAACTACTTCCAAAAATATTCAGCTTTAATATTAATGAGTTTTTTGGGTTCATTGAGAACATGGTTGTTGTTCAATAATAAAATTAATCCTCAAAAATACAACTTGCCTAATAATTCTGCACTCCCTGTACATCTATATCTGCATGGTTGTTCTCTATTTTATCTATTATTAGCGAGTTCCTTTTACAATATAACAGCTTCCATCAGCTACTACTATACATTTAGGGGTGCGTGGCGCCGGACACCTTCTTCCTTTTTTTCCGGTGTTTAAGGTTGTATTTTTTCCTGTTCTCTATTCTTCTTTTTCTTGTTGGAGCAGGCGGTCGAACATTAGGAGTGTTGAATTCCAACGTGTCGGGCTGTCGCAAATCAAGCGCCTCACTGGCATGTTGTTTCGCCGCTGAATATCGGAAAAATGCGCTATGGCCGTGTAGGAACGCCTGAAATGGCCACACACCTTCCTGGCCTGCTTGAGGACGTCCTGTAAGCCTGGGTACTTAGACACAAAGCGTTGTACGATGAGATTCAACACATGTGCCATGCACGGCACATGTGACAACTTGCCCAAATTCAATGCCGCCAACAAATTGCTTCCATTGTCACACACCACTTTGCCGATCTCCAGTTAGTGCGGGGTCAGCCACTGATCCACCTATGCGTTCAGGGCGGACAGGAGTGCTGGTCCGGTGTGGCTCTCTGCTTTCAGGCAAGTTAACCCCAAGACAGCGTGACACTGTCGTATCCGGGATGTAGAATAGCCCCTGGGGAGCTGGGGGGATTCAGTTGATGTGCAGCCAGACGCTGCAGCAGAAGAGGACTCAGCTGGGAGGGAGGGTCTGCTGCTGATTGGCTGGAATGTGTCTGCTGACTGTTAGGTACAGGGTCAAAGTTTGCTCAATGATGATGTATAGGGGGCGGACTGAACATCGCATATGTTCGCCCGCCGTGGCGAACGCGAACAAGCCATGTTCGCTGTGAACTGTTCGCTGGCGAATAGTTCGGTGTCACGGCGGACAGGAAATAAGATACATAAATCACAAAACAAGTTTTCTAGGCGAGAAGCTGGGGATAAGGTCACCTCCTAGCTAATCCCTAACTGCTCTCCCTATTCTGCTTTGCCCACATTCAGACCTTGAAGGTAGGAATAATGTGCCCTCGTGCCTGGGCTGAGAATACCCTAGAATCCCTGAGATGGTGAAAGGGTAAAAAGGGACAGCCTGCTCCCTCGGAACCAGCAGGGAACAGACGACACACAAAAGCCTAGACAGCAAACCAAAGAAATAAGAAACCATATATATATAGATATCTATTCCACACCAGATGTGTTTTATGGACATCTCTTATCAGATCATGACTCAGCCATGAAACACCCATTTTTCCTCAGACAGACATGTTTAGCGAAACCAGTACATTCCCTATAGATAAATCCATGTCTCTAAACAATAATAAAAAGTATAATCTTCTCTATATATTCACTTTTAACACATTGATCTTGCCATGAACCCATCTTGTTTTTTTTCAGGTTCATGCTGATCACATGCTGTTAAAGGCAATGATTATCCATATTGAATATAATATCATCAGATATATTGTACACTTATGAAAAGGCACAACATATTGATTGATCTTGGTAAGCAACCACTTGTCAGACTGTAGATAGACTAAGTGTGGAGGATGGAGGTTTGCAGGAGTACTGTCAAAACTGTATCAATGGCCTAGGTGGGATAAGCTTGTGGGATATGGAGGACTCTTCTGTGGCTGTGGGGGTAATGAAACATTGAAGGGAACTATAAAGGAATGTGCATGCTGAGTTCTAACCCAGAAGGCTGTTAGTGGGTCAATTCATTGCAGTAATTGATGCTAGTTCTGCTAGAGCAAAAGAGTTGTTCCATTATGGCTCGGGCTGCCTGAGGACCTGATGTGCGTCCAATTTAACTCAGTTGTGAGAAATGCTATAACTCGATAAGGAGGGAGTATAGCCATATTGAGTCAGGGCCTACATACAGGTAAACAACAAACGGAAGTTAAGGAAATAGGTTGGTCTGACTGATGTAACACGGTCATTGTGTGAAACTAATCAGAAGGGAACAGGAATCAGAAAAAGCAGCTTACAGAATTGTGTTTTTGTTGTACTCTATTTAGTTAAACTATGCAACATTTAAACTAAAGTGACACCAATTGTAATTGTAACCATTTAGTTTTTGTGCCTAATCAGAGTATTGCAACCAATAACAGTATTCACAATTCCTAAATATGAAAGTGTACTGCTGCAGAAAATTATCATAAAGCCTGATTCACACATCAGGTGCAGATCTTTCCATTATACCTTATCTCTGTGTAGAATCCACTCTGGATTTGGCTCCCAGTCACTCATTGAAATCACGAAACATTGGCGACAAAGTGAATAACGAGGGTGCCTGGGACTGCAGGGGGAAGGAGTGGAAAGGCGCATGAGGGGTTAATGCTCTGGCGGGAAAATCCAGGCAAAGGGTTGGTTAATGAACAACCAGAGGAGTGCCTGGTGGGAGATATAAAAGAGCAGGAGGAAGGGGCTAAGGCAGAGCTCCCCAGAGGCAGAGAGGACATGCCTGTGCTGACGAGCTGAAGTCCAGAAGATGGCAGATGAATTCCTGTGGCTGGTGGCCCAGCGAGTGGCAGAAGAAGGGTGTTACTAACCAGAGGGTGTGAACCCACTGTGCTACGTGTCCTACCTCCTCTAAGGCCGTTGTCTAAGTGAACCCCTCGATCTTCACAGTACCCCTGATGGGGGGAATAGACTTTCCCAAGGGGAACACCAGGTCGCTACCTCTTGAGGAGGATTGGCACACGAGGCAGCTGGTCCAGGCGGACCTGGAGGTGCCTGAGAAAGGTACCAGAGGTACAGGCGCTGTTAGAAGGCCGAGTCGTAACCAGGAGCAGCAGTGCATGACTGAAGGATGAGGCAGAGGTGAAGTCAAAACAGGCACTAGGTCAGGGCAGATGGCACAGGTACAGGTCAGGCAATCCGGATTGGCAACAGGAGAGTCAAGGCTAGCAGGCAGGGATCAAACAGGTAGCAGAGTCCAGGAATATAAGTACGAGTCAGTAACACAGGAACATAAGCAGAAATCAAGAATCTTAGCAGGACACAAGGACCTTGACACTGAGGAATCTGGGAAGGCGTCTGAGCCACTTATATATGTGCAGGAGGGCTAGGATTGGTTAACAAGGTCACATGATTCATCCCATAAAGCACAGCAAGTGACGTGTGCCAGCCCTTAAGGAATTACTGCAGAAAACAAGCATGCTGTGGCAAGGGCTGAAAGGAAACACTGGCAGCAGATCGCCGCTGAACACGGCGCCCGGGACCGTGGTGGTAAGCAGAGAAACAGCGACGCACAGCAGCCGCTGTTACAAAGGAACAGCTTGGTTGTAAGGCCTCCTGTCCAAGGACCAGATCAGGGAGAGATAACCATCTCCTGCACTCACCCCAGCAGTGAGAGGTAGGTCAATGTGTGAATCCCGTCCCCATCTCGGTTCAGTCACAGCCCAGCATGTCACCCTGTTCACAGAGCTCACTCTGCAGACATCAGAGGGAGGCAGCCAGCCAGGATGGCACATGCTTCTCCTGCTCCCTCGGAGTGTGAGATGGTGCCTTCCACTCCCCCTCCTAACAGGTCTCTTAAGAGGGAGGTGGGGAGAGATAGAGAGCTGCAGCATGTATCTCAGCAGGAGGAAGCAAGGGCTGCACAGAAGGTTAATAGAGGAGCAGGTAAGTGTGGTGCATGTTCCCTGGATGAAGGGTTAAGGGTTAGGGCAGCGGGAAGGGGGTGGGGTGGCTTCTCCTGCACTGCCATCACAGTTCTTTGCTACAAGGGAAACTTCACACAATGAGGCAGCCTTGGTAGTAATCCCCCCTGCCCCACAATGGGTGCACAGGTGTCACACCTGTGACAGGTGTCAGAAGGTCTGAAAGACTGACTGCACATGAGTAATCTGACAGGCTTTTTTGGTTTCACTTTGTCTGTGTGTTGCTGGTATGTCCACACCTCCTGTTTGGATCATGTGACCTTTACCTCTCCCTATTTAGTCTGACTTTACCCATCACTCCTTGGATAGACTCATTTGGTTTTGGAAGAGCTGGAGTGTGGTTCTTGTTTAAGTCCTGTTCATCCATCATCCTCAGAAGTTATGTGTTCTGCTTGCTGTGTTTTGTATCCCCCCCTGTTTGTTTACTATGTCTCAGCGAGACGCTGGTTCCTTCACCAGGGAAGGAACAGGTTGTCTCTGCCCTTTCATTACCTTTAGGGCATCCGAGGGTTAACAGGGTTTTCCAGGTTCCTGTGTATGGGCATCTCTACCATCGAGCGGTGCCCATACGGATAGAAGTTAGGGCCAGGAGCAGGGTTTTATAGGTGGTGACCCTTTTCCTTCCCTAGCGGTGTCTTTCCTCTTCCTTCTTGTTGTCTTTTGGTATTATCCCCTACTACATCCGTGACATTATCCAGAGCCAATACCGTTTTGTTTTGTTCTGATCTGTGCAGCTATGGATACTATGTCTGCACTGGTCGAACAGCTGCAGAATCTGACTTTGGAGGTAGCAGACCTCCACACTGCTGGTTCCGGTGGTGGGTCCCGGGCCTGCCCTGAACCGAAGGAGGCTCTCCTGGACAGGTTTTCCGGGGGTAGTGACAATTTTATCCGATTTAGGGAGTCATGTAAATTATACTTTAGGCTGCGTCCATACTCTTCTGGGGAGTGTCAACGTGTGGGTATGATTATTTCCTTGCTTAAAGAGGACGCCCAATCTTGGGCTTTTTCTCTGCCGACCGGATCACCATCCCTCCGGTCGGTAGATTAATTCTTTAGAGCCTTGGGTCTTATCTACGATGAACCGGATCGGATCTCTCAGGCCGAGACCAAGTTACGGGGTTTGCGGCAGGGAGAACGTTCCGCGGAGACCTATTGCTCTGAATTCAGGAGATGGGTTACCGATACAGAGTGGAATGATCCTGCTCTCCGTAGCCAATTCTGTCAGGGTCTTTCTGAAAGACTGCAGGGTGCGTTGGCTTTTCATGAAAATCCTGAGTCATTGGAAGCAGCTATGTCCCTTGCTGTATGTCTTGATAGATGCCTGAGGGAGAGAAATAGGGATCCTCAACTTCAGGACGTACTGTCCAACAAGGGTACTGCTTCCTTTGACAGTTGTGAAAGGGACATTTGTGAATATTTGTCCGTACTTGCAGCATCAAGGTGTAAACAAAAAGAAAAAGACATTTAATCCCCAAATTACTATTGGTGGTGTGGGTGGGGAGCAAGAAAACCTACTTTTGTCTATTACTGGTAGTACTCATTTTCTCCTGTCTGCTGAGGTGGCGCTAGAGTCCAAAACTGTGAAAATCGAAGCATTTATTAACAGTGGGACAGGAGTTAACTTGATTGATGGACAGTTTGTTCGCCTTCACTGGTTGACTACTATTGCATTAGAGAAAGGTATTTCTGTCTTTGCAATTGACTCAGCACCTCTCACCCCAAAAATGCCTGTCACAGTTAGAGAATGGCATTCATTTAAGAGTGGGTGGTTTTCATCAGGAATTTATCTCCTGTTATGTTTTGGAGGGTCTGCCTGATCCGTTGGTGTTGGGTCTACCATGGTTAAGCAAACATAACCCTAACATCGACTGGCAAGCGAGACAGATTCTTGATTGGAGTGATTTTTGCATGGACAACTGTTCTCATTGTTCTCTATGGTTACCATTAAAACTGCTCCCTCGTTCATTTCTGAATTTTCTGATGTGTTCTCTCAGAGTGGTAATCAGGAGTTGCCTCCACACCGGGAGTATGACTGTCCCGTCAATCTTATTCCCGGAGCTAAATTGCCCAAATCTCGGTTGTATAGTCTTTCGGAACCCGAAAGAAAGGCCAATGCGAGAGTATATCACCAAGAGTTTGGCAAAGGGACATATTAGACCATCCAGGTCCCCAGTGGCTGCTGTATTTTTCTTTGTAAGGGAAAAGGATGGCACCCTGAGGCCATGTCTGGACTTCCGTGAGCTCAATCGTAATACCGTCCGTGATCCTTACCTCCTTCCTTTGATTTAGTCAGATTGTCGGTGTCAAGTTGTTCTCTAAATTGGATCTGAGGGGGCATATAATTTGGTAGGGATCAAGGAGTGGGATGAGTGGCAGACCGCATTTAATATTCCTGAGGGTCATTTTGAAAACCTGGACATGCCTTTTAGGTTAACCAATGCTCCTGTGGTTTTTCAACACTTTGTCGATTACATCTTTCATCATCTGATGGGAAGGTTTGTAGTTGTATACATTGATGACATATTAATTTATTTGCCTAATATGGAGACTCATATGGATCATGTGAGACAGGTGTTACAGATCATAAGAGAGAATAAGTTGTATGCTAAGATGGAAAAGTGTGTATTTGCTGTACAGGAAGTGCAATTTCTGGATTACCTGTTCTCATCCTCAGGTTTTCGTATGGATCCCGAGAAGCTCCATGCCGTGTTGGACTGGGATCGACCCGAAAATCTGAAGGCGCTTATGCTGTTTTTGAAGTTTACCAACAACTATTCCTGTAATTGATCTTGAACTATTCAACGGTGGTTAAACCTTTAACAGACATGACTGAGAAAGGTGATGATATTTCTATCTGATCTGATGTGGCATTACAGGCCTTTTCTGCTGTGAAAGAATGTTTCGCTTCGGCCCCTATTCTGGTGCAACCGGACGTGTCTTAGCCATTTATTGTTGAGGTTGATGCGTCTGAGGTAGGGGCAATCTTGTTGCAGGGTCCTTCACCCAGTAAATGGCGCCCATGTGCATTTTTCTCAAAAAAACTCTTGACTGTTGAAAATAATTATGATGTGGGGAATAGGGAATCGCTGGCCATTAAGTTGGCGTTCGAGGAATTGCGGTATTGGTTGGAAGGAGCAATTCATCCTTTTATGGTAATTACGAATCACAAGACTCTGTCCTACCTGTAGTCGGTTAAGCGACTGAACCCAAGGCAGGCCAGATGATCATTGTTTTTCGCAAGATTTAGCTTCATCGTCACTTACCGCCCAGGGGTTAAGAACGTCAAGGCGGATGCTTTGTCGCGTAGCTTTCCTGGGGGGGGGGGGGGGGGGTCTAATGACCATAGTCCCATTTTATCTGAAGGGGTAGTCATATCCGCTCTTTATCCTGATATCAAAGCCAAGGTGTTGTAGGCACAGGAGGATGCTCCGGACTCTTGTCCTCCGGGAAATTGTTTGTTTCCTCCGAATTATGTCACAAGGTGTTCGAGGAACATCTCTGTATGGTGCTTGCTGGGCACCCTGGGAGCAGATCGACTTGTTGATCTCATCTCTCGCAGATTCTGGTGGACTGGGTTGCGTAAGTGTGTTGAGGACTATGTGTCAGCCTGTGGTACCTGTGCATGTGCTAAGGTGACACGTACTCAGCTTTCCAGATCTCTGCTTCCATTGCCCATCCCGTCCAGACCTTGGACCCATTTGTCGATGGATTTTATCACAGATTTACCGAATTCTTCGGGAAAAACTGTGATTCTGGTGGTTGTCGATTGTTTTAATAAAATGGCACACTATATTGCATTACCTAGTCTACCCAATGCTAAAACTCTTGCACAGGTGTTTGTCGACAACATCGTAAAACTACATGGCATTCCCTCTGATGTGGTGTCCAATAGAGGGACTCAGTTTGTTTCCAGATTCTGGAAAGCGTTCTGTACTCGTCTGGGTGTACAATTGTCCTCTCTTCAGCTTTTCATCCTCAGTCGAACAGACAGACGGAGCGCACTAATCAGAATTTGGAGACTTACTTGAGATGTTTTGTTTCAGAGAATCAGGAAGAGTAGTCTTCATTTATGTCATAAGCTGAGTTTGCTATGAATAACCGTAGACAAGAATCCACTAATAAGTCGAAGTTTTTTGGGGCATATGGGTTCCATCCACAGCTTGGTACATTTTCTAATGCTCAAAATTCCGGCATTCCTGAGGAGGAACGATTTTCCTCTTCTTTGTCTTTTATTTGTTGAAAAATCCAAAATATCCTGAAAAAGATGGGCAACAGGTATAAGTGTGTGGCTCACAGGAGACGTATGAGTGCTCCGGACCTGAGAGTGGGTGATTCTGTATGGTTGTCAACAAGAAACCTTAAACTTAAGGTACCTTCTTAGAAGTTGGGCCCAAGATTTATTGGTCCATATAAGATCACTGCCATTGTTAACCCTGTAGCCTTCCGTAGGCTTTGAAAATCCATAACGTATTTCATAAATCGTTGTTAAAAAAATGTGTCGAACCTGTTGAGCCTTCCTACTTATCTCCTGCTCCTGTCATGGTGGATGGCAATTTAGAATTTCAGATCAGCAGAATTGTGGACTCCCGAGTTCTCTGGAGATCCCTCCAGTATCTCGTTCATTTGAGAGGGTACGGACCAGAGGAGAGGATGTGGTTTCCAGCGACCGATGTTAATGCTAGTCATCTGGGGAGAGCATTCCACAGAGCTCATCCTGATATGGTCGGTCATGGGTCCCCGGAGGTCACCTGTAGAAGAGGGGGGTACTGTGACACCTGTGGCAGGTGTTAGAAGGTCTTAATTTGGTTTTGGAAGAGCTGGAGTGTGGGTCTTGTTGAAGTCCTGTTCATCCATCATCCTCAGAAGCTAAGTGTTCCGCTTGTTGGGTTTTGTATTCCCCTCCCGCCCCCGGTTGTTTACTAGGCATCAGCGAGACACTGGTTGCTTCACCAGGGAAGGAACGGGTTGTCTCTGCCATGTCATTACCTTTAGGGCGTCCGAGGGTTTTCCAGGTTCCTGTGTATGGGCATCTCTACCATCGAGAAGTGCCCATACGGATAGGAGTTAGGGCCAGGAGCAGGGTTTTATAGGTGGCGACCCTTTTCCTTCCCTAGTGGTGAGGCCTAGTGTCTTTCCTCTTCTTTTTTGTTGTCTTTTAGTGTTCTCCCATGCTACATCCGTGACAACAGGGCTCTGGCAATGCAGGTTAGGGGTCCCTAGCCCACTTGGATAGTATACCTTTAGGGATTAGCCCCCATCAGTGAGGTGCACAGGCCTTTCAGGTACACAGTGTTCAGGCTGTTTCCATGTCTTGTCATTCTTTTGCAGGATCTTCTGCTGGTGGCAGAAAAAAGAAGAGAAGATGCCGTAGACATCATCTAGGAGAACATGGCCGTTCCAGAAGTCATAACCGGAGGCGGTATTCTTGCAAATGCGCATCTTCTACATTGTCTAGCGGTACTTCTTCCCCATCTCAGTGTTTCTCGGGCAGTAGTGCTTCTGGACCTGCAGCATAACAACGTGGGAGTTGTGGCCATCACCATGGTCGACAGGAACCTGTTACGCCGAAAGGGCAAACAGCAGAGGCTACTCCGGCCTGTGTACCAGTTACTGAACAGTCTGCTATGGCATCTCCAGCTGAAGCACCCCTGGGAGCCGCAGGAATGCTGTCAGTGGATGAGAACACATGTCTTAATCCGTGGTTATCAAAAGATGCCATTTCTGGTGCTGATTTGCTGGGTATCTTAAAACAGGTTGTTGATCAAGGTTCTATCAATAGGGGAGGTTTGACTTCACCTTTGCCGCCAGTGGGGCTTCTACCCTGCCTAAGAGGTCAAATAGCATGGTTGATTTTACTTTTCGTGACTCCCGTTTTTGCGGAGTCGCACCTTTTGGCACTCACTTGGCAACAGAGGTTAAGGAGAAGAAACAACAAGTTTGTGGATGTGTGGTCCTTGGTCTCTGTTGATCATGTGGCAGTTGACAAACAGTGAAGTTTTGAAAAAGGATCTGACAAGTAGCCTAAAGTGGCAAAAACTTTTGTGAATTGGCTTCAAGGGTTTGCGATCCTTGTCTATGTTATTTGCTAACGCTTCCCTGAGAAGGGTGCCGAGTTGTTTATTTATCTTGACACCATTTTCAGTGCGAACAAGTTACATGGTGGCGCTGCGTGGTGGCGTTACGATGAGGAATTTTGTCTGTGCCTCTCCTCGTCACCAGGGATCAGATGGGCCTCAAAAGCCACCGATGTCTGGTTACAGCTTATCCTCTCTCAAAAGCTGCAAGCTCTTTCAAGGAGGAACCGCTGGCCCGGCAAATACTTCAGGAACGGCGGTTCAACGACCCACCGGAGCGTGTTGGCTGTACAAGAAGGGTCACTGCAGATTCTTTGCCTCCTGCAAGTTTAGACATGAATGCTCCATATGCGCTGGGGCGCATGCGGTGGTCCGTTGTTTCCAGAGAAATAAGCAACCAGCAGCGGAGAACGCCGATGAGTATCAGCGCGATGGGGCCGTGGCTAGGCAAGTATCCCAGGAGGCAGGAGGCAAGAATACTCACTGATGGTTTTAGTGAGGGATTCTTTTATCCCTCATATGTCATCATCAACATTCATTTTGTCGGATAATTTGAACTCAGTTAGGGAGAATGTTGTAGTTGCCCGGCAAAAGTTACAGTAGGAAGTGGCTTTGGGGAGAATGGCAGGGCCATTTTCTGAGCCGCCTTTTCCAAATTTGCAAGTATTCCCTCTTGGTTTAATCTCCAAGAAAAACCCGGGAGAATTTCACTTGATTCATCAATCATCATCTCTCCTTTCCTCAGGGGACTCAGTTAATGATGGGATACCTAGGGAAGAAGCAGCGGTCTCATATACTTTGATTGACACGGTCGTTTATTTGGTTAGGAAGGCTGGATCAGGTGTGTTATTGGCTAAGTCTGATATTGAGTTGGCCTTTCAGTTTTTGCCCGTTCACAACAGCTGTTTTCACCTTTTAGTCAAAGAATAGATGGGTACTCTAATATCCGGATCACAGATTTATTCACACTATTTACTGTATTCACACTATTTTTATTGATACATATACTGATAATCCATAAAATAACTCCAGGTCGGGAGTATAACCTAGTTTCTACAATAAATGCCTATAAAATGAACATACATCAAAGAATATATAAGATACAGGCCTGTAGATACACCATAAAATACATAAACACTAAAATACTAATTATATCACTTCATTAAAATAGCTGCTGAAAGTCCATGATAAATAGTTGTAGGTTGAATGGAATGGCTGCTCAGATTCGTTTAGCCAGATCCATCTAATCCGAAACAGGTGGTGGCTCCTGCTGCAATAATAAATGAAGCAGTGACTGATTCTGTGAATTGAATATAAATATAAACCTCCTCCCTGTGATATAAGGTAAAACAAATAGTGAAAGGTTCCAATAGTGCAGAGATGCAAAAAATATATAAAATAGAAAAAATATATAATAAAAAGAAAATATCGATGTAGATCAGTGTTAATCAATCCAAATCCATCTGTGTTGAAATGGTTTAACAAATGTGCATACAAATCCACTAAGATAAGTTGGCTGTGTTACTGTGTTCAAAATAAATAAAAGATATATAATATTCAGTCACAAAAAATCTTAAATTGCTCTCAATCTGCAGGGGCTCAGCGTTATTAGTAACAAGAGGAAATCACCCACTCCTTTTTCCAGCCCTTCAAAATTTGGAGAGGTCTGTAAGGACAGTTATGAGGTAAGATTGTTCAATGCAGCTTTTGTTCTTGCCTTTTTTGGGGCAGTTTCAGGTCTTACATCCGGCATGACTTAGTTTTGTCTTAATTTTTGTTTACAAGCTATGTTTTTTCTTTTTCAAGATTGCCCCCGACCTCAGGCCTTGATCGTGGGTCATTCATATATATTTCGGGCACAGAGGAGAGCGAAGGATTGACCCTGTGGTGACAACCTTGGCGTTGACGCTGTCAATGTTCATTGGCGGGGTTTCCGGGGCCTACGGTGGGTACAATTGCTGCCATTAGTGGTACAGGCTAGCAAGGATTTTGTTGGCCCCGTGATATTGGTTATACACGCGGGGGTAACAATCTGGGTAACACAAAGCTAGTGGAACTTCTATCACTAATGAAGGCGGATTTGGAGTATTTTAAATTGTTGTTCAAGTCCTGCATACTGGTATCGTCGGAAATAGTTTCTAGGAGAGTGTGGAAGGATGACAGGAGAGTGACGGCGATCGAGAAACCTAGATTCCTTCTCAATGTTAGGGGGAGTGGCTATACGCCATTTAATGCTTGAGGTTGGTAATCGAGATTTGCTACACAACAATGGGGTGCATTTAAATAATATAGGTAACGATTTATTTATATTGGGTTAGCAGGACGGTCTGGCGGGAGCTTTGGCTCTTATTTGTGGGGGTGGTCGAAGCACAGAGTAGGACTACTCAGTGTCCTCCATGGTGGAAGGTATCAATAAATCAACGATTTGATTTATGGATGCCTACTTGGAGGGACGCTATGGACTGGCGTCTAACACCGCGTGCACCACCACATATAAGGCCAGTATACCCCTATGTGCTGCTACTCCTACTATACCATTATGTTGACTCCATGGTGGAAGGTAGCCCTGAAACAAGTGGGAAATCCTACATGTGTCGCTGCCTACAGTGGTTGGCATAACAGGAGGCTATGTGTCTTTGGAAAACAGGACGTTGGATTGCGTTAAATGAGTTTGTTTTCAGGGCTCACATTGTTAGATGTGGTTAAATAAAGCTGTGGCCACCCCACAATTCTGCACAACAAGAGTGTGATAGTTTTATTTACAAGTTTTGGTTGAGCTTGGATGGTTTAATTCTAACATGGTGGGTCACTCCCTCCACTGTCATTGTGATTAGGTGGGAACAACGTTGCATACTGTAGCTGCTGCTGGAAACCACATCTGTTAGGGAGTACTACAGTTACCATCCAGACCACCGCCAATGAACCCAAACACTGATACCAGCCTTCTGAAACCTCTCTGGGTAGCATGAAACTAAGGCCTAACATGAGGCCGGATGGTCTTGGCTGCTAGGGACCCAGAATATTGGTACGGGTACACTAGTAGGAGACTTTTCAGAATGAACAAACAGGTAAAAGCGGAATCAACAACCAGAGTCAAAAAATCAGGAGAGACAAACACGATAAATGCAGTACACAAGAGCTAAAATCCAGAGATAAGCCAGAGTCGATTACGAGGAGAACAGATGTAAGCAGAATCAGCAGCCAAAAGAATAATCCAAAAAACAAGCCAGAAGTAAAAAAAAACAACAGGGAACTCTGTAGTAAGTCACACAGAAGAAAGCCTAGAGAAGTCAAATGCAATCACAGGCAATGATGATAGGGAACAGCTGACTTAAATCCCCTGCCTAGCTCTACGATTGGACACAGAGACAGAAACCTAATTGGCTCAGTTTCCAGTCACACTGACAGGTCTAGCACAGGGACTTGTCTCGTCAGCATGGCAACACTCCCAGCTCTGTATAGTGATGTGAACTCCTGACTAGTACATATTTCTTCCATTTTCCTGTGCAAACCACCCAAGGGAAACAGACTTCTGTTTTTCATGGCTTACCCCCTGTGTATTATCACATTTCTGACATTTATATACGTTTATATACGGAGAATAAATAATTACCAGTGTTACGGAGACATGGTTTAAGTTACGGAGACATGGTTTAATGAAAGAAATGACTGGGACATAACCATACCAGGGTACTCTTTATACAGAAGAGACAGAGAAGGCAAGAAAGGAGGAGGAGTGGCCCTGTATGTGAAAGATAGCATTAAATCTAACCTAATACAAGTTGGTGAGGCCAACATAGAGTCAGTTTGGGTTACGTTGCAGTTTGCTAACCATGCAGTAACTCGTGTAGGTGTGATATATAGACCACCTGGTCAAGTTAAAGAACTAGATGATCTACTAGTTGAAGAAATAGCTAAAATGACAATGAAAGGAGAAGTTATCATTATGGGAGATTTCAATCTTCCAGATATAAACTGGAAAACCAAAATAGCAAGTTCTACCAGGAGTACAGATATTCTAAATTCCCTACTGGGGTTATCTCTACAACAAGTGGTTGAGGAGCCAACCCGGAGGGAGGCCATTTTGGATTTGGTATTCACAAATGGGGATTCGGTATATGATGTCATTGTAGGCGAAACCTTGGGATCTAGTGATCACCAGTCAGTGTGGTTTAATATAAGAACTGTGAAAAAGTCCCACCACACAAAAACAAAAGTTTTAGATTTTAGAAAAACAGACTTTTCAAAAATGAAATTAGTCATAAATGAGTCCTTATCAGACTGGAACGGATTACATGGAGTCCAGGAGAAATGGGACTACTTAAAAGGTGCATTATTGAAGGCAACAGAAAATTGCATTAGACTTGTCAGTAAAAGCAAAAAAAGGAAGAGACCACTGTGGTACTCAGCAGAAGTGGCCCAAATCATTAAAAATAAAAAGCTAGCATTTTGTAATTATAAAAAAACCCAGAGCAATGAAGATAAGGAAATCTACAAGATTAGGCAGAAAGAGGCCAAGCAAGTTATAAGAACTTCTAAAGCGCAGGCAGAAGAAAAACTAGCTCAGTCTATGAAAAAAGGGGATAAGACATTCTTCAGATATATAAATGAAAAAAGGAAATTAAAACAAGGAATAACTAAATTAAAAACAAAGGACGGAAGGTATGTAGAAGAGAATAAAGGGCTAGCCCGACTGCCTTAATGAATACTTCTGTGCAGTTTTTACAAAAGAAAAAAAAGGAGAAGGACCTCCACTAGAAAGGATGACTAATAAATCGTTTGATGCATGTGTCTTTACAGAGGAAGATGTTCTAAGTTTGCTGTCTAAAGTGAAGACAAATAAGTCACAGGGGCCTGATGAGATACACCCAAAATTATTAAAAGAGCTTAGTGGTGAGCTGGCAAAACCGTTAACAGATTTATTTAACCAATCATTAGTAACAGGAGTCGTCCCGGAAGATTGGAAATTGGCAAATGTCGTGCCCATTCACAAGAAAGGTAGTAGGGAGGAATCGAGCAACTATAGACCAGTGAGTCTGACATCAATAGCAGGCAAATTAATGGAAACCCTATTAAAGGATAGGATTGTGGAACATCTAAAATCCCATGGATTGCAAGATGAAAAACAACATGGGTTTACTTCAGGGAGATCATGTCAAACAAATCTTATAGATTTTTTTGACTGGGTGACTAAAATAATAGACGGTGGAGGTGCAGTAGACATCGCATATCTAGATTTTAGTAAGGCTTTTGACACTGTCCCACATAGAAGACTTATCAATAAACTGCAGTCATTGAGCATGGACTCCCATATTGTTGAGTGGATTAGGCAGTGGCTGAGTGACAGACAGCAGAGGGTTGTAGTCAATGGAGAACATTCAAAACAAGGTCATGTTACCAGTGGGGTTCCACAGGGATCTGTACTGGGACTAATTTTGTTTAATATCTTCATAAGTGATATTGCAAAAGGCCTCGATGGTAAGGTTTGTCTTTTTGCTGATGACACAAAGATATGTAACAGGGTTGATGTTCCTGGAGGGAAACGCCAAATGGAAAAGGATTTAGGAAAACTAGAAGAATGGTCAGAACTCTGGCAACTGAAATTTAATGTGGATAAGTGCAAGATAATGCACCTGGGGCGTAAAAACCCAAGGGCAGAATATAGAATATTTGACACAGTCCTGACCTCAGTATCTGAGGAAAGGGATTTAGGAGTAATTATTTCAGAAGACTTAAAGGTGGGAAGACAATGTAATAGGGCAGCACGAAATGCCAGCAGAATGCTTGGATGTATAGGGAGAGGTATAAGCAGTAGAAAGAGTGAAGTGCTTATGCCGCTGTACAGAACACTGGTGAGACCTCACTTGGAGTATTGTGCGCAGTACTGGAGGCCATATCTCCAGAAGGATATAGATACTCTAGAGAGAGTTCAGAGAAGAGCTACTAAACTAGTACATGGATTGCAGGATAAAACTTACCAGGAAAGGTTAAAGGACCTTAACATGTATAGCTTGGAAGAAAGAAGAGACAGAGGGGATATGATAGAAACTTTTAAATACATAAAGGGAATCAACTCGGTAAAGGAGGAGAGCATATTTGAAAGAAGAAAAACTACCACAAGAGGACACAGTTTTAAATTAGAGGGGCAAAGGTTTAAAAGTAATATAAGGAAGTATTACTTTACTGAGAGAGTAGTGGATGCATGGAATAGCCTTCCTGCAGAAGTGGTAGCTGCAAATACAGTGAAGGAGTTTAAGCATGCATGGGATAGGCATAAGGCTATCCTTCATATAAGATAGGGCCAGGGACTATTAATAGGATTCAGATATATTGGGCAGACTAGATGGGCCAAATGGTTCTTATCTGCCGACACATTCTATGTTTCTATCATACGAGATGAAGCAATACTCTATCTATCCACAACATAAGCATATATATTCTACAGTGCATGATGACATCATATGAATGATACATGATGTCACTGGAAGGTAAATGTCAGACACAGGTATAGTTCTTGTATTAGGACTTCAAGCAATGTCTCTGGCAAACAAAGAACTTGTTTATTGCCCTATGCAGAGTCCGCCCATGTCCACAGATCAAAGAGATGTTGCAAATCTGTCATTTTCTTGTTTTATTGGTTTGGCATCATGCTTAATCTTGATAAGAGACTCTGGCATCCTGGAAGGAATTTCATTAACAGGCTGTATTGCATTTCATCCAGATCAGTAATAGACAAATAAATAACAGGAGATTTCCTCTCTGATTTCTGGCTTTAGATTTACAGGAAAATAAAGGCAGGGTGCGGGTGTACAGGTAAAAAATTAGTAACAGGGTGCAGGGATAGACATTTTTGTCTAACTCTATACCAACTATTGCTTGGCTGACTCCAAAGAAAGAAATTGGGGTTAGTCAGCACATCCCAGTGTGCAGGTGCACGTCGCTATGGCTGAAAGCGCAAAAGCAAACAATGCAACAGCACTTTGCAAACTCAAATAATAAAGTAACTACAATCATGCCATACTCACTATAGAAAACATACTAGTCCTAATTATGCAGCGTCCCACTCAGGAACACGTGTGAACTGCAAAATTGTTTAAAACTGCATTATCATACTGCATGTTATTTTGTATTACAACACTTGTTGTATCCCTGTTCATAGGCTGGTCTGGTGTCATTTATACATCCAACCACTAGATAGGGATAGTACTTAGGTCATATAAATACCTAGGTCAGGCCTAGTGAGACAGTTTAGAGATCAGTGATTTGTAGTCAGTCTGCTGAGTTTGAGAGAGTGCAGATCTAGAACTCCTGCTCAGATGAAAGTTTAGTCCAGGAAGGGACACAAGAAAGGAAAGATTAACCTCCAAAGGATAAAAGCCAAAAACCAGGCATAAAAGACCTTTGGATATCCAGGTGAAGGATACTATAGCCACCGGCAACCTCACCAAATTACACTGATACAGAACCTTCAGGCTAAGCTAAACCCTGCCAAATCTATTAACAGTGGATCAACAGGATTCCTTTAAATTACAAAGGACTGTATTCTATCTGATGTACATGCTACAACTGGACCCAACATCAGTTAAAGCTGCGAGTTGTATCCTACCACTGTCTACTTCGTTCTTACAATTGGTTGTACCACTATTAACGGTACTGGTGTCACGACAAATACCATCAAGGGACTCAGCCGCAACAAGCACCCTAAGCACCCCTGACATCAAGGGCACCTCAACCACCATCTTGGCTGATGCTTCCCTACCACAGAGCGTGCCCCGGAGGATTTCGTGCTGTCCACCCCAACACTGTGCTGCCAGCCCAGGGAGGCTTTCTGCTAACCGTGAGTAAACTGATGAACTCTGTTGTTATTTGGCCCCTCATCGGTCGACCGTGCACCTCACGTGTTGCCCCTGCGGTATTGGCTGGCTGCATATCTTTTCTTGGCGTCACGAACAGGATATTAACCCTTGCACCATATTTGAAAGACTGTCGCATGTGAATAAGCCCAATTACTTGATTGAGAGACTTTTGCTTATTGTGCACTGTATTGGGCTACAGAACTGTTTAAACTGCTTGGAAATTGCATGGAAGTGCTATACTAGTCACCAGCATAAAAATCGCTGTGTTAAAAGTGAGAAAAACAGACATTTGTGTGTTACTAAAACGGCTTGCTGTCATTGAATAGACTGTTTCTATATACTTAAGATGGCCGCCGGAGTTCTTGTTTGAAAAAAAAATACTGCGCCATCACTGTGGACAAGTTAGCGACACCCACTGAAGAGCGGGAAAATGTAGTGCCCCCCATTTATGCAAAATTGTCTGGTCGAGCCCATCCTACCTTTACTGTGTTGTTTCTGAGAGGCCGAACCCTGTATGCAAACGCAGCGCTGCCTCCTCTGTCTTTAGCCACATCAAAGTATGTGAGACTTAAACTAGCGCTGTTCAAACACTGTATTCAGCCGGCACCAAGTTTCTTAAAGGGCCATACACCCGCAAGATAGCTGTTGCACATAGCAACGTCGCGTAAAAAGTATCTACAGCCACAGTTAACATATTTAATCCTAATTCACCTGCTGTTACCATGTCTGTGCAGAAAGATAACGTGCAGCCTGACCTCCGCGGACCTCCTGCGGCAGCCCCAGCCGGTCCCAGCGCAATACCAACGGCTGCAGCACCAAGTTTAATGCCTTTAACCATGCCTTATTATTTTGGGGCCCCCTGGTTCCCACGGTATTCTGGAGAAATTCACACTTTAAGGGACTTTAGAGAGAAAATTCTTGCTGTGTTCAGATTGTACCCTGTATCCCCAGAACAGCAGATGGAGATTCTCCTTGCGCAATTGGAAGGAGCTGCTCTCATAAAAGTGAAATCCTGGCCAAGCTCAGAGAGGAAGACACTGGAGCAGATATTTGAACGTCTCTAAACCACCTTTGAAACCAGAACCGTGTCAGAGGTCAAGATGAGGTTCTTCAGCAAGAAACAGCAATCGGGGGAGTCACTCAGAGACTTTGCATTATCTTTGCAGGAAGCCCTTAGAGCCTTTGTCCAAGTAGACCCCCATGAGGCAGAGAATCAGGACAAAACCCTGAAAGAGCAATTTATTGAAGGTGTCAATACAGACAATTTAAAGAGCCAGCAAAGAATGTTAGCCGCCCAACATCCAAGTGCTGCTTTCTTAGACTTTAAAGAATTAGCTATCAGTATACTGGGAAAGAGTCCACCAACAGAACCTGTTGGATCTGCTGCAGTGCCAGCAACACAGCTGGTCACCCCTGTAAAACCTTTACCTGTCGTCAGTCAGGCAACTCAAGCCCCAATTCCTGACGCAGTTGCTGCCCTCACTGAGCAAGTCCAATTCCTGACTAAAAGTCTGGAGAAAGTCCACCAAAAGTTGGAACAGTGGGAAAAAACATTATTGCTGGAGGATGAGAAACCTGTGTCCAGAAGGCTCTTCTCTCCTGACTATAAAGAGACTTCCAGAAATTCGGGTGGATGCCCACCTGATCGCACTAGTACCCCTAATTGGCCTACAGTAGGTGAACCCGATTTTGTGTCAATCTCGCTCTCTTTCTCGGCGAGATTGAGCACCTACGAGCCCCATCGCGGGAGCCAGCGCCGAGCTGGCTTGCCGCGATAGAGACAGAGCCGTCATAGAAGCGACGGGAGATCCGACTTGGATTCCCGCCAATTCTACACGTGTGCGGCGTTTGTTATGAATCCTGAGGGGGAAGTCCCCGCCGGATTTTAAATAAAAATCCGGCCTGGGTCCCCCCCTCAGGAGCATACCGGGCCCTTAGGTCTGTTATGGGTTGTAAGGAGAGCCCCCCTACGCCGAAAAAAACGGCGTAGGGGGTCCCCCTACAATCCATACCAGACCCGTATCCAAAGCACGCTACCCGGCCAGCCAGGAAGGGAGTGGGGACGAGTGAGCGCCCCCCCCCCCTCCTGAGCCGTACCAGGCTGCATGCCCTCAACATGGGGGGGTTGGGTGCTCTGGGGCAGGGGGCGCACTGCGGCCCCCCCACCTCAGAGCACCCTGTCCCCATGTTGATGAGGACAGGGCCCCTTCCCGACAACCCTGGCCGTTGGTTGTCGGGGTATGCGGGCGGGAGGCTTATCGGAATCTGGGAGCCCCCTTTAATAAGGGGGCCCCCAGATACCGGCCCCCCACCCTAAGTGAATGAGTATGGGGTACATCGTACCCCTACCCATTCACCTGCAAGAAAAGTGGTAAAAACACAAATAAACCACACAGTGTATTAAAATATTTTATTTTTCTGCTCCGGAGGCCGCCCCCTGTCTTCTTTATTAGCTCTTTTACCAGGGGGGGGCTCTTCTTCTTCCGCTATCCCGACGGGTCTTCTCCGCTATCCGGGGGGTCTTCTCAACTCTCCGGGGTTCTCCTTCTGTCTTCTCCGCTATCCGGGGGGGGTCTTCTCAACTCTCCTGGGTTCTCCTTCTGTCTTCTCCGCTATCCGGGGGGGTCTTCTCAACTCTCCGGGGTTCTCCTTCTGTCTTCTCCTTCTGTCTTGTTGACTCGGCGCACCCCGGTTCTTCGTCTCGCGAGACGTCTCGCGAGACGAAGAACCGGGGTGCGCCGAGTCTCGCGAGACGAAGAACCGGGGTGCGCCGAGTCAACAAGACAGAAGGAGAAGACAGAAGGAGAACCCCGGAGAGTTGAGAAGACCCCCCCGGATAGCGGAGAAGACAGAAGGAGAACCCAGGAGAGTTGAGAAGACCCCCCCGGATAGCGGAGAAGACAGAAGGAGAACCCCGGAGAGTTGAGAAGACCCCCCGGATAGCGGAGAAGACCCGTCGGGATAGCGGAAGAAGAAGAGCCCCCCCCCTGGTAAAAGAGCTAATAAAGAAGACAGGGGGCGGCCTCCGGAGCAGAAAAATAAAATATTTTAATACACTGTGTGGTTTATTTGTGTTTTTACCACTTTTCTTGCAGGTGAATGGGTAGGGGTACGATGTACCCCATACTCATTCACTTAGGGTGGGGGGCCGGTATCTGGGGGCCCCCTTATTAAAGGGGGCTCCCAGATTCCGATAAGCCTCCCGCCCGCATACCCCGACAACCAACAGCCAGGGTTGTCGGGAAGGGGCCCTGTCCTCATCAACATGGGGACAGGGTGCTCTGAGGTGGGGGGGCCGCAGTGCGCCCCCTGCCCCAGAGCACCCAACCCCCCCATGTTGAGGGCATGCAGCCTGGTACGGCTCAGGAGGGGGGGGGGGGGCGCTCGCTCGTCCCCACTCCCTTCCTGGCTGGCCGGGTAGCGTGCTTTGGATACGGGTCTGGTATGGATTGTAGGGGGACCCCCTACGCCGTTTTTTTCGGCGTAGGGGGGGCTCTCCTTAAAACCCATAACAGACCTAAGGGCCCGGTATGCTCCTGAGGGGGGGACCCAGGCCGGATTTTTATTTAAAATCCGGCGGGGACTTCCCCCTCAGGATTCATAACAAACGCCGCACACGTGTAGAATTGGCGGGAATCCAAGTCGGATCTCCCGTCGCTTCTATGACGCGCTTGCTGGGATGTGCTGTCACTATTCCAGTGAGTGCGAGATCTCGGCACCATGTTGCCGAGTATCAGCGCGACGCTGTCGTGCTAAAAGCACAATCTCACAAACACCTACTGTATATGCACATACTGTCACAAGCCAGGACATACTGAAGCAACCTGCTGGCAGTTAAACGGGCGACCCCCGAGGCCAAGGACCACCCCTCGGGAGGTAAATCAATAGGTCCAGAAGATCCCTATTGGATGCCAAGATATGTAGGATCCTGTCCAGAAGTAACACTTCAAATAAATGGAGTTCCTTTTTTTGCCCTAGTTGACACAGGATCCCAAGTCACTACCATCCAACAAACAGCATTTGAAAAATACTGGGACCAAAATCAGCTTACCCAGCCCCCAGAATCCTGGCTGAGTCTCATAGCCAGTAACGGCAAACCTGTACCAATACTTAGTTATTGGGAACCTACCATTCAAGCAGAAGGAACTACACTATCCCAACAAGGCATTATTGTGGTACAAGTTTAAGAAAATAACAATAACCCTCCAATAGTCCTGGGAATGAATGTCCTTAGGAACTGTTATGTTGAAATGCTGGAAGCCTTGCACCAGTCAGTGCCTACTGTTTCTTCTGCTTCTAAGAAAGTAATCCAACAAACCATCCGTGTACTAAATGCACAACAGAGATTCGCCAATGAAAAAGGAGAAATCTGTTGTGTCCGCATGCGAGATAATTAACCTGTGATTCTCAAACCCAATACTGAGACCCTCTTGTGGTGCCGAGCTGTAGTCGGAATTCAAGGTCAAAGACTACCAAGCTTTGGTAGAGCCCATTGTCTTGGAAGACTACCCTTTAGTTAGAGCTGCAAGAAGCCTAGTAACCGTCTCTGAAGGTAAAGTTCCTATTCATCTCCTAAACTTGAGTGATCACAGTGTAACATTAACAAAATACCGTCCCATTGCACCGCTGATCCAAGTCACATTTCAAGATGTCATCAGTGTGGCTACAGATACCAAAGCGCAACTCACTAAGAAACAGTACCCACAGGACCAAAATTTAAGCACCCCCTGGTGGAAAGAACTTCACGTGGGAGATGCTTCCACACCAGAACACCAATTGGAAGGAGTACTGAAAATCGTGAAAGAGCATCACCGTGCCTTCAGTAAGCATTCTACAGACTATGGAGAAGTAGATATCATAAAGCACTCCATCCCTACAGGTTCACACCCACCGATCAAAGAAAGGTATCGGCCTATACCACCTACTATGTACCAATCCGTAAAGCAAATGATCCAAGAGATGAAAGACTCCAATATCATCAAAGACAGCCATAGCCCATGGGCTGCCCCACTAGTCCTTGTCCGAAAAAAAGACGGCAACATCAGATTCTGTGTGGAATACCGAAAAATCAACCAAATCACTCACAAGATGCTTACCCTTTACCACGAATAGAGGAATCCTTGACAGCTTTAGGATCTTCAGCCTACTTCTCTACTCTTGATTTAACCAGTGGATACTGGCAAGTACCAATGGCACCTGAAGATCGTGAGAAGACTGCATTTACCACCACTATGGGCCTATTTGAGTTCAACTGCATGACTTTTGGACTTTGCAATGCGCCTGGAACTTTTCAGACATTAATGGAGCGTTGTCTGGGCCACAAAAAATTTGAAACTGTCCTGTTATACTTAGATGATGTCATCATATACTCCAAATCTTATGAAGATCACTTGAAACATCTGGCCAAAGTTTTCCAAGTTCTCATTAAACATGGACTCAAAGTTAAACCATCTAAGTGTTATCTACTGAAGCCGGAAGTCAAATACTTAGGGCATATTGCCAGCTCTGAAGGTGTTAAACCGTATCCAGAGAAGATAGCCGCAGTCCGAAATTGGCCTACTCCCACTACGGTGAAAGAAGTGAGAAGTTTCCTCAGTTTTGCAGGATATTACAGACGTTTCATTCCTCACTTTGCCCAAATTGCAGAGCCAATACTAGAACTTCTGAGAGGACATCCTAAAAGGTATCAGAAATGTCCAATACCAGTGGAATGGAACACTGAAAGAGAAATTGCCTTCCAGCTCCTGAAGAAGAAGTTAACAGAACCACCAATCTTAGGATATCCAGATTACCAACAGCTATTTCATCTTTACACAGATGGCAGTAAGAAAGGCCTGGGAGCTGTCTTGTCACAAATACAAGAAAGTAAAGAAAGAGTCATTTCCTATGCTAGTAGATCTAATGACCAAAACTATAGTTCCTTCAAATTGGAATTCCTCGCACTCATGTGGGCTGTTACAGAAAAATTTAAAGATTACCTGGCCGCAACACCCTTCGTGGCCTTCACAGATAACAACCCGCTAGCGCATCTTAACACCGCCAAGTTAGGAGCATTGAAACAAAGATGGGCCTCACGCCTTGCTAACTACAATTTCACTGTGAAGTATAGAACAGTAAAAACAAATGAAAATGCGGATGCATTATCCCGTCTGCCGACCAAAGAAGACCCCACTACACAAGAAGATGTTTAAGAAGAGGTAGAGATGCCATCCTTCTACAAAAACTTTGCCCACCAAGACATCATCACTGTTAAAGGGAAAAAGGTCCTTAACCTTCAACAAGTGGATCCAAAATCCCAAATGGACAAAGAAAGATGGATCAAGTTGCAAAATGAAAGCAGAGTGTTAGGTGAACTGCAAGATTTCTTCACCAGCGGAAGAACACCAGAAAGAATCCGCAGGAGTAATGCTGATCCAGAATTGTCAAAATTATGGAGACACAGAAAACACCTCTTTCTACAGAAGGGCCTACTATTAAAAAGGACTTTAGATCCAATTACCTGGGATTGTGTATATCAAATCCTAATACCACGCCGAGATGCCAGAATAATTCTTGAGATGTACCATGATCAATCAGGACACTTTGGCGTACAGAAAACAGAAGCCACCATCCGTAGAAGATTCTACTGGATCGGGATGAGAGGAGACATTGAAATAATGGTGTCGAGAATGTTCCACCTGTGCTGTTGGAAGAAACGAGAAACATGACCAAAAAGCACCCTTACATTCCATTGTAAGCAGAACACCGCTAGAAATAGTTGCAATTGACCATGTGAAGCTGGAACCAAGTCGCTCAGGTTACACATATGCTATGACCATTATTGATCATTACACTAAATTTGTTGTAGTCGTGCCTGTCAAAGACTTAACCGCTAAAACAACTGCAGATGCTTTCTGGAAACATTTCTTGTTGCCATATGGATGCCCAGAGAGAATCCTTACAGATCAGGGATCTGCCTTTGAGTCACAACTCTTCAAAGAACTGTGTACCTTTCACAACTGTCAAAAAATCAGGACCACAGCATACCATCCCCAAGGGAATGGGCTTTGTGAAAAAATTAATCAAGCCCTAATTGAAATGTTAAGAGCAGTCCCACCTGCTACCAGAAATTATTGGCCTACTCTATTGCCTCAGTTGATGTATACCTACAATAACACTATTCATTGTTCTACTGGGTATACACCCTACTATCCTATGTTTGGCCCACAAGGTACATTACCTGCTGATCACACTTTGGGCGTACAAGTGCCTGATGCAATCAACCCTCTACCAAAAACTGATTGGGTGAGTGAGCACCAAAGACGTTTGATTGATGCACAAGAAATTGTTCAACAACGCATGGGGCATGCCCATTAAAAACAACTGAAAGATTACAATCAATCTGCCAAAGCAGAACCTCTGAAAGTTGGTGATCATGTGTGATTAAAAAATAACCATCGTACCAGCAAATTAGATACCAAATGGGAGAGAGAACTTTACACCATTACTGCTATTCTCAATCCAGAGACTGATACTTATGAGATTACTCAAGAGGACAGATCACATGTAGTTCATCGAAATCGCCTTCAATTGTGTCTCAAAGAAGATGCTCCTGAGGAAACTCTTCAAGAAGAAGCTGTTCAAGAGGAAATTCAATCCATAGAGCCAGAACTGGAAAAAATCATCTGATACAGAAGAACCAATACAGTCTTTGGGAAAAACATTACTAGACTCTGATCCCTTACAATGGTTCTTAACTCCATGGCTCAACATCTTAGTGCCTGCTAAAACCAATACCACAACACTTCAACCAGAAGTTGTATTTACTGCAGCTCAGGAAACACCAAGTTCCCTTGCAACAAGGCCTGCAGAGTCTCAGCCGCTTCGTAGATCCGACAGGATTAAAAGAGGACAACCACCTGTCCGTTATAGAGATTTCCTGCCGCAGCAGCTGAGAAGACAAGTTCCAGCGCTGCCAATTCAACGTTGAGTGCATCCCTACATTGTCTGGAGTTCCAGAATTCAAGAAAAAGACTAATCTACGTTTATCATGTTTCATTTTCCTTAAAGGACTTTTTAAGGAACTGTTCACCTGTCATCTGTTTTGCAACGTTCAAGCCTGCACCCGAAGATAGACTTTCACGCACCTGAGCCTCCGTGATATACTATTTTCATATTTTCCTGTGCCCAGGGAACGGACTCATACCCTGTGAGCCTCCTGAGATGTCGTTTTTCTTTGTTTTTCTTTATCATTATGGACTATTTTAGTTGCCGGTACATCATCAGTCTTCAAAGGAAAAATTGCTACCCTATTTGTCACATTTCGTTGTTGCCTGAGATATGTTTGCCTAACCCATTTTACTTATAGGTACAAGAAGTACAAGAATGAGGTCATTGTATTGTTTCCTATGCATGCATGCTTTTTCCCCTTCTGATATCCTACAGGAAGATACAACATCGAGTCAAGAATGTGTCGAGGTCGACTTATATGTTACCATGGGTGTATGCAGCGTCCCACTCAGGAACACGTGGGAACTGCAAAATAGTTTAAAACTGCATTATCATACTGCATGTTATTTTGTATTACAACACTTGTATCCCTGTTCATAGGCTGGTCTGGTGTAATTTATACATCCCACCACTAGATGGGAATAGTACTTAGGTCATATGAATACCTAGGTCAGGCCTAGTGAGACAGATCAGTGATTTGTAGTCAGTCTGCTGAGTTTGAGAGAGTGCAGATCTAGCACTCCTGCTCAGGTGAAAGTTTAGTCCAGGAAGGGACACAAAAAAGGAAAGATTAACCTCCAAAGGATAAAAGCCACAAACCAGGCATAAAAGACCTTTGGATATCCAGGTGAAGGATACTATAGCCACCGGCAACCTCACCAAATTACACTGATACAGAACCTTCAGGCTAAGCTAAACCCTGCCAAATCTATTAACAGTGGATCAACGGGATTCCTTTAAATTACAAAGGACTGTATTCTATCTGATGTACATGCTACAACTGGACCCAACATCAGTAAAAGCTGTGAGTTGTATCCTACCACTGTCTACTTCGTTCTTACAATTGGTTGTACCACCATTAACGGTACTGGCGTCACAACAAATACCATCAAGGGAGTCAGCCGCAGCAAGCACCCTAAGCACCCCTGACATCAAGGGCACCTCAACCACCATCTTGGCTGATGCTTCCCTACCACAGAGCGTGCCCCGGAGGATTTCGTGCTGTCCACCCCAACACTGTGCTGCCAGCCCAGGGAGGCTTTCTGCTAACCGTGAGTAAACTGATGAACTGTGTTGTTATTTGGCCCCTTATCGGTCCACCGTGCACCTCACGTGTTGCCCCTGCGGTTCTGGCTGGCTGCAATGCTACGTAAAAAAAATGTGAGATTCTTGGCAAATACATTTAATGGAGCCTGCATTCCCTGAATTTAATGGAGGTCATTGTGGCACCAAATGAAGTATAATATAGTGTGGGCTCAGCATGTATGGTGAGCATTCATTCCCTGAATTTAACCCCTTCCCGACTTGTGACGTACTATTACGTCATGGAAGTCAGTGACTTCCCGCATTTTTACGTAATAGTAAGTCATGGTGATCGGGCGGGCACCGGAGTGGTGCGCGCCCAATTACTGCAGGAGTCCGGCAGTCCATGATAGCCGGGCCCCTGCTGTATCAGCGCTGACCGCAACATAGAAGGGGTTTGCTGCGGGTGAAGGAGCCCATCGAGTTCCTGCTCTGCTGTGGCAGTGACAAGTCAGCCCGATGCCATGCAGAGGCTGCCCAATGTCTTGCACGGCATCGGGACCTGCCTTCTACGGGTGCCCAGGCGATCCAGCCTCAGGCTGGGTCTCCTAGGCAACCTGTTAGTGTATTACTGTGTATTACAGGCAATGCATTACAATACAAAAAATAAAAAATGTGTAAAAAAAAAGTTATTTTTGTCACCTTACATCACAAAAAGTGCACCAAGCGATCAAAAAGGCGTATGTCCCACAAAATGGTACCAATAAAACCGTCATCTCATCCCGCAAAAAATGAGCTCCTTTATAGGAAAATTGCTCAAAAAATAAAAAAAACTATAGCTCATCATGTTTTTCTTTCAAATATGCTATTATGTTAAAGTGAAATAAAAAAAAAAAAGTATATATATTATTAGGAATCTCCGCGTCTGTAACAACCTGCTCTAAAATAAGATCACATGATCTAACCCCTCAGGTGAACACATAAAAAAATAAAAAATAAAAACTGTGTCAAAAAAAGCTATTTTTGTCACCTTATAACACAAAAAGTGCAAAACCAAGCGATCAAAAAGGCGTATATCCCCCAAAATGAAAACAATAAAACCGTCACCTCATCCCATAAAAAAATGAGACCCAACGTAAGACAATCAGTCAAACAATAAAAAAGATATGGCTCTCAGACTATGGAGACACTAAAACATAATTTTTTAGTTTCAAAAATGCTATTATTGTGTAAAACTTAAATAAATAATAAAAAGTATACATATTAGGTATTGACATGTCCGTAATGATCTGGTCTATAAAAATATCACATGATCTAACCTCTCAGGTGAACAATGTAAAAATAAATAAATAAAAACTGTGCCAAAATTTAAAATTTTTTGGTCACCTTGCCCCATAAAGTGTAATAATGAATGATCAAAAAATCATATGTACCCAAAAATGGTACCAATAAAACTGGTACCTTATACCCTAGTTTCCAAAATGGGGTCACTTTTTCGGAGTTTCTACTGTAAGGGTGCATTCGGGGGGCTTCAAATGGGACATGGCATCTAAAAACCAGTCCAGCAAAATCTGCCTTCAAAAAACCATATGGCGTTCGTTTTCTTCTGCACCCTGCCGTGTGCCCTTACATCAGTTTAAGACCACAGGTGGGGTGTTTCTGTAAACCGCATAATCAGGGTAAAAAATATTGTTTTTTTTTGGGCTGTTAACCCTTGATGTGTTAAAGAATAAAATAGATTAAAATGGAAAATCTGCTAAAAAAGTGAAATGTAAACATTTCACCTCCATTTTCCTCTAATTCTTGTGGAACACCTAAAGGGTTAACAAAGTTAGTAAAATCAGCTTTGAGTAACTTGAGGGGTGTAATTTCTACAATAGGGTCATTTATGGGGGGTTTCTACTATGTAAGCCTCACAAAGTGACTTCAGACCTAAAATGGTCCTTAAAAATTGGGTTTTGGAAATTTTCTTAAAAACTTTAAGAATTGTTTCTAAATTTATAAGCCTTCTAACGTCCTAAAAAAATAAAATGACATTTACAAAATAATGACAACATAAAGTAGACATATGGGGAATGTTAAGTATTAAATATTTTATGAGGTATCACTTTCTGTTTTAAAAGCAGAGAAATTGAAATTTTGGAAATTGCTAATTTTTCTAAATTTAAGGTAAATGTGGCATTTTTTAATAAATAAAGGTAAAATATATTGACTCAAATTTATGACTATCATGAAGTACAATGTAAAAATGTGGGGGATTGAGTCAGCACAACCTGTATGTAGGTGCACATCACTATGGCGAAATACATATACAAACGGAAAATACAAATGTGATCGCACTCTGCATCCAGCATTCTGCCCTGCCTCCATGCTGGATGAGGCATTGGTGTACATTTTGGCCAAAGCGTAATAAGCCACGTCAAGGTCACCTCTATTGAGTGGTCCCTAACACTAGTTCCTACCTGTTCATGGGCCATGACAGCCACACAAAGTCCAGGGAATGCAGGTCAGCATGCACGCCAAGCACACTCTGCTTTTAACCCCGTCCGGTGCCATTACAGCTTTCATCGGATCCAGGGATGCAAGTACCAACATGCACGCTGAGCCCACCATATACTTCTCCTGGAGCCAAAATGGCTACTGGGAGGTTCTATATAAGCAGACTCAGTTTTATACTGACTTTAAAACCAGCCTCCAGGACAGATTGACTGGTCAGGTGTGCATGACTCCAAGGAGATCGCCACGCCTCCAATATATACTACAAAGAAAAAATGTGGGGGATTGAGTCAGCACAACCTGTATGTAGGTGCACATCACTATGGCGAAATACATATACAAATGGAAAATACAAATGTGATCGCACTCTGCATCCAGCATTCTGCCCTGCCTCCATGCTGAATGAGGCATTGGCGTACATTTTGTCCAAAGCGTAATAAGCCATTCACCACGTCAAGGTCGCCTCTATTGAGTGGTCCCTAACACTAGTTCCTACCTGTTCATGGGCCATGACAGCCACACAAAGTCCAGGGAATGCAGGTCAGCATGCACGCCAAGCACACTCTGTTTTTAACCCCGTCCGGTGCCATTACAGCTTTCATCGGATCCAGGGATGCAAGTACCAACATGCACGCTGAGCCCACCATATACTTCTCCTGGAGCCAAAATGGCTACTGGTAGGTTCTATATAAGCAGACTCAGTTTTATACTGACTTTAAAACCAGCCTCCAGGACAGATTGACTGGTCAGGTGTGCATGACTCCAAGGAGATCGCCACGCCTCCAATATATACTACAAAGAAAAAATGTGGGGGATTGAGTCAGCACAACCTGTATGTAGGTGCACATCACTATGGCGAAATACATATACAAACGGAAAATACAAATGTGATCGCACTCTGCATCCAGCATTCTGCCCTGCCTCCATGCTGGATGAGGCATTGGTGTACATTTTGTCCAAAGCGTAATAAGCCACTCACCACGTCAAGGTCACCTCTATTGAGTGGTCCCTAACACTAGTTCCTACCTGTTCATGGGCCATGACAGCCACAAAAAGTCCAGGGAATGCAGGTCAGCATGCACGCCAAGCACACTCTGCTTTTAACCTCGTCCGGTGCCATTACAGCTTTCATCGGATCCAGGGATGCAAGTACCAACATGCACGCTGAGCCCACCATATACTTCTCCTGGAGGCAGGGCAGAATGCTGGATGCAGAGTGCGATCACATTTGTATTTTCCGTTTGTATATGTATTTCGCCATAGTGATGTGCACCTACATACAGGTTGTGCTGACTCAATCCCCCACATTTTTTCTTTGTAGTATATATTGGAGGCATGGCGATCTCCTTGGAGTCATGCACACCTGACCAGTCAATCTGTCCTGGAGGCTGGTTTTAAAGTCAGTATAAAACTGAGTCTGCTTATATAGAACCTACCAGTAGCCATTTTGGCTCCAGGAGAAGTATATGGTGGGCTCAGCGTGCATGTTGGTACTTGCATCCCTGGATCCGATGAAAGCTGTAATGGCACCGGACGGGGTTAGAAGCAGAGTGTGCTTGGCGTGCATGCTGACCTGCATTCCCTGGACTTTGTGTGGCTGTCATGGCCCATGAACAGGTAGGAACTAGTGTTAGGGACCACTCAATAGAGGCGACCTTGACGTGGTGAGTGGCTTATTACGCTTTGGACAAAATGTACACCAATGCCTCATCCAGCATGGAGGCACTTATGAAGTACAATGTGTCATGAGAAAACTGAGAAAATCTCAGAATGGCTTGGATAAATAAAAGTATTCCAAAGCTATTTCCACATAATGTGACACATGTCATATTTGCAACAAATGACCTGGGCAGAAGAGTGAAAACTGGCCCGGGGTGGAAGGGGTTAATGGAGGCCGTTATGGCACCAGAGGAGGTAGTATTTAGTGTTGGTTCCTGTCCTTAAGAGATCGCCTTGACACTGGTGGACAGATACACATAGTTTTGTACAAAATGTATTTGCCAAGAATATCACATATATAACGTACCTTTAGTCTTAGTACATTTTCTATAGTGAGCATGGCACTATTGTATTTACTTTATTATTTGTGTTTGCAGAGCTGTTGCATTGCTTGCTTTAGCTTTATTGTTTGGCTGAGTCTGAGATAGAATTTTACAGCAAAATTGTGTGGCGGTTTTGATGATAAATGTTGCATATTAGGCACACCCTTTCCCCACAAAGTCACACCCTTGGAGGTCCCTACTTGCTCTATATCATCACTCAATTTAAAGTTATTTCACCTTGATTAACTATTCCTCTTTTAGATCACGTAAAAAATAAGAATTTCCAAATGGAATAATAAAAAATACTCCTGTAAATATTGCTGTTACATACTTGTTATAGCACCCCCTGCTGTTATTTTTGTTTCCTCTCAGAATAGATCACAGAAAAAAATGCACCAAACGGATATGCCACTGACTATACTGGCTAGTCATAAATGCAGATATTAAAAGCTGAGACTTTTGCCAATATCTGTTTGGTGCATTTTTTTCTGTGATTTATATGATTATATTTTCATCCAAACAATGCTTCGGTTTGTGTAGGATGCCTTTGTGGTGCATGTGGACCGCGCCGACATCCTCCATTGTATGCATTTTTTTTGCTGGGGATAGTCGTTTGCTGAGGTCCACATGCGGTGGGACTGCTCCCCCAATGAAAAACACGCTACAGTGTTTGGGGTTTGAGCAGTTCCCCCATATTTGCCACGATATTTCTGTGATTTTGTTTTGTTTTATATGTAGTGTATGTGCCTTTACCTGGCATTTAAACACTCCTATGCACCTGGTAACCTCCATCACATGGTCTGATATGGGTGTGGCTTACAGTCTGGCTTTGTTCACATTGCACTAGTTGTCCTTCTAGGCGGTTATGTGGAAGCTTGGCTGTGAGCTGGATTACATCACCTTCAGACCTTGTTCACACCATAGTTAGCGTAGTGGTAGGACCCCTTGCCATGCTGAGTGACCGTGACGTGGTGCATGATGGGCTCCGATATTTTCCTGACAGGAATATATTGGCAAAAGTCTCAGCTTTTGATATCTGCATTTATGACTAGCTAGTATAGTCAGTGGCATATCCGTTTGGTGCATTTTTTTCTGTGATTTATATGATTATATTTTCATCCGCACAATGCTTCGGTTTGTGTAGGATGCTTTTGTGGTGCATGTGGACCGCGCCGACATCCTCCATTGTATGCATTTTTTTTGCTGGGGATAGTCGTTTGCTGCGGTCCACATGCGGTGGGACTGCTCCCCCAATGAAAAACACGCTACAGTGTTTGGGGTTTGAGCAGTTCCCCCATATTTGCCACGATATTTCTGTGATTTTGTCCTCTCAGAATAGCCATCTATTGTGTCCAATGCTGGTGGTCACACATGCTCACTATGTATTTCTCCAAGATAAAGTATACATTTCAAATTTTTAACTGCAAACAAATTTCAAAATAATCTACTTCTGTCAGGGAAGGTAAGAAAGAATAAAATTAAATGATGTGAGCAGTCAGTTCCATGAGTTGGACATGATCATATCACTGGGACACTACAGGCTGGGCACTAAACAATAAGACTAAAAAGGATAGCATATTGCCACCAAATCATAAAATACTACTAAAGATACATACCCACAAGTATTGTTACAAATGGTAAGTATGTAAGAATATTTCTTTATCACTAAAGTTGGCCACACACATTAGATTGGTTGAAGTCACCGATTTTAGCATCACTAGCTGACCTTCTAATGTGTATTGGATGTTCATTTGGCATATGCTGGGGCAAAAAATGGATCAGGCATTTCAAATGTTCTTTTATTTTTTGGAGTTGTTTTCTAGAGTTTCAATTTTGATCCATTTTTGTTTGTAAGACAGAAGGTGGGAGTACAGAAATGAAAGTCATTATGTATTACCCTAAATGTACAGTTTTAGAAGTATACCCATGTGCAGTCCTAGTGTTCAACCTGACTTAGTCTTCAGAAACAAAGGAGCACCTTGAAGATTTTGGGGCAATTTTTTATTACAGTGTTTTTTTCGGGCACTATTGTAGACTTATGGAGGCTTTCAGATGTCAAAACATAAGAAACACCTTCCAAAACACCTCATTTTGAAAGTACACCGCTCAAGGAATTCAGCTAGGGATGCTATGATCATTTCAACCCCACAATTGTTTCATAGAATTTATTAGAATGGGACGATGGGAATAAAAAATTATAAGTTTTCCAATAATATGTTGTTTTTGCTCAAATATTTCATTTACATGAAGGTTAACAGCAAAAAAAAGTACCCCACGAATTATGAAATTACAGCAATACCCTGTATGTGTTCATAAATATCTCTTTGGGCACATGCCAGAGCTCAGAAGGGAAGGACTGCCATTTGGGTTTTGGAGCATGAAATTGTTAGAACTTTTTTTATTTTTCTATTAACAGAGTTGTGTGAGGGTTTGTTTTTTTGTGAGACAAACTGTAGATTTTAATGGTACAATTATGGGGCACATAATTAATTTTTGATCGCTTTAGGCAAGGTGACCAAAACACCAATTTTATTATTATTCACTCTACACTAGATTTTAACACTGAATATTTATATATGTTTAACAATGCATGTTTTTAACGCTTCATAACAAATAATAAATTAATTCAAATTGTTGTATATAAGTTATATTTTACATTTATATTACTTAAGATTATATTATACAAATATATAAGGTGAATATAGAAGTTAAGCAGGGCTGTATAGGTGTTTTTGAAATATGATGTGTACCCACTGAAATAAGATGTAGTACAGTATTTTGAAATCTTTAACATGTAATTTATATACTTTCTATCTATGGCAGTGGGGAACAACAAAACGCATTGTTAGAAAAAAACGCACCTATGGGAGAAAAATCGCATCAATATCGCATATGACAATTCTTGCACATTAATGATAAAATTCAACAGCATATGTCGAAATGAAAATAATCATAAAAACATTGGTGCAGATTACTATATAATTATATATTCTGAATGTTTTCTTCCACATGTCCTGAATTTCGAATATTCCATGCCCGATTTTACATCCTACTTGAATCCACTCCGTAACTTATGTTCCACTGAATTTCAATGAATGCTGGGTATAAAAAGGGATAGATTTCTTTTGCGGGTCACCACTGAGGAAGGGGCCAGGAAAAGACCCCGAAACGCGTCTGGTTGTTTTAAGACCTCACATCAGCTGATGGACAAACATCTATCCATACATTTTGGAATTGGATCCTTATCTTCGTGGAGCCCTCAACTATAGAAGTTTGATTCTTACCTGGCATAGAGTGAACATCTCGATTCAAATATTCGGTCCTGATAATTGTGAGATTTCACCTGAATACTCTCCACGGTTGGACACAGTCCGGAAGGTAACTGGAGATCGTGAACATAAGGGACCGCAGAATCACTCGAGCTCTTCCAGCTGACAATCTGTAATCAGGTACCGCCATATTCGACGTTGCTAGCCACGTGGGACGCCACTGTGAGCGCAAGTCGTACGGCAATTGAACTATACCATATTAGGAGAGGTAATCACAGCATCTCAGTCAGCGAATATATGCCGAACTTTCTATAATATCGAACTGAGACCAATAAATGTGACTTTCGTTTAGATAATCATCTGAATATTCACTAGGCACTTTAATCGGCGAAAGTTTATCGAACTTTTCAATACTAACTTATCGATACTATTTAATCAAAAGGGTAATATTATATGCCATAGAAGATAACAACATCATTTTTATTCAACATTTTACACTATGATATATATTTGTATGATGATTTTATCACCTCAGCCACTATTTTAGATATATTGAAATATATGAGTTAGATTTTATTATTATTGTTTTTTAATGATTGTATATTTAAGTTGTCATATCTGCATTTTGTGTAATAATAATAAATAATTTAATTGTTACCACTGCCCACATTTGTACGTTTCTCTGTGTGGTTCAGGTGGTGAGTGCTCAGCCTTTCTAACTATTTGAAAACACCAATTTTGTCAGTTTTTTATAGGTTCACTGTGTAGTAAAAAATAAAGTAACTTTATTCTGAGATTTGTTACAATTATGACAATACTAAGTTTACTTTTGCAAACCAATAGAAAAAATGGCGTTGTGTTAAACAGGCAGGAAGTGCTCAAACCTATATGCAGTTGTGCATGTGTATACAGGGAAGCAAATCCTGCCCTTGTAGCCCGTTGCTAATGGCAATCCCCAGCAAAAACGCATACAGTGGAGGATGCCGGCAGCGGACCACAAGTACCACAATATGCATCCTACACAAGATAGCAATTATGTGGATGTGATAACCAATATAACAGTATAATAACATTTGCAAAGACAGGTGCACTATGTGGTCTTACTAAACCCTCATACTGATGTTAAAATTGAGAGATTAGCCAACATATCCTACTGTGGAGGACATGTCTGAGCCCGAGCACCGCGCCAAGGTTTCTCAAGTAGCTCGGGACCTAACACTCACCTACCTGTGCCATATGGGCAAAACCAGGAGCCAGTCGGCGAATTACAGGAGCATAAGGTCTGACTCATAGCCAACTCACCAGTTACCTCCAGCATGTAGCCATGCTTGCAATGGGAGGAGGGAGGAGTCTGCGAGTCCCACACAAGACTGGCTGGTATGGCCCAGGCCTCGCAGGTGCACCTTAATGTAGCCTGTGGATGGAAAACAGGCACATTTAAATTGGAGTTTATACACCTCCAAGCATCTCTATATACAAACCAACAGAAAAAATGGCGTGGTGTTAAATAGGCAGGAAGTGCTCAAACCCATATGCAGTTGTGCATGTGTATACGGGGGAGAAAATCCTGCACTTTTAGCCCATTGCTAATGGCGATCCCTAGCAAAAATGCATACAGTGGGGGATGCCCACAGCAGACCATAAGTACCACAATAGACATCCTACACAAGATAGCAATTATGTGGATGTGATAACCAATATAACAGTATAATAACATTTGCAAAGACAGGTGCACTCTGCGGTCCCAGGCCACTCTGCATTAGGGTATGGCCACACAGAGCAGCCGTGCCACTGTCGGGTTGCGGCCATGCTGTGGTGAAGAACTGTGTGGCACCTTTAAACAGGGGTTAATGCTGGTATGGGGTTTGGCTGGTTAGGTGAGGGGGTGCAATATGCATATTATTGCTGTTCTTGCCGGAAATGTCCTGTAGGTTATTTGACTGAATATTAATCAGCTCTGGCATACCCACTTCTCCAACTTCAGCGCTCTCCTGCCCTACAGGTGGGAGCCCTTCTTCTGCCATCTGCTTTTCCTCCTTTTACACATCTAATATCGATGAGAATATGTCATCGGGAACATCCAGCTCCTCCTCCCCCTGCTCCTTGCCGACTTTTCTAGAACATGGGGACTTGGAAAGATGATTTGGAAGAAGTAAAGCCAGCAAAAGATGAGGATGGTCATCATTAAGACCTGGCCTCCCTAAGGGGTGCAGACTGGATGCTTGATGGAATTGGTTGGCACTCTAGCACTGGAATAATAAAGGCTTCCATCTTATTGGTATTGAATGACATATCTTAGTTTATGGCTGATGTAGAAATAAGTAAATGTAGGAATAAATAAACTGACGCATCATAAGTCTCCCTGCACTCTCCCTGCACTCTCCCTGCCCTCTCTCTCTCCAATATTCCTATATTCATTATTTCCAGCAACACTGTCCTTAGCACAAGAGCGCTTTCCACGTCTCTCCCTATGCTCAGCTCACAGGACAATTGTGTTGCCACGCAGCTTTACTGTTTATGTTTAGCAGTTGTTATTACATTTTATGTTACAATGTTATTTGGTATCATCCTCACACCCCTTCTGTATCTTGCTAGTTGGTTGCTCCCACCCTCCATTTCCTGCTGTAACTCCATTTTGTATCGTTGTTATGAAGATACTGCAGAGTGTGGGAGCTGTGTAACTTCAATTTACCTATAAACAGACCTCTATGTTTATACCTTTGCTACCTTGAAGCATAAAGAAGCATTGGAAAACAGCTCTGGAGTCATTATTCATTGAGTAAGCTATCTGTTAAGGTGATCATTTAACCTGCAGCACAAATCCTCACAGACTGGGTCTAAATGAAGCTCGCCGCAGGTACAACCGACGCTGAGACAGAATAGTAAATTTCCAAGAGAATCCATCACACGGCCATCTCTGCAGCTTCAGAACCATGAGTAACCATTCACCTATGTGAAGAACAAAAGCCCTAAAACAGAAATTCCTCTTCATACCGTGCACTGAAGGTCAATGCCTGTGTGTTAGTGCTACAGTTACCAGAAGCATTACTCTGCATTAGAAGACAGCCACCTGCTGAATACTCCCCTACAGTGTACAAGTTTTGCCTTTCTTGGCGAGTCATAAGTACCTCCTGAACCATGGGCATCCGCAGAAATTTTTCCAGGGGGGGGGCATAATTTTATTGACATCCATGCTCTGCTTGTTTCTGAGAATGTAATGAAGGGGAGGGGCATATTCATTATCACAAAGTATAATAACGCATGAGCTGTGCAGTGGCGGATCCAGAGCCTGGTCTCGGGAGGGGCACTTCCAGATTATTTTCTGTCCGCCGCCACAAAACAATGGTGCTTATAGAACAGACTACACAGTGTAGCGGTATACTGTATATTGTGTGGCACAGTGTATGCTATATGTGTATAACAAACATATTTCACATGAAAACTTACAATTACTTGGCTTGGCCCTTGGGGATCTCGGACATCACTTCAACACTTGGCTGGGGGGCTCAGCGGAGCTGATGTTGTGTTTTATCCTAATGAGAAAGATTTCATAATAAGGATTTAAAGAAGGGGCAGAGGGATAGCAGAGCAGGGAGAGGCTGGTGCTGCTACTAGGGGGTCATACCATGTGGGAGTAATAAAGCCCACCATAATGCCCCCCAGTAGAAATAATTCTACTTATAATGTGACAGTGCAAAAAATACCCCCTTGTAATGCCCCCAGTTGAGCTAATGTCCCCATAGTGCCCCCATAATGTACCAGTATAAAATACCCCTATATAGTGCCCCAAGTAAATGACTCCATAGTGCTCCTCTCCCCCCTTCCTCCTAGTGCCCCCCATAATGTACCAGTATAAAATGCCCCAGTAGATGCCCTCAGTGTCCCCCATAATTTGCAAGTATAAAATACCCCTTCTTAGTGCCCCCCGTAGATGACCCCATAGTACTCCTCTCCCCCCCTTCCTCATAGTACCCACCATAATGTGTCCCAGTAGAAAATTCTACTGTACAGAGCCCCCATATAAAACACCCCTTCTTTGTGGCCTAAGTAGATGCCCCTATAGTGCCCCAAATAATGTGCCAGTAATAACAGCCCCCCATCATGTGCCAGTAATAACAGCCCCCCATCATGTGCCAGTAATAACAGCCCCCCATCATGTGCCAGTAATAACAGCCCCCATCATGTGCCAGTAATGACAGCCCCCCTTGTGCCAGTAATGACAGGCCCCATTATGTGCCAGTAATAACAGCCCCCCCCCATTATGTGCCAGTAATGACAGCCCCCATTATGTGCCAGTAATGACAGCCCCCATTATGTGCCAGTAATGACAGCCCCCCATTATGTGCCAGTAGCCAGAGACCCCCATTATGTGCCAGTAGCCAGAGACCCCCATTATGTGCCAGTAGCCACCAGTATTGTACACCAAAAAAAATAAACGCTTATACTTACCTCCTTGGCAGCGATGCGATGCAGGCCTCTTCCGGCCTGTGTCCCGCGCTGTACGGCTCAGGCGGCGTGATGATGTCATCACGCCGCCTGCTCCGGCCTCTGATCGGCTGCCGGCCTAGTGCCTGCAGCCTATCAGAGGAAGGGAAAGGGACACGCCTCTCCCTCCCCTGCCTCAGCACAGTCATCTGTATCGCTGTCCTGAGGACGGCGATACAGATGACTATGGAGATGAGCGCTTCTACAATGGAAGCACTCATCTCCCTGTGCCCCGCTGCCGCCCCCCCACTTCTGAGCAGCTCGGGGGGGGGGCAATCTTTCCAGGGGGGGTGGCGATTCCAGGGGGGGGGGCACTTGCCCCCTACTGCGGACGCCCATGTCCTGAACTGTGCATATCATTGCTATATCAAGTCCCAAGGATTCATTATTGTCAAGCCATTTGGGTTGTGAATTCAATACCTGCATTTATTGAAATAATTGTATATTTCAGGGATGGTAAACCGTGTTTCTCTGTGCACTGAGCGGAGCAATCCAGTTTGAGCCAGGCTGCTGCTCTAGCTGGCTCATTGCAAAAAATATTCAGCTCCCAGATCAACCTGCTTACAAACTACCAACAGAGCTGAGCTTTGGCAGATTTCCAACAAGACACTAAAACTACAGCACTTGTCATTATGTCTGACAGAGATCCCACTTATGAGTTACCTGCATTTAATCAAGATAAAGCAGACACCTTGCTTCATTCTGCTTGTCCGGTTAGAGCCCCTAATCCATCTTTGAAAGCAAGGGAGGCTTATGAAGCAAGCAAGGAAGAAACACACAGTAACCTAATTGCATTATGGGAGAAAACTCTAAGTTGTATAACAGCTAACACTAATGAAACTAGCAACAATTCTGAGCAATTGAACACTGCTTTCTCAAGGGTTAAAAAGGCATTTGACAATTATAAAAGACTTTATGAAAAGTACTCTTCCCTTTTGTCACATTCCAACATAGAGGAAGCTTCACTAGAATTAAAGAACTTTACTTCTACTGACCAGCAGAGACATAGCACATATCTTGAATCAAAGACACAGATAGAGGGCAGATTAGCACAACTACATGAAACTACATCCTGCATATCTGCTTCTTCCAGATGCTCAGGAAAATCAAATAGATCTGCCCTTCTCATATCATATAAATCATCTTCTAAGTCATTGCGGTCCTGCTCTGTAAGGTCAACACTGAGCGACCAAATACTCAAAGCTTGCCAACAGGTTGCAGTAGCCCAGGTTCAAGCCACCTGTTCTGAAAGAGAAGCAGCCTTCAAGGCAGAAGCTAAATGCAAGGAAGCAGAAGCTAAACGCATTCAAGCAAGAATCCAAGCAGAAACAGAGGCTCAGCTAGAAATCCTTCAGAAGAAAAAGGAAATAGCATTAGTGGAATTATCAGTCTTAGAACAAGCTCTTTTGGAAGAAGAAGGAGCACCTTGTCCCAGCTTGACTGCTTGTTAAGACCCTGTTGAAAGGACCCTACAGTTTGTCTTAACCCAGAAACATGACGACACAGTCACACCTATAGTTGGAGATTCCTCACATAATCATCAAGCAAGACAATCAGAAGGCAACATGTCGCCAAAGCAAGCTGGTCAACTAGTCACACCTATCAACAGAGACACTCCACAACTACCGCATGCCACAAAATCAAGTGTACAAACCTATCCAGCTCATGTGCCACAACAACCCTACAGTAGGTGTTTGTGAGATTGTGTTTTCAGCACGACAGCGTCGCGCTGATACTCGGCGACGTGGTGCCGAGATCTCGCACTCACTGGGATAGCGACAGCACATCCCAGCAAGCGCGTCATAGAAGCGACGGGAGATCCGACTTGGATTCCCGCCAATTCTACACGTGTGCGGCGTTTGTTATGAATCCTGAGGGGGAAGTCCCCGCCGGATTTTAAATAAAAATCCGGCCTGGGTCCCGCCCTCAGGAGCATACCGGGCCCTTAGGTCTGTTATGGGTTGTAAGGAGAGCCCCCCCTACGCCGAAAAAAACGGCGTAGGGGGTCCCCCTACAATCCATACCAGACCCGTATCCAAAGCACGCTACCCGGCCAGCCAGGAAGGGAGTGGGGACGAGCGAGCGCCCCCCCCCCCTCCTGTGCCGTACCAGGCTGCATGCCCTCAACATGGGGGGTTGGGTGCTCTGGGGCAGGGGGCGCACTGCGGCCCCCCCACCTCAGAGCACCCTGTCCCCATGTTGATGAGGACAGGGCCCCTTCCCGACAACCCTGGCCGTTGGTTGTCGGGGTATGCGGGCGGGAGGCTTAACGGAATCTGGGAGCCCCCTTTAATAAGGGGGCCCCCAGATACCGGCCCCCCACCCTAAGTGAATGAGTATGGGGTACATCGTACCCCTACCCATTCACCTGCAAGAAAAGTGGTAAAAACACAAATAAACCACACAGTGTATTAAAATATTTTATTTTTCTGCTCCGGAGGCCGCCCCCTGTCTTCTTTATTAGCTCTTTTACCAGGGGGGGGCTCTTCTTCTTCCGATATCCCGACGGGTCTTCTCCGCTATCCGGGGGGGTCTTCTCAACTCTCCGGGGTTCTCCTTCTGTCTTCTCCTTCTGTCTTGTTGTCTCCTTCTGTCTTCTGTCTCCGGGGGGGGCTCTTCTTCTTCCGATATCCCGACGGGTCTTCTCCGCTATCCGGGGGGGTCTTCTCAACTCTCCGGGGTTCTCCTTCTGTCTTCTCCTTCTGTCTTGTTGTCTCCTTCTGTCTTCTGTCTCCGGGGGGGGCTCTTCTTCTTCCGATATCCCGACGGGTCTTCTCCGCTATCCGGGGGGGTCTTCTCAACTCTCCGGGGTTCTCCTTCTGTCTTCTCCTTCTGTCTTCTCCTTCTGTCTTGTTGTCTCGGCGCACCCCGATTCTTCGTCTTCTCTTCTTGTTTTCGCCTCTCTCTGTTGTTGACTCGGCGCACCCCGGTTCTTCGTCTCGCGAGACTCGGCGCACCCCGATTCTTCGTCTCGCGAGACTCGGCGCACCCCGATTCTTCGTCTCGCGAGACGAAGAACTGGGGTGCGCCGAGTCAACAACAGAGAGAGGCGAAAACAAGAAGAGAAGACGAAGAATCGGGGTGCGCCGAGACAACAAGACAGAAGGAGAAGACAGAAGGAGAAGACAGAAGGAGAACCCCGGAGAGTTGAGAAGACCCCCCCGGATAGCGGAGAAGACCCGTCGGGATATCGGAAGAAGAAGAGCCCCCCCCGGAGACAGAAGACAGAAGGAGACAACAAGACAGAAGGAGAAGACAGAAGGAGAACCCCGGAGAGTTGAGAAGACCCCCCCGGATAGCGGAGAAGACCCGTCGGGATATCGGAAGAAGAAGAGCCCCCCCCGGAGACAGAAGACAGAAGGAGACAACAAGACAGAAGGAGAAGACAGAAGGAGAACCCCGGAGAGTTGAGAAGACCCCCCCGGATAGCGGAGAAGACCCGTCGGGATATCGGAAGAAGAAGAGCCCCCCCCTGGTAAAAGAGCTAATAAAGAAGACAGGGGGCGGCCTCCGGAGCAGAAAAATAAAATATTTTAATACACTGTGTGGTTTATTTGTGTTTTTACCACTTTTCTTGCAGGTGAATGGGTAGGGGTACGATGTACCCCATACTCATTCACTTAGGGTGGGGGGCCGGTATCTGGGGGCCCCCTTATTAAAGGGGGCTCCCAGATTCCGTTAAGCCTCCCGCCCGCATACCCCGACAACCAACGGCCAGGGTTGTCGGGAAGGGGCCCTGTCCTCATCAACATGGGGACAGGGTGCTCTGAGGTGGGGGGGCCGCAGTGCGCCCCCTGCCCCAGAGCACCCAACCCCCCATGTTGAGGGCATGCAGCCTGGTACGGCTCAGGAGGGGGGGGGGGGCGCTCGCTCGTCCCCACTCCCTTCCTGGCTGGCCGGGTAGCGTGCTTTGGATACGGGTCTGGTATGGATTGTAGGGGGACCCCCTACGCCGTTTTTTTTCGGCGTAGGGGGGGCTCTCCTTACAACCCATAACAGACCTAAGGGCCCGGTATGCTCCTGAGGGCGGGACCCAGGCCGGATTTTTATTTAAAATCCGGCGGGGACTTCCCCCTCAGGATTCATAACAAACGCCGCACACGTGTAGAATTGGCGGGAATCCAAGTCGGATCTCCCGTCGCTTCTATGACGCGCTTGCTCTCCATCGCGGCAAGCCAGCTCGGCGCTGGCTCCCGCGATGGGGCTCGTATGTGCTCAATCTCGCCGAGAAATACAGCGAGATTGACACAAAATCGGGTTCACCTACTGTATGTGAATAGAGATAACAAGGGTACAAAATAAGACTACGGAGTGATCTCTATACCTCCTATAATACATCTCCTTTCAACTTCACACACAGAGAGATGTTCAGACGCCAGACCCTTACCTGGATTGACCCCATCTGCAATACCTTTCTCTCCACCTACCAGCCAGCATCAGATACCAACCATGATCCAAGATGGTGCACCATCAGTATCACCTGTGGGTGTAAAAACTGAAAGCGTTGACATTGCAGAGTTCAGCAAGTATTTAATTCGAGAGTTGATTACTACTGGACTGTCTAGATTTGATGACCTCCCAGAGAACTACATGAGTTGGAGATCTACATTTAAGGCGGTAACCAAGAGCTTGAACATTAAACCTCAAGCAGAACTTGACTTACTAATAAGGTGGTTGGGGCGTCAATCTTCAGAACAAGTAAAGAGACTTGAATCTGTCTACATTTATAACTTTGAAGCAGGCCTCGATGCTAACCTGGAACATCTGGAACAAGACTATGGGAGCCCCAAAGTCATTGAATCTGCCTTATTCCAGAGGGTAAAAGACTTTCCTAAGATCTCTGTTAACCCCTTAAGGACACATGACGTACCGGTACGGCATGTTTCCCGAGTCCTTAAGGACACATGACGTACCGGTACGTCATGTGTTGTTCTGATCACTGCCACCCGGCCGGCGGTGATCGGAACAAGGTGCCTGCTCAAATCATTGAGCAGGTACCTCGGCTAAATGCGCGGGGGGGTCCCATGACCCCCCCCATGTCGGCGATCGCAACAAATCGCAGGTCAATTCAGACCTGCGGTTTGCTGCGCTTTCTGCAGTTTCTGTTCCCCGCGGTCCTCTTGTATAATCGTTGGTGGCCAGTGGTTATACCAGAGTGTCAGCACATTGCTGACACTCTGGTATAAATGGCTGACATCTGTGATGCGATGTCAGCCGTTTAACCCTTTCCATACTGCGGTCCGTACGGACCGCCGTATGGAAGAGCAGAGGTTAAAAGTCGGGAGCTCCCTCCCTCTTCCATCGGGGGGCTGCTGTGCCTTTGCAGTCCCCCGACAGGATGGGGTGACAGAGGGAGGGTGCCCCCCTCCTTACCCTTCCCCATCTGCGCAGTTGTGGCCACAACTGAGCAGACGGGGAAGGTTCCCATGGCAACAGGACGCCTTCTCAGGCATCCTGCTGTCCATGGTGCTGAACAGATCTGTGCTAAAGGCATAGATCTGTTCAGACAAAGTGTAAGTAAAATACAGTACAATACACTATATAGTGTACTGTACTGTATTATACAGACATCAGACCCACTGGATCTTCAAGAACCAAGTGGGTCTGGGTAAAAAAAAAGTGAAAAAAGTAAAAATCAAAAAACACATTTATCACTGATTAAAAATGAAAAAAAATAAAATTCCCTACACATGTTTGATATCACCACGTCCATAACGACCTGATCTATAAAACGGTCATGTTACCTTACCCGACCGGTGAACGCCATAAAAATAAAAAATAAAAAATAAAAAACTATGATGAAATTGAAATTTTGCCCACCTTACTTCCCAAAAAAGGTAATAAAAGTGATCAAAAAAGTCGCATGTATGCAAAAATAGTGCCAATCAAATCGTCATCTCATCATACCCTACCCAAGATAATCTCCCAAAAACTGAAAAAACTATGGCTCTTAGACTATGGAAACACTAAAACATGATTTTTTTTGTTTCAAAAATAAAATCATTGTGTAAAACTTACATAAATAAAAAAAAGTATACATATTAGGTATCGCCGCGTCCGTATCGACCGGCTCTATAAAAATATCACATGACCTAACCCCTCAGGTGACCACTGTAAAAAAATAAAAATAAAAACAGTGCAAAAAAAGCCATTTTTTGTCATCTTACGTCACAAAAAGTGTAATAGCAAGCGATCAAAAAGTCATATGCACCCCAAAATAGTGCCAATCAAACCGTCATCTCATCCCACAAAAAATGAGACCCTACTTAAGATAATCACCCAAAAACTGAAAAAACTATGGCTCTTAGACTATGGAGACACTAAAACATTTTTTTTGTTTCAAAAATGAAATCATTGTGTAAAACTTACATAAATAAAAAAATTGTATACATATTAGGTATCGCCGCGTCTGTGACAACCTGCTCTATAAAATTACCACATGATCTAACCTGTCAGATGAATGTTGTAAATAACAAAAAAAAAAACGCACAAAAAGTGTAATATAGAGCAACCAAAAATCATATGTACCCTAAACTAGTACCGAAAAAACTGCCACCCTATCCCGTAGTTTCTAAAATGGGGTCACTTTTTTGGAGTTTCTACTCTAGGGATGCATCAGGGGGGCTTCAAATTGGACATGGTGTCAAAAAAAACAGTCCAGCAAAATCTGCCTTCCAAAAACCGTATGGCATTCCTTTCCTTCTGCGCCCTGCCGTGTGCCCGTACAGCAGTTTACGACCACATATGGGGTGTTTCTGTAAACTACAGAATCAGGGCCATAAATAATGAGTTTTGTTTGGCTGTTAACCCTTGCTTTGTAACTGGAAAAAAAATATTAAAATGGAAAATCTGCCAAAAAAGTGAAATTTTGAAATTGTATCTCTATTAAATCTTGTGCAACACCTAAAGGGTTAACAAAGTTTGTAAAATCAGTTTTGAATACCTTGAGGGGTGTAGTTTCTTAGATGGTGTCACTTTTATGGAGTTTCTACTCTAGGGGTGCATTAGGGGGGCTTCAAATGGGACATGGTGTCAAAAAACCAGTCCAGCAAAATCTGGCTTCCAAAAACCATACGGCGCACCTTTCCCTCTACGCCCTACTGTGTGCCCGTACAGTAGTTTACGGCCACATATGGAGTGTTTCTGCAAACTACAGAATCGGAGCAATAAATATAGCATTTTGTTTGGCTGTTAACCCTTGCTTTGTTACTGGAAAAAATGGATTAAAATGGAAAATTTGCCAAAAAATCTAAATTCGGAAATTTTATCACCATTTGCCATTAACTCTTGTGGAACACCTAAAGAGTTAACAACGTTTGTAACATCAGTTTTGAATACCTTGAGGGGTGTAGTTTCTAGAATGGGGTCATTTTTGGGTGGTTTCTATTATGTGAGCCTCACAAAGTGACTTCAGACCTGAACTGGTCCCTAAAAAGTGGGTTTTTGAAAATTTCTGAAAAATTTCAAGATTTGCTTCTAAACTTCTAAGCCTTGTAACATCCACCAAAAATAAAATATCATTCCCAAATTGATCCAAACATGAAGTAGACATATGGGGAATGTAAAGTAATAACTATTTTTGTAGGTATTACTATGTATTATAGAAGTAGAGAAATTAAAACTTGGAAATTTGCAATTTTTTACAAATATTTGGTAAATTTGGTATTTTTTTATAAATAAAAAAGAATTTTTTTGACTTCATTTTACCAGTGTAATGAAGTACAATATGTGACCAAAAAACAATCTCAGAATGGCCTGGATAAGTCAAAGTGTTTTAAAGTTATCACCACTTAAAGTGACACTGGTCAGATTTGCAAAAAATAAGGCTGTGTCCCTAAGGGGTTAAGGACAATCATAAGCTTAGAGAGTTAGGTGACCTTCTTCATGAACTTGAAATTGCTAAGTCAGATCCTGGTTTGCCAGGTCTTAGCTATTTAGATACTGCTCAGGGCGTAAATCCTATTGTAGCAAAGTTGCCTAGTCATCTCCAGGGAAAGTGGACTAGTGTAGGATCAAAGTATAAATATGAACAGCATGTTTCCTTTCCCCCCTTTTCTTATTTTGCAGAGTTCGTGAGGAAGATCGCAAGATCCAAGAATGACCCAAGCTTCTTGTATCCAGATACAACCACCCTTCCTTCAACTACTTCAAAGAGTATTGCCACCAACAGTAAATTCAAGGACTTAAGGCATCCTATTGTCGTGAGGAAGACCGCAATCGCATCCAACGTCTTGGCTACAGACACTAAATTACAAGATACCAAGACAAGCAATCTTGATCGACAGTGTCTCATTCATAATGCACCACATTCTCTCGCCAAATGTCGTGCATTTAAGGACAAGCCTATCGAAGAACGCAAGACAGTTCTCAAAGAACATAATATCTGTTTCAAGTGTTGCGCATCCTCCGATCATTTAGCTAGAGACTGTAATATCGCCATCAGATTTTCGCTGTGTAGCAGTGCCAAGCATGTGGACGTTCTTCATTCAGACCTGTTCAAAAAGAAACATTCACCCAGCAGCAACCCCAAGACTACATCAGATGGTAGCGGGGAGAGAACTGAGCAACATGCAAACCCCGTAACCACAAGGTGTACAGAGGTGTGTGGAGAAGGGAATCATAGCAAGTCTTGCAGCAAGATATGTCTCATAAGGGTTTTTCCTGAAGGATGTCCACAAAATGCTATGAAAATGTATGCCATACTCGACGATCAGAGTAATCACTCATTGGCAAGTACAGAATTCTTCGACTAATTCAACATTCAGGGAGAGACCTAATCCTATACCTTGCAGACATAGTAACATAGTATATATTGTAAGGCCGAAAAAAGACATTTGTCCATTCAGTTCGGCCTGTTATCCTGCAAGTTGATCCAAAGGAAGGCAAAAAAAAAATAACTTGTGAGGTACTGTAGAAGCCAATTTTCCCCACTTGAGGGGATAAAAATTCCTTCCCGACTCCATTCAGGCAATCAGATAACTCCCTGGATCAACGACCCATATCTACTAGCCATAGCCTGTAATATTATTACACTCCAGAAATACAGTCAGGTCCATAAATATTGGGACATCGACACAATTCTAACATTTTTGGCTCTGTACACCACCACAATGGATTTGAAATGAAACAAACAAGATGTGCTTTAACTGCAGACTGTCAGCTTTAATTTGAGGGTATTTACATCCAAATCAGGTGAATGGTGTAGGAATTACAACAGTTTGCATATGTGCCTCCCACTTGTCAAGGGACCAAAAGTAATGGGACAGAATAATAATCATAAATCAAACTTTCACTTTTTAATACTTGGTTGCAAATCCTTTGCAGTCAATTATAGCCTGAAGTCTGGAACGCATAGACATCACCAGATGCTGGGTTTCATCCCTGGTGATGCTCTGCCAGGCCTCTACTGCAACTGTCTTCGGTTCCTGCTTGTTCTTGGGGCATTTTTCCTTCAGTTTTGTCTTAAGCAAGTGAAATGCATGCTCACTCGGATTCAGGTCAGGTGATTGACTTGGCCATTGCTTAACATTCCACTTATTTCCCTTAAAAAACTCTTTGGTTGCTTTTGCAGTATGTTTTGGGTCATTGTCCATCTGCACTGTGAAGTGCTGTGCAATGAGTTCTGAAGCATTTGGCTGAATATGAGCAGATAATATTGCCCGAAACACTTCAGAATTCATCCTGATGCTTTTGTCAGCAGTCACATTATCAATAAATACAAGAGAACCAGTTCCATTGGCAGCCATACATGCCCACGCCATGACACTACCACCACTATGCTTCCCTGATGAGGTGGTATGCTTAGGATCATGAGCAGTTCCTTTCCTTCTCCATACTCTTCTCTTCCCTCTTCTCTGGTACAAGTTGATCTTGGTCTCATCTGTCCATAGGATGTTGTTCCAGAACTGTGAAGGCTTTTTTAAATGTTGTTTGGCAAACTCTAATCTGGCCTACCTGTTTTTCAGGCTCACCAATGGTTTACATCTTGTGGTGAACCCTCTGTCTTCACTCTGGTGAAGTCTTCTCTTGATTGTTGACTTTGACACACATACACTTACCTCCTGGAGAGTGTTCTTGATCTGGCCAACTGTTGTGAAGGGTGTTTTCTTCACCAGGGAAAGAATTCTTTGCTCATCCACCACAGTTGTTTTCCGTGGTCTTCCACGCCTAATGTTTTTGCTATCTCTCTGATGGGTTTGTTTTGTTTTTTAAGCCTAATGATGGCTTGCTTCACTGATAGTGACAGCTCTTTGGATCTCATCTTGAGAGATGACAGCAACAGATTCCAAATGCAAATAACACACTTGAAATGAACTCTGGACCTTTTATCTGCTCATTGTAATTGGGATAATGAGGGAATAACACACACCGGGCCATGGAACAGCTGAGAAGGCAATTGTCCCATTACTTTTGGTTCCTTAAAAAATGGGAGGCACATATGCAAACTGTTGTAATTCCTACACAGTTCACCTGATTTGTATTTAAATACCCTCAAATTAAAGCTGACAGTCTGCAGTTAAAGCACATCTTGTTCGTTTCATTTCAAATCCATTGTGGTGGTGAATAGAGCCAAAAATGTAACAATTGTGTTGATGTCCCAATATTTATGGACCTGACTGTACATCCAGGCCCAGCTTGAACTCTTTTAATAAACTTACCATCACCACCTCCTCAGGCAGAGAGTTCCATAGACTCACTGCTCTTACCGAAAAGAATCTTCTTCTATGTTTGTGTACAAACCTTCTTTCCTCAAGGCGCAGATGATGTCCCCTTGTCACAGTCACAGTAATGGGGATAAATAGATGATGGGAGAGATCTCTGTACTGACCCCTGATATATTTATGCATAGTAATTAAATCTCCCCTCAGTCGTCTTTTTTTCTAAAGTGAATAACCCTAATTTTGATAATCTTTCAGGGTACTGTAATTACCTCGTTCCCGTAATTACTTTAGTTGCCCTCCTCTGGACCCTCTCCAGCTCTGCTATGTCTGCCTTGTTCACAGGAGTACAGAACTGTACACAGTACTCCATGTGTGGTCTGACCAGTGATTTGTAAAGTGGTAGGACTATGTTCAAATCACGGGCATCTATGCCCCTTTTGCTGCAACCCATTATCTTATTGGCCTTGGCAGCAGCTGCCTGACACTGGTTTTTACAGCTTAGTTTGCTGTTCACTAAAATTCCTAGGTCCTTTTCCATGTCAGTGTTACCGAGTGTTTTACCAATAAGTATGTATAGGTGACTTGTATTATTCCTACCCATGTGCATAACCTTACATTTGTCAGTGTTAAACCTCATCTGCCACTTCTCTGCCCAGGACTCCAATCTATCCAGATCACTCTGTAGCAGTATACTATCCTCTTCAGTGTCAATTACTTTACACAGTTTAGTGTCATCTGCAAAAATTGATATTTTACTATGCAAGCCTTCTACAAGATCATTAATAAATATATTGAAGAGGATAGGGCCCAGTACTGGCCCCTGAGGTACTCCACTAGTGACAGTGACACAATCTGAGTGTGTACCATTAATAACCACCCTCTGCTTTCTATCATTGAGCCAGTTACTTACCCACATACAGACATTTTCTCCCATTCTGGGCATTCTCATTTTATATACTAACCTTTTATGTGGTACAGTGTCAAATGCTTTGGAGAAGTCCAGATATACGACATCCATTGATTCACCGCTGTCAAGTCTAGAACTTACCTCCTCATAGAAACTGATAAAATTAGTTTGACATGACCGATCCCTCATGAAGCCATGCTGATATGGCGTTATTTGCTTATTTTCATTGATTTGTTCCATGATTGCATCTCTTAGAAAACCTTCAAACAGTTTACCCACGACGGATGTTAAACTTACCGGCCTATAGTTTCCAGGCTCTGTTTTTGGATCCTTTTTGAATATTGGCACCACGTTTTCTATGCGCCAATCCTGTAGAACACTCCCTGTCAGTATAGAGTCCTTAAATATCAGAAATAAGAGTCTGGCTATGACATTACTTAATTCTCTTAGGATACGGGGGTGTATGCCATACGGTCCTGGCGATTTGTCTATTTTAATCTTTTTAAGATGCCGTTGTACTTCTTCCTGGGTCAGACAGGGCACATTTTAATGGGAATTTACTTTTACATTCTGCATTTCATCTGACAGTTTATTTTCTTCAGTGAATACATTGGAGAAAAAAATATTTAACAGCTTTGCTTTCTCCTCATCACTCTCTGCAACTCCCCCCTCATCACTCTGTAAAGGGCCGACACCTTCAGATTTATACTTTTTACCATTTATATCATTGAAGAATATTTTAGGGTTAGTTTTACTCTCTTTGGCAATTAATATCTCGGTCTCTAGTTTGGCTGCTTTTATTAGTTTTTTTACATCCCCCCTGTTTTAGTGATTTAAATTCTATCTTTTTGTCATTTATTGCCTTCTTTACAGTTCTATGGTATTTATCCACATTGATTTCTTCTTGTTCCTTAACCTTTTATTCCCATAAGATATGTACGTCTAACAACTAGATTTTAGGATGCTTTTAAATATATCCCATTTTGTGGCTGTATTTTCATTTTTGAGGACTTTGTCCCAGTTAGTTAGGCCTATGGCTAGAGTTGAGCGGACACCTGGATGTTCGGGTTCAGTAGGTTTAGCCGAACTTGAAAAAAAAGTTCGTATTCGGGACCCGAACTTGATGCGAACTTGACCCGGAACCCGAACTCCATTGAAGACAATGTAGACCCGAACTTTTGGGCACTAAAATGGCTCTAAAATAGTCCTGGAAAGGGCTAGAGGGCTGCAAAAGGCATCAAAATGTGCTTAAGAGCATGACAACTCTTCTGCAAACAAATGTGGATAGGGAAATGACTTAAAATAACATAAAATACAGAAAAATTCAAAATAACAATCTGGATCTAGGAGTAGGAGGTTGAGGAGGCGGTGGATGGGTGGACGTGGTGGTGTAGGTTGACGTGGCGGTGTAGGTAGAAGCGGCGGTGAAGGAGGAATAGGTAGCCAACACTGATTTGTGTTATTTTTTATTTTTAAATTGGGGTATCCCCCAAAATATTGGGACATATAACAAAATAAAACTAAGAATAAGTGCACTTGAGTACAAGAATGGATGGTTGAGGCAAGTAAAAATGTCTATTCTGTCTATTCTGCACGATCCTGTGGGATCCATGCCTGGTTCATTTTAATAAACGTAAGCTTGTCCACATTGGCTGCGGCCTGTGATAATGCTCTCTGCCGTACTAAACACACGTTTCCACATTTTGGCCATGCTAACCCTGCCTTCTCAGGTGCTGGTGGTGCCCCAGCTGCTTTGGCGACCTCCTCCTCCTTCCTCTGCCTTGTGCTTCCACTGTGACCCCGCTGTCAGGTGGGAATACCATCAGCAGTGTGCGCTTGTAGTCGCGCATCTTCCGATCAGTAACAGATGTTTTCACTAAATTTAGTTCCCTGTCAGCAATGCAGAGCAGGGGTTCATTCACGGCAAAAGGGGGTTAATGTCACCCAACAATACAACAGAGGATTTTGAGAGATTTAGGCCCCTGTCACTCAGGCACAGCAGGGGTTCATTCACGGCAAAAGGGGGATCATGTCACCCAGCAATACAACAGAGGATTTTGAGAGATTTAGGCCCCTGTCAGCAATGCAGAGCAGGGGTTCATTCACGGCAAAAGGGGGTTCATGTCACCCAGCAATAGAACAGAGGATTTTGAGAGATTTAGGCCCCTGTTAGCAATGCAGAGCAGAGGTTCATTTACGGCAAAAGGGGGTTCATGTCACCCAGCAATAGAACAGAGGATTTTGAGAGATTTTGGCCCCTGTCACCCAGGCACAGCAGGGGTTCATTCACGGCAAAAGGGGGATCATGTCACCCAGCAATAGAACAGAGGATTTTTAGAGATTTAGGCCCCTGTCAGCAATGCAGAGCAGGGGTTCATTCACGGCAAAAGGGGGTTTATGTCACCCAGCAAATACAACAGAGGATTTTGAGAGATTTAGGCTCCTTTCACCCAGGCACAGCAGGGGTTCATTCACGGCAAAAGGGGAATCATGTCACCCAGCAATAGAACAGAGGATTTTGAGAGATTTAGGCCCCTGTCAGCAATGCAGAGCAGGGGTTCATTCGCGGCAAAAGGGGGTTCAAGTCACCCAGCAATACAACAGAGGATTTTGAGAGATTTAGGCCCCTGTCACCCAGGCACAGCATGGGTTCATTCACGGCAAAAGGGGGTTCATGTGACCCAGCAATAGAACAGAGGATTTTGAGAGATTTGGCCCCTGTCAGCAATGCAGAGAAGGGGTTCATTCACGGCAAAAGGGGGTTCATGTCACCCAGCAATACAACAGAGGATTTTGAGAGATTTAGGTCCCTGTCACCCAGGCACAGCAGGGGTTCATTCACGGCAAAAGGGGGTTCATGTCACCCAGCAATAGAACAGAGGATTTTGAGAGATTTAGGCCCCTGTCAGCAATGCAGAGCAGGGATTCATTCACGGCAAAAGGGTGTTCATGTCACCCAGCAATAGAACAGAGGATTTTGAGAGATTTGGCCCCTGTCAGCAATGCAGAGCAGGTGTTCATTCACGGCAAAAGGGGGTTCATGTCACCCAGCAATATAACAGATGATTTTCAGAGATTTAGGCCCCTGTCACCCAGGCACAGCAGGGGTTCATTCATGGCAAAAGGGGAATCATGTCACCCAGCAATAGAACAGAGGATTTTGAGAGATTTAGGCCCCTGTCAGCAATGCAGAGCAGGGGTTCAATCATGGCAAAAGGGGGTTCATGTCACCCAGCAATAGAACAGAGGATTTTGAGAGATTTAGGCCCCTGTCAGCAATGCAGAGCAGGGGTTCAATCACGGCACAAAGGGTTTCATGTCACCCAGCAATAGAACAGATGATTTTGAGAGATTTAGGCCCCTGTCAGCAATGCAGAGCAGGGGTTCATTCACGGCAAAAGGGGGATCATGTCATACAGCAATACAACAGCGGATTTTTGAGAGATTTAGGCCCCTGTCAGCAATGCAGAGCAGGGGTCATTCACGGCAAAAGGGGGTTCATGTCAAAAATTAGGCATTCACCTGACATAAAAGGCCTTTTATGCCACTGTAAAAATAAGACAAGGACCATTCTTTGTTCTTGTTGGTGGCAGATATGTGTGAGCTGGCATGAGGAAATTCAATTACACCGTGTCATCACAGGTGTTGAATTCCTCCGAGATCGATGCCTCATTCTTTTTTTTAAAATGTGAGGTAGTCCACTCTGTTGTGAGCTAGGCGAGTGCGTTAATCGGTCACAATCCCCCCTACTGCGCTGAACGTCCTTTCGGATAGGACACTCGATGAGGGACAAGCCAAGAGTTCCATGGAAAATTGTGCCAGCTCTGGCCACAGGTCAAGACTGCACATCCAGTAGTCAAGGGGTTTCTCGCTTTTTAGAGCGTCCAGATCGTCCGTTAACCCGATGCAGTCACACACCTGTCAGTCTAGGCGTTCCCTGAGGCTGGATCCAGAGGACGGCAGTCGATGGGTTGGCTGCAAGAATGAGCTCATATCCGAAGTGACCAACACATCTTAAAACTGCCATCTTTTTGCAGGCGTGGCTGGATTGGTACCCACACCTGTTTCGTTGGGGGTGGAAATTCCTCTGCCAGTGCCCACAACATCAGAATGCAGCATCTCTCGCAGCAAGGCCTTGAAATGCTGCATTCTGACAGCCCTCTGTGATTCTGGTAGCATGTCTGCCATTTTGTGTTTGTACCGGGGGTCTAAGTACGTTGCCACCCAGTACAGGCCCTTAACCTTTATGCTTTTTATACGGGGGCCCCTCTTTAGACACTAGACCATGAAGGTCCCCATTTGCATTAAACTGGAAGCGCCTTGGCTCCTGCTCATCGCCCAGGAGAATGTCGTCCTCGGTCTCCTCACCCTAGCCACGGACAACACCAGGGATCCCCAAAAAGCTTGAAGCCTGCTTTTCTTGTTCGTCCTCCTCCTCCCCACAGACACCATCCTCCTCTGACTCCTCTTCAGACACCTGCTGACTTGTCTCAGATGGACTAGCTTCCCCTGGGAATTCATTCAGCATTGCGACTCCCTCATCTTCCAGCTCCTGCTCCTCGACAGCTTGATCAATAACACAACGCAATGCACGCTCCAGAAAGAAGGCGTAAGGTACAATGTCACTGATGGCACCCTGGCTGTGACTTATTAGTTTAGTGATCTCATCAAATGGCCGCAGAAGTCTGCATGCGTCGGGCATGAGCAGCCACTGGCGCAGTGAAAAAAAAAATAAGCTCCCCAGAACCTGTCCTGCGGCAGAGTTCGTACAGGTAGTCGTTAACGGCACGTTTCTGCTGGAGCAGCCTATCAAGCAAATACAAGGTAGAGTTCCAGCGCATCGGGCAGTCACAAATAAGACGTCTGACGGGCAAGTGTTGTCGCCGCTGAACGTCAGCAAGGGGAGCCATGGCCATGTAAGATCTTCAAAAATGGCCAGATTTTCCTGGCCTGCTGCAAGACGTCCTGGACCCCGGGGTATTTGGCAACGAATTGCTGCACGACTAAGTTCAGGACATGTGCCACACATGGCACTTGTGTAATTTTGCCCTGTTTCAGCGGGCTCAGCAGACTGGCACTGTTATCACCCACCACTTTACCAACTGTCAAATTGAACGGGGTTAGCCACTGATCGGCTTGTGACTAGGGTTGAGCGAACCCGAACTGTAAAGTTTGGGTTCGTACCGAACTTTAGGATTTTGGGACCCCGGACCCGAACATTTCCGTAAAAGTTCAGGTTCAGTGTTCGCCGCTTTCTTGGCGCTTTTTGAAAGGCTGCACAGCAGCCAATCAACAAGCATCATACTTCTTGCCCCAAGAGGCCATCATAGCCATGCCTACTAATGGCATGTCTGTGATTGGCCAGAGCAGCATGTGACCCAGGCTCTATATAAGCTTGAGTCACGTAGCTCTGCACGTCACTCTGCTGTTACAAGTGTAGGGAGAGGATGTGTAACATCCCAGAGTATGTCACTAAAACTCTGTCACCTGGCTACAATAATGTCAATTGTTAATGTATTTCCATCTGATGTAATCTCAATGTGCATTGCTATGTCTATGTCTGTATTTTATATATTTGCTGTAATTTCCATGTACACCAGCAGGTGGCAGCAATATGTAGACAGAATAAGGCCAGTTAGTATACCTAGACTGGAATATTGCTGGGTGACATGAACTTCCTTTTGCCGTGAATGAATCCCTGCTGTGCCTGGGTGACAGGGGCCTAAATCTCTCAAAATCCTCTGTTCTATTGCTGGGTGACTTGAATCACCTTTTGCCATGAATGAACTCCTGCTGTGCCTGGGTGACAGGGGCCTAAATCTCTCAAAATCCTCTGTTCTATTGCTGGGTGACATGTACCCCCTTTTGCCGTGAATAAACCCCTGCTGTGCATTGCTGACAGGGAACTAAATTTAGTGAAAACATCTGTTACTGATCGGAAGATGCGCAACTACAAGCGCACGCTGATGATGGTATTCCCACCTGACAGCGGGGGCACAGTGGAAGCACAAGGTGAAGGCAGAGGAGGAGGAAGAAATCGACAACGCAGCTGGGGCACCGCCAGCACCTGGGAAGGCAGGGTTAGCATGGCCAAAATGTGGAAAAGCTTTGTCAGCCTTGGAGGTGCTGACCTGCCCTGCAGCCAGTGTATAGTGTGAATGTGTGTTTAGCACGGAAGAGAGCCTTATCTCAGGCCACAGCCAATGTGGACAAGTTTAGGTTTATTAAAATGAACCAGGCATGGATCCCACAGGACTTGTCTGTACCTTGTGCAGAATAGACATTTATACCAGCCTCAATCATCCATTCTTGTACTCAAGTGCACTTATTCTTTGTTTTATTTTGTTATATGTCCCAATATTTTGGGGGATACCCCAATTTAAAAATAAAAAATAACACAAATCAGTGTTGGCTACCTATTCCTCCTTCACCGCCGCTTCCACCTACACCGCCACGTCAACCTACACCGCCACATCCACCGCCTCCTCAACCTCCTACTCCTAGATCCAGATTGTTATTTAAAATTTTTCTGTATTTTATGTTATTTTAAGTCATTTCCCTATCCACATTTGTTTGCAGAACAGTTGCCATGCTCTTAAGCACATTTTGATGCCTTTTGCAGCCCTCTAGCCCTTTCCAGGACTATTTTAGAGCCATTTTAGTGCCCAAAAGTTCGGGTCCCCATTGACTTCAATGGGGTTCGGGGTCAAGTTTGCGTCAAGTTCGGGACCCGAACCCGAACTTTTTTTTCAAGTTCGGTCGAACTCGTCGAACCCGAACATCCAGGTGTCCGCTCAACTCTACTTGTGGCCAAAGAGCTGAAAGCAGTGCAGTGGCTCTTTGCTTCCAGGCACAACAGCCGCAGCACAGCATGGCAACGTCTGGCATGTCGAATAGGTTCTGGCGAGCTTGGGGGGGTGCAGCGGAAGAGGCGGTAGCAGTGGAAAAAGAGGAGTCAGCCGAGGAGGAAAGTGGAGTGGAGGATAAATGGGAGGATAGAAGAGAAGGAGATAAGGCAGGATGTGGAGCGCCGGGTGTGTTGCTTTGTGGGTTCTGACGTCATTGCTCCCACTGGTCTCGGTGATCGGAAGCCAGGTGCCTTCTTAAGGCGGTCATCCCTAGGTGAGTGTTGGGCTTACCACGACTTATGCGTTGACAGTACAGGCTGCAGATGGCAACACTATTTTCAGCAGCTGACACATTAAAAAAAGACCACACTGCGGAGCCATGTGCCGGCTTCCTGGGAGCGCAAGATGTGACTGCTTTTTGCCTCCTGTGCACTGCGAGTTCTGCCTGCTTCTCCTCCTTCTCCTCCCTATCTTCTGCTCTGTCTCTCCCTCTGAACTCCCCTCCTCTTCCTCTCTTGTGACGTCCATCGACACGTCATCATAGTCACCTTCACCACCACTGACATTAGAGATCTCGGAGTAGGCAGCAAAAGCAGAGACCACCCTCCTTGGGCTGAACTGGGTACTGTCGTCAGACCGCTGGGTGGTGGCCGTTGCTACCTCCTCTTCCTCATCCGATGCAACAATGACTGCGCATCGGTAAGGTCTGGGAATGGATGGGAAAATACTTTCTCTGACTCGAGTGGAGGGGCTATGGTGGTGGTGGTGTCTTTGGGGTAGCACACAGCAGAGAGGAGGATGCAGATACAGAGGATGAGGAGGGTGCAGAAGCGGAAGGCTGAGTGAGCCACTCAACCAACTCTGGTGTGTCCTTTGACATAATTGCACACACCTTCTCCGCCTTCCCACTTAGGCTCCGGCCTGGTGCACCTGCCCGACCCCTACCAACCCTGCGAAACAGCCTGCCTCTTCCTGTCATTTTCAAAATGACCCTGTTCCAAAGTCCCTAGAGAAGGAAGGCCTCAATCAGGTGTTAGTAGAAGCTTGTATATCACCCTCAAGCAGTAATTTTGTGGACGCAGGTATATGGAAAACCTCTATCACTATTTTGTGGAAGCTGATATATGGCAGGCCTCAATCAGTTGTTAGTTGAAGCTGGTATATCACTGCAAAAACCGGCATGGGATCTCAAAACCACAGCAAAACGCATTCATCTGAATAATATAACCGGCTGCATCATTTCAGAATGGATCCGATTGTATTAGATCGAAAATGAACATGACAAAAAAAAGGAAGAGACCACTGTGGTACTCAGCAGAAGTGGCCCAAATCATTAAAAATAAAAAGCTAGCATTTTGTAATTATAAAAAAACCCAGAGCAATGAAGATAAGGAAATCTACAAGATTAGGCAGAGAGAGGCCAAGCAAGTTATAAGAACTTCTAAAGAGCAGGCAGAAGAAAAACTAGCTCAGTCTATGAAAAAAGGGGATAAGACATTCTTCAGATATATAAATGAAAAAAGGAAATTAAAACAAGGAATAACTAAATTAAAAACAAAGGACAGAAGGTATGTAGAAGAGAATAAAGGGCTAGCCGACTGCCTTAATGAATACTTCTGTTCAGTTTTTACAAAAGAAAAAGGAGAAGGACCTCCACTAGAAAGGATGACTAATAAATCATTTGATGCATGTATCTTTACAGAGGAAGATGTTCTAAGTTTGCTGTCTAAGGTGAAGACAAATAAGTCACAGGGGCCTGATGAGATACACCCAAAATTATTAAAAGAGCTTAGTGGTGAGCTGGCAAAACCGTTAACAGATTTATTTAACCAATCATTAGTAACAGGAGTCGTCCCGGAAGATTGGAAATTAGCAAATGTCGTGCCCATTCACAAGAAAGGTAGTAGGGAGGAATCGAACAACTATAGACCAGTGAGTCTGACATCAATAGTAGGCAAATTAATGGAAACCCTATTAAAGGATAGGATTGTGGAACATCTAAAATCCCATGGATTGCAAGATGAAAAGCAACATGGGTTTACTTCAGGGAGATCATGTCAAACAAATCTTATAGATTTTTTTGACTGGGTGACTAAAATAATAGACGGTGGAGGTGCAGTAGACATCGCATATCTAGATTTTAGTAAGGCTTTTGACACTGTCCCACATAGAAGACTTATCAATAAACTGCAGTCATTGAGCATGGACTCCCATATAGTTGAGTGGATTAGGTAGTGGCTGAGTGACAGACAACAGAGGGTTGTAGTCAATGGAGAACATTCAAAACAAGGTCATGTTACCAGTAGGGTTCCACAGGGATCTGTACTGGGACCAATTTTGTTTAATATCTTCATAAGTGATATTGCAAAAGGCCTCGATGGGAAGGTGTGTCTTTTTGCTGATGACACAAAGATATGTAACAGGGTTGATGTTCCTGGAGGGAAACGCCAAATGGAAAAGGATTTAGGAAAACTAGAAGAATGGTCAGAACTCTGGCAACTGAAATTTAATGTGGATAAGTGCAAGATAATGCACCTAGGGCGTAAAAACCCAAGGGCAGAATATAGAATATTTGACACAGTCCTGACCTCAGTATCTGAGGAAAGGGATTTAGGAGTAATTATTTCAGAAGACTTAAAGGTGGGAAGACAATGTAATAGGGCAGCATGAAATGCCAGCAGAATGCTTGGATGTATAGGGAGAGGTATAAGCAGTAGAAAGAGTGAAGTGCTTATGCCGCTGTACAGAACACTGGTGAGACCTCACTTGGAATATTGTGCGCAGTACTGGAGGCCATATCTCCAGAAGGATATAGATACTCTAGAGAGAGTTCAGAGAAGAGCTACTAAACTAGTACATGGATTGCAGGATAAAACTTACCAGGAAAGGTTAAAGGACCTTAACATGTATAGCTTGGAAGAAAGAAGAGACAGAGGGGATATGATAGAAACTTTTAAATACATAAAGGGAATCAACTCGGTAAAGGAGGAGAGCATATTTAAAAGAAGAAAAACTACCACAAAAGGACACAGTTTTAAATTAGAGGGGCAAAGGTTTAAAAGTAATATAAGGAAGTATTACTTTACTGAGAGAGTAGTGGATGCATGGAATAGCCTTCCTGCAGAAGTGGTAGCTGCAAATACAGTGAAGGGGTTTAAGCGTGCATGGGATAGGCATAAGGCCATCCTTCATATAAGATAGGGCCAGGGGCTATCCATAGTATTCAGATATATTGGGCAGACTAGATGGGCCAAATGGTTCTTATCTGCCGACACATTCTATGTTTCTATGACGAATCTTGCAATATACCATAGTAGGTAAATTTTCATGTCCAAAAAAAAAAGATCCTGCACCATTGACTTACATGGTTTTTGGTGCCATAGCCAGCATGTTCAGTACCCCATGCCGAACACAAAAACTCTGCTTGCAACGGTTTTGTGTCCGGCATGGGAAAACAACAAACCGGGACAGAATGCATTCTGGTGCACTTTGTTCCAGTTTGTTCAGTTCTGTCCCCATTGACAATGAATGGGGACGAAACTGAAGCGTTTTCTTCCAGTTTGGAGGTCCCCTGCCGGATCTCAAAACTGGAAAGGAAAACGCAGATGTAAGAGTAGCCTTACTTTGAAACAAAATTTTATACCAGAACTGTGGAGCAAATTTTGATGCATAATGTTGCCTAGCAGGCCAGGCCACTTTTTCCTCTAAAGCCACACCGCTGTTTCAGTAAACTACACCTCCATTCTCGGACTAGGCTCAGATAACTTTCTGAAAGAAGATGTGCCAAATTGTGCCATGTTTTGCCACAATTTACACTAAAATCTAACTGCACTCACTATAAATGTGGCCCATTGTGTTTTACTACTAATAAACCATTACTTATAATTAGGAAAACAAGATCACATAACATAGCTGACATTAAAATGATCTTTTAAATTACATGTTATTTAGAGATAAAACTCTAAAGAATTTTAAAGATTCAGCGGCAACTGCAAATCTAATGCAGAACGCCTAATGACAATTCCATTATACATGGAGCTCAGAGTCCAATGTATTATGCATGTGTGCACAGGGCCTGACGACTGTGGCTTAGACCTGACGGCATCAGGAATGTTTCATAATGTGAATAGCAGTCAAATGTAGCAGAACTCAATTAGCTATCGAAGTTTTTTTGTGCATTGAGACTGTTTAAAACAATAGATTTATAACGAAGCAACGGCCCAGACATGTTAAGGTCGATTTAGACGTTGCAATAATCAGGCAGATTATTCGGAATGAACATTCCTGTGGACGCTCGTTCCAGACAATATGCAGTCTAAAGGTGTCGCCAATCACCCAATGAACCAGCAAAACACTTGTTCATCAGGTGATCCTGTCGTTCGTGCAGACACCTAAATAATAATTTCTGGGCAGCAGATTGTGCTGTCTAAACAGTGATCTGCTGCCCAGAAACAATGCAGCCTTAGGAGGATGAGCGATTGCAATAGCGACCCCTCATCCTCATACTGTAGGGGTTGATCACTGTACGTAAATGCTGTGCTTCACCTCCACTGAACAAGGAGCCGACTGGTAGGTAATGGCAATGCTCGCATGACAGTGTTGAATCTGCAGCCTATGTTGGATTGAGATGGAGGCGTATAAGTCACTACTAGAGTTGAGCAAACACCTGGATGTTCGGGTTCGAGAAGTTCGGCCGAACTTCCCGGAAATGTTCGGGTTCGGGGTCCGAACCCGACCCGAACTTCGTCCCGAACCCGAACCCCATTGAAGTCAATGGGGACCCGAACTTTTCGGCACTAAAAAGGCTGTAAAACAGCCCAGGAAAGAGCTAGAGGGCTGCAAAAGGCAGCAACATGTAGGTAAATCCCCTGCAAACAAATGTGGATAGGGAAATGAATTAAAATAAAAATAAAAAAAATAAAAATTAACCAATATCAATTGGACAGAGGTCCCATAGCAGAGAATCTGGCTTCACGTCAGCAGAGAATCAGTCTCTTCATGCCATAGCAAAGAATCTGGCTTCATGTCAGCAGAGAATCAGTCTCTTCATGCCATAGCAGAGAATCTGGCTTCATGTCAGCGCAGAATCAGTCTTCATGTCATAGCAGAGAATCAGGCTTCACGTCACCCACCACTGGAACAGGCCACTGTCACATATTTAGGCTCAGGCACCCAGGCAGAGGAGAGAGGTCCTGTAACAGAGAATCTGGCCTTATGTCGGCACAGAATCAGTCTTCATGTCATAGCAGAGAATCAGGCTTTACGTCACCCACCACTGGAACAGGCCACTGTCACATATTTAGGCCCCGGCACCCAGACAGAGGAGAGAGGTCCCGTAACAGAGAATCTGGCCTTATGTCAGCGCAGAATCAGTCTTCATGTCATAGCAGAGAATCAGGCTTCACGTCACCCACCACTGGAACAGGCCACTGTCACATATTTAGGCCCAGGCACCCAGGCAGAGGAGAGAGGTCCCATAACAGAGAATCTGGCCTTATGTCAGCGCAGAATCAGTCTTCATGTCATAGCAGAGAATCAGGCTTCACGTCACCCACCACTGGAACAGGCCACTGTCACATATTTAGGCCCAGGCACCAAGGCAGAGGAGAGAGGTCCCGTAACAGAGAATCTGGCCTTATGTCAGCGCAGAATCAGTCTTCATGTCATAGCAGAGAATCAGGCTTCACGTCACCCACCACTGGAACAGGCCACTGTCACATATTTAGGCCCAGGCACCCAGGCAGAGGAGAGAGGTCCTGTAACAGAGAATCTGGCCTTATGTCAGCACAGAATCAGTCTTCATGTCATATCAGAGAATCAGGCTTTACGTCACCCACCACTGGAACAGGCCACTGTCACATATTTAGGCCCCGGCACCCAGACTGAGGAGAGAGGTCCCGTAACAGAGAATCTGGCCTTATGTCAGCGCAGAATCAGTCTTCATGTCATAGCAGAGAATCAGGCTTCACGTCACCCACCACTGGAACAGGCCACTGTCACATATTTAGGCCCAGGCACCCAGGCAGAGGAGAGAGGTCCCGTAACAGAGAATCTGGCCTTATGTCAGCGCAGAATCAGTCTTCATGTCATAGCAGAGAATCAGGCTTCACGTCACCCACCACTGGAACAGGCCACTGTCACATATTTAGGCCCAGGCACCCAGGCAGAGGAGAAAGGTCCCGTAACAGAGAATCTGGCCTTATGTCAGCGCAGAATCAGTCTTCATGTAATAGCAGAGAATCAGGCTTCACGTCACCCACCACTGGAACAGGCCACTGTCACATATTTAGGCCCAGGCACCCAGGCAGAGGAGAGAGGTCCCGTAACAGAGAATCTGGCCTTATGTCAGCACAGAATCAGTCTTCATGTCATAGCAGAGAATCAGGCTTTACGTCACCCACCACTGGAACAGGCCACTGTCACATATTTAGGCCCCGGCAACCAGACAGAGGAGAGAGGTCCCGTAACAGAGAATCTGGCCTTATGTCAGCGCAGAATCAGTCTTCATGTCATAGCAGAGAATCAGGCTTCACGTCACCCACCACTGGAACAGGCCACTGTCACATATTTAGGCCCAGGCAGAGGAGAGAGGTCCCGTAACAGAGAATCTGGCCTTATGTCAGCACAGAATCTGTCTTCATGTCATAGCAGAGAATCAGGCTTCACGTCACCCACCACTGGAACAGGCCACTGTCACACATTTAGGCCCCGGCACCCAGACAGAGGAGAGGTTCATTCAACTTTGGGTTGCCCCGCAATATAATGGTAAAATGAAAATAAAAATTGTATTGAATGAGGAAGTGCCCTGGAGTAGAATAATATATTGTTAAGGGGGGGCCAGCACCTCCAAGGCATAAAAGGCTAGCTCTGGCCACGTGGACAATTTGGAGACCCAGAAGTTGAATGGGGCCGAACCATCAGTCAGTACGTGGAGGGGTGTGCACAGGTACTGTTCCACCATGTTAGTGAAATGTTGCCTCCTGCTAACACGTTCCGTATCAGGTGGTGGTGCAGTTAGCTGTGGCGTGGTGACAAAACTTTTCCACATCTCTGCCATGCTAACCCTGCCCTCAGAGGAGCTGGGCGTGACACAGCTGCGTTGGCGACCTCTTGCTCCTCCTCTGCCTTCGCCTTGGGCTTCCACTGGTTCCCCTGTGACATTTGGGAATGCTCTCAGTAGCGCGTCTACCAACGTGCGCTTGTACTCACGCATATTCCTATCACGCTCCAGTATAGGAAGTAAGGTGGGCACATTGTCTTTGTACCGGGGATCCAGCAGGGTGGCAACCCAGTAGTCCGCACACGTTAAAATGTGGGCAACTCTGCTGTCGTTGCGCAGGCACTGCAGCATGTAGTCGCTCATGTGTGTCAGGCTGCCCAGAGGTAAGGACAAGCTGTCCTCTGTGGGAGGCGTATCGTCATCGTCCTGTGTTTCCCCCCCAGCCATGCACCAGTGATGGGCCCGAGCTGCTTTGGGTGCCACCCCGCTGTGAACATGCTTCATCCTCATCCTCCTCCACCTCCTCCTCATCCTCGTCCTCCTCGTCCTCCAGTAGTGGGCCCTGTCTGGCCACATTTGTACCTGGCCTCTGCTGTTGCAAAAAAACTCCCTCTGAGTCACTTCGAAGAGACTGGCCTGAAAGTGCTAAAAATGACCCCTCTTCCTCCTCTTCCTCCTGGGCCACCTCCTCTTCCATCATCGCCCTAAGTGTTTTCTCAAGGAGACATAGAAGTGGTATTGTAACGCTGATAATGGCGTCATCGCCACTGGCCATGTTGGTGGAGTACTCGAAACAGCGCAACAGGGCACACAGGTCTCGCATGGAGGCCCAGTCATTGGTGGTGAAGTGGGTCTGATCCGCAGTGCGACTGACCCGTGCGTGCTGCAGCTGAAACTCCACTATGGCCTGCTGCTGCTCGCACAGTCTGTCCAGCATATGCAAGGTGAAGTTCCACCTGGTGGGCACGTCGCATATGAGGCGGTGAGCGGGAAGGCCGAAGTTACGCTGTAGAGCAGACAGGCGAGCAGCGGCAGGGTGTGAACGCCGGAAGCGCGAACAGATGGCCCGCACTTTATGCAGCAGCTCTGACATGTCGGGGTAGTTGCGAATGAACTTCTGCACCATCAAATTCAGCACATGCGCCAGGCAAGGGATGTGCGTCAAACCGGCTAGTCCCAGAGCTGCAACGAGATTTCGCCCATTATCGCACACCACCAGGCCGGGCTTGAGGCTCACCGGCAGCAACCACTCGTCGGTCTGTTGTTCTATACCCCGCCACAACTCCTGTGCGGTGTGGGGCCTGTCCCCCAAACATATGAGTTTCAGAACGGCCTGCTGACGTTTACCCCGGGCTGTGCTGAAGTTGGTGGTGAAGGTGTGTGGCTGACTGGATGAGCAGGTGGAAGAAGAGGAGGAGGAAGCTGAGTATGAGGAGGAGGAGACAGGAGGCAAAGAATGTTGCCCTGCGATCCTTGGCGGCGGAAAGACGTGCGCCAAACAGCTCTCCGCCTGGGGCCCAGCCGCCACTACATTTACCCAGTGTGCAGTTAGGGAGATATAGCGTCCCTGACTGTGCTTACTGGTCCACGTATCTGTGGTTAGGTGGACCTTGCCACAGATGGCGTTGCGCGGTGCACACTTGATTTTACGGACACTTGGTTGTGCAGGGAAGGCACGGCTCTCTTGGAGAAGTAGTGCCGGCTGGGAACAACATACTGTGGGACAGCAAGCGACATGAGCTGTTTGAAACTGTCTGTGTCCACCAGCCTAAATAACAGCATTTCATAGGCCAGTAGTTTAGAAATGCTGGCATTCAGGGCCAGGGATCGAGGGTGGCTAGGTGGGAATTTACGCTTTCTCTCAAATGTTTGTGAGATGGAGAGCTGAACGCTGCCGTGTGACATGGTTGAGGTGCTTGGTGACGCAGGTGGTGGTGTTGGTGGTACATCCCATGTTTGCTGGGCTGCAGGTGCCAACGTTCCTCCAGAGGCGGAGGAAGAGGACGAGGCGGCGGCAGCAGCAGAAGAGGCCGAGGCGGCAGCAGCAGAAGAGGTAGCAGGGGGAGCCTGAGTGACTTCTTTGTTTTTAAGGTGTTTACTCCACTGCAGTTCATGCTTTACATGCAGGTGCCTGGTCATGCAGGTTGTGCTAAGGTTCAGAACGTTAATGCCTCGCTTCAGGCTCTGATGGCACAGCGTGCAAACCACTCGGGTCGTCAGCACATTGTTTGAAGAAGTGCCATGCCAGGGAACTCCTTGAAGCTGCCTTTGGGGTGCTCGGTCCCAGATGGCGGCGGTCAGTAGCAGGCGGAGTCTCTTGGCGGCAGGTGTTCTGATTTTGCCCACTGCTCCCTCTTTTGCTACGCTGTTGGCTCGGTCTCACCACTGCCTCTTCCTCCGAACTGTGAAAGTCAGTGGCACGACCTTCATTCCATGTGGGGTCTAGGACCTCATCGTCCCCTGCATCGTCTTCCACCCAGTCTTGATCCCTGACCTCCTGTTCAGTCTGCACACTGCAGAAAGACGCAGCAGTTGGCACCTGTGTTTCGTCATCATCAGAGACGTGCTGAGGTGGTATTCCCATGTCCTCATCATCAGGAAAAATAAGTGGTTGTGCGTTAGTGCATTCTATCTCTTCCACCCCTGGGGAAGGGCTAGGTGGATGCCCTTGGGAAACCCTGGCAGCAGAGTCTTCAAACAGCATAAGAGACTGCTGCATAACTTGAGGCTCAGACAGTTTCCCTGATATGCATGGGGGTGATGTGACAGACCGATGGGCTTGGTTTTCATGCGCCATCTGTGCGCTTTCTGCAGAAGACTGGGTGGGAGATAATGTGAACGTGCTGGATCCATTGTCGGCCACCCAATTGACTAATGCCTGTACCTGCTCAGGCCTTACCATCCTTAGAACGGCATTGGGCCCCACCAAATATCGCTGTAAATTCTGCTGGCTACTGGGACCTGAGGTAGTTGGTTCACTAGGACGTGTGGCTGTGGCAGAACGGCCACGTCCTCTCCCAGCACCAGAGCGTCCACTAACACCACCACGACCATGTCCACGTCCGCGTCCGCGTCCCTTATTAGATGTTTTCCTCATTGTTCCCGTTCAACACAATTTTGAGAATGGCAAATTTGGGAATAGTTTTTCAACCCAGAACAAAAAGTGTGCTTTTACGGTCACTACAAATAACTTGACCAGCTAAAACAGTACAGATTTGGTTGAATAGAAATGTGAGGCCTGTTTTTTTTTTGCGCTGTGTGACAGGTATAGGTTTAATCACAGAATTAGACTTGTATCTGCACGGTAGCGTGTGTGTTAAATTTTTCTGAATGACACTATCAGCACCTTCAATGTAAGATATCCTTTTTGGGATAGATTTCAAGTAGGCCTCATATAGCAGAAACTAGTTATTTTGAGAATGGCAAATTTGGGAATAGTTTTTCAACCCAGAACAAAAAGTGTGCTTTTACGGTCACTACAAATAACTTGACCAGCTAAAACAGTACAAATTTGGTTGAATAGAAATGTCAGGTCTATTTTTTAGGCGCTGGGTGACAGGCTCAACTTGCCCCTGATGTAGTATATGGCCAAAAAATAACCACACTATTGATGGTTAAATGCACTTGGGTGACACAGGCTCAGCCTGCACCAGATGTAGTATATGGCCAAAAAATAACCAGACTGTTGATGGTTAAATGCACTTCGGTGACACAGGCTCAGCCTGCAACTGATGTAGTATATGGCCAAAAAATAACCAGACTGTTGATGGTTAAATGCACTTCGGTGACGCAAGATCAGCCTGCAGCTGATGTAGGATATAACAAAAAAAAAACACACTATTGATGGTTAAATACACTTGGTGATAGCTTGTGCTAGCGCACCACAAGCCACAAAATGGCCGCCGATCACCACAGAAAAAAGTGATCTAAAAACGCTCTGGGCAGCCTCTCAAAAAAGTGAGCAAGTCGATATTAGCACTTCAATGATCCACAGCTGCAGATCGATCACAGAATAAAGTCTTTTGGAGGAGTTAATTGTCACGGCCATGGCTATGACCGTGACTCCTGAACCGCATGCGGTTGTCAGCGGTTTTCATTGGTGTTCAATCACAGGTGAGGGCTGTGGTATTGGCCTCACCTGTGGTTGCCGCTGGCAACAGTATGTATGTGGCAGCGTAGCAGGCTGAGCTGTGCCATGCAGCTCGCTACGCTGCGCATGCGGTTTTGTGTGTGATGTGTGGATGTGTGCACTGTGTTTTATGTTATTGTGTGCACGTTCCCTTTAAGTGGTGTTTTCCCTTCCCTGGTGTTGGAAGGGTTAATCCCCTTCCTAGTGTGTGTGATCACTGGGTGTGTCCGACTGTGGGGTGTGGCTTCTTGGCCTATAAAGCCTCACTGCTTTTGCAGGCCTTCAGGTTGCTTCAGCCATGCTTAGCTGAGAGCAGCCTCATGTATTTATTACCTGCCAGTAAGAGCCACCCCTGTGGTCATAAACCTTAATGTCATAACCATAATGTCGCTTTAAGTTATTTCTAGTTATGTGTGATGTCCGTGTGATGTTTTATATGTGATTTTGTGCAGCTATGGATCTGGGTCCCTGTGTGGGGATGCGTTTGTTATCTGCACCCTGCTAACACAGGGATCCAGTCAGCAAGGCTGTGGCAGGTAGGTGGAACTCTTTGTTCACCTGCCATATCCATAGAGCTGTTTATGTCTCCCCTTTTCCTGCAGCTTGGCCGTTGAGACTCCTGCTCCTCCGTGTCTAGGAGGAGTGGGCTTGTCTTACTCAGCTCCTAGGTGAGGGTCATCTTGAGGGCTAGCAGGGACTTTTAGGTTCCGGAGCATGGGCCCTCCTACCATCAAGGTTGGCCCATGCAGCTAGGAGCTAGGGTCAGGTTAGGGATGCCTTAGGAGGTGACCTGCTCCCTCCCTCGAAAGAGGGTGAAGCATGTACCGCCGTCTGCGGAAGGGGTACATGCGCGCTCTTCGGAGGGAGAGCGTTCTGGGGGTTTCGCCTCTGACGGCGCGGTGAGTGGCGTTTCCCCGCCTTCCCTTCACCGTTGCCTCGTTTGGCGTCCCCCTGATTTTATAGCACTAGGGTGTTTGTTTGGTGTGCGAGTTGCACACCTTCGAAAGAGGGTGCAGCATGCAGTGCCATATCCATGTGGCCTGCATGCGCGTTCTCCGGAGGGAGAGCGTCCCTGGGGGTTCTCCGTTAACGGCACGGTTGGTGGCTTATTCCCCGCCACCTTTCCTTCCGTGTCCGTGTTGGGGATCCCTCGTTCCTCTCCATGTTCCCATCTCTGGTCGTCTGCTGGCAGCACTCCGTAAGTGGTCCGGCTGCTTGCTGGTTAGGAGTGTCTGCTGGCAGCGACTGGAGTGGGGACGTGAGTGGAGAGTCCCCTCGTCCATCTCTCAGTGGTTCTTTTCTCTTTGTTGCTGGTGCGGGCTGCAGTCCTCGTCGGACTGGCTAGTGTGAGCCGGGAGAGGATGCAGCTGACAGCGACCCCTTTTTAGAACCGGCACTGAGAGTGGACGTCCCCTTCTCCTATCCCCTTGTCTGAGTCCCTCACGTGTCTTTTTTTGGTGGGGGGGCTTTGAGGGGTGGGAGTGTCACGGCCATGGCTATGACCGTGACTCCTGAACCGCATGCGGTTGTCAGCGGTTTTCATTGGTGTTCAATCACAGGTGAGGGCTGTGGTATTGGCCTCACCTGTGGTTGCCGCTGGCAACAGTATGTATGTGGCAGCGTAGCAGGCTGAGCTGTGCCATGCAGCTCGCTACGCTGCGCATGCGGTTTTGTGTGTGATGTGTGGATGTGTGCACTGTGTTTTATGTTATTGTGTGCACGTTCCCTTTAAGTGGTGTTTTCCCTTCCCTGGTGTTGGAAGGGTTAATCCCCTTCCTAGTGTGTGTGATCACTGGGTGTGTCCGACTGTGGGGTGTGGCTTCTTGGCCTATAAAGCCTCACTGCTTTTGCAGGCCTTCAGGTTGCTTCAGCCATGCTTAGCTGAGAGCAGCCTCATGTATTTATTACCTGCCAGTAAGAGCCACCCCTGTGGTCATAAACCTTAATGTCATAACCATAATGTCGCTTTAAGTTATTTCTAGTTATGTGTGATGTCCGTGTGATGTTTTATATGTGATTTTGTGCAGCTATGGATCTGGGTCCCTGTGTGGGGATGCGTTTGTTATCTGCACCCTGCTAACACAGGGATCCAGTCAGCAAGGCTGTGGCAGGTAGGTGGAACTCTTTGTTCACCTGCCATATCCATAGAGCTGTTTATGTCTCCCCTTTTCCTGCAGCTTGGCCGTTGAGACTCCTGCTCCTCCGTGTCTAGGAGGAGTGGGCTTGTCTTACTCAGCTCCTAGGTGAGGGTCATCTTGAGGGCTAGCAGGGACTTTTAGGTTCCGGAGCATGGGCCCTCCTACCATCAAGGTTGGCTCATGTAGCTAGGAGCCAGGGTCAGGTTAGGGATGCGTTTAGGAGGTGACCTGCTCCCTAATCCTGTCTTCATGGCCAAGCAGCCGTAACATCACCGGGCTCCACACGGCTGAGGATTTCCCCCATCCTCAGCCGTGACATTAATCTGCCTAATCTCGCCCTAACGTCGCAGCAGCAACCTCTCCCTATGCTTGAATCAGCAGAGTGACGTGCAGTGCTACGTGACCCAAGCTTATATAGAGGCTGGGTCACATGCTGCACTGGCCAATCACAGCCATGCCAATAGTAGGCAAGGCTGTGATGGCCTCTTGGGGCAAGTAGTATGACGCTTGTTGACTGGCTGCTTTGCAGCCTTTCAAAAAGCGCCAAGAAAGCGCCGAACACCGAACCCGAACCCGGACTTTTACGAAAATGTTCGGGTTCGGGTCCGTGTCACGGACACCCTAAAATTCGGTACTAACCCGAACTATACAGTTCGGGTTCGCTCATCCCTAGTCACTACCATACTTTCCTCTCTTACAAGAAAATATGTATCCATTCTTGAACAAAGTTTATGATCCATCGCTATGGGTTACCATTCACCTTGTTACAAAGACAATACCACCCAATTACTTCCTAAACGGTAAACTTGCACTGTGTTTTAAGCTATCATGTCATGTGCACTCATACTGTTTTATATCGTTGAACTTCATTTACATGTTTATTGTAATATACCTTGTTCATTTGCACTGTTGTTGCACTATATCTGCAGTGCACTGTGGAAAGGGGTCAATGCACAGCCAGCTAAGAGACTTTATGACTTTATCCCTATACAAAGATTTGGAGGGAAAAAACAGACATTCTGACCTTTTGACTGTCGGATTTAGCTCTGTTTATGTCTGGAAAAGCTTCTTAGGCTAGTTTCACACTAGTTCTTACGTCATCCGGCAGGCTGCTCCAGCGAGGAACAGCCTGCCGGAGATCATCACATCCAGCATAGCTAAATACTACCTTTCCCCGCCAGAGACCATTTACTATAATGGGACACGGCTGGGATCCGGTCTGTTTCGGGCATTAGGACCAGGATTCAGTCGGACAAAAAAGCCCTGCTCGCAGCAGAATATGTCCGGCTGAATCTTGGCACTACCTCTGGGAACAGGCCAGATCCCCGCTGGTCCCATTATAGTCAATGGGGCCTGGCGGTGCTCCAACATTTTCCAGCTATGCCGGATGCGATGATCTCAAATGTAAGTGCTAATGTGAAACTAGCCCGAGTCATTCCCATACACTTGCACTGAAACTTTATACAAGTGTAACGGTCGCGTACACACAGGGGGCAGGAAAGTGACCACTGCGCTCCACCCTCACCCCTGGCCCTGCCTACTTGCCTTGCAAGTCCTAATGACAGGTGACAACTGGACGGCAATCCCTAGCTTGGAATAAGTGCAGGGAAGACAGACCAGACAGACAACAGAACGTGAACGGACCGAGTCAATACCAGGAGAGCAACGAAGTACAAATGGAGCAAGCAGAGAATAGTCAGGAGAAGCCGGGGTCATAAATACCAGGAGAGTCGTGAAGTACCAAAGGAGTCAGCAGAGGATCGTCAGGAGGAAGCCGGGGTCAGAATACCAGGAGAGCAGCAAAGTACACAAGGAGCAGGCAGAGGTGTCATGCCCCGCCCTGACTATGCGCAGAGGTCGGCCAGAATAGCAGCACGAGTTTAGTGTTTTGTTTTGGAGCCGTGCTGGATCCGCCTCCCATCAGGTGCACTGGGTGGGGTCATTAGTTTAAATAGCACTCCAGCCCAGTGCTCTGAGCGGATTATAGGAATCACTTTGGTCTTGGAAGCTAGGAAGGAAGGTTGGCTGTTCCAGCTCAGAAAGATAAGTGTGGTTTCTAGTTTGATTGTTTTGTGTCATCTCTCCCATCCAGGTTCTGTGCGAGCAGGCTGCTCCTATTTCCCCTCTTCACCATCTCAGGGAATTTAGGGTGTTTCAGCCCAGGCATGGGGACACATCATACCTACCACCAAGGTCTGCATGTGGGCTGAGCAATGCAGGGAGAGAGGTCAGGGATTAGCTAGGAGGTGACCCTTCCCCTGCCTCTCGCCTAGAGCCTGGTTGGTGGTTTATCTGTTAGTCTGAGTGCACGTCCGCCGTGACATTATAATCCGCCCAAAACTTTTGACTGTCATTACTCAGCGGTTTTGTGATGACGGCAATTGAAGCATTAGTTGACCGCATGCAGAGGCTATCCCTAGAGGTTGCGGAGCTGCGTGGTTCGGTCGCACGGTGTCAGAGTGCTCTGGCATCAGGAGGAGGTCAAGTTTGTGTGGAGCCTAAAGAGGCTCTTCCTGATCGATTTTCAGGGGGTACGGATGACTTTGTCCGTTTTAGAGAGTCCTGCAAATTGTAATTTCGGCTGCGTCCATCATCGTCAGGTGATGAGAGTCAGAGGATAGGTATAATTATTTCTCTGCTTAAAGGGGACGCGCAATCCTGGGCCTTTTCTCTGCCACCTGGTTCTCGGGCGCTCCGGTCGGTGGAGGAATTTTTTAAGGCTCTGGGATTAATCTACGATGACCCAGATTGGGTCTCGATGGCAGAGTCGCGATTACGTAATTTTTTTCAGGGGGAACAAACTGCAGAGGCTTACTGTGTTGAATTTAGGAGATGGGCTACTGAATCAGACTGGAATGATCCCGCGTTACGTAGCCAGTTTTGTCAGGGGTTATCTGAAAGATTGAAGGATGCCCTTGCTTTTCATAAATACCCAGACTCTTTGGAGAACGCCATGTCTTTAGCAGTACGGCTAGACAGATGTATCAGAGAGAGGTATAGGGCTCCCCCTGCGCAAGGTATCCCTTCTGTGAGTGGTTTCATCTCTACTGCCTCCCCGGGTGATGTTACAGGTAACGCGGGGGTAGCGGAGGAACCCATGCAATTGGGTCCGATTTTTTGCCATTCTGATAGTAGAGACTTTAGGAAATTGCACAAACTATGTTACTATTGTGGAAAGAGTGGTCATTTTGTTTTTGCTTGTCCTTATGTTAAACCGCAGGTGGTAGAGAAAAAGAAAAAAAAAACTTCCCTGACACTTGGTAGCATGAATGGTGTGGTGGAGCTGGCAGGTATGCAAGCTCCCTGCAGTTCCCGTTTTCTCCTTCCAGCTATGGTGGCGCTGGAGTCAAGACATTTTTTTGTTGAGGTGTTCCTTGATTGTGGTGCTGGGGTAAATCTAATTGACTTTCTTTTCCTTCAAAATCTAGGACTAAGTACTTGCACTTTAGAGAACGAGATTCGTGTTTTTGCAATTGATTCTTCCCCTCTTTCTCAAAAGAGCCTTACTCACATTGTTCATGGTATTCACTTAAGGGTGGGTGATTCACATGTTGAAATTATTTCTTGTTTTGTCTTGAAGGATTTGCCAGCTCCTATAGTTTTGGGGTTGCCATGGTTGACTAAACATAACCCAATTATAGACTGGCAAGCGAGACAAATCATCGGTTGGAGTGAGTTTTGTTCAGATAATTGTTTTGGCACATCTATCTCTGGTGTGTCCATTACGGCTCTACCTCAGTATCTCTCAGATTTTGCGAATGTCTTTTCAGAGGGTGGGGCTCAGGAATTGCCCCCTCATCGTGACTATGATTGTCCAGTTAATCTCATCCCAGGGGCTAAATTGCCAAAGTCTCGGCTTTACAACCTTTCTCAACCCGAAAGAGAGGTCATGCGAAAGTATATCGCCGAGAGTTTGGCAAAAGGTCATATTAGACCATCTAAGTCTCCAGTGGCAGTGGGTTTGTTCTTTGTGAAGAAAAAGGATGGATCACTGAGACCGTGTTTGGATTTCCGAGAATTGAACCGTATTACAGTCCGGGATCCATATCCCCTGCCTTTGATCTCTGATCTTTTTGATCAGATTGTGGGAGCCAAGGTGTTCTCCAAGTTGGATTTGAGAGGGGCCTACAATCTGATCAGAATCAAGGAGGGGGATGAGTGGAAAACGGCCTTCAATACGCATGAGGGTCATTTTGAGAGCCTGGTTATGCCTTTTGGGTTGACAAACGCGCCAGCAGTATTTCAGCGATTCGTCAATGACATTTTTTATCATTTGGTGGGGAGGTTCATAGTAGTTTACCTGGATGATATTTTAATTTATTCTCCTGATCTGAAGACCCATCAGGATCATGTAAGACAGGTTTTGACGATCCTTCGGGAGAATAAATTATATGCTAAATTGGAGAAATGTTTGTTTGCGGTGCAAGAGCTTCCGTTCTTGGGATACTTGCTTTCTGATTCTGGTTTTCGTATGGACCCCGAGAAGGTCCAGGCGGTTCTGGAATGGGACCGACCAGAGAATCAGAAAGCCTTGATGCGGTTCTTGGGGTTTACAAATTATTATAGAAAATTTATTTCGAACTACTCTACCATAGTAAAACCTCTCACTGATATGACCAAGAAGGGCGCCGACGTCTCTGTCTGAGCGGATGAGGCATTGCAGGCCTTTTCGGCTATTAAGGAGCGTTTTGCGTCTGCTCCCATTCTGGTGCAGCGGGATGTGTGTCAGCCATTTGTAGTGGAGGTTGATGCATCAGAGGTGAGGGTTGGTGCGGTGTTGTCACAGGGTTCATCCCCTGGCAAGTGGGTCCCGTGTCCCTTTTTCTCCAAGAAGCTCTTGGTCGCCGAGAGGAATTATGATGTTGGAGATAGAGAGTTGTTGGCTATCAAGTTGGCCTTTGAGGAATGGCATCACTGGTTGGAGGGGGCGTCTCACCCCGTTACGGTATATACAGACCATAAGAATTTGGCTTACCTGCAATCTGCCAAGCGTCTGAACCCTAGGCAGGCCAGATGGTCACTGTTTTTTACCAGGTTCAATTTTGTGGTTACCTTTCGCCCAGGGGGTCAAGAACGTCTCGCAGCTTCCCTGGGTGAGGTGATTCAGAGGATCCTGCGCCGATTTTAGCAGATGGGGTGGTGGTATCCGCTCTATACCCTGAATTGGAGATGGAGGTGTTGGGAGCCCAGGAGGGGACTCCTGGTTCTTGTCCCCCAGGGAGGTTGTTTGTTCCTGAGGGCCTGCGATACAAGGTCTTCAAGGAACATCACGATACTGTCCTTGCTGGACATCCTGGTGGTAAGTCCACCTGTGATCTGGTGTCCCGGAGGTTCTGGTGGGCCGGGTTACGTAAGAGCATTGAGAATTACGTGACAGCCTGTGAAACCTGCGCTCGGTCAAAGGTTGCTCATACTCGACCGGCTGGTTCACTTCTTCCATTGTCTATTCCGTCTCGTCCTTGGACGCATTTGTCTGAGGACTTTATTACGGATCTGCCGAGTTCCTCCGGGAGAACAGTGATTTTGGTGGTAGTTGACCGTTTCAGTAAAATGGCTCACTTTATATCGCTAACTAGTCTGCCTAACGCTAAAACTCTTGCGCAGATTTTTGTGGATAATATTGTGAAATTGCATTATATTCCTTCTGATGTGGTCTCTGATAGGGGCACGCAGTTTGTCTCCAGGTTTTGGAGGGCGTTCTGCTCTCGGCTTGGCATTCAACTTTCATTCTCTTTGGCTTTTCATCCGCAGTCGAATGGTCAGACGGAGCGTACTAATCAAAACTTGGAGACCTACTTGAGGTGCTTTGTGGCTGAGAATCAGGAGGACTGGTCCTCATTCTTGTCCTTAGCAGGGTAAGTCGCCATTTTTTGGCGCATACGGTTTCCATCCTCAGTTTGGTACCTTTTCTGGGACTGGTTCCTCTGGGATGCCAGAGGAGGAGAGATTCTCTTCTGCCTTATCCTCCATCTGGCGGAGGATTCAAGGGAATTTGGAGAGGATGGGTGAGAGGTATAAACGAATGGCTGACAGGAGACGTGTGACTGGTCCGGACCTGTGTGTGGGTGATCTGGTGTGGTTGTCCACTAAAAATATCAAATTAAGAGTGCCATCTTGGAAACTGGGTCCAAGATTTATTGGTCCATATAAAATTTCTGCGGTCATCAATCCTGTAGCGTTTCGGCTGGATCTTCTGCAGACTTGGAGGATCCATGATGTGTTCCACAGGTCGTTACTAAAAAAATACGTGAAACCGGTGGAACCATCGCCATTGCCTCCTCCTCCTCTTCTAGTCGAGGGAAACTTGGAGTTCGAGATCTCCAGGATTCTCGACTCTAGAATTCTTCGGGGTTCCCTCCAGTACCTGGTGCACTGGAGGGGATACGGCCCTGAGGAGAGGACGTGGGTTCCGGCTCGGCTCTAGACGTCAACGCCAGCTGACTGGTGAGGGATTTTCATAGGTCCCATCCGGATAAGGTTGGGCCGGGGTGTCCGGAGGTCACCCGTAGAAGGGGGGGGGTACTGTCATGCCCCGCCCTGACTATGCGCGGAGGTCGGCCAGAATAGCAGCACGAGTTTAGTGTTTTGTTTTGGAGCCGTGCTGGATCCGCCTCCCATCAGGTGCACTGGGTGGGGTCATTAGTTTAAATAGCACTCCAGCCCAGTGCTCTGAGCGGATTATAGGAATCACTTTGGTCTTGGAAGCTAGGAAGGAAGGTTGGCTGTTCCAGCTCAGAAAGATAAGTGTGGTTTCTAGTTTGATTGTTTTGTGTCATCTCTCCCATCCAGGTTCTGTGCGAGCAGGCTGCTCCTATTTCCCCTCTTCACCATCTCAGGGAATTTAGGGTGTTTCAGCCCAGGCACGGGGACACATCATACCTACCACCAAGGTCTGCATGTGGGCTGAGCAGTGCAGGGAGAGAGGTCAGGGATTAGCTAGGAGGTGACCCTTCCCCTGCCTCTCGCCTAGAGCCTGGTTGGGGGTTTATCTGTTAGTCTGAGTGCACGTCTGCCGTGACAAGAGGATCGTCAGGAAATCAGCAGAAGGTAAGTACGCCAGGTCAGACAAAATCACAGGTGGAACCTAAAAAACAGGCAACCTGTGGCCAGCAGGCTGCCTGTTTAAATACTGACCAGCAGGGGTCATGTGACGTGGCCAGCGTCACATGACTCACCCTGCAGCAAACGGCTGAGCACTGAGTGCCCAGCTCGGTGCTCAGGCTTAATCTGGTTGCTGGGGGAACCGAGGATGCCGGCCGCGCTCAGAAGACGTGTGCGGCTGGGTTCTTCCCACCCCCCATCACCTAGGAGATGAGGACGCTGCACGCGTCATCGCTCCTGCACAGAGGCGGGGCGCCGTCGGCGCTGCGGAGAGTAAGCGCCTCGCCAGCCCCCCCTTGACAGTACCCCTCCACTTATGTGGGGCCACCGGACCCAAGACTTCAGGCGATAGCTTCTCAGGATGTTCTGCATGGAATTTTCTAACCAGTCTAGGGGCATGAACCTCCCTAGCTGGTACCCAAGACCTTTCCTCGGGTCCATAGCCCTTCCAGTGGACCAGGTACTGTAAAGAATTACACACTCTCCTGACATCCACAATCTTAGACGCCACATACTCCACAGAATCATTAATAAGAACTGACAGAGGCATGGCTTGCGATGGTACAACAGGTTTAATATATTTTTTAAGCAGAGATTTGTGAAACACATCATTAATGTAGAACGACTTGGGCAGTTCCGACCTAAACGATACTGGGTTAATCACCTCTGTAATTTTATTCGGCCCTATAAAACAAGGAGCAAATTTTCTAGAAGCTACCTTGAGCGAGAGATTCTTTGAGGACAACCACACCTTATCCCCATCCTGAAAGTTCAAACCCTTAGAACGTCTCCTAATGGCCTTGATTTTCTAAGTAGTCTGAGTCTTTTCTAGGTTCGATTGAACCCGAGCCCAAACTGTGCACAGTTTATAGGAGGCCTTATCTGCCTCAGGGTTAGAGGAGGAGACGGATGACCTAGAATGAAAACCATAGTTACAAAATAATGGGGAGACAGCAGCAGAAGAATTAACACGGTTATTCAGAGCAAATTCGGCCAACGGAAGGTATTTAACCCATAATTGCTGGTCATCAGCAACATATGACCTAAGGAATTGTTCCACAGACTGATTGAGGCGTTCAGTCTGCCCATTACTTTGAGGGTGCTAGCGGACAAAAAAGACAATGAAATATGGCATTTCTGACAGAAAGCCCTCAAAACTTAGACACAAACTGCACACCCCTGTCAGATACAATATTCTCCGGAATACCATGTAAACGTACAATCTGCTTCACAAATATAGACGCCAGGGTTTTAGCATTCGGGAGTTTAGACAGGGGAATAAAATGAACCATTTTGCTAAACCTATCGACCACTACCCAAACCACAGTCTTACCCTCCGCAGGCGTCATGTCAGTGATAAAGTCCATTGAGATATGGGACCATGGTCTACTGGTAATGGGTAGGGGTCGTAGGTCACCAGAAGGGTGAGTCCTAGGGGTTTTAGACCTAGCACAAATCTCGCAGGCTGACACATAGGACCAATATGATCTAGAAACCAGCTCCTTAGTGCCCTCAATACCAGGATGTCCACAAAAAGCAGAATCGTGACACTCACCCAACAGTCGGAGACGAAACTGTAATGGAACAAACAACTTATCTGTTGGGGAGGGTGCCAGGGCCAGATGTTGTTCAGCCTTAATGAGAGCCGTGATATCCTGGGTCAAGGCTGCTACGAAGATATTAGCTGGTAGAATGTATTCAGGTGGTGCATCTGTAGGCTGAAACGTATGGAAGCTCCGAGACAATGCGTCAGCCTTCATGTTTCTACTTCCTGGCCTGAAAGTGATGGAGAAGTCAAAACATGTAAAAAACAAGGCCCATCTGGCCTGACGGGGATTTAACCTCTTGGCAGACTCAAGAATCATTAGGTTCTTATGATCAGTGACAACAGTGACACAATGTTTTGCCCCCTCCAGAAAATGCCTCCACTCCTCAAACACAGTACGCAATTCACGATTCCCTATGTCATAGTTTCTCTCGGTGGGGGAAAATTTTCTGGAAAAGAAGGCACAATGCCTCAGGTTAGTAAGGCTAGTGAGACCTTGTGAGAGGACCGCCCCTGCTCCATCCTCCGAAGCATCCACCTCCACAATAAAAAGGTTTCTCCTGATCTGGCTGGATCAGAATGGGAGTGCTACTGAATGCATTCTTTAGGGTTTCGAATGAAGTTAAGGCCTCAGTAGACCAATCCTCCAAATCTGCCCCTCTCTTAGTGAGGTTTGGTCAACGGTTTAGCAATTACCGAAAAATTCTTTATGAATTTACGGTAGTAATTGGCAAACCCAATGAAACGTTGTAAGGCCTTTAAGGATGATGGTCTTACCCATTCCTTAATCATTAGTACCTTACTAGGATGCATTTTGAAGGCGTGAGGAGTCAGAACATGACCTAGAAATAGTATCTCCTATACCCCAAAGACACATTTCTCCTGTTTAGCGGATAACTGATTCTCCCTCAAAACCTCCAACACCTGTCTAACATGAAACACATGAGTTTCGAAATCAGGGGGAAAAAAAAAATCTAAATGTCATCAAGATAGACAATGACAAATTTACCCTGAAACTCCCTGAAAATATAATTCATGAAGTTTTGGAACACAGCTGCTGGGGCATTGCTGAGTCCAAAAGGCATAACCAGATATTCAAAGTATCCATCCCGCCCCCTATCACCTAGGAGACGAGGACGCTGCATCGCCATCGGCGATGCGGAGAGTAAGCGCATCGCCGGCGCCCCGTGACAACAAGTCTATGACAGAGTCAAATTGTGACATTGTTTCTGTTTAGGCTGTGATTCTCCATTCCACCCCTCCCATTAGAAGGTTCTAGTTCAGCTAGATACTGTATATTAAGAAGAGTAGTTAAAGCCCCTTGTTGTCTGCAGATAGGGACCAGGGTTTAGTAGAAGAGACTCTGCCAGTCTACAGATAGGGACCAGTGCTTAGTAAGAGAAACTCTGCCAGACTGCATGAGTGACCAGAAGAAGACGCAGAGATAGGGATTCTACAGACCCCAAGTTACCAGCCCGTTGATCAGGGAGCCAAGCCGGATTGCCAAGCAACAAACCCTGAGGCACCAGCCTTTGACCAGGGTACCAGCCTTTTGTGAGAAAGAGGGATCACTAGCTCAGGGCTTTCCTCAGCATGAAACCTTCTGCCCAGGAGGAGAATGGAGAAGGCAACTCAGTGACTTGCCTGTATTGTTTTGCACTTGAGTTCCTCCAGTAAACAAGCACACCAGTTTGATGCAGACCCTGAATGTCTGAACCTCTTTTCAATTGGAGTGCACCACACCTTTCCATCCCCTTTATAGAGCAGCAACACATGCTGACACCTTGACAGTGTCCAGGGTACTCAGCATAGCCTTGTGGCCACCCTAAACCCAGCCACTTTACTTTCTATGCTTAAGAGTCCAGTGGACAGTCCTGCTTAGTGACCGACAGCTATTTTTGTATGCAAGTAGAAAAGCCCACTTGACTCCTAATCTCAGAAAGAGCAAGGATTTAAATGAATAAAATAATGCTGTATATTTTCGCATCAGAGTATGCATCAATTCGCTCAGTTCCTCCTGCCCTATAAGATGCTGCTCCCAGTCACCATGTTCAACATGACAGGTTCTCTTTTTAAAAAAAATACACTATGGATATGGCCATATGTACCTGCAGCATTTTTTTCACAGTGGAAAATACTTTGCAGATTTTGGTGCTGATTTCAATCTGCAGTGGATAACACATGGTATAATTTGACATGCTGCAGGTTCTAAGTCCTCACCTCAGGTTAATTTATGCTGCTGATTTTTTTTTTGCAATGTGTGAATAAGGTTTCTTAGTATCTTATCCTCTTTGTTGGTACAAACAAATCTGTGTTGTCAAATTTGCAGCCTATCCCCTACATTTAAACACCCTTAAATGAAATGTCACTATATTTACCTGCCCTGGTGCTTCCCTGGGTGATTTGCCTGCTCAAATGAAGGTCTCTCTACAACCTTGCCTCCTGTGAACATGTCTCATTCCATCCAACCACTGCAGCCTTATTGAAAGACACAAAGAATCGTCTCTCACTGGACCTCCCATGTTTTCAATGGGAAATTCACTTGGTAGTTCACAAGGAAATTTTTATTTTCTATGTGTAGATTGAAAATCCGCATCACAGTTAAAAAAAACAATAAACGTACATTAACATTAACAATAACGTACAAAACACATAAAAAAAAACTGCAGGGCAAACGGGTGGAATATTTGCCAAAATTTCTAGCATTCCAATTAAACCGTATGAACATAAATATTAGAATGATGAAAATTTGTGTGAATTTTCAATCCATGTGCGAACAACAAAAATACTGTGCATGAACTTCAGTGCGGATTTCTTATTGAAAACAATTGTAATTGGATTGAGAGTTGATTCCATGCGGATTTTGGTGTGTAAATGTGCCTAAATCCATGTGGAACATGGCCTTGATAAATCTACCTCCTTTAATAAACTTCCCAACTGTAAAGGTATTGTGGAGATCTTCAGGATTATTGCGGCTAGACTCTTTCTGGCCATTATATCTTCTTAGGATGTCAAAATCCACTATTTTCTTGTACTTACTTAAAGGGAACCTGTCACCTGCAAAACACATATTAAACCGACCAAGTACCTTACAGCAGGGGCGTTGCTAGGTTCTGAAAACATCCGGTGCACAAGTCCACTGTGTTGAAATTGCACATTAAAAGCATGCTTAAAGGGGTGTTCTGGTTTACGCAAATTAAGTACTGCAGACTGCAGTCATTATATAATACAACATTTGGTAACTTTCCAAGATCTGTTATGTTTCATTTCCTCACCATTGCAGAAATCTTTGCTTGGGTCCTTTAATATTGATGGGAGTGGACCCTGGGCAACCCCACAGATCATTCCCTCCACCCCCCTTGTACTTGTTCCGCTACTTGCAGGCTGTGCGGGCATGAGTTCAGTCACTTCGGTGCGGCGGGTCTCGCGGGATCACGCGCCGCAGGACGGGATTGCGCACCAAAGTGACTGAACTCATGCCCGCGCAGCCAGCAAGTAGCGGATCAGCGGCACTAGTACAAGGGGGTGGGGGGGTTCATCTGTGGTGGGTTTCCCAGGTCCAATGAATATTAAAGGGCCCTGGAATAGCCAAATAAAAAAAAAATGCTACCAGGTCAGCATAACCTACAGGGCACTGGACAAAACATCCGGGGCTCAAGCCCCGAAAGTTTTGACCTAACAACGCCCCTGCCTTACAGTATCCCCCAGTGTGTTGCTAATCATGTTCTTAGAAAATAAACCCTGGATAATCACCAACATTTATATCCCTCCTCCCTTTAAAATGGAAGTAGTAATTAAGGTTTACAATTTTGCTACAAACAGAAGTAAAAGAGCACTATTAGTAATTGGGGACTATAATATGGTGATGGACAAAACTCTTGATAGATGTAGGATTGGCAATAAAAAAATAAAAAATAAATCGGACACTATAAAATCCGCACTGAAAAATATCACGGATGAGTTTGAGTGGTTGGACATTTGGCGATTACAGAATCATAGAAAAAGGAGATTTTCTTGCTGCTCTAAATCACATAAAGTTATGTCTAGGATTGATATGGCCCTTAGTAATAACTTAGGAGCACATTTCATTGATGAGATCAACTATACACATAAAGCAGCATCTGATTATTGCCCACTTTTGGTCTGTACTAAGGGAGATACACGGGCAAGAGAAGGTCGGGTTAGAATTCAGATAGATAGTTTAATTACACAGGATAGGTATGAAAAGATTTGCACTGAAATACTGTAATATTTCGACAACAATATGGGCACAGTGGACACAAAGATTGTATGGGCTGCAGGGAAAGCATACATGCGGGGAATGTTCTTGAAACATAACACAATGGTGAATCAAACGTCAGAAAAAAAGAATAGTGGATCTAGCACGGGTGGTTGGAGATAGTGAGAAAGAATATGTGGTGTATCCCACCTAAATTAATTTACAAAGGTGGGAGGAAAACTTGACTAACTATAATAATGAACTATATCTGTTAGCAGAACACCAAAAATCAAACTACGTAAAAAAATACTACACTCTGGGACATATACCAGGGAAAATGCTTGCATCATTAATAAAAACACAGAGAAGTAATAATTATATTTCCCATTTGGAGAATGACAAGGGACAGGTCGTCTCGGAACAAGAGGATATAATGCAGCTCTTTAGAGAATATTTAGCGGATATATACTCGAATAAAGGAAATGGAAATATAGTCGATATAAACAGGTTCTTGGGGAATATATCACTGAAACAGTTGTCGGAGACACAGAGAGAACTATTGGAAGCAGGTATCTCCTTGGAGGAAATTAACAAGGCCCTTAGTTCCACACCGAAGAACAAGTCTCCAGGCTTAGATGGAATCCCTTTCGAGGTCTATAAAACTTTCAGTGGGGTGTTTTAGAAATGTGGGAGGTTTTGGAGAAGTGTGGGACACTACCCAATTCTTTACGAGAGGCGCTGATAACGTTGATCCTGAAAACAGGGAAAAGTCCAAAGAAACTTGACTCGTATCGGACGATATCCCTAATAAATACTGATAATAAACTCTTGGCGAAGATTCTAGCTAGTAGATTAAAAGAGGTGATATCTACTGTAATTCATGGCGATCAAACAGGCTTTATGCCAGATAAATCTATATCAGAGAATATCAGAAGATGCTACATAAATATGCAAATAAAAGGTGCCAATACCGGTCAACGACTAGTGGTTTCACTGGATGCAAGTAAGGCTTTTGACACAGTAGAGTGGCCCTTTATGGTAGCCACTCTAAGGAAAATGGGCTTTGGGAATAACTTTATAGCTTGGGTTGAGCTTCTGTATACAGACATAACAGCAAGAATTTCAATTAATGGAGAGATATCGGACCCAATTAACATCAAGAGGGGGGTACGACAGAGGTGTCCATTATCGACGCTTCTTTTTGCTATTGTAGTGGAACCTCTCGCCGCTCGGATAAGACAGGATAAGAATATAGTGGGTTTCAAATTTGGTCAGCACGAGGAAAAAATGTCAGACGATCTGATGCTGTTTGTAGGGTCCCATGACTCCCTGCTTCGATCAATTGCGACATTCGAGAGTTACGGCAAGGTAGCTGGTCTGTCCATAAATTGGAATAAATCAGCCTGTATACCGTTAGATCCAATCGGGAACTTTATCCCTGATTGCCTGAAGATTATAAAAGAGGGAGAAAATTTGCAGTATTTGGGAATACAGATATCATCTAACCCTCAAGACTACATAAAATTAAATCTAGTTCCCACAATAGCAAAAATTAAAAATAAGATATGCATTTGGAAAAAACTACCCCTGTCTATGTCTGGTAGAATTTCGTTGATTCGGATGTGTTTACTCCCAATGATAAACCATATTTTATGGAACTCCCCAATCAAAATCCCTTAGAAATATTATAAGATAATACAGAGTCTCCTGAGTGATCTAATTTAGAGGGGTAGAAGGCCAAGAATGAGATTACAACTGTTACAACTGCCGACTGGAGAGGGTGGTCTGGCAATCCCTGACCTACAAGCATATGCTGTGGCAGGGCAGTTTAAAAACTGCTTGGACTGGAGTAAATCCCAACTTTATAATTCTGTTTTGAGCTGCATATATAAAAATGCTACTTCCACTGGAATATCCCAGATATTAGAAGCTGGTATACACCTGCATCCCCAGTTTAATAAATCCATTACTATGAAATTAATGTATAAAACATGGCAAGCTATTAGACAACTATGGGAAAAGACAGACTATCACGACGATACGCACCTTTGGGGAAATTATCACTTAAAAGAACTATTAGGTATTGATGAGAGGTTCTGGCAGACACATGGAATCAGTACTCTTGGCCAGATATAGGGAAATGGAGAAATAATCGGGTTTGAAGATCTTAACCCTTTCATGACCAAAGGTCATTGATGCCCCAGTGTCCAGGTCAAAATTTACAAATCTGACATGCGTCACTTTATGTGGTAATAGCTTTGGAACACTTTTATTTATCCAAGCCATTCTGAGATTGTTTTCTCGTGACACATTGTACTTCATGACAGTCATAAATTTGAGTCAATATATTTCACCTTTATTTATGAAAAAATCCCAAATTTACCAAATATTTAGAAAAATTCGCAATTTTCAAAATTTCTATTTCTCTGCTTTTAAAACAGAAAGTGATACCTCATAAAATATTTATTACTTAACATTCCCCATATGTATACTTTATATTTGCATCATTTTCGAAATGTCATTTTATTATTTTAGGACGTTACAAGGCTTAGAAGTTTAGAAGCAATTCTTAAAATTTTTAAGAAAATTTCCAAAACCCACTTTTTAAGGAACAGTTCAGGTCTGAAATCACTTTGTGACACCCCCCATAAATGACCCCATTGTAGAAACTACACCCCTCAAGTTACTCAAAACTGATTTTACAAACTTTGTTAACCCTTATGTGTTCCACAAGAATTAATGGAAAATGGAGATTAAATTTCTAAATTTCACTATTTTGGCAGATTTTCTATTTTATTACATTTTTTTCTTTAACACATTGAGGGTTAACAGCCAAACAAAACTCAATATTTATTACCCTGATTCTGCGGTTTACAGAAACACCCCACATGTGGTCGTAAACTGATGTAAGGGCACGTGTCATGGCACAGAAGGAAAGGACTGCAGCAAGGTTTTTGGAAGGCAGATTTTGCTGGACTGGTTTTTAGATGCCAAGTCCTATTTGAAGCCCCCCTGATGCACCCTTACAGTAGAAACTCCCAAAAAGTGACCCAATTTGCAAACTAGGGGATAAGGTGTCAGTTTTATTGGTACTATTTTGGGGTACATATGATTTTTAATTGCTCTATATTCATTTTTTTGTGAGGCAAGGTAACAAAAAAATGTCTGTTTTGGCACCCTTTTGTTATTTTTAATTTTTTACAACATTCTACAACATTCCTCAGGGTACATCATGTGCTATTTTTATGGAGCAGGTTGTTATGGACGCAGTGATATAAAATATGTCTACTTTGTTTGTTTGTTTTAGTTTTACATAATAAAGCATTTTTAAAAAAGAAATTATGTTTTTGTGTGTCCATTTTCTGAACGCCATTTTCTGCCGATCGTCTTGTGCAGGGGCTCGTTTTTTGCAGAAAGCGTTGAGGTTTTAATTGGTACCATTTTTGGGTACATATGATTTTTTGATCATTCATTATTACACTTTATGGGGCAGGGTGACCAAAAAATTGGCTGTTTTGGAACAGTTTTTATTTATTAATTTTTACAGCGTTCATCTGAGAGGTTAGATCATGTGACAGTTTTATAGTGCAGATCTTTACGGACATGGCAATACCCAATATGTATACTTTTTCTTATTTATGTTTTACACAATAATAGCATTTCTGAAACCAATAAAATTATGTTTTAGTGTCGCCATAGTCTGAGAGCCATAGCGTTTTTATTTTTTGGGTGATTGTCTTAACCGCCTCCGGACCGCCTAACGCAGGATCGCGTTCCGGAGGCGGCAGCGCTGCGCAGAGTCACGCATATACGCGTCATCTCGCGGGCCGGCAAAAGTTAAAGAACAATTTCGTCACCAGCCTGCCAGCAACGATCATTGGCTGGCAGGCTGGCGATTTTCAAAAAAACGAATCACAAGCCATATAACAAATCATATTAGTAAATATGATCTGTTATATGGCTTGTCTGCTCCTCTGCTGGTCCTTTTCGTCGGTTGGATTCAGCAGAGGAGCAGACTTCACAGTGAGTAGCACCAACACTACACCTTAGCCCCAGATCACCCCCCTGCACCCCAATTAACCCTTTGATCACCCCTTTGATCGCCCCCTGTCAATCACTAGTGAAAGACAAAAAGTGATCAGTGTAAACTGTCACTTTTTTTTTTCACTGGTATTGACTGTTAGGTTTTAGGATAGTTTAGGCCCCTTGGTTAGGTAGTTTAGCGTCAGTTAGCGCCCACCCCACCGCACCGCAGTTACTTATTCGCTGATTAGCGTATCGCTAATCAGCATTTGTACTTTTATAGTATCTGTAAGTGATCAAAAGTATTAGTGTCACTTTAGTTCGCCCTCCACCCAAAACTGAGGTGCTGGCAAACCCTGATTGGCAGTCACCAACTTCAGCCGCACCTGTAGTTCCCCCTTTCACCGCCCAGTCTGGAGTTCGGGTTGAGACAGCTCATATCGGTTCGGCCCTGGGATTTTTTGAGCTGTTCTTGACTGCGGAGCTCTTGGACTTAGTCGTGGCAGAGACAAACCGGTATGCCACACAATTTATATCCGCCAACCCGGGAAGCTATTATGCCCAGCCTTTCCGGTGGAAACCAGTCCAAGTTTCCGAAATTAAAATTTTTCTGGGCCTTCTCCTCAACATGGGTCTAACTAAAAAGCATGAATTGCGGTCATATTGGTCCACGCACCCGATTCATCACATGCCCATGTTCTCTGCTGCTATGTCCAGGGCACGATTTGAGGCCATCCTCCGTTTCCTGCATTTTAGCGACAACACCACCTCCCGTCCCAGAGGCCACCCAGCTTTTGACCGGCTCCACAAAATTCGGCCCCTCATAGACCACTTCAACCAGAAATTTGCAGATTTGTATACCCCCGAGCAAAACATCTGCGTAGACGAGTCCCTAATACATTTTACCGGGCGCCTTGGCTTCAAACAATACATCCCAAGCAAGCGTGCCCGGTATGGGGTCAAATTGTATAAGCTCTGTGAAAGGGCCACAGGCTATACCCACAAATTTCGGATCTATGAGGGAAAAGATCAGACCCTGGAGCCGGTCGGTTGCCCTGACTACCTGGGGAGCAGTGGGAAGACAGTCTGGGACTTGGTGTCACCCTTATTTGGCAAGGGGTACCATCTTTATGTGGACAATTTCTACACAAGTGTGGCCCTCTTTAGGCATTTGTTTCTAGAACGGATTTGCGCCTGTAGCACCGCGCGAACTAGTCGCGTGGGCTTCCCCCAACGGCTCTTACCACTCGTCTTGCAAGGGGGGAGAGGGCTGCCTTGTGTAACGAAGAACTGCTCGCGGTGAAATGGAGAGACAAGCGTGACGTTTACATGCTCTCCTCCATTCACGCAGACACGACAATACAAATTGAGCGAGCAACCCGTGTCATTGAAAAGCCCCTCTCAGTTCACGACTATAATTTGCTCATGGGAGGGGTGGAGGGGTGGACTTCAATGACCAGATGTTGTCTCCGTATTTAGTTTCCCGACGCACCAGACGCTGGTATAAGAAGGTGTCTGTATATTTGATTCAATTGGCTCTGTACAATAGTTTTGTTCTCTACAGTAAGGCTGGGAGAACAGGATCCTTCCTCAAATTCCAGGAAGAGATCATCGAGAACCTCCTGTATCCAGAAGGTTCCGTGGCCCCATCCACCAGTGTAGTTAGCCGTCTACACGAGCGACATTTCCCCAGTGTCGTTCCTGGTACCTCAACCCAACTGTCACCCCGAAAAAGATGTCGTGTCTGTAGCAGGAGTGGAATAAGGCGTGACACCCGCTATTTCTGTCCTGACTGTCCTGACCACCCTGCCCTATGCTTTGGTGAGTGTTTCCGGAAGTACCACACACAGGTACACTTAGCATAGGGATTGCATCTCACATGACAGGCACACAGGGCTATTAGGGCCCTTTTACTCACAGCTGCTGCAAACCTCTCCTTTCACCTGGGATAAAGTGCATAACGTACTTCGCCACATCTTTGGGCGATTTGCGCTTTGCACATTGTCCCATGGGGAAGGAGAGGTTTGTTCTATAAAAGGTAAAAAAAATTAAACAAAAAAAAAATACCGGTAAGTAAAAAAGTTAACGTTCAGTTAAAAAAGTAAAAAAAAAGTTTATATGTTTGGTTCAAAAGTTAATAGATTTATTGCGTTGCGGCCTGGTTTTTTATTTTTTGTTTTGTTTTTTTTTACCTTCCAGGTGGACCAACCGATCGACTAGCTGCAGCACTGATGTGCATTCTGACAGAAGCATTGCGCTGCTGTCAGATTACACGCAAGTCGGTGTATGCGGCGCTGCAAGACGAGATTTCTCCTCTGCAGTAAAAGATACGTTTGCCGAGGCATATGAGCTGAGGAGGTGGCGGTGTTCATATACTTTGGCAAACACTTTGTATATATAAAAAAAAAAATCCCGGCAAGGATTTATTCATCCACATCGATTGATGTGAATGGAGAAATCTGGTTTGCCAGGGCATACGAGCTAAGTGGGTATGGATGTTGGGCGGAGCTCCTATGTCCTGGCAGATGCCTTTCTCCTCCTTTTTCTTTTTTTGGCAGAGATTTTTTCATCCACATTGATCGATGCGAATGAAGAAATCTGTGCCGTTCATTTTTTTCTTTCAGCCCAGAGGCTGAACGGAAAAAAAAAATCTCATTACCCGTATGATCAATATAAGGAGAATAGCAGAAACTCCTAATGCTGGGCATACATGTAATGATTGCGGAGACCCTCAAATGCCAGGGCAGTACAAACACCCCACAAATGACCCCAATTTGGAAAGAAGACACCCCAAGGTATTTGCTGAGGGGCTTATTGAGTCCATGAAAGATTGAAATTTTTGTCCCAAGTTAGCGGAAAGGGAGACTTTGTGAGAAAAAAATAAATAAATCAATTTCCGCTAACTTGTGCCAAATTTTTTTTTTTCTATGAACTCGCCATGCCCCTCATTGAATACCTTGGGGTGTCTTCTTTCCAAAATGGGGTTACATGTGGGGTATTTATACTGCCCTGGCATTTTAGGGGCCCCAAAGTGTGAGAAGAAGTCTGGTATCCAAATGTCTAAAAATGCCCTCCTAAAAAGAATTTGGGCCCCTTTGCCCACCTAGGCTGCAAAAAAGTGTCACACATGTGGTATCTCCGTATTCAGGAGAAGTTGGGGAATGTGTTTTGGGGTGTCATTTTACATATACCCATGCTGGGTGAGATAAATATCTTGGTCAAATGCCAACTTTGTATAAAAAAATGGGAAAAGTTGTCTTTTGCCAAGATATTTCTCTCACCCAGCATGGGTATATGTAAAATGACACCCCAAAACACATTCCCCAACTTCTCCTGAATACGGAGATACCACATGTGTGACACTTTTTTGCAGCCTAGGTGGGCAAAGGGGCCCACATTCCAAAGAGCACCTTTCGGATTTCACAGGTCATTTACCTACTTACCACACATTTGGGCACCTAGAATGCCAGGGCAGTATAACTACCCCACAAGTGACCCCATTTTGGAAAGAAGACACCCCAAGGTATTCCATGAGGGGCATGGCGAGTTCCTAGAATTTTTTATTTTTTGTCACAAGTTAGTGGAAAATGATGATTTTTTTTTTTTTGTTACAAAGTCTCATATTCCACTAACTTGTGACAAAAAATAAAAACTTCCATGAACTCACTATGCCCATCAGCGAATACCTTGGGGTGTCTTCTTTCCAAAATGGGGTCACTTGTGGGGTAGTTATACTGCCCTGGCATTCTAGGGGCCCAAGTGTGTGGTAAGGAGTTTGAAATCAAATTCTGTAAAAAATGACCAGTGAAATCCGAAAGGTGCTCTTTGGAATATGGGCCCCTTTGCCCACCTAGGCTGCAAAAAAGTGTCACACATGTGGTATCTCCGTATTGAGGAGAAGTTGGGGAATGTGTTTTGGGGTGTCATTTTACATATACCCATGCTGGGTGAGAGAAATATCTTGGCAAAAGACAACTTTTCCCATTTTTTTTATACAAAGTTGGCATTTGACCAAGATATTTATCTCACCCAGCATGGGTATATGTAAAATGACACCCCAAAAAACATTCCCCAACTTCTCCTGAATACGGAGATACCACATGTGTGACACTTTTTTGCAGCCTAGGTGGGCAAAGGGGCCCACATTCCAACGAGCACCTTTCGGATTTCACTGGCCATTTTTTACAGAATTTGATTTCAAACTCCTTACCACACATTTGGGCCCCTAGAATGCCAGGGCAGTATAACTACCCCACAAGTGACCCCATTTTGGAAAGAAGACACCCCAAGGTATTCCGTGAGGGGCATGGCGAGTTCCTAGAATTTTTTATTTTTTGTCACAAGTTAGTGGAAAATGATGATTTTTTTTTTTTTCTTACAAAGTCTCATATTCCACTAACTTGTGACAAAAAATAAAAACTTCCATGAACTCACTATGCCCATCAGCGAATACCTTGGGGTGTCTTCTTTCCAAAATGGGGTCACTTGTGGGGTAGTTATACTGCCCTGGCATTCAAGGGGCCCAAATGTGTGGTAAGGAGTTTGAAATCAAATTCTGTAAAAAATGACCACTGAAATCCGAAAGGTGCTCTTTGGAATGTGGGCCCCTTTGCCCACCTAGGCTGCAAAAAAGTGTCACACATGTGGTATCTCCGTATTCAGGAGAAGTTGGGGAATGTGTTTTGGGGTGTCATTTTACATATACCCATGCTGGGTGAGAGAAATATCTTGGCAAAAGACAACTTTTCCCATTTTTTTATACAAAGTTGGCATTTGACCAAGATATTTATCTCACCCAGCATGGGAATATGTAAAATGACACCCCAAAACACATTCCCCAACTTCTCCTGAATACGGAGATACCACATGTGTGACACTTTTTTGCAGCCTAGGTGGGCAAAGCGGCCCACATTCCAACGAGCACCTTTCGGATTTCACTGGCCATTTTTTACAGAATTTGATTTCAAACTCCTTACCACACATTTGGGCCCCTAGAATGCCAGGGCAGTATAACTACCCCACAAGTGACCCCATTTTGGAAAGAAGACACCCCAAGGTATTCCATGAGGGGCATGGCGAGTTCCTAGAATTTTTTATTTTTTGTCACAAGTTAGTGGAAAATGATGATTTTTTTTTTTTTTCTTACAAAGTCTCATATTCCACTAACTTGTGACAAAAAATAAAAACTTCCATGAACTCACTATGCCCATCAGCGAATACCTTGGGGTGTCTTCTTTCCAAAATGATTTCACTTGTGGGGTAGTTATACTGCCCTGGCATTCTAGGGGCCCAAATGTGTGGTAAGGAGTTTGAAATCAAATTCTGTAAAAAATGACCACTGAAATCCGAAAGGTGCTCTTTGGAATATGGGCCCCTTTGCCCACCTAGGCTGCAAAAAAGTGTAACACATGTGGTATCTCCGTATTCAGGAGAAGTTGGGGAATGTGTTTTGGGGTGTCATTTTACATATACCCATGCTGGGTGAGAGAAATATCTTGGCAAAAGACAACTTTTCCCATTTTTTTATGCAAAGTTGGCATTTGACCAAGATATTTATCTCACCCAGCATGGGTATATGTAAAATGGCACCCCAAAACACATTCCCCAACTTCTCCTGAATACGGAGATACCACATGTGTGACACTTTTTTGCAGCCTAGGTGGGCAAAGGGGCCCACATTCCAAAGAGCACCTTTCGGATTTCACCGGCCATTTATTACAGAATTTGATTTCAAACTCCTTACCACACATTTGGGCCCCTAGAATAGAATGCCAGGGCAGTATAACTACCCCAAAAGTGACCCCATTTTGGAAAGAAAACACCCCAAGGTATTCGCTGATGGGCATAGTGAGTTCATGGAAGTTTTTATTTTTTGTCACAAGTTAGTGGAATATGAGACTTTCTAAGAAAAAATAAATAAATAAAACAAATCATCATTTTCCGCTAACTTGTGACAAAAAATTAAAAGTTCTATGAACTCACTATGCCCATCAGCGAATACCTTAGGGTGTCTACTTTCCGAAATGGGGTCATTTGTGGGGTGTTTGTACTGTTTGGGCATTGTAGAACCTCAGGAAACATGACAGGTGCTCAGAAAGTCAGAGCTGCTTCAAAAAGCGGAAATTCACATTTTTGTACCATAGTTTGTAAACGCTATAACTTTTACCCAAACCATTTTTTTTTACCCAAACATTTTTTTTTTATCAAAAACATGTAGAACAATAAATTTAGAGCAAAATTTATATATGGATCTCGTTTTTTTTGCAAAATTTTACAACTGAAAGTGAAAAATGTCATTTTTTTGCAAACAAATCGTAAAATTTTGATTAATAACAAAAAAAGTAAAAATGTCAGCAGCAATGAAATACCACCAAATGAAAGCTCTATTAGTGAGAAGAAAAGGAGGTAAAATTCATTTGGGTGGTAAGTTGCATGACCGAGCAATAAACGGTGAAAGTAGTGTAGGTCAGAAGTGTAAAAAGTGGCCTGGTCTTTCAGGGTGTTTAAGCTATGGGGGCTGAGGTGGTTAAATAGGGTAGAATTTTTTGCGGGATGAGATGATGGTTTGATTGGTACCATTTTGGGGTGTATACGCCTTTTTGATCGCTTGGTGTTGCACTTTTTGTGATGTAAGCTGACAAAAATGGCTTTTTTTTACACAGTCTTTTATTTTTTTATTTTTTTTTATGGTGTTTATTGGACAGAGTCAATCATATGATATATTTATAGAGACAGTCGTTATGGACTAATATGTGTGTTTGTTTTTTTTTATAGGAAAAGGCAATTTATTTTTTTAATTTACATTTTTATTTATTTATACTTTTATTATTTTCAATTTTTTTTTATCAAGTCCCTCTTGGATCTTGAAGATCCAGTGGGGCTGATGGCTGTACTATACTTTGCAATGCTCTTGCATTGCAAAGTATAATACTACCAGATTTCCTGTAGGTGGCAACACCGGACGCCTTTGCAGCGCAGCAGCCCCGATGGCGGAGAGAGGGAGCCCCCTCCCTCTATTAACCCCATGGATGCTGCTGCATCTAAAGGGGTTACAGCAGAGTGTCAGCATAGAGCTGACACTCGCTGCTTATGGCGGCGGCTCAGGAATGGAGCCGCCGCCATCAAACACAGCAGGGGGACCACATCGAGGGCACAAATGGGGCAGGGCTGGAAACGGGGGGTACGGCCAGCATGGAGGGGGCACAGATGGGGGCAGGATGAATGTATTGGGCGGGGAGGGGGCGGACCGCATCAGGGGCACAATACATGGATGAGGGGCGGGAACTGCATCAAGGGCAGGCAGAGGCAGGGCTCACGGTGGTGGTGGGGGGTTGGAGACGCACAGGAAGGGGGCACAGATCGGGGGGCTTCAGGACACTACCTGATTTCAGGATCTGATCTGCAGAGTGCAGATCAGAGCCTGAAACCGGCATTTTAACACTGCCGCGATCCGATTGGTTAGTCTGCACAGACTAACCAATCGGATCGATTGCCGGCAAGGGACCACTCTGATTGGTCCCTTGCCGGCATTACTGCACTGTATGCTGTCCGTGACAGCAGCAGTGCAGGGGCAGAAGCTTTAATCCAAGCATTTTGCAGCGCTTGGATTAAAGAGCTGGCTTGACGTTTATACACGTGCTAGCTGCACGGGGCGTGTGCAAATAGCACGTATATAAACTGATTGCAGTCGTGAAGGGGTTAAATGTGAAAATAGTCTCGTAGATAAAGATTGGTTCCATTATTTTCAACTCAGAGTGGCTCTTGGACAAGCATTGCTGGGGAAAAGAATAGCTACCTCACGCCCTTCACCAGTCAAGGCAATTTCAAAAATGATTAATGGTGGGAGGAGAATATCAAATATGTATAATATCTTGTCCAAAAAAATGAGGGAAAAACAAGGTGTAAAGATTAATATGGGAAAATGGAATGGGAGAGTGAACAGATAAATTCCGAAGGGTGGAGCAAAATATTTCAAGTAATAAACAAGACCTCCCAGAACCCAGCACATAGGCTTATTCAATTCTTTGTCGTGCATCGTTTATATTACTCCCCTGCCAAACTTATGAAATATTATAAGAACAAGGTATTTAGAGGTTTAAAATGTGGGGAGATTGGAGCTGAGGATGTGCATCTACTGTGGGAGTGCCATTCTCTACAAATTTTTTGGAATGAAGTGCTTTGTTATATTAAGGTACTTTATAAAGGTGGATATCCCCCTAACCTTTAGGGCATGTGTGCTGGGTTTGGTGGGGGAAATAGGGGATTCCGGGCAATTCTAAATTGTTATTTCAGGCTTGGAGATGTATTGTTAGAAAATGGATAGAGAAAACAGCACCAATGATAAGTATGTGGCTCAGTCTGGTCAAATGTTCGCTGCCTTGTGAGATTACATATAGGTACAAACCCAAAAAGGTGGAAGTTTGAGAGTATGTGGGCAGAATGGCAAAAAAATTTAAGATGGAGGTTGGACTGTGCTCATCACATGGTCCATGGGTGGAACATGTGATGGACCATGTGATTAGCGCAGTGACGTCATCAAAGGTCCTTTGGCCAGGTCCTGAAGAAAGTAGAAAGAAGAGGAGATCCGCTACGCGATCAAGTGGATGGGGTGAGTTAAATTTGTTTATTATTTTTAACCCCTCAATGGACATTTTACTAAACATTCTGTATTAAGAATGCTATTATTTTCCATTAAAACCATGTTATAAGGGAAAATAATAAAGATCGGGTCCCCATCCCGATCGTCTCCTAGCAACCATGCGTGAAAATTGCACTGCATCACCACTTGCTTGCGGATGCTTGTGATTTTCACGCAGCCCCATTCACTTCTATGGGGACTGCGTTGCGTGAAAAACGCACAATATAGTGCTTGCTGTGATTTTCACGCAAAGCACAAGTGATGCGTGAAAATCACCGCTCATGTACACAGCCCCATTGAAGTGAATGGGTCCGTATTCAGTGTGGGTGCAATGCGTTCACCTCACGCATTGCGCCCGCGTGGAATTCTCACCCTTGTGAAAGGAGCCTAAGGCTGTTATTATGGTGCCTCCACAGTATAGGGAGGTGGACTACACTGTGGATTAGCGACCAGACCTATACCTCCTGGGATGGTCCTGGTGTACTTGGCAGCTGACCTATTTAGGTCAGAAACACTAGTGCAAAACACCAGAGACACGAGCATGGTGCAATACAGAACCCGGTAGACTATAGGTGAATCCAAAGCAAACACAGTCACAGGCAAAAGACAAAACATGGATCTAGACCCCAGACATACAGACTTCATGCACTAAAGCACATGGACTTTAGGAATGGATTTCAGGAACTTGGACACTGTTCAGACATAGCACATACATACAACACCGATTGGACAAGACCTAGGATGGAATCCGCGTAAACAAACTTTCACAATTAAACTAGAACAGGATTTAGACTGAGACACGGATCAGACAATGGGAAAAGAAATTAGGTATAATTCTCACTGTAATAGAACGAGAACAAGCCAGAGACAAACTAGGGCTAAGACAGTGACTAGTGCACAGACAGACTCCAAACAGAACAAAGAAAGACATGACAAGACTGACATGAGAGACAAGAAAGTTCATCAACCAGGGCAGGTTGTAGCACTCAAGATACATCCACCATATTGACACATAACTCTCGGACTACAGGTGAAACTTGAAAAATTAGAATATCGTGCAAAAGTCCATTTATTTCAGTAATGCAAATTAGAAAGTAATTGCATTAATGCAGCTTAAAATTAGGATTTTTTGAAAAGGTTCAATATTCTATGCTCAAAGTGTCACACTCTAGTCGGCTAATTAATCCATACCCACTGAGCACGGGGTACCTCAAAATTGTGACTTTGGGTTTTCATAAGCTATAAGCCATAATCATCCAAATTATAACAAATAAAGGCTTGAAATATCTCGCTTTGCATGTAATGAGTCTCTCATATGTTAGTTTCACCTTTTAAGTTGCATTGCTGAAATAAATGAACTTTGCACGATATTCAAATTTTCTGAGTTTCACCTGTTGTAAGGGATCATCCCTTTTCAGGGGGTCACACTCACAGACACGGTTATAATGTCCAGACTCTTGCTTTATTTCAGACACTTTAGCAAAGCACAGGTTAAGAAGTCACAGCTTCAACTTATCACGTGTGACATTCACACAAAATACAAACCGGATTCCAAAAAAGTTGGGACACTAAACAAATTGTGAATAAAAACTGAATGCAATGATGTGGAGATGGCAAATGTCAATATTTTATTTGTAATAGAACGTAGATGACAGATCAAACGTTTAATCCGAGTAAATGTATCATTTTAAAGGAAAAATACGTTGATTCCAATTTTCACGGTGTCAACAAATCCCAAAAAAGTTGGGACAAGTAGCAATAAGAGGCTGGAAAAAGTAAATTTGAGCATAACGAAGAGCTGGAAGACCAATTAACACTAATTAGGTCAATTGGCAACATGATTGGGTATAAAAAGAGCTTCTCAGAGTGGCAGTGTCTCTCAGAAGCCAAGATGGGTAGAGGATCACCAATTCCCACAATGTTGCGCAGAAAGATAGTGGAGCAATATCAGAAAGGTGTTACCCAGCAAAAAATTGCAAAGACTTTGCATCTATCATCATCAACTGTGCATAGCATCATCCGAAGATTCAGAGAATCTGGAACAATCTCTGTGCATAAGGGTCAAGGCCGTAAAACCATACTGGATGCCCGTGATCTCCGGGCCCTTAAACGACACTGCACCACAAACAGGAATGCTACTGTAAAGGAAATCACAGAATGGGCTCAGGAATACTTCCAGAAACCATTGTCAGTGAACACAATAAACCATGCCATCCGCTGTTGCCAGCTGAAACTCTACAGTGCAAAGAAGAAGCCATTTCTAAGCAAGATCCACAAGCTCAGGCGTTTTCACTGGGCCAGGGATAATTTAAAATGGAGTGTGGCAAAATGGAAGACTGTTCTGTGGTCAGACGAGTCACGATTCAAAGTTCTTTTTGGAAATCTGGGACGCCATGTCATCCGGACCAAAGAGGACAAGGACAACCCAAGTTGTTATCAACGCTCAGTTCAGAAGCCTGCATCTATGATGGTATGGGGTTGCATGAGTGCATGTGGCATGGGCAGCTTGCATGTCTGGAAAGGCACCATCAATGCAGAAAAATATATTCAGGTTCTAGAACAACATATGCTCCCATCCAGACGTCATCTCTTTCAGGGAAGACCCTGCATTTTTCAACAAGATAATGCCAGACCACATTCTGCATCAATCACAACATCATGGCTACGTAGGAGAAGGATCCGGGTACTGAAATGGCCAGTCTGCAGTCTAGGTTTTTCACCTATAGAGAACATTTGGCGCATCATAAAGAGGAAGGTGCAACAAAGAAGGCCCAAGACGATTTAACAGTTAGAGGCCTGTATTAGACAAGAATGGGAGAGCATTCCTATTTCTAAACTTGAGAAACTGGTCTCCTCAGTCCCCAGACGTCTGTTGAGTGTTGTAAGAAGAAGGGGAGATGCCACACAGTAGTGAAAATGGCCTTGTCCCAACTTTTTGGGGATTTGTTGACACCATGAAATTCTGATTCAACATATTTTTCCCTTAAAATGGTACATTTTCTCAGTTTAAACTTTTGTTCCGTGATTTATGTTCTATTCTGAATAAAATATTAGAAGTTGGCACCTCCACATCATTGCATTCAGTTTTTATTCACGATTTGTATAGTGTCCCAACTTTTTCTGGTTTGTAACAAGCCCTTGCCCAGCTAGGCTCTAACTAAACACATAAGCGTATCTCTGACTCACCTAGAGAGCCCTGTTCACACATGGAACACAAATGCGGCTTTCCTCAGCCATACAGTCTAGCAACCTCTAGGCTGTGACACTTCAGTACCTTTTGGTGGATTGTGGCCCAGTAGTCCTCCCGACTCTGGCCTCGTGATCCTTGTTTCACAGGCGTCATCGCGTCCCCCAAAGTTCAGGCTATTGCCTAGCCTTCTGGCCCCTCGGCCCACCCGGCTGAGACCACTCCCACAGAGCCTCACCAGGACTCTGCTTCACAAAAACACTCCAGAGTGAGACACACCCACTTCCAGAAACCAGATTAAATGGAATCCCTGGACGTGAGCATGCCCTAAGTCCCGGACTGGAGCATGGAGAACAGGCACCCACCCAACACATTGCCTGTTCCTAGTGAAAGCCCACCCTGAAATAGCTGAACCAGCTACACTATCTATATATGGTGTCCCCCAACTACTTTAGTGGACACCTGGACTAGGGCTTTTACTCCACCAAGGCCGGGCCACTTGGTGACACGCTCCTGGTGCAAACAACACCTCAATGTTCACATTGCCACACTGTATATAGCAAACAAAATAAACTCATTAGAGAGAAAGATGCAGACACACAGACAGCAAGAGAAAGATCAACCATCGCAATACAGAACTGCGGAGAAGTACACAGGGACAAGTCACACTAGAAGTAACCAGGACCATGATACCCCTGCAATGACACTAGCTAATAGACATACTAGGATATGGCTCTAAATCGCTCCCACAAGCAGCCGACACTGGCGTGGACGGAACAATGGTACAGGTGAACCGCCTTTTTAACACTCCAGAGGGTACAACCCATACCCGCCAACAGGCATTACAAAACCCCAAGGTAGCACCTTCTTTTGGCCTGAAAGTTATTTGACTCAGTTTTCAATTTCTAAACATAGAATGGTAAACCTGGTTAAAATGTGTAACTTAACAAACTGAAATGTGTGGAGTACACAGGGGTGGACTGGCTATACACCCTTGAGGGAAATTTGTACAGGCCCAATGTACAGGGTAACCTCCGAGCCCCACTCATGGCTGCAAGCCAGGTACATACAGTAACAACCTGTCGCTATTAGCGTTAATTAATGCTGGGCACTACAGATACTTATGTACCTGACCAACAGCTACAGATGTCCTCAGACAGCTTCCTGACCACCACAATAGGCAGCTTTTATATTTGGTTCTGCTGGGGCAGTATTATTATTTTTTTTTTTGCTGTACATTGGTTAGGTATTTTGTTCTGCTGGGGTGGTACTGTGTGCTGCATTATTATATTGCTGGCCCCATCTATTTGAGTTGTTCCTGACCACTTGTGTTTGCCTCGCCTCATGTTAGTTTGTACCCCCCTTTGACATGGAGCCACTTTTAGTTTTTTTGATGGGTCACTTAAAATTTCCATTTCCCCTGAGAATATGGTGCATCTGGAAGATTCCCCATGCTAGTAGGGCAAATAGTTATCGGCACACCCCAACATTTTTTTATTCTCTTCTGATAGAATAGTTCCTGAAAACAGTTTGAGGATTTAGTAATGAGCCAAGTTCATGTCTTATGAAGAGCATTTTTTCTGGAGTAGAGGAAGAGTACAGCAGCATCTACTGACACACAGTATAGAAGATATGTAATGCTCCAGCCAAAGCATTTAATGAGGTTATTCACCACAAATAAAAAAGCATCTTGTCGATCTACAGTACAAATTCATTTCTATGGCAACAGGCCGTACATAGTGAAGGAAGCAATGCTATTTCTGGCAGCTATGCCACCACTTGTATTACGAGGACTGAACAAGCAGCTGAACTTCAGTATGTAGATGACATTCGCCGGGCCAGGAAATGACTGAACCAGACTGATAACCCTGTAGTAATGGGGCTAATGTCCATGTTGGTCTTATGCTTAGGGTACTTTCACACTTGCGTTGTTGGATTCTGGCAGGCAGTTCCGTTGCCGGAACTGCATGCCGGGTCCGGAAATCCGTATGCAAACGGATAGCATTTGTTTCCGGATCTGGATGCATTGAAACACCGGATCCATCTCTCCAATCTCATCTGGAAACCGGATCTGGTTTTCCGGAACACTTGGTACCGGATCTCTCATTAATACATTTCAATGGAAATTAATGCTGGATCCGGCATTCCGGTAAGTGTTCCAGAATTTTGGCCGGAGAAAATACTGCAGCATGCTGCAGTATTTTCTCTGGCCAAATACCGTAAGAGTGACTGAACTGAAGACATCCTGATGCATACTGAACTAAATGCTATCCATTTAGAATGCATTAGGATAAAACTAAAGCATTTTTTTCCGGTATTAAGCCCCTGTGACGGAGCTCAATACCGGAAAACAAGTGTTAAAGTAACCGTAAATCATCAAGATCAAATAAATCTATCTGGTGTATGCATAAAAAGGCATCTCAAGAGGTCCATCAAGGACACCTTACATATCCAGCAGGAGGTGCCACACTGATATAATCTTAGTATGGTACGCAGACGATTTACTAGAAAGCAGTAAACTATCACACATTAAAGCAACCCTCTGGTTCAAGAAAAAAAAAATCACATTAACTAGGGAATCAACAGAACACGTACATGATGAGGCATGACTAGAAATGATTGTGCCCCGTAGCAAATTTTTTTATGCCCCCAGCAGTGGCGGACTGACCATAGACCCTGCAGGGAAATTTCCCAATGTGCCGATGCCAAGAGAGCAACCTAAACCACCCTCCTAGCCAAAATCCAGATACAAAAGATCTGATGCTCTCAGCATTAACTAATTTAGGCCTCATGCACACGACCGTAGTTATGATCCGCATCCGAGCCGCAGTTTTTGCAGCTCGGATGCGGACCCATTCACTTCAATGCTGTCCGCATCCGTTGCTCCGTTCCGAGGCCCCGCAAAAAAAATATAGCATGTCCTATTCTTCTCCGTTTTGTGGACAAGAATAGGCATGTCTACAATGGGCCGCCCGTTCCGGTCAGCAAATTGCGGAAGGCACACGGGCGGCTTCTGTTTTTTGCTGATCCGTGGTTTGTGGACCGCAAAAAAAGGCACGATTGTGTGCATGAGGCCTTAGGCAGTGTTTTTGCTGCACTGTGGTATCTGGTTCTGCTGAGGTAGTACTTTGTGCTGCACTGTGGTATCTGGAGCCACTTTAGGTTCCCAGTCCGCCTCTGCCCCCCAGCTTCTTCCTTGCAACCCCTTCCTCCTGTGAAACCCCAACTTTTATGGCTAGTCGAGGCCACCCACAGATAATGCAGTGATAACTTTATGAATAAATATAATGTAGCAGATGTTACCTGCAGTACTATGTAATGCAATAAACCCTGGGGAGCCAAAGAAAGGGATGGGAGTAGTAGTAGCTTTGAGGAGAATGTTCATGGTGAACTCTCTCAGACTATCGCTCCCTGGGGTCGGTGCAGTGAAGGAGGGGCATCCTGTATTGCCTCGGGACACTCCCTGTAGCTAGGGCTACTACCTGATGGTACTTTTGGGTGTCCTTGATGTTAATTGTCCATGTGGATGCAAGACAGGGCTTGAAATGGTGCAACTGTAGGCAATGTACCGGGGTGGGCTCCCCAGGATACAGCGAAGGCACAAACGAGGAAAGCAACTCCACCAGTTTTGCCAAAACCATATTTTACTTAAACGTGGTAATAAACGCAACTACAGATGCTGGTTACACACAAATAAAATTACATACACCCACCCAGGAGGCCAAGACCCTTGTGCTGTACAGAGTGGCGCTCTCTGGTGGATGCTGGAGGTAAAAGCAGTGAATTTACCTACTGGTGGGCTCAAATAGACCAGCCACTCCTTACTTGTTATTATGCTAGAATCAGGAACAATTATTTTGGTGTGTGATGTGGGCTAGCCTGTGGTACATGCTATAATATTCCCCACACACCAATAACTGATCAAATAGCATGTGCCTAAAGTGATTCTCCTGAATAAACACCAGCCTGGCTTGAATTCATTGTGAGGCTTATCAGCTCTCCGGTGTAAACTGGCACTTTAAACATGATGTCCTTTTTAAAGGCAGTTAACAATACTTGTGACCTGGCACAAACCGCAAACCTAACTGACTACTGGGCTGGCCTCAGTCTCCTAAAATGTGATGAAGTACGTGCACGATTAGTCTTACCGACCCGAGTCTGTTCTGAATAAGTGGGTGACTGGACAGAACAAGGGTTTCTTCAACAAGCGTGCAGTACCCAGTATCTGTGGCTTTACTCCTCAGCTCTCATCTGTGTTCCTGGCAGCAATTCCCCTTCCTCTGGACAAGATCAGGGTAATTGACACAATTAGCTCCAATTAGTTGCAGCTCTGGTCCCTGAAGGATGCTCTCACACCTGGATGTCAAGGGATTCTCCTCACACACACACACAGCTCCTATAGCTTCTCCCAGGCTCACTCTAAGATGGCTGCTGCATCACTTCCTTTCCCATGCTTGTAACTCCACCTCTTAGAGTTTTGCATACATGAATTGAAATGCAGTCTGTTATCTGTGCTTAAGAAACAGCGGCCCCTTGTGGCCAAACAGAAGAATAATAGTTCAAATCATTTAACTTCATTCACATGAATACAATGTTCACACAATGAGAGCTGTTTCCTCATCTTACATAACGGTTAGTGTGGTGTGAGAAGAGTCAGCAACCAGGCCAGATTAACCAAACAAAAGTGTCTCTTTATTCTGTACAAAATAGGAGTTGTAGTAAGTTCAGTAATTATCTGTACATGGTACAAATGCTTCCCAGATGTCCAGGCATAAGTTAAGCAAGCATTTACTTTTTCTCTTGCTAAAGTCTCTGTTACTTGAATCTCTGGCTAGCAACTGCAATCTGGCATCCGAGGCTGTAGTGTCCTCCAATCTTAAGGGTAGAGGGTGTCTTAACAGGTTACCCCTCTCCAGCAACAGGGTTTTGAACACTTTATGCTGGATTGCCTGGCTTACACTTATGCTGTAACCCTAAAACTCCTCCTTCATATTTTCCTCTTTTATCTTGTGGAGCTCATGGAAATACCGAAGGCTCCTGGGCTTGAAATTGGAGTTTGGGGGAGAGAAGCACATGAAGATTGTTCCCTACCTCCTCCCTCTCCACAGCTAGACTGACTAGAAAACTCTAGAACTATGGGGTAGGGCTAGCCAATGCTCTAAAGCTACAGAGAGGGCTGAGCCAGATGGTTTATCCTGCCCACACCTGGTTCATGCTGGAACATATGGAATATAAAGAGCATCACATTAACATGACATATATTTTGGTGTAAGTTGCAGAAAAATTGCCGCAAATCATTGTGTGTGCCAAAATTGCACTTTTCATGCTGTACTTGCCATGAATTGAAAATTACATAGGAAAGTAGGTGTCGTCACTAAACATTTATTAAATTTAAAGCCAGAAATGGTGCATTTTCTGCACAAATGTACATACACTCACCTAAAGAATTATTAGGAACACCTGTTCTATTTCTCATTAATGCAATTATCTAGTCAACCAATCACATGGCAGTTGCTTCAATGCATTTAGGGGGGTGGTCCTGGTCAAGACAATCTCCTGAACTCCAAACTGAATGTCAGAATGGGAAAGAAAGGTGATTTAAGCAATTTTGAGCGTGGCATGGTTGTTGGTGCCAGACGGGCCGGTCTGAGTATTTCACAATCTGCTCAGTTACTGGGATTTTCACGCACAACCATTTCTAGGGTTTACAAAGAATGGTGTGAATGCCTTGTGGATGCTAGAGGTCAGAGGAGAATGGGCCGACTGATTCAAGCTGATAGAAAAGCAACGTTGACTGAAATAACCACTCGTTACAACCGAGGTATGCAGCAAAGCATTTGTGAAGCCACAACACGCACAACCTTGAGGCGGATGGGCTACAACAGCAGAAGACCCCACCGGGTACCAAAAATTGGACTGTTGAAGACTGGAAAAATGTTGCCTGGTCTGATGAGTCTCGATTTCTGTTGAGACATTCAATTGGTAGAGTCCGAATTTGGCGTAAACAGAATGAGAACATGTATCCATCCTCTGATGGCTACTTCCAGCAGGATAATGCACCATGTCACAAAGCTCGAATCATTTCAAATTGGTTTCTTGAACATGACAATGAGTTCACTGTACTAAAATGGCCCCCACAGTCACCAGATCTCAACCCAATAGAGCATCTTTGGGATGTGGTGGAACGGGAGCTTCGTGCCCTGGATGTGCATTCCTCAAATCTCCATCAACTGCAAGATGCTATCCTATCAATATGGGCCAACATTTCTAAAGAATGCTATCAGCACCTTGTTGAATCAATGCCACGTAGAATTAAGGCAGTTCTGAAGGCAAAAGGGGGTCCAACACCGTATTAGTATGGTGTTCCTAATAATTCTTTAGGTGAGTGTACGTTAATAAAATGTCCTTCTTTACCACAAAAGAAACAAAGTCTTCTCTGAACCCTGAAGTTCCTATTGCGAGGGCATGAAGAGACCTGACCCAATTGCATAGGCTCATCACCAGACACGAGCTCGAGTGTCTCTGTACCCCGCGGGACAGAAGAGGCTGTTTCCTCATATGGTAGTGAATCCTGCGTGAGGGGAACCCTGCACTTCTCTCTCAGGTGTCTATCAATCGGTAGGCCAGGGACATAGCCGCCTCCAAAGAATCAGGGTTTTAGTGGAATGCCAGGGCGTCTTTTAGTCTCTCAGACAGCCCTTTACAGAATTGACTACAAAGTGCTGGGTCATTCCACTCCGAATTATTCGCCCATCTCCTAAATTCAGAGCAATAAGACTCTGCAGAACATTCTCTCTGACTCAAACTACGCAGCTTAGATTCGGCCAGAGAAACTCGGTCTGGGTCATCATAAATAAGGCCCAGGGCTCTGAAAAATTCATCCACCGATCCAAACCGAACAAAGGAGATGGGTGGTTGAAAGAGATACAGATCTGTCCTCAACAGAAACTGAACAATCTGAGTCTGATAAAGAACAAAACACAGGGAGTATAAAAAAATCCAATCAGAGGGAGAGGCCGGGGCAGAAGAAACTATAGAGGTAACTCGTATAATAGAGGTGCCCAGGGTTTTTTAGATCCGAACCCTGCGTACCCCCTACAAAACCGCTCTCAACAACAGCCAACAGCAACACTGGCCCAAAAGTAATTAATCTATCTTCCCATTCCCTGACACATTCTGAAATAAACATCTTGGAAAAGGGTCTCTCATTTGTCCCAACACCAAGATATAACCCGTTCAAAACTATAGTTGATTTGAATTTATTCGCACGTAAACTAAGGTGGTTTAAACATTTCTGTAATATTGAGAATAAACAGAGCGTAGAAATGGGTGTCCCCACTGAAATGGTGTCTGACGTTAAATTATTACAAAGCCTCACGGCCCCTAACGAACCCTTATTGGGTGAAGGACCCAAAATCACTTAAAAATAAGAGCGAAAAAAACACCACCGGCAGGCGAGACTAACTGCATTGATGTGTTTTTGAATTTGGTGAGCACAGAGTTGGAAACTACATATTTATACTGTGCCTCACCAAATTGCACACAAGATGAGTTGTGTGCATTAGAAGATTTAGCCCAAAATAAAAACATAACCATTAAGCCATCATATAAAGGCGGGAATGCGGTCATCCTTGACACAACCAGCTATCAATTGATGTGTGAGACTCTATTGGCTCCACCGGATTGCTATGAAATACAGTCCTGATCAAAAGCTTAAGACTACTTGAAAAATGGCAAAAAATCATATTTAGCATGGCTGGATCTTAACAAGGTTCCAAGTAGAGCTTCATCATGCAACAAAAAAAAAATGGGAGTGAGACAAAACATTTTTTGAGCATTCAATTTAATAAAAACAACAAATAAACTGAAACAGGCTGTTTTTCAGCTGATCAAAAGTTTAGGACCACACCTCCAAAAAAAAACTAAACCCCCTAAAACAGAAATCCAACTTCCAAACATGAACTCAGTAATGAGTAGCTCCGCCGTTATTGTTGATCACTTCCAAAATTCGTTTTGGCATGCTTGATGCAAGCGTTTCCATGAGGTGAGTTGGAACATTTCTCCAAGTGGTAAAGACGGCCGCACGAAGGCCATCTACTGTCTGGAACTGTTGTCCATTTTTGTAAACTTCCCTTGCCATCCATCCCCAAAGGTTCTCAATTGGATTTAGATCAGGGGAACACGCAGGATGGGCCAAAAGAGTGATGCTATTCTCCTGGAAGAAGTCCCTTGTCCTGCGGGCATTGTGTACTGTAGTGTTGTCCTGTTGAAAAACCCAGTCGTTACCACACAGACGAGGGCCCTCAGTCATGAGGAATGCTCTCTGCAACATCTGGACATAGCCAGCGGCCGTTTGACGCCCCTGCACTTCCTGAAGCTCCATTGTTCCACTGAAGGAAAAAGCCCCCGAGACCATTATGGCGCCCCCTCCACTATGGCGCTTAGAAAACATCTCAGGTGGGATCTGCTTGTCATGCCAGTAACATTGGAAACCATCAGGACCATCAAGGTTAAATTTTTTCTCATCAGAGAATAAAACTTTCTTCCACCTTTGAATGTCCCATGTTTAGTGCTCTCTTGCAAAGTCCAAACAAGCAGTTCTGTGGCGTTCAAGGAGACGAGGTCTTTGAAGACGTTTTTTGTTTTTGAAGCCCTTCAGTCTGATGGTTATGGGGCTGCAGTCAGCACCACTAAGGGCCTTAATTTGGGTCGAGGATCGTCCAGTGTCTTGACGGACAGCCAATTGGATTGTCCGGCCCATTTTTTTGGGTCTTCCACTTGACTTTTTTGTTCCATAACACTCAGGATCATTTAAGAAATTCCAAATGACTGTCTTATTGCGTCCCACCTCAGCACCGATGGCGTGCTGTGAGAGACCCTGCTTATGCAGTTCAACAACCCGACCACGTTCAAAAAGGGAGAGTTTTTTTGCCTTTGCCATCACAACGTGTGACTACCTGACAGAAAATGACACTGATCCACATCTTTGCACAGATTTGGCCTTTTAAAGCCATGTGGTCCTAAACTTTTGATCAGCTGAAAAACAGCTGTTTCAGTTTATTCGTTGTTTTCATTAAATTGAATGCTCAAAACATTTTTTGTCTCACTCCCATTTCTTCTTGTTGCATGTTGAAGCTCTACTTGGAACCTTGTTAAGATCCAGCCATGCTAAATATGATTTTTTGCCATTTTTCAAATGGTCTTAAACTTTTGATCAGGACTGTATGTCACGGATGAAGTAGGGGAGAACACCAAAACACAACAAGACGGAAGGGAAAAGACACTAGGCCTCACCGCTAGGGAAGGAAAAGCGTCACCACCTATGAAACCCTGCTCCTGGCCCTAACTCCTATCCGTATGAGCCAACCCAGATGGTAGGAGGGCTCATACTCCGGAACCTCAGAAGCCCTACTAACCCTCAGATGCCATAGACTTATGACAGGGCAGAGACAACCCGCTCCTTCCCTGGTGAAGGAACCAGCGTCTCACTGAGGCCTAGTAAACAACAGAGAACAGAGGGGGGGGGGGGAGGAATACAAAACACAACAAGCGGAACACTTAACTTCTAAGGATGATGGATGATCAGGACTTCAACTAGAACCACACTCCAGCTCTTCCAAAACCAAATGAAGCTATCCAGAGCAAGGAGTGATAGGTGGAGTCCAACTAAATAGGGGAAGGTAAAAGTCACATGATCAACACCTGAACAGGAGGTGTGGACATACAAGCAACACACAGACAATGTGAAACCAAAAGATGCTGTCAGATCACTAATGAGCAGATAATCTTTCAGATCTTCTCAAACCTGTCACTGGCGTGACATTGTACTAGAGGGTGATCCTACGATGAGTTATAAAATGGAACTTAAAAACCTCTTAGACTCAGCTAAAAACAATAAATTATTCAACCAAGATGAATATGACTTCCTCCTTCCACAGCACCCACAGATAGCCACGTTCTATCGCCTTCCTAAGGTACACAAAGGCTATGACCCACTAAAGGGGTGCCCAATTATTTCAGGTGTCGATAGCTTAAGCCAAAATGTGGGCATATACATTGACAAAATTTTAGCACCCTTTGTGTCCTCCCTTCCCTCACATGTAAGGGATACTGGAGACCTTCTAAAACAACTGGAAGGCATCCAACCGGAAGAAGGCTGTATATTGGGGAGTGTGGATGTTGAGGCCCTCTACTCTTCAATCCCACACGAAAGGGGCCTACATGCAGTGGCACACTTTTTGTCTACACGGCGGCGTCAATGTTTCGCCCACAACCATCTGGTCCTCAAATTGCTTGAGTTCTCCTTGAGGAGAAATTACTTTCTATTTAATGGCCTGTTCTACCATCAGCTCAGGGGCACGGCGATGGGGAGCCCCTGTGCCCCATCGTATGCAAATTTGTTCTTGGGCTGGTGGGAGAATACCCTGGTCTTCAGGGATGAAATGACATCTAAACTTCAGAGGGTCGAGATGTGGGCACGTTTTATTGATGACATATTTGTCATTTGGAAGGGCTGTCCGGAGTCGTTCTCTACATGGGCTAATAGTCTCAACACCAATGATATCGGTTTGCGCTTTACATCTGAGTGCAATCCGATAAAACTGCCTTTTCTGGACATATGTGTCATGAAAAACCACAACGGCACCCTTGACACCTCCATTTTTTGCAAGCCAACCTCGACTAATTCCCTTTTGAGGTGGGAGAGCAGCCATCCCTTCCCCCTCAAAAAAGGGATCCCCCGAGGCCAATTTCTGCGGCTAAGGAGGAACTGCTCTAGACGTTCTGATTTCCTGAGGCAGGCTGACGACTTGAAAACCAGGTTCACTGATCGTGGCTACCCTGTGGGCATATTGACACCAGCCTATCAGGCAGCCCTGAACTGTGATCGTGCAGCCCTTCTTACTCCAAAAAAAAGGCAACCGATGGTGAACAGCCCCCAAGGTAATACACGCGAAATCCACCTTATCAGTACATTTAATGGGGCCTCCATTGCAGTAAGGGAGATCATTTCGAAACATTGGCACGTGCTCAGAATGGACCCCGACATTTGTGGAGTCATAAAAGAATGCCCCAGTATCACATATAGGAGAGGTAAAAGTGTGCGTGATTGGATGGTGAAAAGTAATTTCACCCCAGCACCAGCACAAAGAACGTGGTTGGAGAGAGGCATTCACGGCAACTACAAATGTGGGGGTTGTGTAGCATGCAAGTACATGCAGTGTGGTAAAACCTTCAGGAGTAACAACACCCATAAGACATCAGGGACCAGATTCATTGTAAATCCAGAGGGGTGGTATATAAAATTACTTGCGCCTGTGGTAAAGAATATGTTAGCAAAACAACAAGGGAATTAAGGAGGAGGATTGGCGAACTTATTGGGGATGTGAACAATGCAAGGGACACTTCTGTCTTGTGCCATGTAAAAATGGAATATGGTGGGAAGACAGAGTGCCTTTCCTTTATGGGCATTAAAAAGATCAAACCAAGGGTGAGATGCAGTGATTGGGATAGGAGAATCCTCCAGTGTGAGGCCAAATGGATCTTCTATCTCAAGCCCGCATACCCCTTAGGTCTCAATGAGCATCTGAATTTCAGCAGCTTTATTTAAAATATCACATATGAGAAGAGATCATTTTATTGCATATGCACTTAATCTACTGCTTATTAGGTTTCCTGAGTACACATGAAATAAGGGACATGTAATCATCATCTCCGATGTATTATCAGTATGTATAATCTGTAACAAAAAATGCACTTAGGGCTCTTTCCTTTTAAATCCACTGTAATGCGATTCAGCTATATGTACCAGCTGTCATATATTACTGATGGCATAGTTGGACTGTGTGTGTGAGTATCGCCCGGTTGCTTGGCTACGGGTGACGCGCACACACAGTTTTCACTCTACTTCCGGCAACCCGGAGATCACGTGGTGCCTGCTTCCGGTGCTGTGGAACGCACGCTGTTGATGTGCGTTCCACCTGCGGGTCACGAGTCCCGATTGCGGGTCACGACAGCCAGGTGAGGCGGGCTTATGGGGGTTGGATCAGCCGGATACCTTGCTTATTTAAATGGGAGATGGTGCGCAACTCAGCGCTCTCCCAAATACCCACAACTTGCTGTGAGACGAAGGTGGATTGGGGACACTTCCCCACACCTTGGTACGGACGTTCGTAATTGAAAGTCCCTACGTTGTACACTACAAGGAATCCTCCTGTAGCCGAAACTAGTAAGTAGAAACTTATACTGATGACCAATCAGGTCTTTCTACGTGGAGTTTGTCATTTAGGATTGTAAGTGACCATTGCTTTATGTATTTTTTTGTTTCCCTTTCATTTTTCTTTAGTATTCCCTTCAGTTCATTGAGTCCCCTGATGAGTTCCAGCTATTTGGAACGAAACATGGCATGTAGGGCTTTGTAATTAGGGTTTATATAGGGATTAGGCCCCAATACAGGGACAGGTTCCGTATGGGGTCGCCCTATCGGGGCTGGTGCTCTGTGTCTGCTAGGTAGGTGACCTTTATAGACCCTGACCCTCCTCTTAGGTAGGGCTTTACTTCTAGGGCACAATAGGAGATTCTTATACTGCCTTGAACTACAAGAGTGCCGGTCACAAGTGTCCTTTTGCCACTAAACATTAGGACGTCCACACCATCTGGTGCAGATCCCTCTACTGAAAGTGGTAAGATCCACTCTTTTTTCTTCCATTATACTGTGGAATTAGTAAGTGGCGTTTTACTTATTTGCATATCCTCTTATAGCAATGTGGTTTATCTACACTCTATTTTAAGAATACCACAGTAAAAGTTAAGTTTTAATTATACCCAGTTCACATGGTTTTTGACATATTATTTGGGGTGTGATATTATACCTCTGCATGTTCATCCTCAGTGCGGAAGTTATCATTGATAATAAAGTTATCACTTCCCCCAGAAAACCTATCTCGGAGGGCGACTTTAGGTTCAAGACTGCCGTGGTTCCCACTGATGGAACCAGACTCCTGAGAATTCTGAAACTGTGCAACAGAATTACGGAGGTCAGCTACCTCTAAGGATAATCTCTGCATGCGATCCACCAGTGCATTAACAGTATCCATATTTGCACAAAGCAAGGAAAATAATGACGGTAGGGGTGGTTGATAATGTCACGGCAAGTGGGGATAAGAGGAACACCAAGTAAACAAACAGCAACAGGTAAACAGACTAGGCCCCAAAGCTAGGGAGGAGGGAATGGTAACGTTCTAACAATCCTTGAGCCTCTCCCTGACTGCTGACAGTATGAGCAAGTCCTGATGGTGAACGAACTCATACGCTGGAACCTAAGCCCTGCTGACACTGTAGCAAACCCTAACTTAGGGAGCGGGGAATGAGACAGCCGGTACTTTCCCCCGTGAAGGGAACAGCGTCTCCCTGAGACCTAGAAGCAACACACGCACAAAGGAGAAAACAGGAGGATTCCACAAACAACCAGTATAGAACTCCAGAAGGAAAATATCAACCGCAAAGTCAGCAGTAAGAGGCGGACTTAAATAGAGCCTCTTAAAGAGCTAATGAGCAGAACCGGTGTAGAGGTGGGATCCTGCCCACAACAACAAACAGAAAGGAAACACAGAAAGAACTGTCAGATAGACTCACGTGCTGCAAGTCTATCCGATCTTCTCAGATCTCTCACAGGTCAGGCAGTGACACATGCTTTCGGAGTGTATGCGTTCCTAGTGAGAAATATATAAGATAATAGATGCATTGACGTCCTTCATAATATTCAAAAATATAAAATGATACATATGTCCTATTGATTATCTTATATTAAAAACTTAATGTTCATTATACACTGCTCAAAAAAATAAAGGGAACACAAAAATAACACATCCTAGATCTGAGTTAATTAAATATTCTTCTGAAATACTTTGTTCTTTACATAGTTGAATGTGCTGACAACAAAATCACACAAAAATAAAAAAAATGGAAATCAAATTTTTCAACCCATGGAGGTCTGGATTTGGAGTCACACTCAAAATTAAAGTGGAAAAACACACTACAGGCTGATCCAACTTTGATGTAATGTCCTTAAAACAAGTCAAATTAAGGCTCAGTAGTGTGTGTGGCCTCCACATGCCTGTATGACCTCCCTACAACGCCTGTGCATGCTCCTGATGAGGTAGCGGACGGTCTCCTGAGGGATCTCCTCCCAGACCTGGACTAAAGCATCTGCCAACTCCTGGACAGTCTGTGGTGCAACGTGACGTTGGTGGATAGAGCGAGACATGATGTCCCAGATGTGCTCAATTGGATTCAGGTCTGGGGAGGGGGCGGGCCAGTCCATAGCATCAATGCCTTCGTCTTGCAGGAACTGCTGACAGACTCCAGCCACATGAGGTCTAGCATTGTCTTGCATTAGGAGGAACCCAGGGCCAACCGCACCAGCATATGGTCTCACAAGGGGTCTGAGGATCTCATCTCGGTACCTAATGGCAGTCAGGCTAGATCTGGCGAGCACATGGAGGGCTGTGCGGCCCTCCAAAGAAATGCCACCCCACACCATTACTGACCCAATGCCAAACCAGTCATGCTGGAGGATGTTGCAGGCAGCAGAACGTTCTCCACGGCGTCTCCAGACTCTGTCACGTCTGTCATATATGCTCAGTGTGAACCTGCTTTAATCTGTGAAGAGCACAGGGCGCCAGTGGTGAATTTGCCAATCTTGGTGTTCTCTGGCAAATGCCAAACGTCCTGCACGGTGTTGGGCTGTAAGCACAACCCCCACCTGTGGACGTCGGGCCCTCATATCACCCTCATGGAGTCTGTTTCTGACCGTTTGAGCAGACACATGCACATTTGTGGCCTGCTGGAGGTCATTTTGCAGGGCTCTGGCAGTGCTCCTCCTGTTCCTCCTTGCACAAAGGCGGAGGTAGCGGTCCTGCTGCTGGGTTGTTGCCCTCCTACGGCCTCCTCCACGTCTCCTGATGTACTGGCCTGTCTCCTGGTAGCGCCTCCATGCTCTGGACACTACGCTGACAGACACAGCAAACCTTCTTGCCACAGCTCGCATTGATGTGCCATCCTGGATAAGCTGCACTACCTGAGCCACTTGTGTGGGTTGTAGACTCCGTCTCATGCTACCACTAGAGTGAAAGCACCGCCAGCATTCAAAAGTGACCAAAACATCAGCCAGGAAGCATAGGAACTGAGAAGTGGTCTGTGATCACCACCTGCAGAACCACTCCTTTATTGGGGGTGTCTTGCTAATTGCCTATAACTTCCACCTGTTGTCTATCCCATTTGCACAACAGCATGTGAAATTGATTGTCACTCAGTGTTGCTTCCTAAGTGGACAATTTGATTTCACAGAAGTGTGATTGACTTGGAGTTACATTGTGTTGTTTAAGTGTTCCCTTTATTTTTTTGAGCAGTGTACATATATATCACAGATTTTCTGCTTCATCAACAGACATTAAACCATAGGGGTACTTAGCACCAGATGAGTCTAGAAAATATCCTTATCTCGGTCATAAATCCACAAGGAGACAAGAATGACTGTTATCAGACTGGTACATCTATAGAGAAAAAAAAATACATGAACTGTGTCCTTTCCATGAACCTCTTTCGACCTACTTTAAAATACATACACAATGGAAAATATAACACACATGGCCTATAATATATCAAATCCACCATAATTAGGATATTTTGATATACATTTTATACACCTATGAAAAGACACAACAAAATCTGGTTTCTTAACTTGTTTCTCCACTACAGCAGTAAAGTTTGCAATGCTTTAGGATGGTTACCCTGCTGACTCTAACGCTGTAGTCATAAAATTCTCCAAAATCATCTCTCTGCAGAGGACACACAGGGATCTGTTAGTCTGTTACTCCCAGAAAGGAGTGGGCCAGGATAGCTAACTCTGGCCAGGCGAACCTATGTAGTCTTATCCTGCAGTCATGTTACTTCCTTTCATCTTCCTCATCTGTCATGATCAGTAGGTTAATAAGAGGGCAAATAAGGTTTGGTTCTGGTCATACCCTAGAAACACAATGGAATGCATTGCAGCTTTAGACAAAAACAAAAAGATATTTATTTAGAAGACTATTTGCAAAAAGATGGACCTCTATCTGTAATTTTCTCAGATTTTGGGTCTTTTACAGTGAAGCTGGAACACTCCTTTATGCAACTGCTCATTTTGCACATGGTACATTGTCAAATGGATTCCTAGTTACAATGGACAACAGTGGACATCAAGAGTATTCTGGACACAGATTTTAGTTCTGTTGATATGGTACTGTCCAAATGTCAGCACCTCAATCTCTCTTACTTAAACAGTCCTTTTAAAGGAATTGGTAATTTCCACAACAGTACAATACTAGTATAATGTGCCTCTAGAAATAACTACTGGAAGTATTTGTAACCTACTGATTGATGCTTTTGTGGTCTTAAATAAGCACCACGCATGCACATAAGCACAAAAATAGTAAAATTATAGTCAGTAAATGATCTGCCGCTCTCAGTAGTTTATGTGACAATTGTTTAATCCTTTCTCATATTCTAATCTGTCTGCCTGTTGCTATGGCGAGCCCTGGCTCGAGCCAGACATTTTAATCAATGTGGTGATAATGCATGTTATTTTTGGTAGAAGTTATGTCATTATGCTTGCCGCCTGCAGCTGTCACATCTCAGGTCGGCTGCAGCTGGCTCAGATAGGAATATAATGTTGATTATTTAAAAGGAATCTGTCTCCAGCGACCTCCCAATCCAGCTGTTTACATAGACACATAACTGTAATTCACCTGATTAAAACGCTGTTTTTCTCTTGTTGATCCGAGGCTGTGTTCCCAAGTTATGATGATTTGGTTGCCTTTGGTGCAATCAGAGCATAACCATTGCTCTTGTTGCACGCAAGCTCCACCCATTTCTGTGGCCAGCCCCTCCCTGGCTGCTTTGATTGACAGGGCCAAACAGTGGCAAAACAGTGAGGGAGGGGCTGGCCACAGAAAGGAGTGGAGCTTGGGTGCAACAAGAGCAATGGCATAGTGCACCGGGGCAATTTTATTTTATACTAAGCCACTCCTTTTAACCCTGCCTACTGCCTTTCTATACACACCCAATTCTTCCCCATCCCCTTAGTGCCCCCACATGGTAATTATTCCCCTTTTATGCCCCCACATACAATCCTGCAATGTCGTAAGCCCATGCATCTCCCTCTCTACAAGAGCATGCATACACCATGTAACATTTCATTAGTTTAAAGGGGTTCTCCAGGAATTAAGAAAATACTTAAATATTACATTATATATAAAAATAAAAGTTCTCCGTTACGTTGTTCTTGACTTAAAGGGAACTTGTCATCAACTTTTCGCTTGTGATGTTGGTTCTTGCTTCTTGACATACTTCCTTTGTGAGTATAATAAACCTTTTTATGACTATATATATATGGTGGTATTTCACTATGTGTGCAAACCACTAATTTGCACAGAGGGATTGTTTTGGATATTCTGATGTTTGGCTGCATCAAAAAAGGCTGCAATAGTCTGATGACTTTCGGATGCATTTGTTGATTACGACAACGCGATGACCTTTATAGAGAAACCTTAAATATTACTTTATGGTACACATTTTCCACACATGGGCGCCGTCCTATTAGTACACACAAAACCTGTCCTAATCACACAGGAGGACAAGTTCACAACACTGAGCTAAAGAGCTGCCTCATCCTCCTCTCTGCTCTGCTTGTCAGGGATTATGGTTCTGATTATAGCTGATAAGATCTTCAGCTGAATCTCTGTGGGAATGGAGATGATAAGGAGACATGTGCAACGGATGCCTCCCCCTAGGACCCTCTATAACGTGACCCAGGTGTAGGAATGCCGAGTGGTATAGTGCGGCCTAAAATGTCTCTCTATGTGTTACAGTGCTCCTACCTGGATACGGCTGGACCCCAGGCTTTGGCTCTGAAGCAATAAATAGGGAGAATAATTGGGGGGATTTGAAAGAAAGATTGAGTCAAGACCTTGTATGTAGTTGAACAGCAGCTTTACTTGAATAAACATTCATCAGAAACATTCTTCAAGCTTTGTCTTGGTCCCAGCAGGCTTTAGCATGAAACTGGCAGGCAAACTCCACTCTGCTATATCTGTTCCTCTCTGACTCTGCTGTACTGACAGGCTAAAATAGAATCTTTGCTTTCTTCTTGATGCTGCACTTTCTCTCTGTAGTCTGACTCTAGGTGATGCCAGGGAACTTTCCTCCTGGCTTCTGAGGCTTCAAGCTTTGGCTTCCATGGCCAGAAGAACTTAGGGTGCTCTGGCTGGCGTGGGCACGTCCAGCAGAGATGTGCCCCTGCACACCTAAACCCCTACCAGGGGGTAAGCTAAACCTAACTGGAACTTCTGCCCCATCCTTCCTGCAGTAAGTAGGACTCGCCCACTTCTCTCCAGAGGGTGGTTATGGGATGGTAAGTTCCATTCTATCTACATACAGCTCTGCCGTGTTTTCTGCCACTTGCTCGTGTACCAGGCACATTACATGTGACCATAACAGTTGCAAACAGATTAGGAATGCACAGTTGTGGAGGACCCAAATACACAAGATGACATGAGGTTAGACGAATAAAGACAGTAGCAAGGTGTAGAAGTGGTAACACTATCCTGGGGTGTTACACATGAAGTACAGAGAGGACTGACAGGACAGACTGTGAGAATGGAGACTGCATACAAGTGCTGCTGCTCATTAGCCACATACCCACCTCCTCTCTGTACTCCATGTCTCCTTATGGACTCCATTCCTACAGAGATTCAGCAGAAGATCTTATCATCTGTATTCAGGATCATAATCCCTGACAAGTAGAGCAGTGAGGAGGATGAGGCAGATCTTTACCTCAGTTCTGAAGTGACTTGTTGTACTGTGTGATTAGGACTAGTGATTTCCCGAATAGTTCGCTGGCGAATAGTTCCCGGCAAACATAGCTTGTTCGCATTCGCCACGGCGGGCGAACATATGCGATGTTCGGTCCACCCCCTATTCGTCATCATTGTGTAAACTTTGACCCTGTTCCTCACAGTCAGCAGACACATTCCAGCCAATCAGCAGCAGACCCTCTCTCCCAGACCCTCCCACCTCCTAAACAGCATCCATTTTAGATTCATTCGGAAGCTGCATTCTTAGTGAGAAGAGGGACAGTGCTGCTGCTGCTGATTTAATAGGGAAAGCGTTAGCTAGGGCAGTGTTCTGTGTCCACAGACTCATCTGCTGTAAGGACAGCGTCCTGACAGCACCCCAAAAAGCCCTTTTTAGGGCTAGTACATCAGTCTGCTTTTTTTTTTTCTTCCATATATTTATATATATATATATATATATATATATTGCAGTTGCCTGCCCGTGTGTGAGAGGCTGCAGGCTCACAGACTGTACTGTGTGCACACAATTCATACAGGGTGTCACAGACAGTAACTTGCAGATAAAAAAAGGCAATTTATTTTTTCTCTGTGATATAATCGCAGTTGCCAGACAGTGAGAGGCTGCAGGCTCACAGACTGTACTGTGTCCACTGGCCAGGCCACCACTCATACCGTTACAGGGTGTCACACTCACAATACCTGGCAGATAAAAAAAGCCAATTTATTTTTTCTCTGTGATATAATCGCAGTTGCCAGACAGTGAGAGGCTGCAGGCTCACAGACTGTACTGTGTCCACTGGCCAGGCCACCACTCATACCGTTACAGGGTGTCACACTCACAATACCTGGCAGATAAAAAAAGCCAATTTATTTTTTCTCTGTGATATAATCGCAGTTGCCAGACAGTGAGAGGCTGAAGGCTCACAGACTGTACTGTGTCCACTGGCCAGGCCACCACTCATACTGTTACAGGGTGTCACACTCACAATACCTGGCAGATAAAAAAAAGCCAATTTATTTTTTCTCTGTGATATAATCGCAGTTGCCAGACAGTGAGAGGCTGCAGGCTCACAGACTGTACTGTGTCCACTGGCCAGGCCACCACTCATACCGTTACAGGGTGTCACACTCACAATACCTGGCAGATAAAAAAAAGCCAATTTATTTGTTTTCTGTGATATAATTGCAGTTGCCAGACAGCGAGAGGCTGCAGGCTCACAGACTGTACTGTGTCCACTGGCCAGGCCACCACTCATACCGTTACAGGGTGTCACACTCACAATACCTGGCAGATAAAAAAAAGCCAATTTATTTGTTCTCTGTGATATAATCGCAGTTGCCAGATAGCGAGAGGCTGCAGGCTCACAGACTGTACTGTGTCCACTGCCCACCACTTATATAGTGTGGCACAGTACCTTGCACGCATAGTACCACTTATCTAAAAAGAAATGACAGGCAGAGGCAGGCCACCCCGCAGGGGCCATCGTGGTGCTCTGATTTCCACTGGCCCTGGAATAATGCCCAGTGTTCAGAGGCCACGTACCCTGAACCCGAAAAATTCAGAGAAAATAGTTGACTGGCTTACACAGGACACCCAATCTTCAACAGCTTCCGCTCGGAACCTTGACGCACCATCCTCCTCCAGCTCAGCTTCGGTCACCTGCTCTCAAGTTACCACTCTCCCGCCGCTGCCACCCCCACCACTACCACCACAGCCACCAAAACCGCTTCACTTGATCCGTCAGAGGAGTTATTTACACATCAGTTGAATGAAATTAGTGATGCGCAACCATTATTGCCAATGGATGTAGATAACAGGGATATGTCTCAGTCAGGCAGGATTACACACATGGACGTACAGTGTGATGATGATGATGATGTTGTACCCGCTGCTGCTTCCTTTGCTGAGGTGTCAGATACAAGTGAAGTGGTTGATGATGATGATGTGTCCGTGGATGCCACGTGGGTGCCTGCTCGAAGAGAAGAAGAAGAGGGGGAAAGTTCAGAAGGGGAGACAGAGAGAAGGAGGAGAAGAGTTGGAACTAGGGGGAGGTCGTCGCAAGGAGCTAGTGGCACAGTCAGACAGCATGCATCGGCACCCGGGGTCAGGCAGACAGCATGCCAATCAATGCATGCTGTTGCCACCACCAGAATGCCGTCATTGCAAAGCTCAGCAGTGTGGCATTTTTTTTGTGTGTCTGCCTCTGATAACAGCAATGCCATTTGCAACCTGTGCCAAAAGAAACTGAGTCGTGGGAAGTCCAACACCCACCTCGGTACAACTGCTTTGCAAAGGCACATGATCGCACATCACAAATGCCTATGGGATCAACACATGAGTACAAGCAGCACACAAACTCAAAGCCGCCATCCTCCTCCTGGTCTAGCATCTTCAGCCACGTCAACCACTGCTGTCCTCCTTGCCCCCTCTCAACCATCCGCCACTCCGTCTCTCAGCTTGAGCAGTTCCTTCTCATCTGCCCACAGTCAGGTGTCTGTCAAGGACATGTTTGAGCGTAAGAAGACAATGTCACGGAACTCTTAGCCCTCCAGCTTTTACCATACCAGCTGGTGGAGTCTGAGGCCTTCAAAAAATTTGTCGCTATTGGGACACCACAGTGGAAGGTACCCGGACGAATTTTTTTTAAAAAAAGGCAATCCCAAACCTCTACTCTGAAATTGAAAAGGAAGCCATGGCATCTCTGGCATACAGTGTTGGGGCGTGGATACCTGGTCTGCAAAGCACGGTCAGGGCAGGTATATCACCTACACTGCGCATTGGGTCAACCTGCTGACGGCTGACAAGAATGGAATGCGTGGCTCTGCAGAGGAGTTGGTGACACCGCCACGACTTGCAGGCAGGCCTACTGCCACCTCCTCTACTCCTCCTAATGCATCCTCTTCGATAACCTCCTCGGCTGAGTCCTCTTCTGCTGCGGCGTCTGGCTGCACATCAACTGAATCCTCCCAACTCCCCAGGGGCTATTCCACATCCCGGATATGACAGTGTCACGCTGTCTTGGGGTTGACTTGCCTTAAAGCAGAGAGCCACACCGAACCAGCACTCCTGTCCGCCCTGAACGCACAAGTGGATCAGTGGCTGACCCCGCACCAACTGGAGATCGGCAAAGTGGTGTGTGACAATGGAAGCAATTTGTTGGCGGCATTGAATTTGGGTAAGTTGTCACATGTGCCGTGCATGGCACATGTGTTGAATCTCATCGTACAATGCTTTGTGTCTAAGTACCCAGGCTTACAGGACGTCCTCAAGCAGGCCAGGAAGGTGTGTGGCCATTTCAGGCGTTCCTACATGGCCATGGCGCACATTTCAGATATCCAGTGGCGAAACAACATGCCAGTGAGGCGCTTGATTTGCGACAGCCCGACACGTTGGAATTCAACACTCCTAATGTTCGACCGCCTGCTCCAACAAGAAAAAGCCGTCAACGAGTATTTGTATGACCGGGGTGCTAGGACAGCCTCTGCGGAGCTAGGAATTTTTTTGCCACGATACTGGACGCTCATGCGCAGTGCCTGTAGGCTCATGCGTCCTTTTGAGGAGGTGACAAACCTAGTCAGTCGCACTGAAGGCATCAGACCTCATCCCATTTGTTTTCTTCCTGGAGCATGCCCTGCGAAGAGTGCTGGATCAGGCTGTAGATGAGCGTGAAGAGGAAAAGGAAGAGTTGTGGTCACCATCACCACCAGAAACAGCCTTGTCATCATCGCTTGCCGGACCTGCGGCAATGCTGGAAGAGGAGTATGAGGAAGAGGAGTCAGAGGAGGAATGTGGCTTTGCGGAGGAGGATGACCAACCACAGCAGGGATCCCAGGGTGCTCGTTTTTGTCACCTATCTGGGACCCGTGGTGCTGTACGTGGCTGGGGGGAAGAACAGACCGTCAATGACATCAGTGAGGACAAAGAACGGGAAATGAGTAGCTCGGCATCCAACCTTGTGCAAATGGGGTCTTTCATGCTGTCATGTCTGTTGAGGGACCCTCGTATAAAAAGGATGAAGGAGAACGACCTGTACTGGGTGGCCACGCTACTAGACCCCCGGTATAATCAGAAAGTGGTGGAAATGTTACCAAATTACCGAAAGTCGTAAAGGATGCAGCAGTTCAAAACCAAACTATAAAATATGCTTTACACAGCGTATAAGGGGGATGTCACAGCACAACGGGAATCTAACAGGGGAAGAGGTGAAAGTAATCCTCCTCCTCCCACGACCACGCCGGCAAGGACAGGACACTTTATAGACGTGTTGTTGATGGAGAACATGCAGAGCTTTTTCAGTCCTACACATCGCCACAGCCCTTTGGGATCCAGCCTTAGAGAACGACTCGACCGACAGGTAGCAGACTACCTCGCCTTAACTGCAGATATCGACACTCTGAGGAGCGATGAACCCCTTGACTACTGGGTGTGCAGGCTTGACCTGTGGCCTGAGCTATTCCAGTTTGCGATAGAACTTCTGGCCTGCCCCACTTCAAGTGTCCTGTCAGAAAGGACCTTCAGTGCAGCAGGAGGCATTGTCACTGACAAGAGAAGTCGCCTCGGTCAAAAAAGTGATTACCTCACCTTCATTAAGATGAATGAGGCATGGATCCCGAAGGGACTGACAGTGGGGGATACGTTTGACTAACAAAATGTAACGGGGTGCCGAAGGCGCACTCGGTCTCCCATCAGCCGCAGACCTGCTGCTTAGCTTCGGGAGCGAGGATCTGTGTTTGACCTTGTTCCCAGGGCAGCTTTGCTAGCTGGGAGGCTCCCTGCGCCTAGGTCTGCCTTGAGCGCCGAGCTGATCACTCGGTGCTCGACTAGTCAGTCTGTCGGTCATGTGATGCTGGCCACGTCACATGACCCTCACTCCCCACTATAAATACAGGCAGCCTGCTGGCAACAGGTTGCCTGTTAATTTTAGGTATCTGGTGATTGTTTTGTCCCTGCATATTTACCTGATCCTGTGTTCCCTGACGATTCTCTGCCTGCTCCTCCTGTACTGCGCATCTCTCCTGTTATCCTGACCACGGCTTCCACCTGACGATTTTTAGCGGACTCCTGTTGTACTTCGTTTCTCTCCTGGTATTTGACCTCGACTTTTCCTGACTATTCTCTGCTCATTCCTTAGTACTGCGTAGCTCTCTAGGTTTTGACCCGGTCCGTTCACATTCCGTTATTTGTCTTGTCTGTCTTCCCAGCACGTATCCTAAGTTAGTGACTGCCGTCTAGTTGTCCCCTGTCATTAGTACTTGCGAGGCAAATAGGCAGGGCCAGGGGTGAGGGTGGAGCGCAGTGGTCACTATCCTCCCCCCTGTGTGTAGTGTACGTTACCATCACACAAAAGGCCTGATGACATGCCTTGGCCTCAAAATGGTCCCCACGCTGCTGTATTTAATGTCTGCATACCAGATGACTTTCGTGAATTCTCCGCCACCAACTAGGGTTCAAGCCGCAATGTTTTAGTCACCTTTCTGCCTGGAAAACATCAATTTTTTCGGCCGCTGCTACAACAGTGGCTGCAACAATACCATTATTTTTCAGGCATGTGTACATGCCTAATTTTTCTGGCCTCTGGTGCTGCACTGTGGCTGCAAAAACAAAACCAAAAAAAAGGCACATACATGTGTCAAATTCCCCTTCGTGATCGTTACCTTGTCGTGGTGAAGGGGCTTGCGTATCACAATGAAGCGATCATCACCTCTATGAGTCTGTTGGCAATGTTGCCACATCCCAGATGATAAGGCCATTGCTTCATTATGATCAGACCAAAAGCAATAGGCTGGATAATTTTTCATAGAAAAAACATAAATTTTCTTATTTTTTCTTATTTTTTTTTAAAGTTGTATGGGTTTTTAATACATAAATTTAAAAAATCATAATAAAGTCTCTTAATAGTTTATTAAAAATAATGCAGACAATTAAAAAAATCCCCATCGATTCCAATACAAAGCAAGTACAGAGCTCAGAACTAAATTATTTCAGGATGTCGTAATGGTTCGTTAATTCGACAATGGTTAATCAATTCGACACACGTCCCCGGATAGGGGACGTAACAGGGATTAAACTGATAGGAATAGTACTAGTTAAGACACCACTCATATAGGGTGTCACAGCACATTGCTCTGTGCACACAAAGTGCCCCAACTTGGGAGTAAGAGGACCGACCAAGCTGCTTTTTCCATCTCCCGATTCCTAAAATCAATTCAGTTTGGTGTATCAGAGTTTGGTCTGTCACTGTGAAGGCAGTCGAAGGTACCCGGCCTAAAAAATTTTTCACAAAAGGCAATCCCTGATATGGGATGTAACAGGGATTAAACTGATGAGAATAGTACTACAGAAAATACCACTCCTATCGGGTGTGACAGTAAATTGCACGGCGTAGACGCAGTGACCGTGGATTAAAACAAAGGGGAGGGAGCCAGCATTTTTTTAACCATCTCCCCGTTCGAAAAATCAATTCAATAAATGGACCCCAGATTGGGGACTTAACAGGGATTAAACTGATGAGAAAAGAACTACAGAAAATACCACTCATATCGGGTGTGACAGTAAATTGCACGGCCAGACGCAGTGACCGTGGATTAAAACAAAGGGGAGGGAGCCAGCAATTTTTTAACCATCTCCCCGTTCAAAAAATCAATTCAATTCACCTTTCGGGGACCCTTGGTGTTGTACGTGGCTAGGTGGAGGAAGAAACCTTCAATGACATCTACGGGACATGGCTAGCTTGGTATCCAACCTTGTGCAAATGGGGAGTTTGCGGTTGGGCAAATGGACTGTTTGCGGTTGTTTGCGGTGCATTAAAAGGGGAGTTTGGTCTGTCAATGTCTGTGAAGCGGGCGTAACCCTTACACTACCTGATCGATACAACATCATACCTGATCGTATACACACACTGGATGTTTTAAACCACGTTGTTCAAAAAAATTTAGGATTGTTAGGTGATTTATGCCCTTTATGGATTAAAACCCAACTCTGCGTCAACTATGTAATTTTCCATGGGAGTTTTGCCATGGATCCCCCTCCGGCATGCCACAGTCCAGGTGTTAGTCCCCTTGAAACAACTTTTCCATCACTACTGTGGCTAGAAAGAGTCCCTGTGGGTTTTAAAATTCGCCTGCCTATTGAAGTCAATGGCGGTTCGCCCGGTTCGCCCGTTCGCGAACATTTGCAAAAATTTGCGTTCGCCGTTCACGAACGGAAAATTTAATGTTCGTGACATCTCTAATTAGGACAAGTGCTGTGTGTATAAGGGTCCATTCACACGTCCGCAATTTCATTCGGCATTTTGCGAAATGGAATTGTGGACCCATTCATTTCTATGGGGCAGCACGATGTGCTGCCCGGATCCGGAATTGCGGACCCGCACTTCCGGGTGTGCAATTCCGTTCCAGAAAAAAATAGAACATGTCCTATTCTTGCCCGCAATTGTGGACAAGATTAGGCATTTTCTATTAAGTGCCGGCAATGTGCAGTCTGCAAAATGCGGAAGGCACATCGCCGATGTGTCAGGGAGTCTGTGTCAGGGAGTCTGTCATAAAAGTTTCACCTTTTTAACCCTTCCCATAGCTTTCTAGCAGCCTTACAGTTAATAAAAACGTTACCTTTATGAGCAATCCTGGACTTATAAAACCAGCAAAAAACATCTTAGTAGCATATGCAAATAAGGGCTCGCAAGTGCCCTGGGGCGGCGTTACCCTCGTAGGTGCCCAGCTAGCTCAGCCTTATCGTCGCTTCACCCTGCCCATTCTTTCCCTCTGCCCGCCCATCCTTTCCCTCTGACTGCCCATCTACTTACTTCTTGTTTCGCCGAGATCCCGCGCCTGTGCACTCAATCCGTCGGTCGGCGATGCCCATTCCTTGTACGGCATCACAGTAATTAATGCGCATGTGCCGATGGACCGCCTCCTTTGTGGTGTTTTCGCTCCGTTAGCCAGCGCATGCGCATTAATTACTGTGATGCCGTGCAAGGAATAGGCATCGCAGTGCGCATGCGTCGGCTGACGGACTTCGCAACTCGGCGAAACAAGAAGTAAGTAGATGGGCGGTCAGAGGGAAAGGATGGGAGGGCAGAGGGAAAGAATGGGCGGGGTGAAGCGACGATAAGGCAGAGCTGCCTGGGCACCTACGAGGGTAACGCCGCCCCAGGGCACTTGCGAGCCCTCATTTGCATATGCTACTAAGATGTTTTTTGCTGGTTTTATAAGTCCAGGATTGCTCATAAAGGTAACGTTTTTATTAACTGTAAGGCTGCTAGAAAGCTATAGGAAGGGTTAAAAAGGTGAAACTTTGATGACAGACTCCCTTTAAAGGCATTCCATTTTGATCCGTCATAATAGAGGTCTATAGGCAAGCATAAAGGATCCGTTGGGTTTCCGTTATGCAACTCGGACAGTGCTGCCGAGTTGCCATCTCAGATTTTCGTGTGGCAAATTAGCAGCATTGTACAGACTGATAAAAGTGACACATAAATAAACTCATCCACACACTGCATTAAGAAAATGCTGAGAAAATTGACTTATGGAGCAAATTTTAAATCTGTAGCACATCAGTTTGTGCTGCAGATCTACAGCCATTTCTGCACAAAAACCGCAGCTGACTTTTTTGCTGTATTTTCAGTCAAATTGCCTTAAAGGGAACCTGCCATCAACTTTATGCTGACCATACTGAGGGCAGTATAAATTAGTGACAGAAATGCTGATGTCAGCCGTGTGTCACTCGTGAGCTAAAAGTAAGTGGTTGCCGAGAACCAGCATCATAATCATTGCAGCCCAGGCCTCGAAAAGAGTCAAATCTACCTGAGAAGAGTCATGGTTATTAAAAGGGATTTTTCATAAATCTTACTTTTGATACATCACAGATTAGACATAGATTATACAAACCTCATCTCTTGTGGAATGCAGTACCTCGAATTAGCACATCTCACACCCTGCCAGTTGCTCGACACAATAGCAGCCTCCCTGAACAAAAGGCTATTTAACATCTCACCTCACATACAACGACAGCAACCTATGATAACCTATTCAACTTATTAGCATGTAGAGAAAAACCTGTTCAATGTAAAATAACCCTTTTCATGTATTGTATATAGCAGATACCAGTATTGTTTTTCAAAGTTTCAACTGTATCTTGACAAACATGTTTCCCAAGGCCTACTAAGAAATACCAGGATTGTTCCAATTGGATCTTGAGAGACAATATGCGCCCACCCCCAAAAAGCCCTATAAGTATGTGCTGGGAAATAAAGATTTCAGATATTTAACAACCTAAGTTCAGTCTGGGCTGTTGTATCTCCTGATCAGAAGCAAACCGGATATTCGTTGCACAGGGAAATATTCACGGGTTGGAGGTCTGATGCCTCATCATATAACCATCATAAACCTGCCGAAGGAAAACCGCTAACAGTTATTCATAATCTCCTGAACTCCCTGCCCATCTGCTGATGATTGGCAGTTCTCTCCTAGAGAGAAAGGGAGAAAACTAGGTAGAAGACGGTCAGTCATCAGCAGGTGGGCAGGAGAGCAGGAATTCATGAATAACCAGGACTCTTCTCAGGTAGATTTGACTCTTTTCGAGGCCTGTGCTGCAATGATTGTGATGCTGGTTCTTGGGAACCACTTACTTTTAGCTGATGTGTGACACACCGCTGACATCAGCATTTCTGTCAGTACTTTATACTGCCCTCAGTACGGTCACCATAAAGTTGATGACAGGTTCCCTTTAAAGTATATGGTTACCCATGTAAAGTAACTATACATATACAGTAGTCCATTAAAAATGTATGCTGTTTTGTGCATACAGTCATTATGCATTTCTATGTGTTTTCATATTTACAGACTAATCCTGTCTACAGCTGTGTTACTTTACTCTTTCTATCTAAGTTTTTCCTAGCCCTCAGACAGTAAAGAATAAGTCAGAAGGAAAGAAGCAACAGATGTCTGCAGGATCAGACTACACACAGGGTTTGTTTTTTTTAGTCTGTAACAATGGAGACAAATAATGACTGTATACACAACTATTTGCAGTATATAATTTACATTAGAAATTACTAAAAGTGTTGAAAAAAAGTAACTTTTTTTCAACACTTTTAGTAATTTCTAATGTAAATTATTCCATAGAACTTAAAGGGGTTGTCAGAGATACTTAAAAAAAAAACTAGGGTAAGCACTAAAATGTTTTAAAATAAAAAAAAATAAAAAATGTTATACTCACCCTTCCTCCATCACTGTTCTCTGCTTGTTCTCTCTTGTTTACAGGCAGCAGCAGTGATGTGCCCGGGTATATCACATGACTACTGCAGCCAATCACATGACTACTGCAGCCAATCAGTGTCCTCATTAGTCTACCTCTGAGGAGAGTGGTTGGCTGCAGCGGACACATGACTGTGCGCCTTACTGACACATTATCTAGGCATGTCACTGTTGCTGTTTATGAACAAGAGACAACCAGCAGAGAACAGCATTTGACAATGGGATGAGTATAAGGATTTTTATTTTAAAACCATTTTAGGACTTTCACAGCATACAGTACAAAGTGAGGTGGGTGGATCAGAATACTATTGTAATTGCATGTAATTAAAAGTTAAGCATAGATAGTGAGTTATTCAATGAAATGTATCTGTATAGCACCACATGCTGTTTGTTCTTTTCCTTATTTCTTGTCCCCCTCACTGAGGTGGTCGCACACGCTCAGTTTAAATCTTCAACTGCCACCAGCTATATCTTCTGGAAGACACACACCCTGAGCTGCCAGCCTGAAATACATCTAGCACAACAATTTGAGCAATGAATTGGGGAGATCTCTGGATCCATGTGAGGTACAGGACTGGTTCTAACTTTGTAAGAAATAGATTGCCATGTGCTACATGCTATAAAATTTTCATTTTTTTAGATCACTCATGCCATAATCACTTTAAGCAGTTTATCCTCATAGGGAGACTGTTCGGTTGCCCATAGTAATATTTTAGAGATTTCATATGTTTATACCCCATAGATGGTATACTTCTTTCCAACTATATATTTATTTTAGATTAGTGTGATATAATGCATATTCACACAAATTATGATGTTTTAACATATGTACTATGTGTAACTATGTAACCAATAAAGCTTTCATTTTGAACCTCAGTAACAAGGCTCTGTTCCATTACACTGACAGCACAGCTCCAACTCCTCATTTCTCCTTCTTCTCATTGGAATAGCTTTGCTTTCAAGGAAGATGCAGCAGCCAGGCATGCATGGTTTTCACCACACCTTCATTAGGGTTGTGCCTAATTAGCACAACCGCACAAGGTGAGCCTCCACCCATTTGAGTTTTATATTGCATTATTACTATTGGCAATACTACCTATGATGAACTGTGTATGATTTTATCTTCTTAGTTATTCATAGTAACTGTGAAGCTTATAATACATCTGTAACCATCAACTTTGTACCTAATTGTGACTCTGCTAAGCATTGTGTCTTCTGCTGGAGTAAAGTCAAGTTGCAAGTTCAGTTAAAGTGTTCCTCTCACTGTTGCATTATGCTCAAGTGGGGCCCAAGAATAAGGTCAAGGGTGCAAAACATACATTCTATAAACATTCTCACAATCTTCACCCACTATTGCCATTTTCATACTTGATTTCACATATCACATCTGACACACCAACAACATATGCTCCAAGCCCCCAAGGAGCCAGTGCAGAGGATGGGAGTGGTGGTGGCCCTGATTAGATGTTGTTGTGTCATGATGCTTTACCACATGTTGTTGCTCCCTGGGGTTCAATGCAATGAAAAAGGTGATGATAAACGAAACCAGGCAGAGATTGTAGAACAAAAAACATATTTCTTTACTGAGCACAAAAAAATAGATAGCAGCACATCCAACAGCAGTTTATACAAAGTGTAATTTCTCCTCCCAGATAATGGGATATGGTGGAAGGCAATGTGGCAGAAGATGATATTCATAAATTTGCTAGCTGATGATTTCTCTCTCTGGATTTCCTTCCCTACAGTACTCTGGCACCTGAAGCTGTAGGTGTCCACTTTGTGATGCAGGTTTCCAGCTATTTCTGTCCTCAACCGCAGTGATGGTGTCTTAACATGTTTCCCACTACCTTGAAAAGCTTGATTGATTGATTGCTTGATCACTCTGCTGATTTAAATACACCATAGTTTATAAATCTTCTGTGGCTTAGGACCCTGCAGTCTCTCTGGGGCAATGAAGTCCTCCTAGATGAGTCACCTCTGAGGTCCACCCTGGAGAAGTGGGAGATGGAGCGCATGCTCTTTTAAACCTAACTTTGCTCTCTAAAATGACTCTAACTTGCTCAGCCCCTCTTTTGGCATGGGCTCGGACCAGCCCACGCCTATCAAGAGGGGAGGAATGGAATGGTAATTTCTATTCCTGTTTGCCAAACGCTGCCAACCATACCCCATCTGCTGGTGTACAAAGTGTATTGCATAAAAGGTGACATAACATAAATATTACAAAGTATTACATCATCACATACTCTTTCTCCTTTTCTATTTGCCCGGTAATTCTAAAAGAATGTAAGACCATGAAGATTGACAGACCAATTATGTGAGTAGCCTAGCCATCTCAGTCATATGAACTACATCAACGTGTTCCTCCAGTAGAAAGGACTCAAGCTTGCCCATTTTGCTTGTTAGACTTCTGCCATTTGTGAACATACACTTACTGTCATGGCAGTATGAGCTAGATGGAAAAGAAAAGTCAAAGAGAACTTCTACAATTGAAGATGTCCCCTGTGAGTCACTGAATTAAATATTTATTCTTCTTCTATGTTATAACTGAACTGACCTGAATTCACTGTTTGGTATTTGGTTTATTTGGTTACTGATGTAGAAATAATTTTGTGTGGTAAATCCCGTAAACCAAGTAGGGAGCCTGTTAAAATTTTAAATCCAACTCTTGGAATAGTGCAGTATAATACTGTACACTATTCTGCACAACTGACATAGGTAAGATAATGCTCTCATATGGTACAATGTTGTCGCTCATAGCAGCAGTGTGTACAATATATCGATCGGCACTGCGGGAGATAGAGTGGCAGTGCGCGTGTCCCAGGGCAGGCATCCCATGTAGATCAAAGGAAGAACGTGCAGTACAGTTTGATAAAGGCAGATTGTATGCTGAAACGCAGTAACTGGAATGTGACAATAAATCACAAGATTATATACTAACAGCGAGTGCCGGTCTGTCCTTCCTTTGCTCATAGCAGCAATTCAAAGACTTATCCCTTGGTCCTCAGTGTAGCCCAATTCCATTGAGACTGCTGTTTAGAGAGTGGCTGTAATGCCTTAGTAGTAATGGTATTCACAAACAGACTCCATTGACAGGAGCTTCTATTAACCAGGTGGTGCAGTTAGCTGACTGGCTGAAAAGATGGTGAGTTTGCAATTGTGAAAATGAAGAGGAGCTGGCTTGGGCAGCTATGAAAAATATTTAGGAGTAGTTGCCCAAGTTTGTGAAATTTATGAATAAAAGCACAAAGGTTAGGCAATCAAAAAGGTTAACTTGCTACATATTTCAGGCAGCACCTTTCTCCTGTGTTTGATGAATTTCAATGAGAATTCACATACCTGAAAATTGTATGCAATTATAACACATGGTAACTAGAGATGAGCGAATAATTGAAAAGTTAGATTCGCCGAATTTAACAAAAATATTTATTAAAATTTTTTCTATTTTGCGATAGCGCTGCCCCTGTCATTGTACCCCTCACATGCCGCGTTCATACATGATCGTGGCTAGAGATGAGCTAATTTCTCAAAAATTCGATTCGGCCGATTCGCCAAATTTTCAGAAAAAATTTGCTTTGATCCGAATATATTCGCGATAAAAAACTGTTATTTCCGGGCTGCATAGAGCCTTTATATGGGTGTAGAACAGTGTGCCTTGGAGTAACATGCATAGGGAGTGTGCTGGGGTAGAGAAATTATACTGTCAGTCAGTATGACATGCAGATGACAGGCGTCGCTATTAGAATCACTGCACACTTCACTTATTTGTGCAGTCACGGGGCTAAAACTGACCAAATAACTCAAGTATTAACTCAGCCTTACAGGTCCATGTTAGCGTCAAGAAGAAGCGCACTCCTTTTACACAGTCGGCAGCTGATTCCACATAGATGTCTACAGAACCTGTTCTATTAAATGCTTATACAAGTAGAGCCCCCCGGACAGAGTGGAGAGGGTGTCAGCAGTAAGTTTGTGTTGAAGTCACTGATTATTTTGCCTTTCCTCTGATCCGTCAGAACAATAACCCACAAAAAACTGATCTTGCCTGGGGAGCATACGCCTTCACTCGGTCAGCATTTGCTCAATAATCCATCAGTATTGGTAATGCCAAAATAAACGGGAGTGGATCTAAAACAGAGATGACATGTGAAGGTAATATTTGTATGTCTTCTGTGTTTTGTACCCATTCCTGCTTTTGGCTACTAATTTATAAGCCAATTCTGATGCAACCATACAGGCCTTAGGCCTCTTTCACAAGGGCATCGCGTGTGAGGGCCGGAAAGGATGCGGGTGCATCTCGGGAAAATGCGTTTTGCACGTGCGTGTGAAAAATAGCCATGATTGGTACCCAGACCCGGTTTGGGTTAGGTGTTTTGTAAATTTTATTATTTTCCCTATAACATGGTTATAAGGGAAAATAATAGCATTCTTAATACAGAATGCTTAGTAAAATGTCCATTGAGCGGTTAAAAATAATAAACAAATTTAACTCACCTCATCCACTTCTTTCTTCAGGACCTGGCAAAAGGACCTTTGATGACGTCACTGCGCTCATCACATGATCCATTACATGGTCCATCACCATGGTGATGAACCATGTGATGGATCATGTGATGAGCGCAGTGACGTCATCAAAGGTACTTTTCCTACCAGGTCATCAAAGAAGAAGGAAGAAGAGAAGTCGGGCTGCGCGAACAAGTGGATGAGGTAAGTTAAATTTTTATATTTTTTTTAACCCCTCCATCCCTATTTTACTAAGCATTCTGTATTAAGAATGCTATTATTTTCCCTTATAACCATGTTATAAGGTAAAATAATAAAGATCAGGTCCCCATCCCAATCGTTACCTAGCAACAATGCATGAAAATCGCACTGCATCCGCACTTGCTTGCGGATGCTTGAGATTTTCACTCAGCCCCATTCACTTCTATGCGTTGCATGAAAAATGCACAATATAGAGCATGCTGCGATTTTCACGCAACACACAAGTGATGCGTGAAAATCACCGCTCATGTGCACAGCCCCATAGAAATGAATGGGTCCGGATTCAGTGCTGGTGCAATACGTTCACCTCACGCATTGCACCCACATGGAAAACTCGCCCCTGTGAAAAAGGCCTTACAGCTGCTACACAGACAGGATCCGTTGTGCGTCTCATTTTTCCTTCCTTCTGACCGATCAGAAGAAAGGTAAAAAAATGGTGATTTCAAGAAGGCCAAACAAGGACAATAGCAACCCCATCATAGAGTGGGGAGTGTGGTAACAGCATGAGAAGTCCACAGAGTGGTCCTATGACATAGTTGTGAGGTGGAAGAAGCATGAGGAGACCACCAAGTAGCAAAATGACAGGGTCTGGAGGTGGCGGCAGCATCAGGAGTGGCACAATGACAAAGTGTGGAGGTGACAGCAGCATTTTGATTAGGCCACAGAGTGGCATGGTGACATAGTGTGGACATGGCTGTATCAGGAGGCCACAGAGTGGCAAGGTGACATAGTGTGGAGATGGCAGCAACAGCAGCATGATACCACAGAGTGGCAAATTGACATAGTGTGGACATGGCAGAATCAGGAGGCCGCAAAGTGGCACGGTGACATAGGGTGGAGATGGCAGCAACAGCAGCAGCACCATGATACCACAGAGTGGCAAGGTTACATAGTGTGGATGGCTGCATCGGGAGTATGCCACCTGCTGGTTCAGGTCCTGCTCTAGGTCTACCTGCTGCTGCTGGCGAGTAGTTTCTTCCCTATGCGGGTAAAGAAAGCTGCTCATCAGCGACTCTAGACTCAGGCTGCTGGTGCTGCTGTCACTTGCGACGAAGTCAAAGATCCAGTCAGCCAATCAAGAACGGCTGGGTTGCTGGTCAAGACACGACCATTAGCTGACATGTGTACCTGAGACCTCGGGAAGAATCCCCTGCTGTCACGACCCCTTACTCTGCTGTGACCTGTGCCTGCGCCAGAATCATTTACTCCTCTGACACTCCCCTGTGCAGGGCCTGGCACTTCTCTGACAAACTTTTAGCTGAACTAAATAAATTAAAAGCAAATTAAAACACCCCTAAAAGCGCCAAATATATATTTTCTTTTTTACTGAGACAGGCAACTAAAGGATTTGAAATTGGCAACGAAACGATTTCAGAGTAAATAATAGAAAAAGTGAACTGCAAATATTTTTCTCTTTCTCTAGAAATATGACAAGAAACGCTTTTAGTGCAAATAACATCAAATGTGAACTGCGTCTATTTTTCTCGTATTGTAGTGAAATATGACAAGAAACGCTTTCAGGGCAAATATGAACTTAGTCTATTTTTCTCTAGAAATATGCCAATAAATGCTTTTAGCACAAATAACACCAAATGTGAACTGCGTTTATTTTTCTCGTATTGTAGTGAAATAATACCAATATTACCAAAAATTCCTTCCCGACTCCAATCAGGGAGTTATTCTGATTGCCTGATTAGAGGAAGGAATTTTTTATTCCCCTAAAGTGAGGAAAATTGGCTTCTACCTCACAGTTTTTTTTTGCCTTCCTCTGGATCAACTTGCAGGATATCAGGCCGAACTGGATGGACAAATGTCCTTTTTTGGCCTTATGTACTATGTTACTATGAGCTAAGTATAATTTTCTTTTTTTCTCTATAAATATGGCAATAAACGCTTTTAGCGCAAATAGCACCAAATGTGAAATGCGTCTATTTTTCTTGTACTGTATGTAGTAAAATACGGTATGACAAGAAACGCCAGTGGACACTGCAGACAATATAAATCAATAATCACATAAGACTACTACACACCACCTCCAGGTGGATATGACAATAATATCCCCCACATCCCACTGTACCAAGTGACAGTATGTCACACACTCTCACCCCTATCAAGTACCCCTCCATATGTATTTTAAAATTTTCTCATCTGTGGTTTTGGTTTTGGTTTTTGAAAATAACTTTTATTTCTTATGTTTTAAATAAAAGACCAGAAACAGGAATTTATAGTCTTCGACTATTGAACTACTAAAGAAACGCTTTTAGCGCAAATAACAGTAAATATGAACTTAGTCTATTTTTCTCTAGAAATATTGCAATAAAAACTTTTAGCGCAAATAACACCAAATGTGAACTGCGTTTATTTTTCTCGTATTGTAATGAAATGTGACAAGAAGCTGTTTTAGCGCAAATAACACCAAATATGAAATGCGTAAATTTTTCTATTTTTCTCTAGAAATATGGCAATAAACGCTTTTAGCGCAAATAAAACCAAATGTGACCTGCGCCTATTTTTCTCGTATTGTAGTGAAATACGACAAGAAACGCTTTAAGCGCAAATAACAGCAAGTATGAATTTAGTCTATTTTTTTATTTTTCTCTCTGTATCAACTTGCAGGATGACAGGCCGAACTGGATGGTCAAATGTCTTTTTTCGGCATTATGTACTACAGTCAGGTCCATAAATATTGGGACATTGACACAATTCTAACATTTTTGGCTCTATGCACCACAACAATGGATTTGAAATGAAACGAACAAGATGTGCTTTACCTGCAGACTGTCAGCTTTAATTCGAGGGTATTTACATCCAAATCAGGTGAACGGTGTAGGAATTACAATAGTTTGCATATGTGCCTCCCACTCGTTAAGGGACCAAAAGTAATGGAACAATTGACTTCTCAGCTGTTCCATGGCCAGGTGTGTGTTATTCCCTTATTATCCCAATTACAATGAGCAGATAAAAGGTCCAGAGTTCATTTCAAGTGTGCTATTTGCATTTGGAATCTGTTGCTGTCAACTCAGTGAAGCAAGCCATCATTAGGCTGAAAAAAAACAAAACAAACCCATCAGAGAGATAGCAAAAACAACTGTTTGAAACATTCTTAAAAAGAAGGAACGCACCGGTGAGCTCAGCAACATCAAAAGACCCCGAAGACCACGGAAAACAACTGTGGTAGATGACCAAAGAATTATTTTCCTGGTGAAGAAAACACCCTTCACAACAGTTGGCCAGATTAAGAACACTCTCCAGGAGGTATGTGTATGTGTGTCAAAGTCAACAATCAAGAGAAGACTTCACCAGAGTGGATACAGAGGGTTCACCACAAGATGTAAACTATTGGTGAGCCTCAAAAACAGGAAGGCCAGATTAGAGTTTGCCAAACGACATCTACAAAAGCCTTCTCAGTTCTGGAACAACATCCTATGGACAGTTGAAAACAAGATCAACTTGTACCAGAGTGATGGGAAGAGAAGATTATGGAGAAGGAAAGGAACTGCTCATGATCCTAAGCATACCACCTCATCAGTAAAGCATGGTGGTGGTAGTGTCATGACGTGGGCATGTATAGCTGCCAATTGAACTGGTTCTCTTGTATTTATTGATGATGTGACTGCTGATAAAAGCAGCAGGATGAATTCTGAAGTGTTTTGGGCAATATTATCTGCTCATATTCAGCCAAATGCTTCAGAACTCATTGGACGGCGCTTCACAGTGCAGCTGGACAATGACCCAAGGCATACTGCAAAAGCAACCAAAAAGTTTTTTAAGGGAAAGAAGTGGAAAGTTATGCAAAGGCCAAGTCAATCACATAACCTGAATCCGATTGAGCATGCATTTCACTTGCTGAAGACAAAACTGAAGGGAAAATGCCCCAAGAACAAGCAGGAACTGAAGACAGTTGCAGTGGAGGCCTGGCAGAGCATCACCAGGGATGAAACCCAGCGTCAAGTGATGTCTATGTGTTCCAGACTTCAGGCTGTAATTGACTGCAAAGGATTTGCAACCAAGTATTAAAAAGTGAAAGTTTGATTTATGATTATTATTCTGTCCCATTACTTTTGGTCCCTTAACAAGTGGGAGGCACATATACAAACTGTTGTAATTCTTACACCGATCACCTGATTTGGATGTAAATACCCTCAAATTAAAGCTGACAGTCTGCAGTTAAAGCACATCTTGTTCGTTTAATTTCAAATCCATTGTGGTGGTGTATAGAGCCAAAAATGTTAGAATTGTGTCGATGTCCCAATATTTATGGACCTGACTGTATGTTACTATGTATATATGGCAATAAACGCTTTTAACTCAAATGACACCAAATGTGAACTGCGTTTATTTTTCTCGTATTGGAGTGAAATATGACCAGAAACGCTTTTAGCGCAAATAACACCAAATAGGAACTAAGTCTGTTTTTCTCTTTTTCTATAGAAATATGGCAATAAATGCTGTTAGCGCAAATAACACCAAATGTGAACTGCGTCTATTTTTCTTGTATTGTAGTGAAATATAACAAGAAAAGCTTTTAGCGCAAATAACACCAAATATGAGCCAAGTCTATTTTTCTCTTTTTCTCCAGAAATATGACAAAACACGCTTTTAGAGCAAATAACACTAAATATGAACTAAGTCGATTTTTCTCTTTGTCTCTAGAAATATGGCAATAAACGCTTTTAGCGCAAATAACACCAAATGTGAACTGCATCTATTTTTCTCGTATTGTAGTGAATGATGACAAGAAACGCTTTCAGCGCAAATAACACCAAATGTGAACTGCGTCTATTTTTATATTATCGTAGTGAAATATGATAATAAACGCTTTTAGGGCAAATAGCAGCAAATATGAACTTAGTTTATTTTTCTCTTTTTCTCTAGAAATATGGCAATAAATGCTTTTAGTGCAAATAACACCAAATGTGAACTGCGTTTATTTTTCTCATATTGTAGTGAAATATGACAATAAACGCTTTTAGCGTAAATAATACCAAATGTGAACTGCGTCTATTTTTCCCGTATTGTAGTGAAATACGGTATGATAAGAAATAACAGCAAATATGAACTTAGTCTATTTTTCTCTTTTATTCTATAAATATGGCAATAAAAACTTTTAGCCCAAATAACACCAAATGTGAACTGCGTTGTTTTTTCTCGTATTGTAGTGAAATGTGACAAGGAACAGTTTTAGCGCAAATAACACCAAATATGAACTGCGTCTATTTTTCTCTAGAAATATGGCAATAAACACTTTTAGCACAAATAACACCAAATGTGACCTGCGTCTATTTTTCTCGTATTGTAGTGAAATACGACAAGAAACGATTTAAGCACAAATAACAGCAAGTATGAACTTAGTCTATTTTTCTCTTTTTCTCTAAAAATATGGCAATAAACGCATTTAGCGCAAATAACAAAAGTGTCCTGCGTAAATATTTCTCGTATTGTATTTAAATAGGCCACTAAATGATATCAGCGCAGTAAACAGCAAAAGTGACCTGCATATATATTTATCTTTTTCCACAGATAAAAGCCACTAACTAATTGCTGGAATGACCGAGCTGTATTATGAGACTAATGTTTCCCTGCACTTGTAAATCGCTTTTTTTTTTACAATGAGGATTTTCCTATGACTCTCCCTAGCATCTTCACACGTCTCTCCCTGCCTGTGAAATGATTCCTCTCACTATCCTTTCCCTGCACTAGTAAATCACTTTTTTTAACAATTAGTTTTTCTTTCACTCTCCCTAGTGCCTGTAAAAACGTCTGTCCCTGAACAAAGTACGATAGTGAATGGCAGACTCTAAGATGGCCGCCGTATTTATGGGGCTGTGACATCATCGAGCTGGCTGGCTGCTGATTGGCTGCATGCATGGCATTATGGGTCATCCCACCTTCCCAGAATTCCTTGCTCCATGTCCTCACACGTGTAGCTGCCATTTTAGCTGCCATTGTAGCCGGCTAGCTGCCATGTTAGGAAAAATTGTGATTCATTACCACGAAGCGCGAGGAAATTCACAATCGTTCAGAATCAAATTTTTCCTGAAATTCGGAATGGATTCGACTTCGTCAGCTTCTATTCGCTCATCTCTAATCGTGGCATCTGAGTGTAAAAATAACAATAAATTTTTTTAAATCTAATTTACTGCCTCCATTTGCTCGTGACAGGCTGGCTACCGACATCTTGCTTTAAGATCTGGAGCGAAATCTCGCTCAATCAAGAAGGAGGCTGGCGGCCCCTCACAAGCAAATGGAGGAGGTAAGTTTGAATTTTTTTGTTTTTTTTACACTATATCAAGTTAAATCGATTCACTGACACTAAGCACTAGAAAATTCAACTTCGAGGCGAATCAAATTTATCCTGAAATTCGGATCGAATTCCACTTCATGGGATTCAATTCACTCATCTCTAATGGTAGCAAATAACAATAATTCCAATAATTCCAAAAAAGTACCCAACAATCTAAAAGTATAAACCATAGTCATCCTGGGGAGCTCAACTTCCAGATGATGTGCCAATAATGTAAACCTTTTAGGGCTCAGTTTTAACCCTTTATTTACTTGTTATAGCAGCGTTCTGAATGATTTACGGTATAACATTATATCATTCTTTGTTGCGTTACATCTTCTGCATGGAAATCGTCAAAGCTATTTACATGTCATATATGAATGTGTTCTCAGCGTTAGATACTGGGAAAAGACCCAGACCAAGCACATTCTGACCTATGAAATAAGATTAACATGTATAGAAAAGGAACTGTTTATTGTAGTTTAATATATCTTACAGAGTTCGGAATCTTAACTATTTATACCACTTGTTGAAATCCCCACCCATACGTCACATATACTGAGGCAGAAAACCACAAGGAACCGCCATTCACAGCTCTATCATTATCTGCCTGTACATGTGTCTTTTCTACGTATAAGGCTTGGAAAGAAAGTAGAAAGCTTCTTGCATGACTATGGCATAATGATTACAAGGGATGCTATGTGGTTTGGATACAGCAACATAACAGAGCAGATCAAGAGGTTGCTATAAATACCAAAACTTACAGACATCTTTAGAGACATCTCCAGTGCTCCTCAGTAGTGATGGCCAGTTCGCATTGTTCGCCCACGAACATATGCGGGCTGCCATCTTTTTTCACAAGTCCGGCGAGGCAAAGGTAAGCCCTTACCTGTGCTTGTGCGCGAGCCGGTCTGAAAACAAGTGTGGTCAGCGGGAGCAGGCAGTTCCGAGAACAGCCACCGGGGGCCTTCATCGGGCTGTTCTCGGAACTGCCTGCTCCCGGTGACCGCATTTGTTTTCAGACCGGCTCGCGGCACAGGTAAGGGCTTACCTGTGCCTCGCCGGACTTGTGAAAAAAGATGGCAGCCCGCATATGTTCGCGGGCGAACAATGCGAACTGGCCATCACTGCTCCTCAGTGATATTTTACAATTCTCACCAAAATAATTTCAATGTCAAAAAGGTTGTCTGGTTGAAGATCCTCCTTTGAGGTGCTCTATTGGGCATGCTGAGCTATATATGAAAAGCGCCTCTGTTTATGTACTTTTTAACTTTATATAGCATTTGGCCCTAGTTTAAAAGGTTAATACCTATATATTTACTGTAAAGTGAAGAGTTGCTACAGTTGTGCTACAGTTCTTTAATATTTTCTGTGAATATGAGACAACTCATTTTTACTTCCAGAGGCTGAGAACTCATATAAACCTAAAACTTCCAACACCAGAGATATATTGTAGCAAACTATCAGGACAGGCAAGAGGTTTGTAAAACTGATATAGCATTAGTTGTGCCCTGATCATTTTGTATGTGTTATGCAACATATGAAGATCTGCTGTGTCACTTGAACAGATTTGGTTTGGGGGCTACTCCTAAGGACATTATCTAAGTGATCCCCCCATTCTTCACCCTTTAACCCCTATACAGGGATCTGAATTGCAGGAGAACCACCAGAATACTACCTCTTGGAGTAGTCTCCGTTCAAGTGGGTGCTGACCCATGGGAGCACAGAGCACCGAGGGATCAGGAAAAACTGTAGTCAAGGACAAGCCAAAGTCAGGGCAGGCAGAGTTCATGTGACCCAATAAACAGTTCAAGGTCAGGGCGGGAAGCTCTGGGTCAGTATGGAGGTTGGGCAGGGGTCAAGACAGGCTCAAAGGACCAAATCTAGAAGACAGGCAGAAGTCAGTGCATGGAACAGAAAAACAAGAGTGCACGCCTTTGCAAGAAACTAGCCTACTAAGACCTATTTCTCGAAAGGTGCCTTATGTAACCCTAAGTGGCCAGCCATTGGCTGGATAAGATTAGGGTGTGTCTGGGTTCCTTAAGAGCCTAAGGGAGCGCATGGGCCCTACAGGCACAGCCTGTGTAGAAGAAGGGAACACAGGGCAGAAGGAGCTAGCAAACAGTATGGCAGCTGTGCCCAATGGGAGGAGTGGAGGGGAGATGGGAACAGACCGGCACCATAGCAAAGCAGTGCTGCACCTTGTCATAAATAAGGCACATCCTTTTGCAGTGCAATGGCTATCATGCACCAGCTTTAAACGCTGGTTTATGATAAATTTCACCCCACTCCTTGAGTTTCTACCATCTTTTAGGTGACTGAATCATATGCCTAAATGTTTGCACAATTTTAGTGCATGATACTCCATGCCTCTCCCCCATTGTCAACCAATACATAAAACGGTGTCTGCAACACCTAATAAATGTAGCAAAAGGTCTCAATAGGAGAATTTTGGTGCATTTTCAGTAGTAAATCTAAATGTGTTAAGGGAATATAACCTGAATACCTAATACAGCACCAATTAAGAAAAAGTTTTAGTACCTGGTCTACCCTGGATAGGACCTACAAGCAGGGCCGGTGTTTGGGGGGGGGATAAACTGGGTAATTTTCCCAGGGCCCCCATGGTCTAAGGGGCCCGCTGCTTTAGTGCTGCTGTTCAGCTGAATGTCCGTGGAAGCAAATGGGCGGACAGCTGAAAAGCTACACTTTACAATGCAGTGTAAGGTCCCCTCCCTGTCCCCAAACTGACAGCTCCGGACACCAGCAACACTCTTCTACTGGAGCTGTAGGACCTGTCATGATGTCACCTGCAGGAGGCGGAGCTCAGCAGAGAAGAGGGTGATGAAGGACCTGTGATGACCTCACCATCATGTGACCAGAACAGGAGGCAGAGCTATGCAGTAAAGTAATGAAGAAGACGACCAGTGATGCATGGGAAGAAGTGAAGGATTCAATGTAAGTGCCAGGGAAGTGCTGGGAGTTGTAGTCCTCTCCTCTTATACCTCCTGTTATGTAATATCAGAGTACATTACAAGAGGAGGTATAACTAGAGAGGACTACAACTCTCAGCATGCCCAGGCCATTATTATGTAATATCATGGTACATTACAACACTCTGGATATGCTGGGAGTTGTAGTCCTCTCCTCTTATACCTCCTCTTATAATGTACTCTGATATTACATAATAACAGCTTGGATATGCTGGGAGTTGTAGTCCCATCCTCTTATACATCCCCTTGTAATGTGCTCTGATATTAAATAATAATGACTTAGACATGCTGGGAGTTATTGTCCTCTCCTGTTATAATTCCTGCGATAATGTGCTCTGCATTAGGCCCGGGAAGATGGATAGGGAAGGGTAGTCATCCACCTAGGGCATTACTTCGCTACCCATAAAGGGGGGAGCACTCATGGCTGTCCAACTTCACAAGCCTCAGGTTGCTAGGCATCAAGCCTGTGAGGCATTAGAATTACATCAACGCAACCTCCTGCTCTGGGTCTCGCATGATGACGTGATCACGTGAGACCCGGAGCAGGAGTGGTGATGTCATTGGGACCGCATGCATCAGGAAGCAGCAACACAAGCCACAGATAAAACTGTGACGGGGAAAATGGGAGTGAGGTGTTTTTATTTTATGAAGTAATACAAACCAGCGGCTCAACCTATAGGCCGAACGGAAGTGGGTGCTCACCTCTCGGTCCACCCAGACCGCACGGTAGACAAAAAATGGTAATAGAGATGAGGGGCACTCCGTATAAGGGAACAGGAGGCAGTGGTGAAGGATTAAAATTTAATTAAAAATAGCACACTAATACATCAAATGGTCATAAATACAAACGTATTATCATATCACAATAAAATAAAATAATTTAATGAGAGCAGGGCCCTAGAATAACCAGATAATGATAAAAGTTCAAGGGTTAATGGGACACTCCCCACAATGTAAGTCAGTCCCAGCAGGTTAAATCAAACTAGATGAGGCTCCAAAAGCGCATAGCTCAGACGGAGGGTATGAATATCCAACACTGTCCAACTTCACACCTCCACAGTAGGAGTATAGACAATTGTGTCAAGTCCAGAAAGGTATAATTATTCGGATGTTGTAGCGAATAAGTGGCAAAACGTCTCTTACCCTGTGTCTTCACTCTGCTTACTGCGGTGAATCCAGGAAACAGCCGATCAAATGCGGCGTCCCACGTGATGTAGAGTCTAAACGTGACGTCTCACGTGACTCATCGGCTGGAGCTGTAGTAACCTAACCAGTTGAATTTGAAAGCAGCCCCTCATGCGAGACTGGCTATGCAGAACACCCCGACCAATGTGATTTCTTCTCGGTCACTTGTAGTGCTTGGGGGAAAAAGGCTCACTGTCCCGACTTGCCCAAACGCGTTTCAGGGTATACACCCCTTCCTCAGTGGTAAAGACAGTGAGCACTAAGCAGCATTTTATATCCTCCCAGAGAGCCAGCCATGGGTGGGCCTGCTCTAATTGAAACATCATGAGCACCTGGTATGAAAACCAGTTGTATTCAGTGCACAAAACCATATAATCCTACAAAACTAGCATCGTAAATAATGAACATATTAAAATACATATAGATATGGCAGTAAAATGTCGACATAATGAGAATAATATAAACGCATAAAAAAGCGCATAAGACGACCATAGCGTCTAGATTATGCCTACATAAAAATCATCTATTTGGGAAAACTACAAATATATATAAAATGGTGTCCCAATCCATACCACCAAAAAACAATTTTATCATATACAATTTCTCTTATAGACTGATAGAACATATAAATGACAATACTAATGTAATAATTATGCCAAATGAAAAAAAAATAAAAAATGTGCGTTTTCTGTGCGTTTTTTTTTTTTTTCCATTTGGCATAATTATTACATTAGTATTGTCATTTATATGTTCTATCAGTCTATAAGAGAAATTGTATATGATAAAATTGTTTTTTGGTGGTATGGATTGGGACACCATTCTATATATATTTGTAGTTTTCCCAAATAGATGATTTTTATGTAGGCATAATCTAGACGCTATGGTCGTCTTATGCGCTTTTTTATGCGTTTATATTATTCTCATTATGTCGACATTTTACTGCCATATCTATATGTATTTTAATATGTTCATTATTTACGATGCTAGTTTTGTAGGATTATATGGTTTTGTGCACTGAATACAACTGGTTTTCATACCAGGTGCTCATGATGTTTCAATTAGAGCAGGCCCACCCATGGCTGGCTCTCTGGGAGGATATAAAAAGCTGCTTAGTGCTCACTGTCTTTACCACTGAGGAAGGGGTGTATACCCTGAAACGCGTTTGGGCAAGTCGGGACAGTGAGCCTTTTTCCCCCAAGCACTACAAGTGACCGAGAAGAAATCACATCGGTCGGGGTGATCTGCATAGCCAGTCTCGCATGAGGGGCTGCTTTCAAATTCAACTGGTTACGTTACTACAGCTCCAGCCGATGAGTCACGTGAGACGTCACGTTTAGACTCTACATCACGTGGGACGCCGCGTTTGATCGGCTGTTTCCTGGATTCACCGCAGTAAGCCGAGTGAAGACACAGGGTAAGAGACGTTTTGCCACTTATTCGCTACAACATCCGAATAATTATACCTTTCTGGACTTGACACAATTGTCTATACTCCTACTGTGGAGGTGTGAAGTTGGACAGTGTTGGATATTCATACCCTCCGTCTGAGCTATGCGCTTTTGGAGCCTCATCTAGTTTGATTTAACCTGCTGGGACTGACTTACATTGTGGGGAGTGTCCCATTAACCCTTGAACTTTTATCATTATCTGGTTATTCTAGGGCCCTGCTCTCATTGATTTATTTTATTTTATTGTGATATGATAATACGTTTGTATTTATGACCATTTGATGTATTAGTGTGCTATTTTTAATTAAATTTTAATCCTTCACCACCGCCTCCTGTTCCCTTATACGGATTGCCCCTCATCTCTATTACCACGGTTTTTATTTTATACTAAATGTCCACACTGCTGGGGGCACCAGGAAAGGGGGGAAGAAGATCATTATATATACCTGGCACTGCTGGGGAGGAATTGAGGAGCATTATATACTGGCACTACAGGGGAACATTTTATATATATATATATATATATATATATATATATATATATACTAGCACTATGAGGGGAGGATTATATATTGGAACTAGTAGGGCGCACTACAGGGGGACATTATTATTACTACAAGTATACTGTAGGGGCACCCGGCACCTCATGCCTATCAGCTGCTTGAGGAGATGGCGTGAGCTGTGCGCACATGCCGTCTCCCTTCTCTCTTCCTGCTCACTGCTGTATGTCTATGGGACAGCAGCAGTGAACAGCATGCTCCCTCTGCTCAAACTGCTAATTGGCGGGTGAGTCAGGTGTCAGACATCAGACTGTGTTATTAGCACATTATTATAAGATTTGGGGCCCCACTTTTGATTTTGCTCAGGGACACATTTTGCCTAAAACCTGCCCTGCCTGCAAGTATATGCAAAAGTCAAAGTGACACTCATAATGGGTGCAGAGTAGTGATGAGCAGCAGGGGTCATATTCGAATTCTCAATATTTCGCAAATATTTTGTGGAATATTCGTTGAATATTCGCGAATTCGAATATTCGTTATATTCTACAGTTTTTTACTCGAAAAATCGGAAAGGTAATGATTGCGTAATATGTGAATATTACGTGATCAATACAGGCGTGGGTCAAAAACGAATATATAGCACTATAGAATATAGTGATATATATATATTTTTTTATATTCGGCATTTTTTTTCCATCTGAAGTCATGATTCCTCCCTGCAATCATGACTTCAGATTGAAAAAAAATTACGAATATTCAAAAAAACTGATATATAGAGCAATATAGCTAATATAGTGCTATATTCGTTTTTTTAGAATATTCGTAATATTCTAAAACAAGAATATATAGCAATATAGCGAATATTAAAAAAAAACGAATATAGACCAATTATGCTAATATAGTGCTATAATCTTTTTTTTTTAATAGTCGTAATTTTTTTCCAATCTGAACTTCAGATGAGAAAAAAAATTACCACTATTAGACAAAAAAGATTATAGCACTATATTAGCTAAATTGCTCCATATGCGTTTTTTCGAATATTCGCTATATTGTTATATATTCTTGTTTTAGAATATTATGAATATTCTAAAAAACGAATATATATCACTATATCGAATATATTTGTTTTTTATCTGTACAGTTTTTCCACTTTGGTATACTCCTCCCCGACAAGTGTCCCGCTCACCATGGAAACGCCTGGGGGTTAGAATATACCATCGGATCTGAGTTTTCACGATCTCACTCACTCACTCACTCGTGCCCTTGCAATCTCTCAGTGAAAATGCCTCGCAATGGGCATTTTCCCTTCAGTTTTGTCTTTGCAATCTGACAGATTTTGAGTGTTTTTGCCAAGAAGAGTGGGCAAATCTTGCCAAGTTAAAATGTGCCATGCTGATAGACTCATACCCAAAAAGAGTGCTGTAATAAAATCAAAAGGTGCTTCAACAAAGTATTAGTTTAAGGGTGTGCACACTTATGCAACCATATTATTATTATTATTATTATTATATTTTTTTTCCCCTCTACCTAAAAGATTTTAGTTTGTTTTTCAATTGAGATGAACAGTTTATAGGTCACATTAAAGGTGGAAAAAGTTCTGAAATGATTTATCTTTGTCTCATTTTCTTACATCACAGAAACCTGACATTTTAACAGGGGTGTGTAGACTTTTTATATCCACTGTAGGTCTGCATGGAAAACTACAGACCAAAAACAGTACAATTATTTTATTGTAATCAAGGCTATTTGCAAATTTGGTGTTTTTCCTACATTTTCTTCCACCTCTGCTGTTCTGTTACCATATTAACCTCTGATCCCAACAGAGCAAAACACAATACCAGACTGAACAAAGTCTAGGAACTATTGGATATATACAGCATTTGTGTTTAGAGCAAGGTAATTAGCTTAAAGAGGTTCTCCATTCCTTTCCAATTGATGGCCTACACTAGACCTATCACTTCATTGGGAGCAAAGCTGCAGTAACCAGGTCCATTCACTGCACAGTGGACGGAACTGTGTAATTCCAGAGCCGGAACTATTGCAGAACATCTGATTAGCAGGAGTATGGAGTGTCAGATTCCTGCTGATCAGATAGTGATGGCCTATCCCAGCGATGGGGAACATTTTAGAGACCGAGTGCCCAAACTGCAACCCAAAACCCACTTATTTATCGCAAAGTGCCGACATCGCAATTTACCCTGAATACCACAGTCCAATATAGTATATCTTCAATGTACTTTATCATTTAGCTATAACAACCTGCCTACATTCAGTGTGCTGCCTGCGCTGTTCATAGTGCGCCCTGTACTGATGAATTTGAAGAGAGTACGCTGAACCTTAAGTGGAGCGTGTGGACTGCTGAGGGCGCACGAAACAACCGATCAAAGACAGTATTTTAGTTTCAGTAGTGTTCCATTTATTCGTAAGACAACGCGTTTCGGGGGGTTAAAGTCCCCTTTATCAAGTCTGAGCCGGGATACTAGGAGAGTGTCGCTGCTCGTCTGGAGAGGCGCGTGTTAAACGCTCCAGACGAGCAGCGACACTCTCCTAGTCTCCCGGCTCAGACTTGATAAAGGGGACTTTAACCCCCCGAAACGCGTTGTCTTACGAATAAATGGAACACTACTGAAACTAAAATACCAATTGATGCAACCGCAATAGGTGAGCAAACCATTTCTTTTATTTGAAATTTGTTTTGTTGAATTTACTTACCCTATGAGCGCCTTCTCTATCCCATTGGCCATTATTTGCTGTACTGATGAATGGCAGGAAAAGTCTAAGGCATATTGGTACACCATAGACTTTTTTCACAGTGCGGGTGCCCACAGAGAGGGCTCTGAGTCCCGCCTCTGCCACCCATGCCATAGGTTCACGATCACTGGCCTATCCTGAGAATAGGTTATCACTTGCAAAGGAGTGGACAACCCCTTAAAGGGCTGTAGATAGCTACAAACTACATAGAGAACTGGAATGGATGCATAATGTCTAGGCAAAGGACATTTTCACTTTCATCAGTATACAAAATGTTGGGTGAACTTCACAAGTTAGCAATGTAAATATGTCACTTTCAAGTTCTGCTGATCATCACTGTGGACGATCACCTTCATTAATTGCAAACTGCTCCTTTAATGGAATTTCAATTATGCATTAATACATCTTTGAAGCTCATGGTTCTCTTCATGTCATGTGTAACATTCATAAATAGCTGTAAACACTGGTCATAAATAGAGATGTCGCGAACATAAAATTTTCCGTTCGTGAACGGCGAACGCGAATTTTCGCAGATGTTCGCGAACTGGCAAACCGGGCGAACCGCCATTGACTTCAATAGGCAGGCAAATTTTAAAACCCACGGGGACTCTTTCTGGCCACAATAGTGATGGAAAAGTTGTTTCAAGGGGACTAACACCTGGACTGTGGCATGCCGGAGGGGGATCCATGGCAAAACTCCCATGGAAAATTACGTAGTTGACGCAGAGTCGGGTTTTAATCCATAAAGGGCATAAATCACCAATGCATTCTGAATGGATGCGGATCCGCTCAGAATGCTTCAGTTTGGCATCGTTTGGCCTCCGCTCCGCTCAGCAGGCGGACACCTGAACGCAGCTTGCAGCATTCGGATGTCCGCCTGGCCGTGCGGAGGCAAACGGATCCGTCTGAACTAACAATAGAAGTCAATGGAGACGGATCCGTCTGTGATGGTCTGTCATGGCTCCGTCTGAAGCGGATCCGTTCACTTAAAATTTTACTAGTTGAGCATGCTCAGAATGATTTTAACCTCCCCCTGCATTTCTCCTCCTTCTGCCTTTCTCCTCCCCCTGCACACCCAGCGGCCATTTTGGACCCCCAAGTTCAGGAGCAGGTATGTACATGAAACTTCTGTCTCTCTGTTTCCCTATTTTTCTTTCTCTTTTTCTTTCAATTTTCTTATAACTTTTATGGGCATTTTTTAGCAGATGTCAGCGAAGTTTTGTGGCTGCAATGGCATGTCGGATGGTTTTATTCATTGAGCATGGTTCTGAAAGATGTCAGTATAGGTGTCAGAATGTCACATGGCGACGTGGATGCTGTTTTGAGGCATTGAATAGGCAAGTTGTGTGAGAAGTTGACGCACGTTTGTTTGGTCATTCTATAGGGGCACTATAAATGAACGTGTCTTGTGGAGCATATATAGCAGTGATAGTGGGCCTACAAACTACAGCTGTAGACGAGCGCATGAGTGTGATTGATTTTCAATATTGTAATGGTTTATGATTACTGCAAGTTTATGGAGTGTGAGGTCGGCTAGAGATATCTGGGATTTATGTTTGATGGAAAATGTGGGTGTGACCAAAGTACTTTGCCTAGGGCACTGATAGGCAAACTGCGGCTCTCCAGCTGTCGCAAAACTACAACTCCCATCATGCTCTGCTGTAGGCTGAAAGCTGTAGTCAGTCTTTGCATGCTGGGAGTTGTAGTTCTGCAACAGCTGGAGAGCCGCAGTTTGTCTATCACTGGCCTAGGGCATAGGTTGCAGATTATTGCACGTGTGTGGTGTGTCAAATCTCGCACAGAATGATTTCAGATTGAATAGGTGGATGTAGATGGCAATGCAGGCAATGACGGTGGGCAGACATCACAGATTTTAACTATCGAAAGTTTAGTATGTATATAATTAAAAAAAATTTTTAGCAACTCCAATAATTAAAATATAAAAGGATTTGGAAATTAATTTTGGCCAAAAAGTAAGTTAAAAAATTGGGATTATATAGGTCAATTATGTTATTTCACATTAATACAAATATTTGAAATATTTCTCTACAGATGTCTGAATATCAAAAAGGGGCAAGACCTCGCCCTCGTCCTCCAACAAGGCGCCGTCGTATTGCAGATGTTGTAAGTACATGCTAGTGTGATATCGTGCAGTATTTTTCTTTAGAATGTTATAGTATAATGTCAACTTTGCATCATCCTCCACGGTCTCACTCTATACTGTGGGCCCCATACAGTACAATGTCACCATGTGGGCCCCATACCGTACAATGTCACCATGTGGGCCCCATACCGTACAATGTCACCATGTGGGCCCCATACCGTATAATGTCACCATGTGGGCCCCATACCGTACAATGTCACCATGTGGGCCCCATACCGTATAATGTCACCATGTGGGCCCCATACCGTATAATGTCACCATGTGGGCCCCATACCGTATAATGTCACCATGTGGGCCCCATACCGTACAATGTCACCATGTGGGCCCAATACCGTTTAATGTCACCTTGTAGGCAATGACCATACAATATTATGATCTTTTTGACCCTATTCTTTTATAACTTCCAAATTATTTTTTTTTAACAATATATATTCCTATCATGATAAAATTTCCAATATGGTTATCATCGATATTGGACAACCTCCACAGTATACTCATCAACTTGTATTTTCATAAAACAGTCATTCTTTATATATATATATTTTTTTATAGTCTCCATCTTCTTCTTCATGTACTAAAAGTACTATTCTTATCAGTTTAATCCCTGTTACGTCCCCTATCAGGGGACGTGTATATGGCATTGATTTTAGGAATGGGGAGATGGAAAAAGATGCTTGGTCGGTCCTCCTACTTCAAATTTGGGGCACTGCGCGTGCAATCTAATGTGACGCCAGATAGTTGTGGTGTGTTATCTTGTTCTATTCTTATCAGTTTAATCCCTGTTACGTCCCCTATTAGGGGACGTCTATGGAATAGATTTTAGACAACCGCAAAGAGTTGTCAATAGTTGACACACTCATGACATAAATTTTATACCTCTATGCGTCAATCTTGGTGTAGTTATGACTCTGCTCGTGCGCACGTTTGGGAGATTGCAGGCGATGGGGGTTTTACAAAGCCTATGGTCATGCTGAGGTTGTTCAGTGACAGTTAAGTGACCCAGAAAACAATGATTCTGCAGTGTGGGCCCATTGTTGGCCTAGTAGGCTTTAATGATCACCTTAGATGATCACAAAGAAAATTTAATGTTTTTTCTATGCAAAATTATCCAGCCGATCGCTTTTGGTCTGTTCACAATGAAGCAACGACCTTATCATCTGGGGTGTCCAAACATTGCCATTGCCAACATACTCATAGAGGTGGTCGCTTCATTGTGATATGCAAGCCCCTTCACCACGACAAGGTAACGATCACGAAGAGGAATTGACACATGTATGTGCCTTTTTTTTGTTTTGTTTTTGCAGCCACAGTGCAGCACCAGAGGCCAGAAAAATTTGGCATGTACACATGCCTGAAAAATTAGGTATTGTTGCAGCCGCGGCCAGAAAAATTGATGTTTGTTTCCCAGGCAGAAAGTGCCCTAAAACATTGCGGCTTGAACCCTAGTTGGTGGCGGATAAGTCACGCAAGTCATCCGGCATTCAGAGATAAAATACAGCAGCGTGTGGACCATTTTTAGCCCAAGGCAGCTCATTTCATCAGGCCTTTTTTAGTCGAATGTATCGCCCACTGTCAGTCCCTTCGGGATCCATCCCTCATTCATCTTAATAAAGGTGAGGTAATCTAGACTTTTTTGACCTAGGCGACTTCTCTTCTCAGTGACAATACCTCCTGCTGCACTGAAGGTCCTTTCTGACAGGACACTTGAAGCGGGGCAGGCCAGAAGTTCTATCGCAAATTGGGATAGCTCAGGCCACAGGTCAAGCCTGCACACCCAGTAGTCATGGGGTTCATCGCTCCTCAGAGTGTCGATATCTGCAGTTAAGGCGAGGTAGTCTGCTACCTGTCGGTCGAGTCGTTCTCTAAGGCTGGATCCCAAAGGGCTGTGGCGATGTGTAGGACTGAAAAAGCTCTGCATGTCCTCCATCAACAACATGTCTATAAAGTGTCCTGTCCTTGCCGGCGTGGTCGTGGGAGGAGGAGGATTACTTTCACCTCTTCCCCTGTTAGATTCCCGTTGTGCTGTGACATCCCCCTTATACGCTGTGTAAAGCATACTTTTAAATTTATTTTGGAACTGCTGCATCCTTTCCGACTTGCGGTAATTCTGTAACATTTCAAGCACTTTCTGCTTATACCGGGGGTCTAGTAGCATGGCCACCCAGTACAGGTCGTTCTCCTTCAGCCTTTTTATACGATGGTCCCTCAACAGGCACGACAGCATGAAAGACCCCATTTGCACAAGGTTGGATGCCGAGCTACTCATGTCCCGTTCCTCGTCCTCAGTGATCTCACTGAAGGTATGTTCTTCCCCCCAGCCACGTACAACACCACAGGTAACAGATAGGTGACAACGAGCACCCTGGGATGCCTGTTGTGGTTGGTCTTCCTCCTCCTTCTCAAAGCCACATTCCTCCTCTGACTCCTCTTCCTCACAATCCTCTTCCAGCGTTGCCGCAGGTCCAGCAAGCGATGCTGATAAGGCTGTTTCTGGTGGTGATGGTGACCACAACTCTTCCTCTTCCTCTGCACGCTCATCTACGGCCTGATCCAGCACTCTTCGCAGGGCATGCTCCAGGAAGAAAACAAATGGGATGATGTCGCTGATGGTGGCTTCGGTGCGACTGACTAGGTTTGTCACCTCCTCAAAAGGACGCATGAGCCTACAGGCATTGCGCATGAGCGTCCAGTAATGTGGCAAAAAAATTCCCAGCTCCACAGAGGCTGTCCTAGCACCCCGGTTATACAAATACTCGTTGACCGGTTTTTCTTGTTGGAGTAGGCGGTCGAACATTAGGAGTGTTGAATTCCAACATGTCGGGCTGTCGCAAATCAAGCGCCTCACTGGCATGTTGTTTCGCCGCTGGATATCTGAAAAGTGCGCCATGGCCATGTAGGAACACCTGAAATGGCCACACACCTTCCTGGCCTGCTTCAGGACATCCTGTAAGCCTGGGTACTTATGCACAAAGCGTTGTACGATCAGATTACACACATATGCCATGCACAGCACATGTGTCAACTTGCCCAAATTCAATGCCGCCAACAAATTGCTTCCGTTGTCACACACCACTTTGCCGATCTCCAGTTGGTGCAGAGTCAGCCACTGATCCACCTGTGCGTTCAGAGCGGACAGGAGTGCTGGTCCGGTGTGACTCTCTGCTTTTAGGCAAGTCAACCCCAAGACGGTGTGACACTGCCGTATCCGGGATGTGGAATAGCTCCTGGGGAGCTGGGGGGGTGCAGTTGATGTGGAGCAAGACGCAGCAGCAGAAGAGGACTCAGCCGAGGAGGTTATGGTAGGGGATGGAGTAGGAGGAGTAGAGGAGGTGGCAGCAGGCCTGCCTGCAAGTCGTGGCAGTGTCACCAACTCCTCTGCAGAGCCACGCATTCCATGCTTGGCAGCCGTCAGCAGGTTTACCCAATGCGCAGTGTAGGTGATATACCTGCCCTGACCGTGCTTTGCAGACCAGGTATCAGTGGTCAGATGGACCCTTGCCCCAACACTGTGTGCCAGACATGCCATTACTTCCTTTTGCACAATCGAGTACAGGTTGGGGTTGCCTTTTGTGCAAAGAAATTTCGGCCGGGTACCTTCCACTGCGGTGTCCCAATAGCTACAAATTTTTGGAACGCCTCAGACTCCACCAGCTTGTATGGTAAAAGCTGGCGGGCTAAGAGTTCAGACAAGCCAGCTGTCAGACCCCAGGCAAGGGGGTGACTTTGTGACATTGGCTTCTTACGCTCAAACATGTCCTTGACAGACACCTGACTGTGGGCAGATGAGAAGGAACTGCTCAAGGCGAGAGACGGAGTGGCGGATGGTTGAGAGGGGGCAAGGAGGACAGCAGTGGTTGACAAGGCAGAAGATGCTAGACCAGGAGGAGAATGGCAGCTTTGAGTTTGTGTGCTGCTTGTACTCATGTGTTGTTCCCATAGGCGTTTGTGATGTGCGATCATGTACCTTCGCAAAGCAGTTGTACCTAGGTGGGTGTTGGACTTCCCACGAATCAGTTTCTTTTGGCACAGGTTGCAAATGGCATCGCTGTTGTCAGAGGCAGACACACAAAAAAAATGCCACACTGCTGAGCTCTGCAATGACGGCATTCTGGTGGTGGCAACAGCATGCGTTGATTGGCGTGCTGTCTGGCTGACCCCGGGTGCCGATGCATGCTGTCTGACTCTGCCACTAGCTCCTTGCGACGACCTCCCCCTGCTTCCAACTCATCTCCTCCTCCTCTCTGTCTCCCCATCTGAACTTTCCCCCTTTCTTCTTCTCTTCTAGCGGGCACCCACGTGACATCCACGGACACATCGTCATCATCAACCGCTTCACTTCTATCTGACAACTCAGCAAAGGAAGCAGCAGCGGGTACAACATCTTCATCATCACACCGTACGTCCATGTGTGTAATGCTGCCTGACTGAGACATATCCCTGTTATCTACATCCTCTGGCAATAATGGTTGCGCATCACTCATTTCTTCCAACTGATGTGTAAATAACTCCTCTGACAGATCAAGTGAAGCGGCTGTGGTGCTAGTGTTGGTGGTGGCGGCAGGCGGGCGAGTGGTAACTTGAGAGGTGCCCGAAGCCAAGCTGGAGGAGGATGGTGCATCAAGGTTCCGAGCAGAAGCTGTAGAAGATTGGGTGTCCTGTGTTAGCCAGTCAACTATGTCCTCAGAACTTTTCGAGTTCAGGGTACGTGGCCTCTGAACACTGGGCATTATTCTAGTGCCAAAGGGAATCACAGCACCATGACCACGACGGCCCCTGCAGGGTGGCCTGCCTCTGCCTGTCTTTTTTTTTTAGATTAGTTAAGTTGTACTATGCGTGCAAGCTACTGTGACACCAGATATGAGTGGCACTGTGCACTGGCAGAAGTTGGCAGAGTAGACGCTGTAGGCCTGACACACACGCTTGCAGACAACTAACTGCTATTCAATCTATTACAGTCAAAATAGTATTTTTTTTTTTTAAATGTGCACCACTGTTACACCAGATATGAGTTGCACTGGTGTGACACTGTGCCCTGGCAGGGCCTGAAACGCACACTTGTGAAGAGGGGCAAACATTAGCCAAATGATTTATACCTCCACAACAGAAACAAAACCTCTTCTGAGAGCTGAATCCTCTACTATCAGAGGCGAGCAAACCCAGCTGCATGGCCTCCTCCCCAGAGGGGACTGATAGAGACTGAGACCCCTGCACACTGAATGAGACAGCCCCACTGTCCTTGGACTGAATATGACAGGAAGGAGTAGTCTCCTCTCTCTCTCTAAGACGCCTGTCAATACGAACAGCTAGAGACATGGCAGATTCTAACGAGGCTGGTCTCTCATGAAAAGCAAATGCATCTTTCAATCTTTCCGAAAGACCATGGCAAAATTCCGCTACCTCTTGCATGAAGTTCTTTGTTTTGGTTTCACTTTCTCATCTCCTTTCCTTCTCCCAGCTGTCATCTATTTGCACTGATTGTCTCCCTTTATATTCTCTCCCATACTGCCTCACTTTGCGGTTTATATTTCTTCCTGGATGAGTTGTTCACTGCTTGATGCTCCTTCTCCTGATTCCTCAGATAAGTCTGTTTCCTTTATTTGTGTTTACTTGCTGGCTTGATTGTAGGTGACCCTGACTCCGTCCGTATTAAGTGCAGGGAGCCGGTGGTCGTGTCCCCTCACTATTATAGGGTTTTCAGGTGTCAGATAGTATAAGGTACGTGGACATGCAATCGTCTACCATAAAGATCTTTGCATGGGCATAGCAGTCAGGGAGAGCTCTAGGGGTTTTATAGGGCTCACCCATATGCTCCTTAGTTTGGGATCAAGCCAGTCGGATGTTTATTTATAAGTTCCAGCTTTCTGCAATACCATCCGTGACACCATGTTAATGAGTTGCACTCCAGATTTATCACTGCAACTTTTTTTCAAAGTTGCAAAAAAGTCACAATCATTCTCCAGTAACAGGATACAGTAGGAAAACTGGAGAAGCTTTTGTAGACAAAAGTGGGACAAATTTATTACTTGATAAATAGAGCATACATGGATGGATTGGCCATAGACCTTACATGGATATTTTCCTATGAGCCAGAGACAACTAGAGGAGATTGCAATTGCATCTATTGATGGCCACCACTGAAGGACAACATTTGGGGCAATATATTGTGCTGCACTGTGGTATATGGTACAGATGGGATGATATTTTGCACTATGGTATTGCTGACCCTGCCTACTTGTGTTGCCCCTTTCTGTCAATTTGGCGACACTTTTTTTTTTTTTTTTTCCAGGACCACTTTAAGTTCCCAGTCTGTCCCGGGTGGCATAAAGTACTCCAATGCAGACTGAAGCAAAACTGACTTCAAATATTACATTTATGATAAATTCCTCCCTTAGTGTTCTCCCTAGGGATATAGCAATGCAGAAGTAGTTTCTCCATGGCTATTTTACTATGCACTTTATAAGTACCATTGGATGGATTCATCTCAGAGAAACCAGTTACATAGTTCATGTTCCTATCTGTGATCAGAAGAGCCAAAGATGAACAACCCCTTCAAAAGACTGTTGCTGCTTTCATCATTCTCAGGATTGTGACTAGACACCACACATCACCTTTCATTATCTATTTCATGACAATAAACAGCTGGGAACTATTCCGCCATTCCTAAAAGGTAGTAATTCAGCTTGGATTAGTAAAATACACATATACCCATGACAAATAGTTCTTCCCTGTATACCAGAGGAGATTAATATGGCGCAGCCAGTTTGCTAAACAGCGTAATGAACGGTGCACTAAATCCTCAGTATATATTTACACTGAGAAATAACAGAAGGATTAAGACATGCTTCTATCTGGCTGAAGACATGATTTTGCTTCATAATAGGTCATTTTTCAGCCACAAAAAAAACAAAACATAATAGGTCTTGTGTCACTATCTACACATATTCTTGCAATATCTGGTTTTGCTTAACCAGTTCAAAACCGGGCCAGGTGCTTTTTCCACTGTTTTTGGACATACATTGTAAATAACTTTTGTGCCTTTTTCTTTGTTACATATCCGTCATTGTCCGTCTTTGTTACATATGCAAGAGACAAATTGTCTTTTTCACTTTTTTTTAATAGCACAAAGGGTGCTATTGATATAGGAGGATATACAGTTTAAGGTCACCAGGGGCAGGGCTAGAAGAGGCAATGTGGTGGTGTTTTTTTTACCGTATTTTTCGCCCTATTAGGCTACTTTCACACTAGCGTTCGGAGCGGGTCCGTCTGATGTTTCATCAGACAGATCCGCTCCTATAATGCAGACGTTTGCATCCGTTCAGAACGGATCCGTCTGCATTATAACTTAGAAAAATTTCTAAGTGTGAAAGTTGTCTGAGCGGATCCGTCCAGACTTTACATTGAAAGTCAATGGGGGCGGATCCGTTTGAAGATTGAGCCATATAGTGTCATCTTCAAACGGATCCGTCCCCATTGACTTACATTGTAAGTCTGGACGGATCCGCTCGCCTCCGAACGGCCAGGCGGACACCCGAACGCTGCAAGCAGCGTTCAGGTGTCCGCTCACTGAGCAGAGCGGAGGCTGAGCGCTGGCAGACGGATGCATTCTCAGTGGATCCGCCCCTTCAAACGGAGCTCACGAGCGGACACCTGAACGCAGGTGTGAAAGTAGCCTAAGACGCACCGGCCCATAAGAAGCACCTAGGTTTTTGGGGAGGAAAATAATAAAAAAAAAAATTTGAACCAAAAGGTGTGCTTTTGGTGGGTTTGGAACTAATGGTGGTCTGTGGATGATGGACACTGTTATGGGGGGATCTGTGGATGACGGACACTGTTATGGGGGGATCTGTGGATGACGGACACTGTTATGGGGGTGATCTGTGGATGACGGACACTGTTATGGGGGGGATCTGTGGATGACGGACACTGTTATGGGGGGATCTGTGGATGACGGACACTGTTATGGGGGATCTGTGATGACGGACACTGTTATGGGGGGATCTGTGGATGACGGACACTGTTATGGGGGGGATCTGTGGATGACGGACACTTATGGGGGGGATCTGTGGATGACGGACACTTATGGGGGGATCTGTGGATGATGGACACTTATGGGGGGGATCTGTGGATGACGGACACTTATGGGGGGATCTGTGGATGACGGACACTTATGGGGGGATCTGTGGATGACGGACACTTATGGGGGGATCTGTGGATGACGGACACTTTTGGGGGGATCTGTGGATAACGGACACTTATAGGGGGGATCTGTGAATGACGGACACTTATGGGGGGATCTGTGGATGACGGACACTTATGGGGGGATCTGTGGATGACGGACACTTATGGGGGGATCTGTGGATGACGGACACTTATAGGGGATCTGTGGATGACGGACACTTATGGTGGGATCTGTGGATGACGGACACTTATGGGGGGATCTGTGGATGACGGACACTTATGGGGGGATCTGTGGATGACGGACACTTATGGGGGGATCTGTGGATGACGGACACTGTTACAGGGGGGGGATCTGTGGCTGGCACTGTTATATATGTGCCATCCACAGACCCCCACCCCATAACAGTGCCATCCACAGTGCCCCCCCAGCCCATAACAGTGCCATCCACAGACCCCCACCCCTTAACTGTGCCATCCACAGATTCCGTGTGCCCCCCCCGCCGCCGCCTACAAATATAAAATGTATTATTGAATTAAAAGTTATTAAACATGCCCCCCTCACTCCTAATAGTACCGTATATCCGAATTTCTTCTGTATAATGCCAGCAGGCGGGCCGGGCGGCCTGCGCGTCCCTCAGAGACGTCACTTGTCTGTGCCGCCTGCTTATTCATGAAGGAGGCGGCGCAGGCACGTGACATCATGAAGTTGCGCTGCCGCCCGCCCGTCCTGCCTGCCGGCATTATACAGAAGAAATTCGCATATACGGTACTATTAGGAGTGAGGGGGGCATGTTTAATAACTTTTAATTCAATAATACATTTTATATTAGTATACCGGAGCGGTGGGGCTATAGTACAGTGACCGCACCGCCCCACCGCTATTGCCGGCCCCCAGCTCCTCCTCCCAGTCCCTCCCCCGTCCCCCGCTCCGTACATCGCATCCAGCGATGTTAAACTGCCAGCATTCGCCCCATAAGACGCAGGGGCATTTTCCTCCCATTTTTGGGGAGGAAAAAGTGCGTCTTATGGGGCGAAAAATACGGTAATTATTTTTCTAAAATATATTTCATACTAAGCTTTTGGGGGACAGTTAATATGTTTTTATTGCTATCTCCTGTAATTGGGACTGAACTATTTCCCCAGTTACAGGTGGAATACAGCCCAAGAGATTGTACACGGCTGTACAACCTCATTACAAAGCTGATCTGTACATAGGGTTTGAGACAGTTCAGCTCTAAGGGGACCTTTAATCTAGGGTGCAGGCTCTTAAATGTTACAAACAGGATCAAGCATGGGTTTAGTAGTCAAGAGCAAGGCTTGTTTTTTCCCCACTTCTGATTGGTGGGCTGTTGATGCTGTACTCTGCCTGGTAACTGATGATGAATCCTGGTAGCTGGTTCTATGGAACATGTGGAATACAAGTGGTTGATCAAGGCTGTAGACGTGAAGTTGGTTGACAGTAGTGATGAACGGCATAGGCAATATTCGTTTTTCGCCATATTTCGCTAATTTTTTGCATAATATTCTCCAGTCATTATTTTCACGATTGCACAAATCAGCACTAATGATGTGCATATTTTTTGCGCAATATATGCAACTTCACATTTTATCAGGTCTGAGTAGATATTACTGATTGGTGCACTAAGTATTGTTGTGACATCACAGCACTATGTCTGTAGCATGTATGTATGTATGGACAGCAGAGAAAACAGTAATTCCTATCACACTACCTAACACCCTGCACTGGAGCCTATCAGCTACACTATATCACTATCTAACCTACACTGAGTATCTTCCACTAACTATCTGTATTATATGTATGAGCTAACTATCTAATGTAATTGGATAAGGAATAGGATCCAGATGAAAGCACAGAGCACATCAATGTCACTGCTCTCTCTCTCTCTCTCTCTCTCTCAGAACTGCAAAAAAATTGCAGAAAATGGCTGCTGGGGAGTTTTTTATATAGTAAAGGGGTAGGCAACTTTCCTATTGGTTGCTAGGGATTTCTAAGCTCTGACAAATATATTGCAGCCTTCTCATTGGCCCCCAAGCAAGAAGCAGTGAAGGTACTGATGAAAAAAAAAAATAGAATATTTGCGATTACGAATATATAGCTCTATATTCTACATTTTCGTGACTTCTCAAAGTGACGATATTCACGATAAAAATTTGCGATTAGAATATTCGCGATCAACACTAGTTAACCGTGGTCATTGCTGTGGTCATCAAGCTGGAAGTTGGCAGACTTTAGCAAGGTCATAGAAATGGTCATCACTGGTCACCGCTGGGGCAGAACAGGATAGCAGGTTCTGTGGTCAGGTCGCAGATCTAGGGCATATAGGGCTGGGTGCTCCCATACTTTTTCACTGGCTCTTTGGCTTGCATCTGCACCTGCAGCAAAAAGACTCAAAAGGACATTGTTAACTGGACCAAACCAATTACTGGACTGGCAAACAGTACCATCAACATAGTCATCATGTACAACGGTGTACATGAGAAAAAGCACTTTTTCAAAGTCGTAATTATGTCAAGCATCATTTTGACAATTTTTCACTTAACCTTTTACAGAGCTGACCATAATGCTTTTGCATTTTATCACTGCTGGCAAGATATTACTCTTCGCTGGCTGAATTCGACCAATACATAGCCTTCTACATAGATATCAGCAAGACAATAATATTTTTTCAAAGGATACACAGATCTTCAGCATGAATGGACAGCATCATAGGTGAACCTTCTATATCTTTCTGAGAAGACTTTTCTTTACAACAACAGTTCTTTACTAGCAATTCTCTAGCAAGTAATGCAGGATACAGTCTTATTAGCACAGTCACTTGCTTGCAGCAGACTCTACAAAGGAAACACTTACAGTTGCAGATTCTCAAATGTTGCTTGTTCACCATGTGGGCTGGGGTGTTCCACTATTCGCCACTGGCTGTCTTTATCCACTGGGGCTGGACCCATGATGACTTGCTCTGCTGCTTCCGGACTGTATCCCATTTGTGACGCCAAATTGCAGTAACCAGGTTTGGGGTGGCACCAACACTACTCTGGGTCCCCCGAACACTGTCAAGGTGTCACCGCATGTTTCTGCTCCCCGGAAGGGATGGTAAGGTGTGGTGCGCCCCAATGAGAATTAAATCCAGAGACTCACGGTCTGCAGTGAACCAGTGTGCTTCTTTACTGGAGGAACTCAAGTGCAAAACAATACAGGCAAGGCACTGAGCTGGCTTCTCCAGTCTACTCCAAAGAAGAAGGGTTTAATGCTGAGCTAACTGTCCCTCTTTCTCTCTGAGAAGTACCCTGGTCAAAGGCTGCAGTCCCACGGTTTGTGGCTCAGTAATCCTGCTGGCTCATTGGCCACAGGGCTGGTGACCGATCCCCATCTCAGCTTTTTTTGGTCACTTATGAGTCCCTTATAAGAACTGATCCCTAACTGCAGAACACTAGGGGCTCTGACTGCTCTCCTTATATATATACAGTTTCTGGCCGAGCCTTCTATTGGGATGGGTGGAGTGGAGAAACACAACCCAAACAAATGCAATGTTACAGTTATCGTCTCTCATAGACTTGCATTATTCCTTCAATATTACTCAATGGCAATGACAAAGCAGTGTTTCCAGACAAAAAACAAGTCTTCAGACATAATAACATGGATAAACCAGACATCCAAAAGGTCAGTCTGTATGTTTTTGGTGGTAAACAAGTCTGGCTTTTGACCCCCAAAACATACTCTTCTTTAACCCTAATGGTATCTGTTGGGAAATTAGTAGCTTCTCATTATTAGATAGGAAGTCCCAAAAGTCTCATAGTATTAATTAACCCTTTCCACAGTGCCATGCAAACACAGTGCAAATGAACAGGATATACCGTATTTTTTGCCCTATAAGACGCACTCCCCCCCCCCCCCCCAAAATAGGGGGGGAAAGTTAGTGCGTCTTATGGGGTGAATATGGGGGAAACAATGTCCGGCGCTTTTTTTTTTTATTGTGCTGCCGCTGCAGTGCTGGAGTGAAAGGGCCGGCTGCGCTTCGGGTGCTGGGAGGAAAGGTCAAGCATGCTGCAGTTTTTTCTACACAGGGACCGGGCTCCGCTGGGGATGCAGGGTGATGTAGGGGCTGGTTGCCTCTGCTCGTTGTCTGTGGTAAGCGCTAGGTGGTAGGGACCGGCCGGTCCGAATGCAATGCGCTGGAGGAAAGTTAAATGGGAGTGCGGGAGCAGGCACACGAGGGGCGGAGAAGACTTCCCTGTCACACATGCCTGCTCCGCTTCTCTATCTTCACACGTGCCTGCTCCTGGCTACGTACGGTACACTGTAAGAGCTGTGCCCTGCCCTGAGCCTGAAAGTCATCCTTACGGTACCCCTATTGACCAATCCTATTAAAGTCCCCCCCTAATAAAATGACCCCCCTAATAAAGTGATCCCACTCCTAATAAAGTGACCCCACTAATAAAGTGGCCCCCCCTAATAAAGTGACCCCACTCCTAATAAAGTGACCTCAGCTAATAAAGTGACTAGAGATGAGCAAATTTCATATTTTGAAATTCGTTCACGCTTTGTTTGGTGGTAAAAGCAGGATTGCATTACCACGGACCATAACGCAATTCTATGACGGAATGCATAACGGAATGCCTTTAGAGGCATTCCGTTATTCAGTCCGTCATAATAGAAGTCTATGGGCTGCAAACGGATCTGTCCCATTTCCGTTATGCAGGGGAATCCTCTTACTACTGTTAATGTTTACATTAACTGCAGGGGTTACTAGTACTACTGTTAATGTTTACAGTGTTTAGATCTAATTATGTTATTTTATAACAAAAGGTAACACACCTTTTGTTTAAAAACAAATTCCCCTATTTTCACCCTCTAAAACCTAGGTGCGTTATATGGGCACCGTCTTATAGGGCGAAAAATATGGTATGTCAGAACAAACATATAAAATGCAGTTAAACAGTATTAAACAGTATAAGTCGACGCAAATTAACCCTTTAAAGTGAAACAAAGCAAGGAGTTGATGATTTTGCATAGAGGAAACGGGCAAACGTCCGCAAATGTCCAGACTTTAAAGTACCACTGCTCCAGTGCACTACACATTCTGTACAGATTAATAACACCCTAAAATCTTTATATCCATATTTATAAAATACATCCACATACTGTCCTGCAAGTCACTGATGGATGTACTATATCTTCTGGTCTCACAATCTTTTCTGGACATACCATGTTTTTTTCTGTGTCTAGGTTGAAAAGTTTACTCTAAACATAATAGGCATGAATTTACACCTGGGTATCCACACACACCCATAAAACAGCCGATAGGGTTTTTCCAGGCAGTGAGCAGATAGTAGTTTGCGTTGTTATCTGTTGTAGGTTAGTTATTAGCCTGATGGCGTATTATATTGTGGTGACTTTTTTGCTGTATGTGCGAGGATTGTGATCCCGTGATTATACTATACTATACCACTACACTTAATTATTTTCTATATTATCGATCCCTAGGGCGTGTTAATCCTGCCACACCATTTGCATCTCTTTAATGTACAACTTTTTCCAGTATAAATCTTTATTAATGTGTAATTTACTGTAGCTATTTAAATTCATAGAGAGAAAAGTTTACAGTTTGTGAAATGATTGATCTATACCAGCTTGCACATAAAATTCATCTATGGATAAAGTTAGTGTACATTTGTAAATATGTAAAAATTATTTATTATGCACTGGTTTACAGCCTGTATTATTGTCTAGCCCTTCATTTATAACTCTACAGGTTTTAGGGCTGAAATCAATGTTCCCTGATCACACAATTCTACACAGCACTTTCTCTAATGCTCTGTGTTCTGGAAAGTCTAATCTTTACATGACACTGTACAATATAGGAAAACGAACAATTGTTCGGCCAAGAGCCATCTCTATTAACTCCCCTCATATACATACAGACAGTAGGGTACCTCAATAGAGACAGACCACGGAGCTGCTATGGGGCCCGTGGGGAAAAGGGTCTGGCAGTGAACCAAAGGCTTTGCCCCCTAATTACACTTATTACTGCCCGGCTCCAGTATAGTATCCCTATCATCAGTGGAGAAAGCTAAAAGACCTGTGATGATGTCATCACAAGTCCTTTATATCTAGTAAAGGAACTGCACAATGAATAGAGTAGTTCCCAGGTAAGGTAGGAGCATCTGCCAGGACCTGTGATGACATAATCTTCAGCATTACAGGTCCTGTATAAATAGTAAAGGAACTACACAGAGCATGGTGTAGTTCCCAGGTTAGATAGCAGGATCTCCAAGGGCCTGTGATGAAATCATCATCATCATCATCATCATCATCACAGGTCCTTTAACCCCCAATAGCATGGAGAAGAACTGCAGGATGAGCTCCTAAAGTGACTAGAATAGAGTGGTAACAGGAGTTCCTCCTTCTTTCTCTTCATTTGCACCCAATTCCCTATTTTTGTTACTAATATCTCAGTCATATACAGTATATAGTACTGCGGACAGTTACACCACTATTACCTCATGTGCCTTATACAGTGACCATAATATATAACTACACAAAAGACCCATTACTCTCAAATATTGTTCACAAATCTGTCTAAATCTGTGTTAGTGAGCACTTCTCCTTTACCGAGATAATCCATTACACCTCACAGGTGTGGCATATCAAGGTGCTGATTAGACAGCATGAATATTGCACAGGTGTGCCTTAGACTGCCCACAATTAAAGATCACTCTGAAATGTGCAGTTTGATCGCACAGCATAATGCCAAAGATGTCGCAACGTTTGAGGGAGCGTGCAATTGGCATGCTGACTGCAGGAATGTCTACCAGAGCTGTTGCCCATGCAATGAATGTTAATTTCTCTACCATAAGCCGTCTCCAAAGGCGTTTCAGAGAATTTTGCAGTACATTCAACCGGCCTCACAACTGCAGACCACATGTAACCACACCAGCCCAGGACCTCCACATCCAGCATGTTCACCTCCATGATCATCTGAGACCAGCCACCCGGACAGCTGCAGCAACAATCAGTTTGCATAACCAAAGAATTTCTCCACACACTGTCAGAAACAGTCTCAATGTATATAATGTGGGGATTCGCTCTAGTAGTTAGGATTAGCGGGTGCAGCAGAGAGGCAAAGTACAAGTTCTTGGTTCAAAACATCAGTGTTTATTCACACGTGAAAGCAAAACAAAAACGAAAGTTGCTTGGTGATCGTTTACACACATGAAAAGTTCATATACAAAACAGTCACCTTTTCTCCTGGGTGTTACTTCACACCCTGTTGGAAGTTCTGCCTTGTCAAGTCCACAGGCAGGTGTTAGGCGGCCTGTTGGCCCTCACAGGGGTCTAAGCCCTCCAGCCCGGCTCAAGCCGCGAATCCCAACACAGCCCTCAGATCACAGCATACAGACCTACTTAGCTTCACTGTCAGATGGAGGTAATCCTCTTCACCTGGCAGTGCTGTCTGGTTTTTATGCCTGGCAAAACCCGGCCTGGAACATAGTGAGTAGTCACCCACCCAGCACTTTGACTACTCCCAGTAAGAGCCGTCCAGGATCAGCTATTACAGCCATAATAAGCATCAAGGTGTCAAACAGCAACTGCTGCTGACACATAAAAAATGGCTCTTACTCCACGATGATTCCTTGTACCTTCTTACAATATATATATATATATACACTGCCTGTCCCCAAAAAAAGTTGCCACCTGGATTTAACTAAGCAAATAGTTATGAGCCTCCTATTGAATAATTACTGCATGGGCGATTATCTTTCAGTTGGCAATAAGTTATTTAACCCCAACTGGTGCAATGAGTTGCTTCTCGTTTCTTAAACAACCATGTCGAAAGACAGATGTCGTGGTCGTGGAAAAGATGTTAGTCTGTTTGAGAAAGGTCAAATCATTGGCATGCATCAAGCAGAGAAAACATCTAAGGAGATTACAGAAACTACTAAAATTGGGTTAATAACTGTCCAACACATTATTAAAAACTGGTAGGATAGTGGAGACCCATTGTATTCGAGGAAGAAAAGTGGCGGGAAATAAATCCTGAATGATCATGATCGGCAATTACTTAAACGTTTGGTGAAATCAAATCGAAGAAAAACAACAGTTGAACTCAGGGCTATGTTTAATAGTAAAAGTAAGAGCATTTCCACAGGCACAATGCAAAGGGAACTCAATGGATTGGGACTGAACAGCTGTGTAGCTGTAAGAAAACCACAAATCAGTGAGGCAAACCAGAAAAAAAGGCTTCAATTTGCTAGGGAGCATAAAGATTGGACTCTGGAGCAATGGAAGAAGGTCATGTGGTCTGATGAGTCCAGATTTACCCTGTTCCAGAGTGATGGGCGCATCAGGGTAAGAAGGGAGGCAGATAAAGTGATGCACCCATCATGCCTAGTGCCTACTGTACAAGCCTGTGGGGGCAGTGCTATGATCTGGGGTTGCTGCAGTTGGTCAGGTCTAGGTTCAGCAACAGTATGTGCTCCAAGAATGAGGTCAGCTGACTACCTGAGCATACTGAATGACCAGGTTATTACATCAATGGATTTGTTCTTCCCTGATGGCACGGGCATATTCCAAGATGACAATGCCAGGATTTATTGGGCTCAAATTGTAAAAGAGTGGTTCAGGGAGCATGAGACATCATTTTCGCACATGGATTGGCCACCAGAGAGTCCAGACCTTAACCCTATGGAGAATCTTTGGGATGTGCTGTAGAAGGCTTTGCGCAGTACTCAGACTCTACCATCATCAATGCAAGATCTTGGTTAAAAATGAATGCAACACTGGATGGAAATAAATATTGTGACATTGCAGAAGCTTATCGAAACAATGCCACTGTGAATGCATGCCGTAATCAAAGCTAAAGGCTTTTTTTTTTTTAGGCAACTTTTTTTGGGGACAGGCAGTGTATATATATATATATATATATATATATATATATATATATACCGTATATATATATCTCAGTACCAGGCAAAGACCATGGACATGAATGGTGGGTGCTGTGTCTGGCAAAAAAACTGACCTCTTTTTGCTATGTCAGGCAACTGGTTATCTACAGTACCTTGAAAAAGTATTCATACCCCTTGAATGTTTGCACTTTTTTTTATATTACACCCACAAACTTAAATGTATTTTATTGGGATTTTATTTGTGAAGTGAAAACAAAATGATATATGTTTTTAAAACATTTTTGCAAATAAAAACCTGAAAAGTGTGGTGTGCATTTGTATTCAGCCCCCATTACAGCTGCAAGTCTTTTATGGTATGTCTCTATCAGATTAGGAGGGAACTAACTCTCTTTAGGGAGAGAGCACCTTAATCAGTGTGAGGAGACTTATAGGCCATACATGCTCCTCTGGAATTCTGGGAGGTAAGGGATGCAAATGAGCTCTTAACAAGCTCTGCCTCTAATGCAACCAGATGTAAGGCAGCTATCCGATAAGTCAATGTTCAGCTCTTAAAATAAGCCTTGAGACATGACTTGGATATTAAATAAGCCAGCACCTCATCTGCAGACAGCTGTTTCGGGATGATTGCCCCTCATCAGTGCAGAGCAGAGTACTGGCTTAACTGGGTGAGAGGCCTGTGTCCAGGTAAGGGGGGAACTAACTCTCCTTTTCAGATTTTTAGTTATTAAAAATGTTGAAAATCCTGTATCATTTTCTTTTCACTTCACAAATACTTACTACTTTGTGTTGGTCTATCACATAAAATCCCAATAAAATACATTTTAGTTTGGTTTTTCAAGGCACTGTATGTATTTATGCCCCCAGCTTTAGTGTAAGTCTCAAAATTCACCTTCTTCCTTTACTCACTAAGGACATGAATAGACAATACATAGCAAGTGAATATATACAGTAAGTGAAATACAAAGTTCTGAAGCACATGTCTTTATGTTCTGTCATCTGTTGCTACACTAGAAGTGTTTGTCAATTGGTCGTGCCTTCAGCAGGAACTCTCTAGTGTATGCTCAGGGTTGGGCAGACCCACCCACCAGAGTTCTGAAAGATCCCTCGGTGAGCCCAGTGTCACAGACGTTCCGTGGCAGGTACCAGGAGATCGGAGAGACTGGCAACTCGTGGGTTAAATTGACAAGTTCACTGTGGATCTTATTGTGCCTGTGTTTTGGTGAATACCACACCCCTTGCTTCAGGTGTTGCTTGTTGGTAAACTACCTTTCCCATAAGTTGCAGCTTCTCATTCTTGGAGGTGCGGTTTATAGATTTTCTTCCTGCCTTCTTACTAGCTGGTCAGTTGTACTCTGTGGTGCCAGTTTTCTACTTTCAGATAAGTCTTGTCTGTTCTTATTGTTTTGTGTTTGTAATATTCCTTGTTGTTTGTATCTGGACCTGAGACACAGACTTCCATTCGTCCATCTGGGGAGGAATGGGTTGTCTGTGGTCCTAACCTCATTCCAGGGCCTTCTAGGGATATAAGGGCCTACTGTAGGTATACAGCATATGAATATTTCTACCTTCAAGGTCTATTCATATTGATAGGTAGTTAGGGCCTGGATTAGGGTTGTTTGAGAGGTGACCTGTTTCTTCCCTAGTTTCCAGGCCCAGTTACTGTTCCCCTTCCCTCCTGTGTTTAGTGTGGAGTTTTCCCCCCACACTGATTGTGACACCCAGGCTCTGATACCATAATGGGCCTCAAAGATTCAGGAGGGAAAAAAAACATTTGGCTGTCTTGTCAACCAATGACTTGCCACTAGGGTATATTTTTTTTATTTTTTTCTAAAGCATAGTAAACTTTATTGATCATATAGTGGTAGGCCTTGAAAATAGTCAGAGAAATGGAGTTGGTGGTGGCTGCATATAGTGGTAGGCCTTGAAAATAATTTTGTCTGGTGGGCTCCAGGTGTCGGGATTCGAACCCGTGACCAGCCACATCCCAGGCGGTAGCCCTGCTTACTAGGCTACCGTCCTCTCTGGACATTACTCCGTGAAACCTATTATGTAACCTCAGTCTTGCCAAGCCTTGCTCATCACCCTTGATTCCCCACACCTAGTACTTCCCTATATAAGTCCAGCCCCTTGCACTCTAGCTTCCTGATTTTTTGAGCTCCTGAGCCTTGATCAAGCTTCTCCTCATCTGCTGCTTCTGCTACTACTGAAAGTCCACTGCTGACCAGGAATTGCCTACCGACTACTCTTCTGCTTGTCCCTACCTACTGGACTGCTACCACCGTTGCCATCCGGATTGTCTGACCACGCTTACTGCCGCCTGCCCTGACCCACCGCCTGCCTACCGACTACTCTTCTGCTTGTCCCTACCTACTACCTGCCTGCGGTCCTTGCCACTGGGCTCCACTCCTACCTCCAGCCAGCGGTCCTCTGACTCAGGTGAGGCTGTAGGATTGTTACAGAATAATCAGCCCCACTATGGAGTCCGCAATGGCCACTCTGCGTAAGCAGGTCTCCGAACTTCAAGAATTTGGTACTACATATCAGGAGAAATTTGCCCAGCTCCAAGGCGTAGTCCAAAGCCAACAGAGGGAGATTATTGAACTACAGAGGCAACTCCTGGACGTCCGCGGCGCACCCGCAGACACCCGCATGCCACTCCCATCAAGATTCAGCGGCGACAGACGCCAGTATCGGGGGTTTCTAAACCAATGCCGCATCTATTTTCAGATGTACCCGGCCCCCTTCACCACCGAGAAAAAGAAGGTGCTATTCGTGGTCAATCTCCTGACGGATGAAGCATTAGCATGGGCATCACCATACGTGGAGACTAACAGTCAGCTCCTGGACAACCTAAACAACTTCATCACCGCCATGAGCCAAGTCTTCGATGACCCCAACCGCTGTGCGACAGCCGAGGCGCGACTACATGGTCTGCGGCAAGGGAGACGCTCCGTCGCCGAATACACCGCCGAGTTTCGCCGTTGGGTCACGGACACCACCTGGAACCCAGCAGCACAGAGAAGCCAATTCCGGCGAGGCCTGTCAGAATTAATAAAGGACGAACTCGCCAGAGTTGAGGCCCCGGACGATCTGGATGACTTCATTCAGTTATGCATCCGGATAGATCAAAGACTCTCCGAGAGGAAGAAAGAAAGACTCTGGTCCTCGGACCACAGACCCACTTACTCCTTCTCTTCCACCGCCCAGCGCGACCCCCAGTCAGTAACTGAACCTATGCAGGTCGACGCTCTACGTAGGTCTCTATCCACAGCTGAGAAGGAGAGAAGGCTGGCCGAAAACCTCTGCCTCTACTGTGGGGAGCCGGGTCATTTTGCCATCAAATGTCCTCATAAGATCCGAAAGACTATTGCCGTCACGGAGCTAAAGGAGCAACCACAGACTCCAACCCCGCCAGCAGCCCTTGAAAATAACAACACGGCGGCTCATGGATCCCACTTCATCGTCCCCATCCTCATCGACATTGAGGGGCGACAACTCCCCTGTTCAGCGATGTTAGACTCCGGGGCGGGAGGCAACTTCATGGACCTAACCTTCGCCCGCGAAAAGAACTTTCCACTGACAATCAAGGCAGCCCCCGTTGACCTGGAAACCGTCGACGGATCCCCACTCTCCTCGGGGCCGGCCACTCACGAGACCACCGAACTACAACTCCTCATAGAACCAGATCACTGTGAAAAGATCCACTTCTCTCTGATCGCCTCCCCGAAGTTCCCAGTGATCTTGGGCATCCCATGGTTGGCCACCCACAACCCCTCGGTGGACTAGGAAACCCGCTGCATACGATTCCCATCCGAGTTCTGCACGCTAAATTGCTCCCACAAACCCGTCCTTCCACCCGAAGACACCACCATCTCAAAACTATCCGTCAAGGATCTGCTACCCCCTCAATACCGCAAGTTCCAGGATGTCTGCGACAAGAAAAACGCAGACAAGCTGCCACCACACCGACCCTCTGACTGCCCTATAGAACTGTTGCCCGGGGCCGAAATACCCTTTGGCAGTATCTACTCCCTCTCAGAGCCTGAACTCAAGGCTCTGAAAGAGTACCTGGACGAGGACCTGAGGAAGGGGTTCATCCGGCCCTCCACCTCCCCCGCGGGAGCCCCCTTTTTCTTCGTAGAGAAAAAAGACTCCTCCTTGCGTCCCTGCATAGACTACAGAAAGCTTAATGACATAACCGTAAAAAAACGGTACCCGCTCCCACTGATTTCCGAACTCCTTGAGAGACTCCGGGAAGCGAAGATCTTCACCAAACTCGACCTTCGAGGGGCCTACAACCTCGTCCGAATCCGCCCTGGGGACGAATGGAAGACCGCCTTCCGGACACGTTATGGTCATTTCGAGTACCTGGTCATGCCTTTCGGACTCTGCAATGCTCCCGCCACCTTCCAGCACTTCATTAACGACGTCCTCAGGGACATGCTGGATCTGTTTGTAGTCGTTTACCTGGACGACATCTTGATCTTCTCTGAAGTCCTCGAGCAGCACCGCGAACACGTCCGCAGGGTACTGCAGAGACTCAGACAGAACTCTCTCTATATCAAGCTAGACAAATGCGAGTTTGAGCGAACCACCACTCAGTTCCTCGGATACATCATCTCCCCAGAGGGCCTAAGTATGGACCCGGGGAAGGTCCAAGCTGTGATGAACTGGCCCGTTCCGAAAAACGAGAAGGAGATACAAAGATTCATTGGCTTCGCCAACTTCTATTGGAAGTTTATCCGGAACTTCTCCAAGGTCATAGCACCAATCACCCAACTCACCAAGAAGGCAGTCCCCTTCTCCTGGACACCCGAGGCCCAGGAGGCCTTCACCAAGTTGAAACTCCTTTTCACTTCTGCCCCAATCCTAATCCACCCGAACCCCGAGCTCCCATTTACAGTCGAAGTGGATGCATCAGACTCTGCGGTGGGGGCAGTTTTGTCACAACGGACAGGGGAGAGGATGCTATTACACCCGTGCGCATATTTCTCCCGCCAGATGTCCCCCTCCGAGAAGAACTATGACATCGGGAACAAAGAACTACTGGCGATCAAGGATGCCTTCTCCGAGTGGAGACACCTGCTGGAGGGAGCCACCAACCCCATAATCGTACTAACTGACCACAAGAACCTCGAGTTCATCCGCAGCGCTAAGAGACTCTCAGCCAGACAGGCCAGATGGAGCCTATTCTTTTCCCGCTTCAACTATCTCATCACCTATCGCCCTGGATCAAAAAACGGCAAGGCTGACGCCCTCTCCAGAATGTTTTCCGAGCCCTCACAGAGTAACAAGGGCCAAAATAACATCTTACCCGAGAGAAGGGTCGTAGGGGCCACCTACTCTAAAGAACTCCTGGGCACAATCAAAGAAGGATACGAAAATGACCCCTTCCTCGCCCACCCCACAGGGAATGTCAGCCTTACGTTTAAGAACGGTCATTGGTTTCATCAGGACCTACAACTATATGTACCAGAAATCGCACGGCTCGAAGTGCTCAAACTCAACCATGACTCCAAGCTGGCCGGCCATTTTGGCACAAGAAAGACCCAGGAGCTTCTCTCCCGCTCCTTCTGGTGGCCAACATACAAGGAGGACATCAAGAGGTACATCTCCTCGTGCGCGGTCTGTGCCCGCAATAAGACTCCTCGTTCCTCCCCCGTGGGTCTGTTACAACCCCTCCCTATTCCCTCCCGCCCCTGGGGCTCGATCTCCATAAACTTTGTGGTAGACCTTCCTCCTTCAAAAGGGATGAACACTATCCTGGTCGTGGTCGACCGTCTCACCAAGATGGCCCATTTCATCCCCTACAAAGGCATACCCACCGCCAAACAGACGGCCGATCTAATTCTCAGAGAGGTCTTCAGGCTGCATGGGATCCCGGACGACGTGGTCTCCGACCGAGGCGTACAATTTGCCTCAAAGTTCTGGAAGAACTTCTGCCTGGCGCTCGGGGTTAAAGTGAACCTATCCTCCGCTTTCCACCCTCAGTCAAACGGGCAGACTGAGAGAACTAATCAGACCCTAGAGCAGTACCTACGCTGTTTCAGCTCCCTCCTGCAGGATGACTGGCTTGACCATCTCCCCACGGCCGAGTTCGCCTACAACAATGCTGAGCATAGCTCAACCAAGCACAGCCCCTTCTTTGCTAACACAGGCTCGCACCCGGTGTTCATTCCCCACCTGCCCGTCGCCTCCACCCTCCCAGCAGTGGCCGAACGCCTAACAACCCTACAGGAGGCACAAAAGAACAATATAGACAACCTCCAGCTCGCCCAGAGGCGTTTTAAACAGGGAGCAGACAGACGTCGCAAACCCACCCCGGGCTTCCATGTGGGAGACAAGGTGTGGCTGTCCACCAGGAACCTCAGATTGAAGGTCCCCTCCAAAAAGTTGGCCCAAAGATACATGGGTCCGTTTCGGATCACCGCACAAATCAACGAGGTCACGTTCCGGCTCGACCTTCCGGACTCCATTAGGGTGCACCCTGTCTTCCATTGCTCACTCCTCAAGCCATACGTGGAGAACACCTTCACAGGCCGCCACTCGCCCCCTCCACCACCCGTGAGGGTACAGGGTGAAGAAGAATACGTTGTCGCAAAGATCCTCGACTCCAGGATCCACCGGGGAAGACTACAATACCTAATTGGGTGGGAGGGTTACCCTCCCGAGGATAACTCCTGGGAGCCAGAAGAAAATGTCCAAGCCCCCAGACTGGTAAAAGAGTTCCACCAACGGCACCCCGGTAAGCCGGTAAGCCTGCCCCTGCGGTGCCCGGAGGTCACCTTGGAAGGGGGGGAGTACTGTCGGGATTCGAACCCGTGACCAGCCACATCCCAGGCAGTAGCCCTGCTTACTAGGCTACCGTCCTCTCTGGACATTACTCCCTGAAACCTATTATGTAACCTCAGTCTTGCCAAGCCTTGCTCATCACCCTTGATTCCCCACACCTGGTACTTCCCTATATAAGTCCAGCCCCTTGCACTCTAGCTTGCTGATTATTGAGCTCCTGAGCCTTGATCAAGCTTCTCCTCATCTGCTGCTTCTGCTACTACTGAACGTCCACTGCTGACCAGGAATTGCCTACCGACTACTCTTCTGCTTGTCCCTACCTACTGAACTGCTACCACCGTTGCCATCCGGATTGTCTGACCACGCTTACTGCCGCCTGCCCTGACCCACCGCCTGCCTACCGACTACTCTTCTGCTTGTCCCTACTTACTACCTGCCTGCGGTCCTTGCCACTGGGCTCCACTCCTACCTCCAGCCAGCGGTCCTCTGACTCAGGTGAGCCTGTAGGATTGTTACACCAGGAATGCAGTTGCCAATAACAGGGTGAGATCGTTAAAACACAGATCCGATGGTATATTCTAAACCCCAGGCAAGCGTCCCCGTCACCATGGGAACGCCTAGGGGTTAGAATATACCATCAGATCTGAGTTTTCACGATCTCACTGAGATCGTGAAAACTCAGATCCGATGGTAAATTGTAACCCCCAGGCAAGCGTCCCCTTCACCATGGGAAAGCCTGGGGGTTAGAATATACCATCGGATCTGATTTTGGAGGAGTATGCTGAAGTGGAACAACTGTACAGACTGGAAAAAAAAAAAACGAATATTCTAAAAAACAAATATATTTGATATAGTGCTATATATTTGTTTTTTAGAATATTCAGCATTTTTCCCATCTAAAGTCATGATTCCTTCCTGCTTAAGTTGCTTGTGGGCCAATGACTCATTGGTCCACAAGCAAGAAGCAGGGAGATATCATGTGTTCAGATGGGGAAAAATGATGAATATTCGCTGTAACGAATATATAGCATCGAAGTTGCGATATTCGAGATAAAAATTCGCTATTCCAATATTCGCGCTCAACACTGGTCTGAATGTGCCTTTATTTCCATCTACAGGCAGTATTCTGGTGCACATGTAAGGCCCGGGCTATATCAGCCAGTCTTGGGTGGGGCTCAGAGCTCTCTCCCTCCTCCTATTGTATGCATGGTCACATGCTGGAGGTTATTGGGAGATTGCGGTGAGTCAGACCTTGCGCTCCTGTAATTCTCCCACTTGCTCCAGGAAGGTTTAGCGTTAGGTCCTGGAGCTACTTGAGAAACCTTGGCGCAGTGCTCGGGCTCAGACATGTCCTCCACAGTAGGATATGTTGGCTAATCTCTCAATTTTACATCAGTATGAAGGTTAGTAAGACCGCAGAGTGCACCTGTCTTTGTTATTGTTATATTATTTTTACTGTTTATCACATCCACACATTTGCTATCCTGTGTAGGATTTCCATTGTGGTACTTGCGGTCCGCTGCGGGCATCCTCCATTGTATGCATCTTTGCTGGGGATTGCCAGTAGCAGCGGATCACAAGTGCTGGATCTGCCCACTCGGTATAGATGCACCACTGCATATGGGGTTGAGCACTTCCTGCTTTTTAATACCATGCCAATCTGTAGTTTGTATAACAGGGTGAAACAAGTGATTGTTGGCTTCCCACTGCACTCTTTCTCTACACTGCATGTAAGAATCTGTAGTTCCATGCCACTAACATCGAACTAAAGTGTGGCTACTGCAATTCTCCAGTAAAGGAGGTATCTGCAAATTGTTTTTAATGTGATGTTAGGTAATGCAAAGTTAATTAATTTTATGTATACCCAGCATGGACTAGTATGGTAGGTAGGAACAGGGTTAAAATCCCTGTTCCACCCATCTCAGGCGGGACAGGAGTGGACTGGTCCTAGTTCCTCACTAGGGAGAAAGTAGACTAGAGTGTGTGGGGAGAGAGAAAGCAAGTGCATGTGCTTCTTCTCCTTAGGCCTCAGGATCCAGAGACTAACTGATCTCTGTGAAAGTTACTACTTCTGCTACAGCAAGAAAGAAGAACTTAGAATCTGTATGGCCAAGCCTAGGTGTCAGCAAAGTAGCCCTTAATTACACCTAACTTTGTTGCTTGTGAGGAATTTTAGTTAAAACACCCGTCACACTTAACCACAACCTGGCCAGAAGTGCCTCTAAAGACCTGTATCCCCCAGTGGACACTGCAGCCATAATTGCCAGATTACAGTTACCAGTCAGAGATTCTAGTGAGATTCTAGTGAGAGATTTTACCATGATAGCATACCAAGAGTTCCAGTTTGCAAGTCTCCATACTTTGCTGTCTGGGGAAAGAATTGCACTGTGTACACCCACACTATGCTGACCATTGCACTCTACCCACCCTGCCTTGCACCTATCTAAACACCTTACATCAAGGGCCCCAGAGGGAAGAAAGGGTGCCGCCTCCTTCTGCTGCACTAGCCCTAGAGAGCAACGCTGAGATGACAGCCACTATGATATACTGTGTGATGATCGGAGCCACTACCACTCCCATCTTCCACTCTGGATCCTCACGGGCCACTGAACTAGTAACCAATACAAACTGAGCCACCACTGGTATGGCATAGGGATAAGAAAAGCAGCATAGGAGCTCTCCAGTAAAGTTCCTTGCAGCCGCTCTTAAATTCAGCTATATTGTGCATACAGTATCTCCTAGGAGCTACTGTATGTGTAGTACCCCAAAGTGGACACTACCATTCTTACAACCTGTTATTGTATTAAATGCCTAACCAATGTATAACACCACCATGCCATCTGTTTACAGGTCTGTTCATTAGGTGCTATGTAACTGTTATGCATTGTATTTCATTCACTGTGCTTGGTTTACCAGGAGGTGGCAGTGTATCTGGCAGAGAGTACCTTTAGATAGAATGGAACTTACCATTCCATTCTCTACCTTTTGGCAGTAGTGGGCTAGTCCCGCTTTCTACCAAGGGAGGGGTTGCAGGAGGCTGTAGTGGAGTTGAGTGGAGGAGTTGAGGGTTGGAGCAAGAGAGTGAAGCAGCATTGTGTGGTGATGGAGCATATCCCCCTCACTGCTGCAGGAGCTTTGGGAAAGTATCTCAAAGAGAAGCCCATTTCTGATATACAGTACAAAAGGATTTAGAACCTCTGAAAACGGTGCCAAAGCCACCCTACTAAGTAGAATAGGTCACAGGATACCTCATTCTCATACGAAACAGTAACTGAAGCTGGCAGAAACTAGGCTGAAGCCAGAGATTAGCACAGCAGCAGAGAGGGAAAGCAAAGTATTCAAGTCTACCTGCCAGTTTACCCTTAGCCTGCTGGAGCCAAGTGAAAGATGACATATTGTTTGGATAACACAAGTTTATTGCAAGTTTATTCAAGTAAAAACCTTTGAATTTTACCAAGCCTGGGCTCTGCTTACTCCACCAACTACAATGACTTTGTGGCTATGGAGCCTAACCCTGGGAGCAACAGTATCCAGGTAGGTGCACCATGACACAAACTATTAGGGCTACAACATCACCACTTGGCATTCCTAAACAGTGGGACTTAATCGCCCTGGGGTCCGCCCCCACTGCATATGTACCATCAATTTTATGACAATTCTTATTTTAATATCTGCTGACGCAGGGTGCGGCCACACTTCTAGTTTTTTTTATGCAGTTTTTGAATCCAAAACCAGAAATGAAAAAAAAAAGAATAGTATCAGCCCTCAATGCTTAATATTCTCCTTTTTATCTGATTTTCGCTTCAAAAACTACATCAGAACCTGGCAGCACTCTTTGCAGAATTTTACAATAAAATTTGTATTGTGACAAGTTAGTTTGTCACGAAGCACATTTCTTTTTAAATAGCGGGTGTTTGCTAATTAAAAAAATAAATAATCATACTAACCTCATCCATTTGAGCATGAAAAGGCCACATGCGGCCATCTTGCTTGAAGAACCAGCGCAAAATCTTGCATGGCACAGTGACATCATGCATCACCACATACGAGATTTTGCGCGGGAACTTCAAGCAAGATGGCCACGGTAATCTCTTTGCACTCAAATGGATGAGGTTAGTATGTTGTTTTTTTTTACCTCCATTTCATGAAAAATTGATTAGTTACACAAAGCACCAGGAAACTTGGCTTCGCGGCGAATCAAATTTTTCCTGAAATTCAGATCAAAGTTCACTCATGAAGTTTGATTCGCTCAAACACTACTTATAGCTTTAGCAAGTAGTTTATTACATTGAAGGCATTTTGAGGTACATGGTCTGTACACACAGAGCAAGCATTCCAAACGTAGTTTCTGACTTTCCTCACTACTTTAAAATAACAAGCTTTGTACGTTCAGAACAGACCTACAGCATTGTTTCTGGGTGATGAAGTGGGAACACATCATAAACATGTCTATGAGTAAGTCCAGGTCCTCCTGAAATCCCTCACTTGATATACAGTCTTGCAAAAGAAACTGTGTTAAAAAGACCACATTAATTTCTTTATTAAATTATGACCCTCAAAAGGTGAGTTCTCTGCCTGTTTTTGAAAGCTGCGTATACTACAGTTTAGCAGTTTTCCAGATTTTTTTTTTACAATTACTTTAGATCATATACTATATGGAAACACTTTTACTGAATAGCTACAGTGACTTGACACATCCATATCACACTTTTGAATCCTTTTTATATTATTAACCTCCTTTCTTGACTACGGTATATCCTATTGGAAGGCATGACTATAAGCTGTTGTGCTCAAGTCCAAAAGTTATGAAAGGGCTTTCAAACTAATTAGAGATAACCTCATGATGACATCACACTTTACAGGATACACACATCATCAAAGGTGGAAACAGATGGCAGAGGGTCCCTGTACTAGGACAGGGCCTTCTGTTCTAGATCTTTCTAATACTACACACACAATCGTAAACCATCAAATTCTTCAGCTCAGTCCCTCACATGGAATCTAATAGACAGTATTTGAGCAGAGGACCACCTTGCTCTTTGAGTTCATGTGCAGCTACTTAACCCCTTAGTGACCAGCCTGTTTTGGGCCTTACTGACCAAGCGTTTTTCTTCCTTTTTTCATCGTCGCTTTCCAAGAGCTATAACTTTTTTTATTTTTCCATCTATATAGCTCAGGGGTGCACAACCTTTTCTGGTTGGGGGCCACATTGTCAACCTGAAACAATTCCAAGGGCCGAAAATAAACTTTAAAGGGGTATTATCAATTGAAATACTATTATTATGGCATATTGAACATACAGTATATATCATAAATGTCTAGTTACACTTCTAGTACTCCCATCTAATGGGACAATACATGAAAGATTCATGTGAGCAGCCAAAAGACATAGACATACATGTCTGCTTCCAGATGTTTGGGGGCCGCATAGAATGGTATTGAGGGCTGTATGTGGCCCCCGGGCCGCAGGTTCTGCACCCCTGATAAATCTTAATGAGGGCTTTTTTTTGCAGGACAAGTTGTAGTTTTTAATGGCGCCATTTTGGGGTACACATAACTTTCTGATTAACTTTTATTAACTCTTTCTGGGAGGGAGATGGGAAAAACAGCAATACTGCCACTGCATTTTTACGTTATAAATTTTATGGCATTCATTTTTCAGTATAAATAACATAATATCTTTATTCTCTGGGTCAGTACGATTACAGTGATACCAAATACATATAGTTTTTTTTACATTTTACAACTTTTTTTGCAATAAAACCCCCTTTTTTAAAGAAAAAAATGTTTTTGCATTGCCACTTGCCAATACCCATAACTTTTTTATTTTTCTTTATATGGAGTTGTGTGAGGGGTTGATTTTTGGGGGATGACATGTATTTTTCATTGGTATCATTTTGGAGTAAATGCCACTTTTTGATCGCTTGTTATTAAATTTTTTCGGTGGCAACTAAGAATAAATTAGCAATTCTGTCCTTTTTTTTATTTTTATTTCCATGATATTTATGTAGTCCGAGTCATTACGGATGCGGCAATACTAAACATATTGGGAATATTATGTTTTTTGCAATTTTTTTTAATGGAAAAAAAGCGTAATTTATTCTATGGGATTTTTTTCATTTCATTTCTTTACTGCAATTTTTAGTCCCTTTAGGGGACTTGAACATGTATTCTTCTGATCTCTTATGCAATAGACTGCTTAGGATAATATTAGCAGTTTATGGGTTTTTAATAGGCTTATAGGAGTTTTCTCCTGGTCTTTGAGGCCTGGTATCAGCTGTATTACAACCACAACATATTGATTGGGCTCAGATTGTGATCCCACTTCCTGCATCCCTTACATAAAAATGACATACAGTTACAGTTGAAGGGTATGTTTTTCCCGCTATGTGGTTTCTTAAGCTAAGGTAGATTTTATAGAATGACAAAGTAATACATCACTACAATGAAGTGGCATTGGCACTAGAAAAGCACCGTGTCACTTTCTGCTCAGTTTGGCCCTCTTCATAGGTCACATCTGCAGCCTCACTATACTGGGGCGATGATGCCGAAAAACAGCAGTCAATCTGCCACTATCAGACATTGCTGGCCTTAAAGGGAATGTGTCATCAGAAAATGAAATGTTTAAGTCATGTTTGTAAATAATTTTTGAGGATATTTTTAATGTCAATCTACAGGGGGGGCCATTTATATGGATACACATTAATAAAATGGGAATGGTTGGTGATATTAACTTCCTGTTTGTGGAACATTAGTATATGTGAGGGGGGAAACTTTTCAAGATGGGTGGTGACCATGGCGGCTATTTTGAAGTCGGCCATTTTGAATCCAACTTTTGTTTTTTCAATAGGAAGAGGGTCATTTGACACATCAAACTTATTGGGAATTTCACAAGAAAAACAATGGTGTGCTTGGTTTATTCTTTATTAACGTAACTTTATTCTTTCATGAGTTATTTACAAGTTTCTGACCACTTACAAAATGTGTTCAATGTGCTGCCCATTGTGTTGGATTGTCAATGCAACCCTTTTCTCCCACTCTTCACACACTGATAGCAACACCGCAGGAGAAATGCTAGCACAGGCTTCCAGTATCCGTAGTTTCAGGTGCTACACATCTCGTATCATCTGAAGGCAATCGTCTTTGCTGTGAAGATACGAGATGTGCAGCACCTGAAACTACGGATACTGGAAGCCTGCGCCTCATACCTTGGCTCTACCTCATTTCTGCATCTGGCTTCACCCACTACTCTGTGGTGTGTAGCCTCAGTTTTACAACTGGCTCTGCTCCTCTCATCTGTTCACTCTTGCTAGTACAACCAACTAACCCATCTCACTAGGCCTGACCTAAGTATTTATAGGACCTAAGTGCTATCCCCATCTAGTGGTGGGATGTATAAATTGCACCTAGCCAGCCTATGAACAGGGATACTACAGGTGTTGTAATACAAAATGACATGCAGTAGGATAATGCCGTTTCACAGTAATTTTGCAGTTCCCACGTGTCCTGAGTGGGACGCTGCACTCCTGACCATTTTGTCTATGGACCATGGAGCTGCTGTAGAGCTATTTTCTTAATGCTTTCTAAATGCTGTTTAGAGCAGTTCAGGTAAGATGGCCGCCCCATAATCATGTTCAGTAAATAGAATAAAAATAAAAAATCTACAATCAGAAAATAAAAACAGAATAGAAAAAAAGGATAGGTGCTTCTATCTGGTTGTAACTGGCAGATAAAATTTTTAGTGGCAAATTTCCTTTAAGGAGATATTTAAAAACCCAGAAAAAGGAGAATGCAATAAAATAGAATAAGTACTACTCAACAGAACCCCCCCCCCCCCTCCTGCAGCTCCAGGACCACTACTCCATTGCTCCTGCCGGTCCCTGTTGCTGTCCTGCAGTGATGACATTGCAACCACCCGCATGTGACTGCTGCAGCTAATCTGCCCTTTTTCCATCACCTATCGCGTTTGGCATGCTTAATAATAATAATAGTACCTACTTCCCTATTCTTATAAGTTAAAATTAGATATGAGCAAATTTCTTAACCTCAACAACTGCCCACTGACTATATATGTCCTATCTGCACATACCCCGTGCAGACAGCACGTACAGTACAGACCAAAAGTTTGGACACACCTTCTCATTCAAAGAGTTTTCTTTATTTTCATGACTATGAAAATTGTAGATTCACACTGAAGGCATCAAAACTATTAATTAACACATGTGGAATTATTTACATAACAAACAAGTGTGAAACAACTGAAAATATGTCATATTCTAGGTTCTTCAAAGTAGCCACCTTTTGCTCTGATTACTGCTTTGCACACTCTTGGCATTCTCTTGATGAGCTTCAAGAGGTAGTCCCCTGAAATGGTTTTCACTTCACAGGTGTGCCCTGTCAGGTTTAATAAGTGGGATTTCTTGCCTTATAAATGGGGTTGGGACCATCAGTTGCGTTGAGGAGAAGTCAGGTGGATACACAGCTGATAGTCCTACTGAATAGACTGTTAGAATTTGTATTATGGCAAGAAAAAAGCAGCTAAGTAAAGAAAAACGAGTGGCCATCATTACTTTAAGAAATGAAGGTCAGTCAGTCAGCCGAAAAATTGGGAAAACTTTGAAAGTAAGGGCTATTTGACCATGAAGGAGAGTGATGGGGTGCTGCGCCAGATGACCTGGCCTCCACAGTCAACGGACCTGAACCCAATCGAGATGGTTTGGGGTGAGCTGGACCACAGAGTGAAGGCAAAAGGGCCAACAAGTGCTAAGCATCTCTGGGAACTCCTTCAAGACTGTTGGAAGACCATTTCAGGGGACTACCTCTTGAAGCTCATCAAGAGAATGCCAAGAGTGTGCAAAGCAGTAATCAAAGCAAAAGGTGGCTACTTTGAAGAACCTAGAATATGACATATTTTCAGTTGTTTCACACTTGTTTGTTATGTATATAATTCCACATGTGTTAATTCATAGTTTTGATGCCTTCATAGTCATGAAAATAAAGAAAACTCTTTGAATGAGAAGGTGTGTCCAAACTTTTGGTCTGTACTGTATAAAAACGCTCCTGAAATCTAGGAGAAGGTTGGGTCCTGGGGGATCCTGAGGAGAAGACAGGAGCAGTTTATTACCTCTCTTGCCTTCTTCTGTGCTGGCAAGAGTGCTGCAGGAGCACAGGGAGGGAGAGCAGGAAGAGGCTGAGCCACTTCCTCTATTAGTCCCGGCTGTCTCGTGGCAGGAACAGAGCTGCATGTTCTAAGGAGACTCTGATCAGCTCTGGCTGTGTGTAAGGGCTCAGTCACACGAACGTGTGCTGCCCGTTGCCATATTGTGGACCGCATTTGCGAATCCGCAATACACGGGCACCATTCCGTGTGCATTCCGCATCACGGATGCAGACTCATTCCCTTCAATGGGTCCGCAAATACGGAGGTGCAGAACGGAAGCACGGAACGGAAGCACTACGGAGTGCTTTCTGGGGTTCCATTCTGTGCCTCCGCACCGCAAAAAGATAGAACTTGCTCTATCTTTTTGCAGAACTGATGGATCGCAGACCCATTCAAGTAAATGGGTCTGCGATGCCCATGCGGCTGCCCCACTAGCGGTCCACAGCACAGGCACAGGCTTCACACGGTCATGTGAAAAAGCCCTAATGCTGCTGTTTTTCCCTAAAACTGGGGATCCTGTGGATGCCCCAGTTACAGTAGAAATAGTGCAAGTGTCAAAAAAGGTGAGTGTCCTCCAGAAGACTTTTGATTACCTCTTGGGGGACATATTATGTGCCAAAAATAAATTAAGTAAAAAAATAATAAAAAAATATAAATAAAAATTGTAAAAAAAAAAATTAATAATGCCGTCTCTAATGGAAACTGTCACCATAGTCGCCCTGTTCACTCAAATCTATAGCTATTATATATAAAAACGATTCTCACAAAATAGGGAACCCATTGCAATATTTAGTTTTTATGTCAGTTTTAATATTAAAGAAATAAAAAGCTATAAATTAAAAAAAAATAGCTTTTTCATAAGAATTTGCGTTTGTTCCCAAAAGGAAAAATAATCTAAAAAAAACCCCATGCTAATAAAAAGTTCTTAGTGTCAAGTAAAAATCATCACAAAAATATTTTGGCAGTCAAACAAATAAAAAAGTTAGGGTCACTAAATCACCACGTGCACAAAATCATGAAAAATTGCCTGGACATTCAGGTCTTTTTTAGGACCAGCCATGAAAGGTTTAATATTTGTTTCTGGGCTGAAGTGACCTTATGATTCTCTCTCTCATCCTTCTCAGGGATATTCTTTCTTTATATTCTATTTATATAATCACTTTAATATACTGAGTATAGATAAGCAAGTTTTAAAAAATTAGTTTTAGGCCTGATTCAGTTAAATCGGTCATCAGCTTTTATTTAGTCCAAATGAATTCAGTCCAAATCAAAAGTGCCTCAATTACCCAGAAAAGTTGTGTATGACACCCTGAGGTCTCCTAGGACTGTATCCAACCCCTTTCAAGCGCTTTATAAGTGATGGCCTTGCGGTTCATCCGGCGTTCGGTTCACGGCGAACTTTGCGCGTTCGTGATCCGCCGAACATGCGAACATATGGCGATGTCCGCGCGCGCCATATTCTTTTGCATTGCGCCGAACTTTGACCCATGACACATCCATCAGGTGGGACAGGACAGTCAATTGAGACGTTTCAGCACATGGACAAACCCCCAATCCTATAACAGAACCCGATCTGGCAGCCATTTTACATTATGTCTTTTGCCAGTGTAGGGAGAGGGTGCATTTTGGAGCAGGGACAGGCTGTTAGGAACTTAGGGACACCAAACTCTAGCTAATAGGGTCAAAAAAGTATTTTTAAGGACTTGTAATGTTGTGCTATCAATAGGTGTGATACACAGAGTGGTGTGATAAACTTATAATATACTTTCTAACATAGAAAGTATATCATACTGCATTTGTATGCCTTCAGAAAATACTGATTGAGGGCTGCGATATATCAGCTTCTACAAAATAGTGATTGAGGTTTTCCATATACCTGCGTCCACAAAATTACTGCTTGAGGGTGATTATACAAGCTTCAACTAACAACTGATTGAGGCCTGTCATATATCAGCTTCCACAAAATAGTGATAGAGGTTTTCCATATACCTGCGTCCACAAAATAACTGCTTGGGAGTGATATACCAGCTTCAACTAACAATTGATTGAGACATGCCATATCAGCTTCCACAAAATAGTGTTAGAGGTTTTCCATATACCTGCGTCCACAAAATTACTGCTTGAGGGTGATATACCAGCTTCAACTAACAACTGATTGAGGCCTTCACTAATTCCTTTTGTAATCTAACATAAATTTGTGACATTTTAAATCTATTACCAAAAGCGAAAAAATCCAAAAACAGTTGTGCCTGAATGCTGAAAAAATGTTTATTGGTTGTGCAATCAAAAGCATGTTTGAGTTGGGCATATCTAAATCGACTTAAAACAGGGATTGCCGTACCTGGACAAAGTTCCATTATAGGCTTTAATTTACCTAATGTGCAAATGTAAGAAACCTTAGTGATACCTCTCCGACTCCAATAACTATTTTCATTTAACCCCAAAAATTCCTTAAAGTTTTTATTATCCCAAAGAGGGGTTCAGTGTAACGCTTGTGTTGCCTTCAAAATTACTCTAATCTTGTTCCAAACCTTCTGAAGCATCTTACTTATAGGACAAGTGGTTCCCCTATTGCCCAAATGGTCAATTTCAATAATACTGAATATGTTCTTTACAGGGCCATTATACTCTCCAGTAAGGTATGTAACATGATTATTCTCCCCAGTTTTCATACACCATTGTAGTTGTGAACATAAATAATATCCCTGAAGATACTGTATGGTAAGGCGAGACCTCCATCAGCTTCAGCTCACCACAAAAAAATCTTTATTTCATTCTAACCCTTTTTCTGCCCCTTATCAGATCATTAATGAGTTTCTCCGGGGAAAAAAAAAGGCATCCTCGATCCAAATGGGGCTGGCGGCCATCACATAAAATATCAAAGGGAGCAGAATCATTTTAGAGGTAATTTCTCTTTGATTTTATTTATTGTGGGGATCACATTTAACCCGGTATAGCCTTGTAATTTCGTGCCGATTTTAATCCCTAAATAATCCAAGTGGTCCGATGGCGACAATACCCGCACTTTAATATCTTTATGTGGGGCACTCCGATTCAGAGGAAGGAGTACGGATTTGTACTAGTTAATTTCATATCCCGCCAATTCTCTGTATTCATCAATTATCTGGATGACCCGGGGTACAGCTCTCCACCCGGCATTTAAGTATATTAGTACATCATCCGCATATAGACTAATCTTGTCTTCTGCCCCACTTCCCCCGAACAACTCTATCCCGTCTTCTGATCTAACTCTACAGGCAAGAGGTTCCAAAAAGATTGCGAAGAATAAGGGGGTGATGGGGCAACCCTGCCGAGTGCCACGCTGTAAATAAATGGCTGGTGTGCACACCCCATTAATATTGATTCTGGCGATAGGTTGACAATACAATAGCCAAGTCAAATCAATAAAGGCCTTTGCAGCATCCAAAGACAGGATGGAGCGGTCCTCCTCCCCACGATCTGTATATTCAAAAACACTCTACGTATATTGGCCTGAATTTGCCGTCCAGGGATAAACCCTGTCTGGTCTGCATGTACCAAACTGTTTATTACTATTTTCAATTCATTCGCCAGCAGTTTTGCTAATATCTTATAATCCGTGTTAAGTAGAGATATGGGTCCATACGATCCAATATCATTCCCATCTTTACCTTTTTTCAAAATTGCAGTAACTACTGCTTCCGTTAACAATGGCGGCAGTCTCCCAGCTGTTCGGTACTCATTTAGTACTTGCAGTAGGCAGGGCAGTAACGCTACCTCATGGCATTTGTAAATATCGAAAGGGAGACCATCCGCACCTGGCGATTAGTGTTGATCACAAATATTCGAATCGCAAATATTAATCGCTAATATCAGCACTTTGAGAATTCACTAATATTTAGAATGTAGTGATATATATTCGTAATTTCGAATATTCTAGATTTTTTTTTTCATCAGTAACCTCCCCTCTTGTTTGATGTCTGCAATGTCTTTGTCTGAGCTTAGCAACATTCCTAGCAACCAATAGGAAAGCTGTCTACCCATTACTACATAATACCCTCCCCAGCAGCCATTTTCTACAGTTTATTAAAGTTCTGAGAGACACAGCAGTGTCATTGCTGTGCTCTGTGCTTTCCACACTACAGTTAATAGATAGTTAGATAGCTTTTATATATATAATATATATATATATATATATAATACAGATAGTCAGTGTAGGTTCTATCCTGATATAGTGTAGCTGTTGCAGTGCAGGGTGTTAGGTAGTTTTCTGCTGTTCATACATACATGCCAAAATCTTCACATCGTTAGTGCCGATTTGCGCAATCGGGAATATATTGGAGCACTCTAACTGCATATAAAGCCATTTTTAATGTTCTGCCGTGCCAACCATTTTCTCCAGTCTCAGGAAACTTCTAGCAGCTTGAAAAATGTAGCTATAGTGACCCACGCCTGTATTTCGCGCGCATTACACGAATATTACGTTGCCGATTTTTCGCGATCAAGAAAATAATCTCGAATTCATGAATATATGATGAATATTTGGGTGAATATCACAAATTCGAATATAGCCCCTGCCGCTCATCACTACTGGCGATGAGCTCCCCTTGATCCCCTTGATACCAGATAGCACTTTCTGCAACTCTCTCAAGTGAATAGGTGAGTTCAGTATTGCTGATTCCTGATCTGAAAGAGAGGGTATCTCGATCTGTTTCAGATATAACTCTATACACTTCTCTTTGCCATTTATCTCTGATCTATATACACTGCGTGCAGAATTATTAGGCAAATGAGTATTTTGACCACATCATCCTCTTTATGCATGTTGTCTTAATCCAAGTTGTATAGGCTCGAAAGCCTACTACCAATTAAGCATATTAGGTGATGTGCATCTCTGTAATGAGAAGGGGTGTGGTCTAATGACATCAACACCCTATATTAGGTGTGCATAATTATTAGGCAACTTCCTTTCCTTTGGCAAAATGAGTCAAAAGAAGGACTTGACAGGCTCAGAAAAGTCAACAATAGTGAGATATCTTCCAGAGGGATGCAGCACTCTTAAAATTGCAAAGTTTCTGAAGCGTGATCATCGAACAATCAAGCGTTTCATTCAAAATAGTCAACAGGGTCACAAGAAGCATGTGGAAAAGCCAAGGCGCAAAATAACTGCCCATGAACTGAGAAAAGTCAAGCGTGCAGCTGCCAAGATGCCACTTGCCACCAGTTTGGCCATATTTCAGAGCTGCAACATCACTGGAGTGCCCAAAAGCACAAGGTGTGCAATACTCAGAGACATGGCCAAGGTAAGAAAGGCTGAAAGACGACCACCACTGAACAAGACACACAAGCTGAAACGTCAAGACTGGGCCAAGAAATATCTCAAGACTGATTTTTCTAAGGTTTTATGGACTGATGAAATGAGAGTGAGTCTTGATGGGCCAGATGGATGGGCCCGTGGCTGGATTGGTAAAGGGCAGAGAGCTCCAGTCCGACTCAGACGCCAGCAAGGTGGAGGTAGAGTACTGGTTTGGGCTGGTATCATCAAAGATGAGCTTGTGGGGCCTTTTCGGGTTGAGGATGGAGTCAAGCTCAACTCCCAGTCCTACTGCCAGTTTCTGGAAGACACCTTCTTCAAGCAGTGGTACAGGAAGAAGTCTGCATCCTTCAAGAAAAACATGATTTTCATGCAGGACAATGCTCCATCACACGCGTCCAAGTACTCCACAGCGTGGCTGGCAAGAAAGGGTATAAAAGAAGAAAATCTAATGACATGGCCTCCTTGTTCACCTGATCTGAACCCCATTGAGAACCTGTGGTCCATCATCAAATGTGAGATTTACAAGGAGGGAAAACAGTACACCTCTCTGAACAGTGTCTGGGAGGCTGTGGTTGCTGCTGCACGCAATGTTGATGGTGAACAGATCAAAACACTGACAGAATCCATGGATGGCAGGCTTTTGAGTGTCCTTGCAAAGAAAGGTGGCTATATTGGTCACTGATTTGTTTTTGTTTTGTTTTTGAATGTCAGAAATGTATATTTGTGAATGTTGAGATGTTATATTGGTTTCACTGGTAAAAATAAATAATTGAAATGGGTATATATTTGTTTTTTGTTAAGTTGCCTAATAATTATGCACAGTAATAGTCACCTGCACACACAGATATCCCCCTAAAATAGCTAAAACTAAAAACAAACTAAAAACTACTTCCACAAATATTCAGCTTTGATATTAATGAGTTTTTTGGGTTCATTGAGAACATGGTTGTTGTTCAATAAAAAAATTAATCCTCAAAAATACAACTTGCCTAATAATTCTGCACTCCCTGTAAAGTCAAGAAATATTTAACAAATTCCCGCTCTATTTCATTTGGATTATGAGTTATCTGCCCGGAACTTGTTTTGATCTGTCTAATTTTATTACAGCTCCTTTGGTTTGCGATTATCGAGGAGAGTAATTCCCCCAGTTTGCCGGCTTTACAGTAATGATTCTGGCCTTGAAAGAACATATTGTGTTGTGCCTTATTCATCATGAAGTTTTTATATTCATCTTTAGCTATTTTTAACTCAAGCGGAGTTTGAACATTGTTATTTTTTGTGATTACTGCCTCCAGATGCTTAAGCTTCTCCTCTAAACATTTCTCTTTTTTGGAAAATTCTAATGTCTTCACTCTGATTTTTCTATAATATAAACCCCAAAGAAACGCTTTCAGCGCGTCCCACACAAAGTGGATGTGAGTTGATCCTATAATTTGAGACCAAAATTCAGATATTTCTTTCCTGATCAAGTCATAATCTTTCATTATGTATATCCAGTGTGGATTAAATAGTCTAGGGCAGTTCTTTAGGTCCCTATCCTTAATGAATATCAAAATCAAGGAATGATCTGAGACTCCATGGGCCTCATATTTCATTTTACTAATTTGATCAATCATATCGCTATTGGCAAATGCTAAGTCAATCCTTGACATGGCTTTATATGTATTACTATAGCAAGAATAAACCTTCCTATCCCCGTACATATCACGCCAAATGTCAATTAGCGCCACTTCCTGACAAAAATTATAGAGTCGTGAGTGTTTCCCCGAGTTTCCTTTATGTGTGGCAAGCATTAAAGACTCTGTCCATTTAAGGGTCCATTACACAGTTAAAGTCCCCTGAGACTAGTACAGGACACCGCTCTCTATCTAATATATAAAGCTGTGTGTATGTGTGTATGTCCGCTAAAGCAATCCGTACCGTCGCATTTACAATCACGAAATTTGGCACACAGGTATATCAGGTGCCCGGGAAGATTTTAGACCAGGTCTCAGCTCTCTAGGACGTACCGTTCCTGAGATATTCCCAAAAAATGCATTAGCCAATAGAAGCTTGGTCACATGACCCTTATCAGCCAATAGAAGTTCTCAGGTCCTCCAGCCTCCGCATACAGTTTTACTCCAGGTTTACATAACATCCCAGCCATGTATCTTCACTGCTGTAGGTCAGCTAGGAAATCCGTCACAAGGATAATTGCTATTGAAGTAAATCCATGGCCTAATAGCACTTAGTACCTTATTTCAAGATGTGCCTTTGTTTCAGTAATAGATGTTTTTATCCTATGAAAATCGTTTATTTGGTATGAAAATGAGCCAGTAAGGTGCCCAGAGGGGCGTCACTCTTGCAGGAAGGAGCCCAGACACGCCCCCTGCCACAATGTGTCCACCCTCAAAAGATTTAAAACACTGCCCCCAGGTCCCGCTAAGTTACGCCCCTGATCTGTTTAGACCACTCCCACTCCTGAGCCGACACGGATTGAAAAAATGAACGCAAAAATCAACTTCTGCCAGCTGCAGGGGTGGGAGGGAGGGGGACTTTCTCCCTGCAGCTTACACTCAGACAGCACAGTGCTGCTGTCTTAGGCTCCATTCAGACGTCCGTAGTGCATTGCGGATCCGCAAATTGCGGGTCCGCAATACACCCAGCCGGCACCCCCATAGAAATGCCTATTCTTGTCCGCATTTGCGAACAAGAATAGGACATACCTTATTTTTTCCCGGAGCTGTGGAACGGAAGATCGGGGCCGCGTTCTGGAAATGCACAGTGTGCTGTCCGCATCTCTTCCGGCCCCATAGAGAATGAATGGGTCCGCACCTGTTCCGCATAATTACGGGAACGGATGTGTACCCATTCTACGGACGTGTGAATGGATCCATGGAGTGAGCTGTTCAAAAGGACACGCCCCCGTTCTGGTTAGGCCACACCACCTCCCACTTCTCAGCCGACTGAGATTGAAAAAATGAAGTTAAAAATCAACTTCTAGGTCCTGCTAAGCCACGCCCATATCTGGTTAGGCCACGCCCTCCACTCCTCAGCCAACAGGTATTGAAAAAATGAAGGTAAAAATCAACTTCTGTCAGCTGCAGAGGTGGGAGGGGGACTTTCTCCCTGCAGATCACACTCAGACAGTACAGTGCTGCTGTCTTAGAGTGAGCTGTTCAAAAGGACACTCCCCCGATCCAGTAAAGGCCACTGTTAAGGGGGCGCGCCCCTGTGGAGGTCACTGTCAAGGGGGTGGTATGCTCTGAAAGTCACTGTTAAAGGGGAAGGCTGCTGTAAAGGTCAAAGTTTATGGGGTGGGCTGCTGTGGAGGTCCAATTTTAAGGGATGGGGCACTGTGGGGGGGGGGTCAGTGTTAAGGGCTAGAGGGCTGTGGAGGTCACTGTTTTGGCTGTGGGGTGCTGTAGATGTCACTGTAATAGTGGATAGTGTTGATATCTTTTAACGACACAATCAAATATTAAATGAAATAGATTGAATAAACCCGAGCGTAATAGATTAAATATACCCGGGTCCTTCTGCTAGTTGTAAAAAAATGCGGCCAATTGATTAAGGGCACTCACGGCAAATGGTGGAGGGATGTATACAAAGGCCAATATACAGATCTGACCATTTCATTGACAGTGTAAAAAAACAAATCTCCCCTCTTTATCAATCAGGTGGTCCAGCGGCTCATAATCCACCCCTTTATGAATGTATACACTAACCCCACGAGAGTAGGAGGACAGACAAGAATGATATTTTGCCCACTTTTTCTTTAGGTATGGCAGAATCTCAGATGAAGCGCGTGTTTCAAGCAAGCCAACAATCGCGGGAAGGTTTTGTCCCCCAACCCGCGTGCATTCCATATTAGAACTTTATGAATCATTCAGAGTTGCATTCTGTGGGGGGTCCCATTCTGCCCAGTGATGACAACCGTGCCCTCCCCTTCTTCCCTAGCCCACCCCGCCCCCCAACCTCTCAACATGGTTCACAAGTGTATACAACCTTGTCAACCTCTTCCATTATGCCCCGCCCACCCTCGCTCGCTCCCTCCCCCCCATCTCCACCCCCACACCCCACCCCAGCACCCAGACCTCAAAAGCAGAGAGACAGTTATTTCCTATATGCCCGCCGAATCCAACCATTCAAGGGCATCTACAGGTTTAACAAAAAAACGTACAGCGTCCCTATAAACAATTCTAAATTTTGCGGGGTATATCATAGAATAATTAATACTAGCTGCCTGCAGCCTTTTTTTGATCTCGTGATATTCTCTGTTTATTTTGCGTGTCTCTGGAAAAATATGGATAGATCTGGATCTGACTACCATTGTATTCAATCTCCTGCAGTTCTTTTTTGCGTTTGAGGACCCAGTCCCTATCATTAGAGCATAACATTTTGGCCAGTAAGGCGCAGGGGGAGCTACCGATCGGGGTCTTTTTAGATGGAATTCTGTGGGCCCATTCTACACAAAACATAGGAGAGTCATGATCGGAACCCAACAATTGTATTAATATATATCACTGAAGGCGACATCAGGGTGACCAATTTGAGGGTGATTTAATAGAAATATGGACAGTATTATGCGAATGGGGACAGAGGATTAGAATAAATCTGTCCCTCTTCTTGCCCTAAAGAAACTGCTCAGCCCAGAGATGCACCAGGAAGGTAGGTGCACTAGGTCCACGTTCCTGGGCTAACCTGTCCTTATAACGCCCTATCACTTTCTGACATGACAATGTCCCAACACGTTTCCCCTTACAGGTAATCAAAGGTTCATCAGGAAACCAAATATATCAGTTTGGTAATAGGTTACAAACAACAGAGTAAACAAAAATAGACATAACAAGACTGGAGCATCCCAGACCAGAAAGCATCTGTGACAAGGTAACCTTCTATATATCAGCTACCACAAAAGAGGTTTTCCATATACCTGCTTCCACAAAATACAGATTGTGGGTTTTGATATACCTGCTTCAACTAATTGAGGCCTGCCATATATCAGCTTCCACAAAATAGTGATAGAGGTTTTCCATATACTTGCATCCACAAAATTCCTGCTTGAGGGTGATATACCAGCTTCAAATAACAACTGATTGAGGCCTTCCATATATCAGCTTCCACAAAATAGTGATTGAGGTTTTCCATATACCTGCGTCCATAAAATACAGATTGCGGGTTTTGATATACCTGCTTCAACTAACAACTGATTGAGGCCTGCCATATATCAGCTTCCACAAAATAGTGATAGAGGTTTTCTATATACCTGCGTCAACAAAATTACTGCTTGAGGGTGATATACCAGCTTCAAATAACAACTGATTGAGGCCTGCCATATATCGGCTTCCACAAATACTGCTCTTCTCTAGGGACTTTGGCACAGGGTCATTTTGAAAATGACAGGCAGAGGAAGAGGCAGGCCGTTCCACAGGGGTGGTAAAGTTTGGGCAGGTGCACCAGCCTAAGTGGGAAGTTGGAGAAGGTGCTTGCGATTATGTCAAAGGACGCACCAGAGTTGGTTGAGTGGCTCACTCAGCTTTCCGCTTCTGCACCCTCCTAATCCTCTGTATCTGCACCCTCCTCACTCTCTGCTGTGTGCACCCCTAAAGACACCACCACCACCATAGCCCCTCCACTCGAGTCAGAGAAATTATTTTCCCATCCATTCCCAGACCTTAATGGTGCGCAGCCATTCTTGGCATCGGATGAGGAGGTAGTAACGGCTGCACCCAGTGGTCTGACGACAGTACCCAGATCAGCCCAAGGAGGGTGGTCCCCACTGTTGCTGCCTACTCCGAGATCTCTAATGTCAGTGGTGGTGAAGGTGACGATGATGACGTGCCGATGGACGTCACGTGGGTGCCCACAAGAGAGGAAGAGCAGGGGAGTTCAGAGGTAGAGACGGAGCAGCAGATAGGGAGGAGAAGGAGAAGAAGCAGGCAGAACTTTCAGTGCACAGGAGGCAAAAAGCAGACTGCAAATGTATCTGGAGCAAGCCATTCACCATGCACTGTCACATATTGTGCTCCCAGGACGCCGGCACATGGGTCTGCAGTGTGGACTTTTTTTAACGTGTCAGCTGCTGACAATAGTGTTGCCATCGACAGCCTGTGCTGTCAACGCATAAGTCGCAGTAAGCCCAACACTCACCTAGGGACGACTGCCTTTAAGAAGACACCTGGCCTCCCATCACCGAGCCCAGTGGGAGCAACGCTGTTAGAACCCACAAAGCCACACTCCCGGCACTCCACATCCTGCCTCTTCTCCTTCTCCTCTCTCCTCTCATTTGTCCTCCACTCCACCTTCCACCGTGCCGTCGTCGCGTTCACCTGGCACAAGGCAGGCTTCCGTGGCCCAAATGTTCGAGCGTAAAAGAATCATGACGCCGGATAATCCTCTTGCCCAACAGCTGACCGCTGGCTTGTTGGAACTGCTGTCCTGCTAACTGCGCTGAAACAGGGCAAAATGACACACGTGCCGTGCATGGCAAATGTCCTGAACTTAGTCGTGCAGCAATTCGTTGCCAAATACCCTGGGGTTCAGGACGTCTTGGGGCAGGCAAGGAAAATCTCTGGCCATTTTAGAAGATCTTACACAGCCATGGCTCGCCTTGCTGATGTTCAGCGGCGACACCACTTGCCCGTCAGACGTCTGATTTGTGATTTCCCGACGTGCTGGAACTCCACCTTGTATATGCTTGATAGGCTGCTCCAGCAGAGATGTGCCGTTAATGACTACCTGTGCGAACTCTGCAGCAGGACAGGTTCTGGGGAGCTTGGTTTCTTTTCACCGCGCCAGTGGCTGCTCATGCGCAACGCATGCAGACTTCTGCGGCCATTTGATGAGATCACCAAATTGGTCAGTCACAGCCAGGGCGCCATCAGTGACATCGTACCTTATGCCGTATTTCTGGAGCGTGCATTGCATAGTTTTCTTGATCAAGCCGTCGAGGAGCAGGAGCTGGAAGATGAGGAAGTCTCAATGCTGAACGAATTCCCAGGGGGGCTACTACATCTGAGACAAGTTAGCAGGAGTCTGAAGAAGAGTCAGAGGAGGATGGTGGCTGGGGGAGGAGGAGGAGCAAGAAGAGAAGGCTTTAAACTTTTCGGGGATACCTGTAGTTGTCCGTGGCTGGGGGGAGGAGACTGAATACGATATTCTCTTGGGTTATGAGTAGAGTTGAGCGAACACCTGGATGTTCGGGTTCGAGAAGTTCGGCCGAACTTCCCGTAAATGTTCGGGTTCGGGATCCGAACCCGAACCGAACTTCGTCCCGAACCCGAACCCCATTGAAGTCAATGGGGACCCAAACTTTTGGGCACTAAAAAGGCTGTAAAACAGCCCAGGAAAGAGGGCTGCAAAAGGCAGCAACATGTAGGTAAATCCCCTGCAAACAAATGTGGATAGGGAAATGAATTAAAATAAAAATTAAAAAAATAAAAATGAACCAATATCAATTGGACAGAGGTCCCATAGCAGAGAATCTGGCTTCACGTCAGCAGAGAATCAGTCTCTTCATGCCATAGCAAAGAATCTGGCTTCATGTCAGCAGAGAATCAGTCTCTTCATGCCATAGCAGAGAATCTGGCTTCATGTCAGCGCAGAATCAGTCTTCATGTCATAGCAGAGAATCAGGCTTCACGTCACCCACCACTGGAACAGGCCACTGTCACACATTTAGGCCCCGGCACCCAGACAGAGGAGAGCGGTCCCGTAACAGAGAATCTGGCCTTATGTCAGCGCAGAATCTGTCTTCATGTCATAGCAGAGAATCAGGCTTCACGTCACCCACCACTGGAACAGGCCACTGTCACACATTTAGGCCCAAACAATGACAAAAAATAATTGTGGAATCGCACTCACCAGATCTTGAGGTCATCCGGAATGCAACAGCCTACCTGGAGTCCAAGATTCATCAGGGCTCCTGCCTAACAAGTCCCAGAAAAGAAGATGGAGGCAGCATGTCCGGTAAAAAACCTTTTAATGGGAATCGCCAAGTGAACTAACGTGCAGCAGGTTGTGACGTTTCGGCTGATCCGCAGCCTTTATCAAACACAATGTGAAATCTAAAAGTATCCGTTTAAATACACTGCTCAAAAAAATAAAGGGAACACAAAAATAACACATCCTAGATCTGACTTAATTAAATATTCTTCTGAAATACTTTGTTCTTTACATAGTTGAATGTGCTGACAACAAAATCACACAAAAATTAAAAAATGGAAATAAAATTTTTCAACCCATGGAGGTCTGGATTTGGAGTCACACTCAAAATTAAAGTGGAAAAACACACTACAGGCTGATCCAACTTTGATGTAATGTCCTTAAAACAAGTCAAAATGAGGCTCAGTAGTGTGTGTGGCCTCCACGTGCCTGTATGACCTCCCTACAACGCCTGTGCATACTCCTGATGAGGTAGCGGACGGTCTCCTGAGGGATCTCCTCCCAGACCTGGACTAAAGCATCTGCCAACTCCTGGACAGTCTGTGGTGCAACGTGACGTTGGTGGATAGAGCGAGACATGATGTCCCAGATGTGCTCAATTGGATTCAGGTCTGGGGAACAGGCGGACCAGTCCATAGCATCAATGCCTTCGTCTTGCAGGAACTGCTGACACACTCCAGCCACATGAGGTCTAGCATTGTCTTGCATTAGGAGGAACCCAGGGCCAACCGCACCAGCATATGGTCTGACAAGGGGTCTGAGGATCTCATCTCGGTACCTAATGGCAGTCAGACTACCTCTGGCGAGCACATGGAGGGCTGTGCGGCCCTCCAAAGAAATGGCACCCCACACCATTACTGACCCAATGCCAAACCGGTCATGCTGGAGAATGTTGCAGGCAGCAGAACGTTCTTCATGGCGTCTCCAGACTCTGTCACGTCTGTCACATGTGCTCAGTGTGAACCTGCTTTCATCTGTGAAGAGCACAGGGCGCCAGTGGCCAATTTGCCAAACTTGGTGTTCTCTGGCAAATGCCAAACGTCCTGCACGGTGTTGGGCTGTAAGCACAACCCCCACCTGTGGACATCGGGCCCTCATATCACCCTCATGGAGTCTGTTTCTGACCGTTTGAGCAGACACTTGCACATTTGTGGCATGCTGGAGGTCATTTTGCAGGGCTCTGGCAGTGCTCCTCCTGTTCCTCCTTGCACAAAGGCGGAGGTAGCGGTCCTGCTGCTGGGTTGTTGCCCTCCTACGGCCTCCTCCACGTCTCCTGATGTACTTGCCTGTCTCCTGGTAGCGCCTCCATGCTCTGGACACTAGGCTGACAGACACAGCAAACCTTCTTGCCACAGCTCGCATTGATGTGCCATCCTGGATAAGCTGCACTACCTGAGCCACTTGTGTGGGTTATAGACTCCGTCTCATGCTACCACTAGAGTGAAAGCACCGCCAGCATTCAAAAGTGACCAAAACATCAGCCAGGAAGCATAGGAACTGAGAAGTGGTCTGTGGTTACCACCTGCAGAACCACTCCTTTATTGGGGGTGTCTTGCTAATTGCCTATAATTTCTACCTGTTGTCTATCCCATTTGCACAACAGCATGTGAAATTGATTGTCACTCAGTGTTGCTTCCTTAGTGGATAGTTTGATTTCACAGAAGTGTGATTGACTTGGAGTTACATTGTGTTGTTTAAGTGTTCCCTTTATTTTTTTGAGCAGTGTATATTAAGACACACCCACTCACACAGGAGTGGCCAATAACACAATGAGTGAGGTGCTAATGTCATTATAAATGTATACTGCAGTGCTCCCACTCAGTGTATCAATGTACACCAATCATATATATATAAGATCCAATACCTCCACATACCTTCAGGGCACACATGTTCCTTGGCGTTCCTAGGCCACCAGTGCGCATGTCAGGGAAGGCGGAACTGCGTCACTACCCAGCTGACCCGAGATCACCTGACCGCGAGTAACTCCGCCCTGGTGATCGTCGCGTCATTCCACACATCCTCCGCTATGCGCACCGTTGCTAGGGACGCCAATGAGCCGATCCGCCTACCTCCACGTAATGAGAGCGGTCACCCCATAGCCCCACGTCACCAGTGCCGGCGGCCGGGTCCCGGGCCAAGCGATGCGGCGATCAGAGCTCATCGCCAACCGCATAATATCCTCTGGCGCAACCGGGGACCGTCAGAAGAGATATAGGCAGGGGCCCTCAGTCTTTATGTCTCCGGCCGAAACCCGGACTAGGTGACATAATGGCCCCGCCTCTCTATTATCCAACCAGCCCCATGTTGCCAGAGACGCATCCAGGATCCAACACCGCCCACCGCGGCGACGTGTGGAAGGAGATAACCACACCCACAGCGGGGGTGCAGACAGGAACGAGCCCCCTAATTACTCAGTGTGCCATGATCCAGTGTGGGTTGGAAACAAGTGTGATAGTGAATCAATGAAAAACAAAATACAATTAAAAAACACTATACAGTGAACCAGTTCAAAGGTCACTCTGAACCATTACACATTTGATACAGAGAATTCTATATTCATTCCGAATGGTTGGAGTGCTCTCATCTCAAAGATCCATTTGAGCTCTTTTTTACGTAGAATCCGATCCTTGTCCCCCCCACGTGTCAGCGGGCCGACAGAGTGAATGATTCTAAACCTGAGTTGGTTGACCGAGTGTCCACGTTCCAGGAAATGCTTCGCCACCGGCTTATCAATTTATCACATTTAAGCCCAGGCACCCAGGCAGAGGAGAGAGGTCCCGTAACAGAGAATATGGCCTTATGTCAGCGCAGAATCTGTATTCATGTCATAGCAGAGAATCAGGCTTCACGTCACCCACCACTGGAACAGGCCACTGTCACACATTTAGGCCCCGGCACCCAGACAGAGGAGAGCGGTCCCGTAACAGAGAATCTGGCCTTATGTCAGCGCAGAATCTGTATTCATGTCATAGCAGAGAATCAGGCTTCACGTCACCCACCACTGGAACAGGCCACTGTCACACATTTAGGCCCAGGCACCCAGACAGAGGAGAGGTTCATTCAACTTTGGGTTGCCCCGCAATATAATGGTAAAATGAAATTAAAAATAGTATTGAATGAGGAAGTGCCCTGGAGTAGAATAATATATTGTTAAGGGGAGGTAGTTAATATCTAATCTGCACAAGGGATGGACAGGTCCTGTGGGATCCATGCCTTCTTCATTTTTATGAACGTCAGCTTGTCCACATTGGCTGTAGACAGGTGGCTGCGTTTGTCTGTAATGACGCCCCCTGCCGTGCTGAATACACGTTCAGACAAAACGCTGGCCGCCAGGCAGGCCAGCACCTCTAAGGCATAAAAGGCTAGCTCTGGCCACGTGGACAATTTGGAGACCCAGAAGTTGAATGGGGCCGAACCATCAGTCAGTACGTGGAGGGGTGTGCACAGGTACTGTTCCACCATGTTAGTGAAATGTTGCCTCCTGCTAACACGTTCCGTATCAGGTGGTGGTGCACTTAGCTGTGGCGTGTTGACAAAACTTTTCCACATCTCTGCCATGCTAACCCTGCCCTCAGAGGAGCTGGGCGTGACACAGCTGCGTTGGCGACCTCTTGCTCCTCCTCTGCCTTCGCCTTGGGCTTCCACTGGTTCCCCTGTGACATTTGGGAATGCTCTCAGTAGCGCGTCTACCAACGTGCGCTTGTACTCGCGCATCTTCCTATCACGCTCCAGTGTAGGAAGTAAGGTGGGCACATTGTCTTTGTACCGGGGATCCAGCAGGGTGGCAACCCAGTAGTCCGCACACAAAATGTGGGCAACTCTGCTGTCGTTGCGCAGGCACTGCAGCATGTAGTCGCTCATGTGTGCCAGGCTGCCCAGAGGTAAGGACAAGCTGTCCTCTGTGGGAGGCGTATCGTCATCGTCCTGTGTTTCCCCCCAGCCACGCACCAGTGATGGGCCCGAGCTGCTTTGGGTGCCACCCCGCTGTGAACATGCTTCATCCTCATCCTCCTCCACCTCCTCCTCGTCCTCCAGTAGTGGGCCCTGTCTGGCCACATTTGTACCTGGCCTCTGGTGTTGCAAAAAACCTCCCTCTGAGTCACTTCGAAGAGACTGGCCTGAAAGTGCTAAAAATGACCCCTCTTCCTCCTGGGCCACCTCCTCTTCCATCATCGCCCTAAGTGTTTTCTCAAGGAGACATAGAAGTGGTATTGTAACGCTGATAACGGCGTCATCGCCACTGGCCATGTTGGTGGAGTACTCGAAACAGCGCAACAGGGCACACAGGTCTCGCATGGAGGCCCAGTCATTGGTGGTGAAGTGGGTCTGATCCGCAGTGCGACTGACCCGTGCGTGCTGCAGCTGAAACTCCACTATGGCCTGCTGCTGCTCGCACAGTCTGTCCAGCATATGCAAGGTGGAGTTCCACCTGGTGGGCACGTCGCATATGAGGCGGTGAGCGGGAAGGCCGAAGTTACGATGTAGCGCAGACAGGCGAGCAGCGGCAGGGTGTGAACGCCGGAAGCGCGAACAGACGGCCCGCACTTTATGCAGCAGCTCTGACATGTCGGGGTAGTTGCGAATGAACTTCTGCACCACCAAATTCAGCACATGCGCCAGGCAAGGAATGTGCGTCAAACCGGCTAGTCCCAGAGCTGCAACGAGATTTCGCCCATTATCGCACACCACCAGGCCGGGCTTGAGGCTCACCGGCAGCAACCACTCGTCGGTCTGTTGTTCTATACCCCGCCACAACTCCTGTGCGGTGTGGGGCCTGTCCCCCAAACATATGAGTTTCAGAATGGCCTGCTGACGTTTACCCCGTGCTGTGCTGAAGTTGGTGGTGAAGGTGTGTGGCTGACTGGATGAGCAGGTGGAAGAAGAGGAGGAGGAAGCTGAGTAGGAGGAGGAGGAGACAGGAGGCAAAGAATGTTGCCCTGCGATCCTTGGCGGCGGAAGGACGTGCGCGAAATAGCTCTCCGCCTGGGGCCCAGCCGCCACTACATTTACCCAGTGTGCAGTTAGGGAGATATAGCGTCCCTGGCCGTGCTTACTGGTCCACGTATCTGTGGTTAGGTGGACCTTGCCACAGATGGCGTTGCGCAGTGCACACTTGATTTTATCAGACACTTGATTGTGCAGGGAAGGCACGGCTCTCTTGGAGAAGTAGTGGCGGCTGGGAACAACATACTGTGGGACAGCAAGTGACATGAGCTGTTTGAAGCTGTGTGTGTCCACCAGCCTAAATGACAGCATTTCATAGGCCAGTAGTTTAGAAATGCTGGCATTCAGGGCCAGGGATCGAGGGTGGCTAGGTGAGAATTTACGCTTTCTCTCAAATGTTTGTGAGATGGAGAGCTGAACGCTGCCGTGTGACATGGTTGAGATGCTTGGTGACGCAGGTGGTGGTGTTGGTGGTACATCCCATGTTTGCTGGGCGGCAGGTGCCAACGTTCCTCCAGAGGCGGAGGAAGAGGCCGAGGCGGCGGCAGCAGCAGCAGAAGAGGCCGAGGCGGCAGCAGCAGAAGAGGTAGCAGGGGGAGCCTGAGTGACTTCCTTGTTTTTAAGGTGTTTACTCCACTGCAGTTCATGCTTTGCATGCAGGTGCCTGGTCATGCAGGTTGTGCTAAGGTTCAGAACGTTAATGCCTCGCTTCAGGCTCTGATGGCACAGCGTGCAAACCACTCGGGTCTTGTCGTCAGCACATTGTTTGAAGAAGTGCCATGCCAGGGAACTCCTTGAAGCTGCCTTTGGGGTGCTCGGTCCCAGATGGCGGCGGTCAGTAGCAGGCGGAGTCTCTTGGCGGCGGGTGTTCTGATTTTGCCCACTGCTCCTTCTTTTGCTACGCTGTTGGCTCGGTCTCACCACTGCCTCTTCCTCCGAACTGTGAAAGTCAGTGGCACGACCTTCATTCCATGTGGGGTCTAGGACCTCATCGTCCCCTGCATCGTCTTCCACCCAGTCTTGATCCCTGACCTCCTGTTCAGTCTGCACACTGCAGAAAGTCGCAGCAGTTGGCACCTGTGTTTCGTCATCATCAGAGACGTGCTGAGGTGGTATTCCCATGTCCTCATCATCAGGAAAAATAAGTGGTTGTGCGTTAGTGCATTCTATCTCTTCCACCCCTGGGGAAGGGCTAGGTGGATGCCCTTGGGAAACCCTGGCAGCAGAGTCTTCAAACAGCATAAGAGACTGCTGCATAACTTGAGGCTCAGACAGTTTCCCTGATATGCATGGGGGTGATGTGACAGACCGATGGGCTTGGTTTTCATGCGCCATCTGTGCGCTTTCTGCAGAAGACTGGGTGGGAGATAATGTGAACGTGCTGGATCCACTGTCGGCCACCCAATTGACTAATGCCTGTACCTGCTCAGGCCTTACCATCCTTAGAACGGCATTGGGCCCCACCAAATATCGCTGTAAATTCTGCTGGCTACTGGGACCTGAGGTAGTTGGTTCACTAGGACGTGTGGCTGTGGCAGAACGGCCACGTCCTCTCCCAGCACCAGAGGGTCCACTAACACCACCACGACCATGTCCACGTCTGCGTCCGCGTCCCTTATTAGATGTTTTCCTCATTGTTCCCGTTCACCACAATTTTGAGAATGGCAAATTTGGGAATGCTTTTTCAACCCAGAACAAAAAGTCTGCTTTTACGGTCACTACAAATAACTTGACCAGCTAAAACTGTGCAGATTTGGTTGAATAGAGATGTGAGACCTGTTTTTTTTTTGCGCTGTGTGACAGTTATAGGTTTAATCACAGAATGACACTTCTATCAGCACGCTAGCGTGTGTCTTAGGTTTTTCTAAATGACACTATCAATACCTTCAATGTAAGATTTTCTTTTTGGGATAGATTTCAAGTAGGCCTCAAATACCACAAACTAGTTATTTTCAGAATGGCAAATTTGGGAATGCTTTTTCAAACCAGAACAAAAAGTCTGCTTTTACGGTCACTACAAATAACTTGACCAGCTAAAACTGTGCAGATTTGGTTGAATAGAGATGTGAGACCTGTTTTTTTTTGCGCTGTGTGACAGTTAGAGGTTTAATCACAGAATGACACTTCTATCAGCACGCTAGCGTGTGTCTTAGGTTTTTCTGAATGACACTATCAATACCTTCAATGTAAGATTTTCTTTTTGGGATAGATTTCAAGTAGGCCTCAAATACCACAAACTAGTTATTTTCAGAATGGCAAATTTTGGAATGCTTTTTCAACCCAGAACAAAAAGTCTGCTTTTACGGTCACTACAAATAACTTGACCAGCTAAAACTGTGCAGATTTGGTTGAATAGAAATGTCAGGTCTATTTTTTAGGCGCTGGGTGACAGGCTCAACTTGCCCCTGATGTAATATATGGCCAAAAAATAACCACACTGTTGATGGTTAAATGCACTTGGGTGACACAGGCTCAGCCTGCAGCTGATGTAGTATATGGCCAAAAAATAACCAGACTGTTGATGGTTAAATGCACTTGGGTGACACAGGCTCAGCCTGCAGCTGATGTAGTATATGGCCAAAAAATAACCAGACTGTTGATGGTTAAATGCACTTCGGTGACACAGGCTCAGCCTGCAGCTGATGTAGGATATAGCACAAAATAACCACACTATCGATGGTTAAATACACTTGGTGATAGCTCGTGCTGGCGCACCACAAGTCACAAAATGGCCGCCGATCACCCCATAAAAAAAGTGATCTAAAAACGCTCTGGGCAGCCTCAAAAAAGTGAGCAAGTCAATAATAGCACTTCAATGATCCACAGCTGCAGATCGATCAGAGAATGAAGTCTTTTGGAGGAGTTAATCTGCCTAATCTCGCCCTAACGTCGCAGCTCCAACCTCTCCCTATACTGATCATAGCAGAGTGACGTGCGGCGCTACGTGAATCCAGCTTAAATAGAGGCTGGGTCACATGGTGCACTGGCCAATCACAGCCATGCCAATAGTAGGCATGGCTGTGATGGCCTCTTGGGCCAAGTAGTATGACGCTTGTTGATTGGCTGCTTTGCAGCCTTTCAAAAAGCGCCAAGAAAGCGCCGAACACCGAACCCGTACTTTTACGAAAATGTTCGGGTTCGGGTCCGTGTCACGGACACCCCAAAATTCGGTACGAACCCGAACTATACAGTTCGGGTTCGCTCATCCCTAGTTATGAGCAGGAGCCAGGGCACTCCACCGCTTCCAAATTAGTGCAAATGGGGGCCTTCATGTTCCAGTGTTTGAAGCGGGACCCCCGTATAAAAAGCATAAAGGTCAAGGACCTGTACTGGGTGGCAACGCACTTAGACCACCGGTACAAACACAAAATGTTGAACATGTTAAAAGCATCGCAGAGGGCTGTCAGAATGCAGCATTTCCAGATCTTGCTGCGAGACATGCTGCATTCTGCTGTTGTGGGCACTGGCAGAGGAATTTCCACCCACAGCGAAACAGGTGCAGGTACCAATCCTACCGTGCCTTCAAAAAGAGGGAGGTTTGAAGATGTGTTGGTCACTTTGGATATGAAATCATTCTTGCAGCCAACCCATCGACAGCCGCCCTCAGGATCCAGCCTCAGGGAACGCCTAGACCGACAGGTGTCCGACTGCATCGGGTTCACGGCCGATGTGAACGCTCTGAGAAGCAAGGAACCCCTTGACTAATGGGTGTGCAGGCTTGACCTGTGGCTAGAGCTGGCACAATTTACCATGGAACTCTTGGCTTGCCCCTCGTCGAGTGTCCTGTCCAAACGGACGTTCAGCGCAGCAGGGGGGATTGTGACCGATAAGCGCACTTGTCTAGCTCATGACAGTGTGGACTACCTCACATTTTTTTAAATGAATGATGCATGGATCTCGGGGGAATTCAACACCTGTGATGACCACGTGTAATTGAATTTCCTCATGCCAGCCCACACATATCCGCCACTACCCAGAACAAAGAATGGTCCTTGCCTTATGTATATACTTAATGCCTTTTACGTCAGGTAAATGTCTAATTTTTTGGGCCTGTACTGGCCGACAATTTCATATTTATCCTGTGACCGCCCAATGTACCTCCAGCCACAGAATCCAAAGTTCTTTGCTGTCAGGTGAATGCCTATTGCCTAATTTTTTGGGCCTGTACTGGCCGACAGTTATTTTTTTTTATCTCTAGCCACATAATCACACCCTTGTCTCACTCCTTTGCCTCTTTTTATGGTGGCGTATGAACCGCATTCACTATAAGGACCTTCTAATGTCACAGGGTTATGTGACTGTCCCCCCCACCCCATTCTGTGCCCCTCACCCCATACTGTGCCCCTTATACTCTGCATTGTGCCCTCTGACCACACCCTGTGCAGTGCCCCTAGTCATTCCCTGTACTGTGCCCTTTTATACGGGTACACTTTTTTCCGGTCACGGTATGGCGATGTTATCCGGTCACTGTACAGAGGTGTTATCGGGTCAATGTATGGAGGTGGTATCCAATAACTGAATGGCCATAACTGTATCCCTTTCCCTGCCCACGCACACACCCTTTTTTAGACCTGGCATTAGCAGGGGAAAAATGCAGATTGTGGTGCTAAGGACCTTTGCGCCACAATCTGTGTCAGAAATAGGCCTAACATAGACGTATTTCGATATAATAAATGACCACCTAATTGTATTATTATTCGGAGGTAGGGCTAATATCTTTATATTATATAGATTCTAGTGTATTATACTGTGCCCTGTATTTCCCAGTGGAAAATGATCCTTGGGAAACAGTCCTCATCCCTGACCACCAGGACCAGGTAGCGCTCTGTCAGTACATGGCGGCCTTCCCACTCTGCCATGCTGCTCCGATGTGTACTGGTGCTTTTTCTGACACTAGGGCTGGGTTCACATCCTATTTTTGCCATCCATTTAATGCATACCAAAAATGTGTGAGTTAACAGATGCCTCAGTCTGATGCCGTACAGTGGCGTGCATTCACCATACAGTTCCATGGTAGAAAAAAAATGCAGGATACAAAAATGTGGAGTGCTGCACATTTGTATACATCAAACCGATAGGAAATAAAAAATTTCTAGGCTCCAGCAGGACACATTTTTGAGAGTTTCCCTTTAAGACGCATAAAAATAGCACCTGATTAAAATACATATTTTTTGTGGGAATTTTTGCCAATGATCCCCCTCTGGCATATCACTGTCCATGTTGTGGGACTATTTGTGTACTTCTAGTAAGTTTTTGCTGGCTGCAAATATGACCTGAAGGTTTTTCAGGTACGCCTGAAATTAAAACGAATGGGGTCCGTGGTTCGCAAACATTTGATCGCAAACGTGCGTTCGCGAATCGTCCCGGCCAATGTTCGTCAATCACTACTCTTTAACGCCAAGACAGTATTAGTAATGTCAAAGTGACAGCAACTTATATTTCTATGGGTAAAGGGTTGTTAGTCGGTGGTATGAAACACGCTGAACTTTTTGATTTTTTTTTTTATTAAAAAAAACAGTCCAAAAAATATCTCTTTTTTGGTGGAAGATGCCTTCTTCTCTCTCTTGTGAAGCGTAAAAAAATGGGTGCCATTTTGTACGATTTGTGCAGGACAAATCCTCTCAAAAATGGGATTTGTTAGGATACTAAAGTTTTGGGAAATTCTTTATTTATTTAGAATCGATTCGCTCTTTAATAGTCAGGTTTGATCACATCGCTTTTCAGAAATGCTTGATATATACAATCCATTACGTTCTCCTAAAGTATACAACTGTGTTACAGTCAACAATTTTTTTAAAGAGCCTAATGCATTGTTAATGTGTATTGGGAAGTTTCTGGCTCCTTACCATCATAACACAAACACCATTACTCGCAATAACATTTGCTTAATCAATATCCATCTGCCACACGGAGCTCCTGCACTTTAAGTCATGTTCAGGTTTTATGACTGGTGTGAAGAAATTGGAAAACATGGCTACAGTGAAAATACCTGAGCTTAGCATCCGAGACGAGGCTTAATACTGACTGCCCAGTTTGTTCTCAATTCAATAAGACATGTTAATATCTTCGGCTGGCATCCTGGCGTCGCTTACATCACACTGTGTTGCCATAGAGACAGATGCAGCCAAATGCACCGTCAGACTGTTTAACCCATTGAACACAAACAATATTCAGGAGTGAATATCCTACATACAGTATAGGGTCCCTTTAGCACTACCAATGTTTATATGTTATGTATCCTATTTTTCATTTTGTAAAGTTGTATAGGCATTACAAATGAATTGATAGCTAGATGTTTAAATGCATACAAACTGTATGGAAGAGAGAACCATAAAGTGAGATTCAAAATGGTGTCCCTCTTTGTCACAACACTATCCAATCAAGGGTTGGGTGGCTAAAGTTCGATATATATCCAAAGTTTTGTGCAACTTTACAACAACCATTAGAAGATGGATGGTATTAACCAATGCTGGGCCTCCATCCTATTGGTATACATACGAGCCACAGAAAATGTCACTATGGAGTGTAAACCTTCAATGTATAGTACAGTGGGTACCATTCCAAAATCTATAAAGTTCATCTGTAATAAACATTCTGGGGGTCATTTATAAAAACTGGTGTAAAGTAGAACTTGTTTAGTAGACCATAGGAACCAATCAGATTCCTCCTTTCATTTTCCAAAGGAGCTGTCCAAAATGAAAGGTGGAATCTGATTGGTTGCTATGGGAAACTAAGCCAGTTCTACTTTACGCCAGTTTCATAAATGAACCCCACTGTACTTTACCACACTCCAACTATGTACCATACTTTCTTCTGGGATATGCTTAGATGCCAGACTCATCTCAACACCAATAATTGAGGAGGGCCTAGAGCTTTCACTAGCTGCAAGTCGTAGTAGCTAATATCATGTAAACAGTGATTTACTGCACTTTTTGTTTGTGACCTGTTTAACCCATTAGGATAACGGAGGTTTTTTCGTTTTTGCATTTTAATTTTTCTTCCCTATTTTCCTTGAGCCATAACTTTTTTATTTTTCCATTAGCTGTATGAGGGCTTATTTTTTGTCGAACAATTTGTACTTTCTAATGCCACCATTTAATATGGCATACTAAGCGGTAAGAAAATTCCAAACGGGGTGGAATTGGAAAAAAAACGCTAATTTCTTTTATGGGTCTTGTTCCCACGCCGTTCCCTTTGTGGCAAAACTGACCTGTCCCCTTTATAACGATACCACATATGTATTGATTTTTTTATGTCTAAATAGTGTAAAAATACATTTAAGTTTTGAAAAAATATATATATCTTTTTGACATCACCATATTCTGACCCCCATAACTTTTTTTATCATAATATCTACTGAGCTGTATGGAAGCTCATTTTTTGTGGGACAATGTGTAGTTTTTATTGATACCATTTGGGGTAAGAGAAGCAATGAAAAAAATGGCAAAGTGGCCATTTTGACCCTTTTTTCCGTTATGCAATTTGCCATATTGGAAAAATATTTTTAATAGTATGGGCGTTTTAGGATGCAGTGATACCCATAGTGTTTATATTTTTTGTTACTTATGTATTTTTTTTTTATTCTACAGAAACTTTTATACTATAACAACATTTTTTAATTTATTTTTATTTTTTTACTGTTTTATAGTATTAAAAGTAAAAGTGGAAAAAGGTCAAGTATCTACAGTGGGATGCGAAAGTTTGGGCAACCTTGTTAATCATCATGATTTTCCTGTATAAATCGTTGGTTGTTATAATAAAAAATGTCAGAGACACACACAGTGATATTTGAGAAGTGAAATTAAGTTTATTGGATTTATAGAAAGTGTGCTATAATTGTTTAAACAAAATTAGGCAGGTGCATAAATCTGGGCACCACAAAAAAGAAATGAATTCAATATGTAGTAGATCCTCCTTTTGCAGAAATTACAGCCTCTAAATGCTTCCTGTAGGTTCCAATGAGAGTCTGGATTCTGGTTGAAGGTATTTTGGACCATTCCTCTTTACAAAATATCTTTAGTTCATTCAGGTTTAATGGCTTCCGAGCATGGACAGCTCTCTTTAAGTCACACCACAGATTTTCAATTCTATTCAGGTCTGGGGACTGAGATGGCCATTCCAGAACGTTGTACTTGTTCCTGTCACGGGGTTCCGAAGGTGCACTCGGTCCCCCATCGCCCGCAGACCTGTTGCTTAGCTTTGGGAATGAGGATCTGTGTTTGACCTCATTCCCAGGGCGGCTTTACTAGCTGGGTGGCTCCCTGCTCCTAAGTCTGCCTTGAGCGCCGAGCTGATCACTCGGTGCTCGACTGGTTGGTCTGTCGGTCATGTGACGCTGGCCATGTCACATGACCCTCACTCCCCACTATAAATACAGGCAGCCTGCTGGCTACAGGTTGCCTGTTAATTTCTAGGTTCCTGGTTATTTGTTGGACTGCTGAATATTTACCTGATCCTGTTCCTTGACCATCCTTTTGCCTGATCCTCCTGTACTGCGCATCCGTCCTAGTATTGTGACCTCGGCTCCCACCTGACTACTCTCTTAGGACTCCTCTTGTACTTCTCTGCTCTCCTGGTATTTGACCCCGGCTTCTCCTGACCATTCTTTGCTTTATCCTTTGTACTTTGTAGCTTTCCTGGTATTGACTCGGTCCGTTCACGTCCTGTTGTTTGTCTGTCTGTCATCCCTGCACTTATTCCAAGTTAGGGATTGCCGTCCAGTTGTCCCCTGTCATTAGGACTCGCGAGGCAAGTAGGCAGGGCCAGGGGTAAGGGTGGAGCGCAGTGGTCACTTCCCTCCCCCCCTGTGTGTGTGTGTACGTGACCGTTACAGATTAACAGGCCCAATAACCACTGTATTATGAATCCTCTGGTGACCCTGACTGACTATGTCTCTAATCTGACGCAGATGGTGCAGGAGTTAGGGGAAAAACTCAGCTCTTTTGAGTTAGGGCAAGGCTCTTCTACTCCTCAGGCCTCCAGTCCGCATTTTGAGCCCCAGATTAAGCTCCCAGAAACCTTTTCTGGAGACCGGAAGAAGTTTCTCTCTTTTAAGGAGAGTTTCAAACTTTACTTCCGTTTGCGCCCCGTGTCCTCTGGGCCCGAGAGTCAACGCGTGGGCATTATCATTTCCTGATTACAGGGTGATCCCCAGGACTGGGCGTTCTCTTTACCTGCTGGCGCCAGTTGTTTATATTCTGTGGAGGGGTTCTTTCAGGCCCTAGGTACCCTCTATGATGAACCAGACAGGGCTCTAGTAGCCGAGACGGCTCTAAAGGCACTGGTTCAGGGCAATTTACCAGCGGAGGATTATTGCACCCAATTCAGAAGGTGGTGTGTCCCCTCAGGATGGAACGAACCAGCCCTGAAGAGTCAGTTTAGGTCAGGTCTGTCTGATAAATTAAAGGATCTTCTGGTCAGTTATCAACTTCCAGAGACCTTAGAGGAGATGATGACCCTTGTTGTCCGACTTGACCGACGGGTTAGAGAGAGACGAGGCCTATCCCAGAGACAATGCTGAGATCTCCACCGAGGAACCCATGCAGGTTGGCATGACCCGAGGGAATCTTCGCCGCAGACGTGGAGAATGCTTTTACTGTGGAGATTCTGACCATTGGATCAACCAGTGTCCTAAGAAGGTCCTCTCTGTCAAGTCTCCTAAGGCAAGGCAACCTAAAGACCAGGTACACCCTGAATTTTCTAAATGTAAGCTTTCAGTACCCATTACGATTTCTCTGGGAGTAGATAAATGGCCGGGTAAGGCCTTTATTGATTCTGGCTCAGCGGCTAGCTTTATTGACTCTGAGTATGCTGTTAGATTGGGTATTCCTATGTTTGCCTTACCAACTCCTATCCATGTCATGGCTATTGATGCTACTACTCTTATTGGTGGTACGGTGAGCTTATGTACCTCGGAGATTTCTCTAACCGTGGGTGTGTGCCACTCAGAGAGATGTTCGCTTCTAGCCCTGGAGAACCTACCTGCTGAGGTGGTACTAGGGTTGCCTTGGCTCCGACTACATAACCCCACTATAGATTGGTCCAATGGGGAGTTGGTGAGATGGGGGCCTAAGTGTGACTCGTGCCTGTCCGTGGTACAGGCTGGGGTCTCAGTAAAGTCTGATACTTTACCCTCTGTTGTTAGAGAATATTCTGATGTATTCTCATCACCAACCCCGGAGGTTCTACCCCCCCATAGACCTTATGATTGTACTATAGAGCTAGTAGAGGGGGCCAAGTTTCCAAAAGGACGAATTTATAATCTTTCTATGCCCGAACGCAAGGCCATGGAAGATTATATTAAGGAGAGCCTTGGTAAAGGGCATATTAGACCTTCTGTCTCTCCTATGGGGGCGGGGTTTTTCTTCGTTAAGAAAAAAGATGGTGGTCTTAGGCCATGTATCGATTACCGGAGATTAAATTAAATCACTGTCCAGAATAGATACTCCCTCCCATTGATTCCGGATTTATTTAACCAGGTCCTTGGGGCAACCTGGTTTTCCAAAATTGACCTGAAAGGGGCATACAATCTAATCCGAATCAAGGAGGGAGACGAATGGAAGACGGCGTTCAATACTCCGGTAGGACACTTTGAATATCAGGTGATGCCTTTTGGACTCAGCAATGCCCCAGCTGTGTTCCAAAACTTCATGAATGACATTCTTAGGGAGTTCTTAGGTAAATTTGTTATTGTCTATCTTGACGACATTTTGATATTCTCTCCTGACTTCGAATCCCATGTGTTTCATGTTAGACAAGTATTAGAGGTGTTGAGGGAGAATCAGCTATCCGCTAAACAAGAGAAATGTGTCTTTGGTGTGCAGGAGATTCTGTTTCTAGGGCATGTTCTGACTCCTCACGCCTTCAAGATGGATCCTGGTAAGGTACTAGCAATTAAGGAATGGGTAAGACCTTCATCCTTAAAGGCCTTACAACGGTTCTTAGGTTTCGCCAATTACTATCGTAAATTTATTATGAATTTTTCCGTTATTGCTAAACCGTTGACCGACCTTACTAAGAAAGGGGCGGATTTGGAGAATTGGTCTACTGAGGCCATTTCTTCATTTGAAAAATTAAAAAAGGCATTCAGTAGCGCTCCCATTCTGATCCAGCCTGATCAGGAGAAACCTTTTATTGTGGAGGTGGATGCGTCCGAGGACGGCGCAGGAGCAGTCCTTTCACAAGGTCCTGCTAGCCTCACTAATCTGAGACCATGTGCCTTCTTCTCCAGGAAATTCTCTCCCACGGAGAGAAACTACGACATAGGGAATAGGGAGCTGCTGGCCATTAAATGGGCATTTGAGGAGTGGAGGCATTTTCTGGAGGGGGAAGGCATTGTGTAACTGTTGTCACTGACCATAAAAACCTTATGTTTCTCGAGTCTGCTAAGAGGTTGAATCCCCGTCAAGCCAGATGGGCTCTGTTTTTTACTCGTTTTGATTTTTCCATCACGTTCAGGACGGGAAGTAAAAATGTGAAGGCGGACGCATTATCTCGGAGCTTCCAGGCTTTTCAACCTACTGAGGTACCACCTGAATCCATCCTACCAGCAAAAATCTTCTTAGCAGCTCTTACCCAGGATATCTCAGCTCGCATTAGGTCGGAACAACATCTGGCACCGGTATCCACCCCAACAGATAAGTTGTTTGTTCCCGTACAATTTTGTCTCCAGCTGTTGGGTGAGTGTCACGATTCTGCCTTTTGTGGACATCCGGGTGTTGAGGGCACTAAGGATCTGGTTTCTAGATCTTATTGGTGGCCCACTCTAACTAGGGATGTCAAGTCCTATGTGTCAGCCTGTGAGGTTTGTGCCAGGTCCAAGACACCTAGGACTCCCCTGCTGGTAACCTACGACCCCTACCCATTCCCAGTAGACCCTGGTCCCATATCTCGATGGACTTTATAACTGACCTACCGCTGGCGGAGGGTAAGACTGTTGTTGGACTGCTGAATACTTACCTGATCCTGTTCCTTGACCATCCTTTTGCCTGATCCTCCTGTACTGCGCATCCGTCCTGGTATTGTGACCTCGGCTCCCACCTGACTACTCTCTTAGGACTCCTCTTGTACTTCTCTGCTCTCCTGGTATTTGACCCCGGCTTCTCCTGACCATTCTTTGCTTTATCCTTTGTACTTTGTAGCTTTCCTGGTATTGACTCGGTCCGTTCACGTCCTGTTGTTTGTCTGTCTGTCATCCCTGCACTTATTCCAAGTTAGGGATTGCCGTCCAGTTGTCCCCTGTCATTAGGACTCGCGAGGCAAGTAGGCAGGGCCAGGGGTAAGGGTGGAGCGCAGTGGTCACTTCCCTCCCCCCCTGTGTGTGTGTGTGTGTACGTGACCGTTACAGTTCCTCTGCATAAATGCCTTAGTGGATTTTGAGCAGTGTTTAGGGTCGTTGTCTTGTTGAAAGATCCAGCCCCGTCACAGCTTAAGCTTTGTCACTGATTCCTGGACATTGGTCTCCAGAATCTGCTGATACTGAGTGGAATCCATGCGTCCCTCAACTTTGACAAGATTCCCAGTCCCTGCACTGGCCACACAGCCCCACAGCATGATGGAACCACCACCATATTTTCTGTAGGTAGCAGGTGTTTTTCTTGGAATGCTGTGTTCTTTTTCCTCCATGCATAACGCCCCTTGTTATGGCCAAATAACTAAATTTTAGTTTCATCAGTCCACAGCACCTTATTCCAAAATGTAGCTGGCTTGTCCAAATGTGCTTTAGCCCACCTCACGCGGCACTTTTTGTGCTGTGGGCGGAGAAAAGGCTTCCTCTGCATCACTCTCGCATACAGCATCTCCGTGTGTAAAGTGCGCCGAATTGTTGAACGATGCACAGTGACTCCATCTGCAGCAAGATGATGTTGTAGGTCTTTGGTGCTGGTCTGTGGGTTGACTCTGACTGTTCTCACCATTCGTCGCTTCTGTCTGTCTTTCATGGTCTGCCACTTCGAGCCTTAACTTGAACTGAGCCTGTGGTCTTCCATTTCCTCAATATGTTCCTAACTGTGGAAACAGACAGCTGAAATCTCTGAGACAGCTTTCTGTATCCTTCCCCTAAACCATGATGGTGAACAATCTTTGTCTTCAGGTCATTTGAGAGTTGTTTTGAGACCCCCATGTTGCTACTCTTCAGAGAAAATTAAAAGAGGAGGGAAACTTACAATTGACCCCCTTAAATACTCTCTCATAATTGGATTCACCTGTGTATGTAGGTCAGGGGGTCACTGAGCTTACCAAGCCAATTTGAGTTCCAATAATTAGTTCAAAAGGTGTTGGAATCAATAAAATGACAACAGTGCCCAAATTTATGCACCTGCCTAATTTTGTTTAAACAATTATAGCACACTTTCTGTAAATCCAATAAACTTAATTTCACTTCTCAAATATCACTGTGTGTGTCTCCTATATGATATATTTAACTGACATTTTTTATCGTAACAACCAACGATTTATACAGGAAAATCATGATGATTAACAAGGTTGCCCAAACTTTCGCATCCCACTGTAACTAATAAGTATTACACTGTTGAGAGAAGGAGAAATGTCAGTTAGTAAATCAAATTCCAAGTATTTAGCAGTGTGAAGGGAATAGATATAATATTTTAGTATCAAATATGTGAGAGAGAATCTAAATCGCACATCCTCATTACTATGATTTTGATATAACAACTGTTTAAATTTCAGCATGATAAAACATGGCTATACAGCACTATTATCAATAATTTGCTATGCACTATTAGAAGGCATTAGTATACAGTTTGATCAAAGAGCATAGGCCCACTTACCACGACAAGGTCGCCTCCTTTCAAGTGGGGACCTACTCTAACTTTGGCGCAGCGCAGTGCGGCGACCATCGCGCCCCCACACCGCTCCAACAGGCAATGGGATCCAGCAGCCACACAGCACCCACTGTGCAGCAAAGCCATCTTGGCAAAAGACAACTTTTCCCATTTTTTTATACAAAGTTGGCATTTGACCTTGATATTTATCTCACCCAGCATGGGTATATGTAAAATGACACCCCAAAACACATTGCCCAACTTCTCCTGAGTACGGAGATACCACATGTGTGACACTTTTTTGCAGCCTAGGTGGGCAAAGGGGCCCACATTCCAAAGAGCACCTTTCGGATTTCACCGGCCATTTTTTACAGATTTTGATTTCAAACTACTTACCACACATTAGGGCCCCTAGAATGCCAGGGCAGTATAACTACCCCACAAGTGACCCCATTTTGGAAAGAAGACACCCCAAGTTATTCGCTGATGGGCATAGTGAGTTCATAGAAGTTTTTATTTTTTGTCACAAGTTAGTGGAATATGAGACTTTGTAAGAAAAAAAAAAATCATAATTTTCCGCTAACTTGTGACAAAAAATAAAAAGTTCTATGAACTCACTATGCCCATCAGCGAATAACTTAGGGCAGTGGTGGCGAACCTATGGCAAGGGGTGCCAGAGGTGGCCCTCAGAGCCCTCTCTGTGGGCAAACGCACCCTGGAAAAAGTCTACGGCATACTAATATGCCTTAGACTTTTCCTGCCATTAATCAGCTCAGGACGCACTATGAACAGCACAGGCAGCGCACTGACTGTAGGCAGGCTATTATAGCTAATGATAAAGTACATGGAAGATAGACTATATTGTATTCAGGTAAAATTGCTGAGGTTGGCACTTTGCGATAATTAAGTAGGTTTTTGGTTGCAGTTTGGGCACTTGGTCTCTAAAAGGTTCGCCATCCCTGCCTTAGGGTGTCTACTTTCCGAAATTGGGTCATTTGTGGGGTGTTTGTACTGTCTGGCCATTGTAGAACCTCAGAAAACATGACAGGTGCTCAGAAAGTCAGAGCTGCTTCAAAAAGCGGAAATTCACATTTTTGTACCATAGTTTGTAAACGCTATAACTTTTACCCAAACCATTTTTTTTTTTACCCAAACATTTTTTTTTTATCAAAGACATGTAGAACAATAAATTTAGAGAAAAATTTATATATGGATCTCCGTTTTTTTTGCAAAATTTTACAACTGAAAGTGAAAAATGTCATTTTTTTGCAAAAAAATCGTCAAATTTCGATTAATGACAAAAAAAGTAAAAATGTCAGCGGCAATGAAATACCACCAAATGAAAGCTCTATTAGTGAGAAGAAAAGGAGGTAAAATTCATTTGGGTGGTAAGTTGCATGACCGAGCAATAAACGGTGAAAGTAGGGTAGGTCAGAAGTGTAAAAAGTGGCCTGGTCATTAAGGGTGTTTAAACTAGGGGATCTGAAGTGGTTAAACTAGGAAAGGGGGGCAAAAGAGTGATAATCCAGCAGTCCGACTGCCCCCCGGAACAATGCCAGAAGATGCCAGTAGCACAAAGGTTAAGAAATGACAAGCTCAGATTCTTATCTACAAATGCTTGCAGTTTAGAGAATAAGATCAATGAACTTGAGGCTATAATGGCATCTGAGAATATAGATGTAGTGGCTGTTACTGAGACGTGGTTCAAGGGGAGTAATGACTGGGATATATCAATACCAGGGTTCTCTCTATACAGGAAAGACAGAGAAGGCAAGAAGGGGGAGGGGTGGCCCTGTATGTGAAAGACAGCATAAAATCTAATTTGATACAAGTTAGCGAGAACAATTTAGAGTCAGTTTGGGTTACCTTGCAGCTTGATAATCATAAGGTAACTCGTGTAGGTGTGATATATAGACCACATAGCCAAGTCAAAGAATTAGATGATCTACTAGTTGAGGAAATAGCTAAAATGACATTGAAGGGGGAAGTTATCATTATGGGAGACTTCAATCTTCCTGATGTAAACTGGAAAACCAAAATAGCTAGTTCTGCCAGGAGTACAGATATTCTAAATTCCCTACTGGGATTATCTCTACAGCAAGTAGTTGAGGAGCCAACCCGGAAGGAGGCCATTTTAGATTTAGTATTCACAAATGGGAATTTGGTATATGATATTACTGTAGGGGAAAGCTTGGGATCTAGTGATCACCAGTCAGTGTGGTTTACTATAAGTACAGTGACTGAGTCACACCACACAAAAACAAAAGTTTTAGATTTTAGAAAAACTGACTTTTCTAAAATTAGATTAGTGGTATACGAGTCCCTATCAGATTGGAACAGTTTCATTGGAGTCCAGGAGAAATGGGACTACTTAAAAGAGGCACTATTGAAGGCAACAGAAAATTGCATTAGGCTTGTCAGTAAAAGCAAAACAAGGAAAAGACCACTGTGGTACTCAGCAGAAGTGGCCAAAATCATTAAAAACAAAAGGATAGCATTTAGGAATTATAAAACAAAAAACAAAACGAGGATGACAGGCTAATTTACAAGATTAGGCAGAGAGAGGCCAAACAAGTTATAAGAGCTTCTAAAGCACAGACAGAAGAGAAATTAGCTCAGTCAGGGAAAAAAGGCGATAAGGCATTCTTCAGATACATAAATGAAAAAAGGAAACTAAAACAAGGAATTACAAAATTAAAAACAAAAGAAGGAAGGTATATGGAAGAAGATAAAGAACTAGCTGACTGCCTCAATGAATACTTCTGTTCAGTCTTTACGAAGGAAAATGAAGGAAAAGGACCTCAGTTAGGAAAGAAGACTAATGAATCTTTTGATGCATGTGTCTTTACAGAGGAAGAGGTTCTAAGTCAGCTGTCTAAAATAAATACAAATAAGTCACAGGGGCCTGATGGGATACACCCAAAGCTATTAAAAGAGCTCAGCGGTGAACTAGCAAAACCATTAACAAATTTATCTAACCAATCACTGGCAACAGGAGTCGTCCCAGAAGATTGGAAATTAGCAAATGTTGTGCCGATTCACAAGAAAGGTAGTAGGGAGGAATCGGGCAACTATAGGCCAGTAAGCCTGACATCAATAGTGGGGAAATTAATGGAAACCATACTTAAGGAGAGGATTGTGGAACATCTAAAATTCCATGGATTGAAAGATGAAAAACAGCATGGGTTTACTTCAGGGAGATCATGTCAAACTAATCTTATTGATTTTTTTTTGATTGGGTGACTAAAACAATAGATGGCGGAGGTGCAGTAGACATCGCTTATCTAGACTTCAGTAAGGCTTTCGATACTGTCCCACACAGAAGGCTTATCAATAAATTGCAGTCTTTGGGCTTGGACTCCCATATTGTTGAATGGATTAGGCAGTGGCTGAGGGACAGGCAACAGAGGGTTGTAGTCAATGGAGTATATTCAGACCAAGGTCTTGTTACCAGTGGGGTACCTCAGGGATCTGTTCTGGGACCCATATTGTTTAATATCTTTATCAGCAAAATTGCAGAAGGCCTCGATGGTAAGGTGTGTCTTTTTGCTGATGACACAAAGATTTGTAACAGGGTTGATGTTCCTGGAGGGATACACCAAATGGAAAAGGATTTAGGAAAATGAGAGGAATGGTCAAAAATCTGGCAACTAAAATTTAATGTGGATAAGTGCAAAATAATGCACCTGGGGCGTAAAAACCCAAGAGCAGAATATAAAATCAGTGATACAGTCCTAACCTCAGTATCTGAGGAAAGGGATTTAGGGGTCATTATTTCAGAAGACTTAAAGGTAAGCAGACAATGTCACAGAGCAGCAGGAAATGCTAGCAGAATGCTAGGGTGTATAGGGAGAGTCATTACTAGTAGAAAGAGGGAGGTGCTCATGCCGCTCTACAGAGCACTAGTGAGACCTCATTTGGAGTATTGTGCTCAGTACTGGAGACTATATCTCCAGAAGGATATTGATACTTTGGAGAGAGTTCAGAGAAGAGCTACTAAACTGGTACATGGCTTGCAGGATAAAACTTACCAGGAAAGATTAAAGGACCTTAACATGTATAGCTTGGAAGAAAGACGAGACAGAGGGGATATGATAGAAACTTTTAAATACATAAAGGGAATCAACAAGGTAAGAGAGGAGAGAATATTTAAAAGAAGAAAAACTGCTACAAGAGGACATAGTTTTAAATTAGAGGGGCAAAGGTTTAAAAGTAATATCAGGAAGTATTATTTTACTGAGAGAGTAGTGGATGCATGGAATAGCCTTCCTGCAGAAGTGGTAGCTGCAAATACAGTGAAGGAGTTTAAGCATGCATGGGATAGGCATAAGGCCATCCTTCATATAAGATAGGGCCAGGGGCTATCCATAGTACTCAGTATATTGGGCAGACTAGATGGGCCAAATGGTTCTTATCTGCCGACACATTCTATGTTTCTATGTAGTACTAGCAGATATCATGCACAATTCTGAGCTATTTCCTGGAGTCCCTGAGTCTCTCTCTCTTTCACAAAATTTGTATTAATTCAAAAGGTAACAGGTTACAGTGTATAAACATATAGCCCAATAGTTTGATGATCAAAAGAAATACTATGTATAAACAGTACAATAGATATGCTTGAAAATATACACAATTCAGTAGTAGTTGAGCTACAGGCAGACAGTTGTCAAATAGTTACCCAGGGAAGGGTGGATAAGGAAAGGAAGTAGAGGGGGAGGGAGAGAAGGGGAGGAGAAGAAGGAACCAGAAAAAAAACAACAATACAACACAACTATGCCGGAGAAAAACAGCAATGTTAGTAGGAGAAAAAAATAATCGCGTAGGTGAGCCGAATATATACCAAAGTATTTTCAGTTCGGATACACTTTCAGCCACTTATTCCAATACTGCAAATAAGAATCATAAGATCCCCTACAGGAAGCCATTGTACCCTCCATTGCGCAATTATAGCCTACCCTACGTATTATATCATCAAGTGAAGGAATGTGGATGAAACGCCAGTGTTTAGCTATTAACGTCTTATGAAATATTATGACCCTATCGACCCCTGGAAAATCCTCAATCCCTATTAGTAATAAACAGAGAGCAGGATCTTTGGGTGTGGAGGTGCCCAAAATTCTGTTCAGTAATGATAGTGTTTTATCCCAGATGACAATAAGAGCTTCACATTCTTAAAAGATGTGTTTTATGTCACCCATCGCCTTCTCACATCTCCAACAGGTTGCTGATACATCTGAATATATTTGTGATAAGCATTGAGGTGTTATGTACCACCTATATAGCATTTTACATGTAGATTCAAGGTGTGTTGCACAGCTCGAAAATTTCCTTGCTGCAGTTAATGCCACATGCCAAATTTGTTCTTCATTAGGTAGATTCAGTTCAGATGTCCATCTCACCAACCCCGGCACCCCATCAGTAGAGATGTCGCGAACATAAAATTTTCCGTTCGCGAACGGCGAACGCGAATTTCCGCAAATGTTCGCGAACGGGTGAACCGGGCGAACCGCCATAGACTTCAATAGGCAGGCAAATTTTAAAACCCACGGGGACTCTTTGTGGCCACAATAGTGATGGAAAAGTTGTTTCAAGGGGACTAACACCTGGAATGTGGCATGCCGGAGGGGGATCCATGGCAAAACTCCCATGGAAAATTACGTAGTTGACGCAGAGTCGGGTTTTAATCCATAAAGGGCATAAATCACCTAACATTCCTAAATTGTTTGGAATAACGTGCTTTTAAACATCAGGTTTGATGTTGTATCGATCAGGTGGTGTAAGGGTTACAAAATAAAATAAAATAGAAAAACACGGACAGTTACTTGCGAACCACGGCGAACCAGCTGCAGTCCCAGCTAGGCGGAAGTAACCGGCCCTGTATAATGAGACACGAGGTGGACCGTTGGGACCTTGCACTGGGAAAAGAGGAGGCAGTCTGAGGAGGATCGAACCCTTTGAGAGAGGAAGATAGAGGCTAATACCCTGATTCATTCACCTGTGTATCGGATGACAAAATCTCAAGCAGCGCGGTTTCAAAATTTTATTAAGTGTAAGGGTTACGCCCGCTTCACAGTGACAGACCAAACTCCCCGTTTAACGCACCGCAAACAACCGCAAACAGTCCATTTCCACAACCGCAAACTCCCCATTTGCACAAGGTTGGATACAAAGCTAGCCATGTCCCGTTCCTTGTCCTCCACCCAGCCACGTACAACACCAAGGGTCCCCGAAAGGTGACAACAAGCCCCCTGGGACGCCTGCTGTGGTTGGTCTTCCACCTCCTCAAAGCCACCTTCCTCCTCTGACTCCTCTTCTTCAGACTCCTCTCTCTGCATTGCTGCAGGTCCAGCAATCGACGACAACAAGGCTGCTTCTGGTGGTGATGGTGACCACAACTCTTCCTCTTCCTGCTCATCTACGGCCTGATCCAGCAATCTTCGCAGGGCACGCTCCAGAAAAAACGCATATGGGATGAGGTCGATGATGTTGCTTTGGGTTTGACTGACCAGGTTTGTCACCTCCTCAAAAGGACGCATGAGCCTACAGCCATTGTGCATGAGCGTTCAGTAACGCGCCCAAAAAATACCCAGCTCCGCAGAGGCTGTCCTCTTTTTTTTAAATAAAAAAAATCTGTTCTTACCAGTTTAATCTCTGTTTTGTCCCCTATCAGGGGCCGGTGTATGTAATAGATTTTAGGAACCGGGAGATGGAAAAAGATGGTTGGTCAGTTCTCTTACTTCCAATTTGGGGCACTGCTCGTGCGCCGTGCAATGTACTGTGCTAACCTATATGAGTGGTATGTTAAGTAGTACTATTCCTATCAGTTTAATCCCTGTTACGTCCCCTATCAGGGGACGGTGTATGGAATAGATTTAAGGAACCGTGAGATGGAAAAAGATGCTTGGTCGGTCCTCTTACTTCAAATTTGGGGCACTGCGCGTGCGCCGTTTAATGTACTGTGCTACCCTATAGAGTGGTATGTTAAGTAGTACTATTCCTATCAGTTTAATCCCTGTTACGTCCCCTATCAGGGGCCGGTGTATGGAATCGATTTTAGGAACGGGAGATGGAAAAAGATGCTTGGTTGGTCCTCTTACTTCAAATTTGGGGCACTGCGCGTCGCTGTGCAATGTACTGTGCCACCCTATATGAGTGCTGTGTTAAGTAGTACTATTCTTATCAGTTTAATCCCTGTTACGTCCCCTATCGAATAGATTTTAGACAACCGCAAAGAGTTGTCAATAGTTGACACACTCATGACATAAATTTTATTCCTCTATGCGTCAATCTTGGTGTAGTGATGACTGTGCTCGTGCGCATGTTTGGGAGATTGCAGGCGATGGTGGTTTTTCAAAGCCTATGGTCGAGCTGAGGTAGTTCAGTGACAGTTAAGTGACCCAGAAAACAATGATTCTGCAGTGTGGGCCCATTGTAGGCTTTAATGATCACCTTAGGCTACTTTCACACCTGCGTTTAGGTCGGATCCGTCTGGTATGTGCCCAGACGGATCCGCACCTATAATGCAAACGCTTAGATCCGTTCAGAACGGATCCGTTTGCATTACCATGAACAAAAAAACAAAAAAAAAAAATATTTTTTTTGTTCATGATAATGCAAACGGATCCGTTTTGACTTTACATTGAAAGTCAATGGGAGACGGATCCGTTTGAAAATTGAGCCATACTGTGTCAACTTCAAACGGATCCGTCCCCATTGACTTACATTGGAAGTCTGGACGGATCCGTTTGCCTCCGCACGGCCAGGCGGACACCCGAACGCTGCAAGCTGCGTTCAGGTGTCCGCCTGCTGAGCGGAGCGGAGGACAAACGGAGCCAGACTGATGCATTCTGAGCGGATCCGCATCCATTCAGAATGCATTAGGGCTGGACGGATCCGTTCGGGGCCGCTTGTGAGCCCCTTCAAACGGAACTCACAAGCGGAGCCCCGAACGCTAGTGTGAAAGTAGCCTTAGATGATCACAAAGAAAATTAATGTTTTTTCTATGCAAAATTATCCAGCCGATCGCTTTTGGTCTGTTCACAATGAAGCAACGACCTTATCATCTGGGGTGTGCCAACATTGCCATTGCCAACACACTCATAGAGGTGATCACTTCATTGTGATACGCAAGCCCCTTCACCACAACAAGGTAACGATCACGAAGGAGAATTGACAAATGTATGTGCCTTTTTTTTTTTGTTTTATTTTGCAGCCACAGTGCAGCACCAGAGGCCAGAAAAATTAGGCATGTACACATGCCTGAAAAATTTGGTATTGTTGCAGCCGCTGCTGTAGCAACGGCCGAAAAAAATTTATGTTTTCCAGGCAGAAAGTGCACTAAAACATTGCGGCTTGAACCCTAGTTGGTGGCGGAGAAGTCACGCAAGTCATCCGGCATGCAGAGATTAAATACAGCAGCATGTGGACCATTTTGAGCCCAAGGCATCTCCTCAGGCCTTTTTTAGTCAAATGCATCACCCACTGTCAGTCCATGCATCATTCATCTTAATAAAGGTGAGGTAATCTAGACTTTTTTGACCTAGGCGACTTCTCTTCTCAGTGACAATACCTCCTGCTGCACTGAAGGTCCTTTCTGACAGGACACTTGAAGCGGGGCAGGCCAGAAGTTCTATCGCAAATTGGGATAGCACAGGCCACAGGTCAAGCCTGCACACCCAGTAGTCATGGGGTTCATCGCTCCTCAGAGTGTCAATATCTGCAGTTAAGACGAGGTAGTATGCTACCTGTCGGTCGAGTCGTTCTCTGAGGGTGAACCCCGAAGGGCTGTGGCGATTAGTAGGACTTAAAAATGTCTGCATGTCCTCCATCAACAACACGTCTGTAAAGCGTCCTGTCCTTACCGGCGTGGTCGTGGTAGGAGGAGGATTACTTTCACCTCTTCCCCTGTTAGATTCCCGTTGTGCTGTGGCATCACCTTATACGCTGTGTAAAGCATACTTTTTAACTTGTTTTGGAACTGCTGCATCCTTTCCGACTTCCGGTAATTCAGTAACATTTCAGCCACTTTCTGCTTATACCGGGGGTCTAGTAGCGTGGCCACCCAGTACAGGTCGTTCTCCTTCAGCCTTTTTATACGAGGGTCCCTCAACAGGCATGACAGCATGAAAGACCCCATTTGCACAAGGTTGGATGCCGTTCCTCGTCCTCACTGATATCATTGAAGGTCTGTTCTTCCCCCCAGCCACGTACAACACCACGGGTACCAGATAGGCGACAACGAGCACCCTGGGATGCCTTCTGTGGTTGGTCTTCCTCCTCCTCACATTCCTCCTCTGACTCCTCTTCCTCAGACTCCTCTTCCAGCGTTGCCGTAGGTCCAGCAAGCAATGCTGATAAGGCTGTTTCTGGTGGTGATGGTGACCACAACTCTTCCTCTTCACGCTCATCTACGGCCTGATCCAGCACTCTTCGCAGGGCACGCTCCAGGAAGAAAACAAATGGGATGAGGTCGCTGATCGTGCCTTCGGTGCGACTGACTAGGTTTGTCACCTCCTCAAAAGAACGCATGAGCCTACAGGCATTGCGCATGAGCGTCCAGTAATGTGGCAAAAAAATACCCAGCTACGCAGAGGCTGTCCTAGCACCCCGGTCATACAAATACTCGTTGACGGCTTTTTCTTGTTGGAGCAGGCGGTCGAACATTAGGAGTGTTGAATTCCAACGTGTCGGGCTGTCGCAAATCAAGCGCCTCACTGGCATGTTGTTTCGCCGCTGAATATCGGAAAAGTGAGCCATGGCCGTGTAGGAACGCCTGAAATGGCCACACACCTTCCTGGCCTGCTTGAGGACGTCCTGTAAGCCTGGGTACTTATGCACAAAGCATTGTACGATCAGATTCAACACATGTGCCATGCACGGCACATGTGTCAACTTGCCCAAATTCAATGCCGCCAACAAATTGCTTCCGTTGTCACACACCACTTTGCCGATCTCCAGTTGGTGTGGGGTCAGCCACTGATCCACCTGTGCATTCAGGGAGGACAGGAGTGCTGGTCCGGTGTAACTCTCTGCTTTCAGGCAAGTCAACCCCAAGACGGCGTGACACTGTCGTATCCAGGATGTGGAATAGCCCCTGGGGAGCTGGGGGGGTGCAGTTGATGTGGAGCAAGACGCAGCAGCAGAAGAGGACTCAGCCGAGGAGGTTAGCGAAGAGGATGGAGTAGGAGGTGTAGAGGAGGTGGCAGCAGGCCTGCCTGCAAGTCGTGGCGGTGTCACCAACTCCTCTGCAGAGCCACGCATTCCATGCTTGGCAGCCGTCAGCAGGTTTCCCCAATGCGCAGTGTACGTGATATACCTGCCCTGACCGTGCTTTGCAGACCAGGTATCAGTGGTCAGATGGACCCTTGCCCCCTTTTCCACAATAGAGTATAGGTGGGGATTACCTTTTGTGAAAAAAAAAATTCGGCCGGGTACCTTCCACTGCGGTGTCCCAATATCTACAAATTTTTTGAAGGCCTCAGACTCCAGCAGCTTGTATGGTAAAAGCTGGCAGGCTAAGAGTTCCGACAAGCCAGCTGTCAGACGCCGGGCAAGGGGGTGACTCTGTGACATTGGCTTCTTACGCTCAAACATTTCCTTGACAGACACCTGACTGTGGGCAGATGAGCAGGAACTGCTGAAGGTGAGAGGCCGAGTGGCGGGTGGTTGAGAGGGGGCAAGGAGGACAGCAGTGGTTGACGTGGCTGAAGATGCTGGACCAGGAGGAGGATGGTGGCTTTGAGTTTGTGTGCTGCTTGTACTCATCATGTGTTGATCCCATAGGCGTTTGTGATGTGAGATCATGTGCCTTCGCAAAGCAGTTGTACCTAGGTGGGTGTTGGACTTCCCACGACTCAGTTTCTTTTGGCACAGGTTGCAAATGGCATCGCTATTATCAGAGGCAGACACACAAAAAAATGCCACACTGCTGAGCTTTGCAATGGCAGCATTCTGGTGGTGGCAACAGCATGCATTGATTGGAGTGCTGTCTGGTTGACCCCAGGTGCCGATACATGCTGTCTGACTGTGCCACTAGCTCCTTGCGACGACCTCCCCCTGCTTCCAACTCGTCTCCTCCTTCTCTCTGTCTCCCCATCTGAACTTTTCCCCTGTTCTTCTTCTCTTCGAGCGGGCACCCACGTGACATCCACGGACACATCGTCATCATCAACCACTTCACTTGTATCTGACAACTCAGCAAAGGAAGCAGCAGCGGGTACAACATCATCATCATCACACTGTACGTCCATGTGTGTAATGCTGCCTGACTGCGACATATCCCTGTTATCTACATCCTCTGGCAATAATGGTTGCGCATCACTCATTTCTTCCAACTGATGTGTAAATAACTCCTCTGAAAGATCAAGTGAAGCAGCTGTGGTGCTAGTGTTGGTGGTGGCGGCAGGCGGGCTAGTGGTAACTTGAGAGGTGCCCGAAGCTGAGCTGGTGGAGGATGGTGCGTCAAGGTTCCGAGCGGGTGTCCTGTGTTAGCCAGTCAACTATGTCCTCAGAACTTTTCGAGTTCAGGGTACGTGGCCTCTGAACACTGGGCATTATTCTAGGGCCAAAGGAAATCACAGCACCACGACCACGACGGCCCCTGCGGGGTGGCCTGCCTGTCATTTTTTTTTAGATTAGTGGTACTATGCGTGCAAGGTACTGTGCCACCCAATATGAGTGGTGGGCAGTGGGCACAGTACAGTCTGTGGGCCTGACACACACTGGCAGGCAACTGCAATTATATTACAGAGAAGAAATTGTATTACTTTTTTATCTGCAAGCTACTGTGCCACCAGATATGAGTGGTGGGCACTGACAGTGGGCACAGTACACTCTGTGGGCCTGTCACACACTGGCAGGCAACTGCAATTATATTACAGAGAATTTTTTTTATTACTTTTTGATCTGCAAGCTACTGTGCCACCAGATATGAGTGGTGGGCACTGGCAGTGGGCACAGTACACTTTGTGGGTCTGACACACACTGGCAGGCAACTGCAATTATATTACAGAGAAAAAATTGTATTACTTTTTTATCTGCAAGCTACTGTGCCACCAGATATGAGTGGTGGGCACTGACAGTGGGCACAGTACACTCTGTGGGCCTGACACACACTGGCAGGCAACTGCAATTATATTAGAGAAAAAATTGTATTGCTTTTTTATCTGCAAGCTACTGTGCCACCAGATATGAGTGGTGGGCACCTGCAGTGGGCACAGTACACTCTGTGGGCCTGACACACACTGGCAGGAAACAGCAATATATATATACACTGCGTGCAGAATTATTAGGCAAATGAGTATTTTGACCACATCATCCTCTTTATGCATGTTGTCTTACTCCAAGCTGTATAGGCTCGAAAGCCTACTACCAATTAAGCATATTAGGTGATGTGCATTAATGTAATGAGAAGGGGTGTGGTCTAATGACATCAACACCCTATATTAGGTGTGCATAATTATTAGGCAAATTCCTTTCCTTTGGCAAAATGGGTCAAAAGAAGGACTTGACAGGCTCAGAAAAGTCAAAAAAAGTGAGATATGTTGCAGAGGGATGCAGCACTCTTAAAATTGCAAAGCTTCTGAAGCGTGATCATCGAACAATCAAGCGTTTCATTCAAAATAGTCAACAGGGTCGCAAGAAGCGTGTGGAAAAACCAAGCCGCAAAATAACTGCCCATGAACTGAGAAAAGTCAAGCGTGCAGCTGCCAAGATGCCACTTGCCACCAGTTTGGCCATATTTCAGAGCTGCAACATCACTGGAGTGCCCAAAAGCACAAGGTGTGCAATACTCAGAGACATGGCCAAGGTAAGAAAGGCTGAAAGACGACCACCACTGAACAAGACACACAAGCTGAAACGTCAAGACTGGGCCAAGAAATATCTCAAGACTGATTTTTCTAAGGTTTTATGGACTGATGAAATGAGAGTGAGTCTTGATGGGCCAGATGGATGGGCCCGTGGCTGGATTGGTAAAGGGCAGAGAGCTCCAGTCCGACTCAGACGCCAGCAAGGTGGAGGTGGAGTACTGGTTTGGGCTGGTATCATCAAAGATGAGCTTGTGGGGCCTTTTCGGGTTGAGGATGGAGTCAAGCTCAACTCCCAGTTTCTGGAAGACACCTTCTTCAAGCAGTGGTACAGGAAGAAGTCTGCATCCTTCAAGAAAAACATGATTTTCATGCAGGACAATGCTCCATCACACGCGTCCAAGTACTCCACAGCGTGGCTGGCAAGAAAGGGTATAAAAGAAGAAAATCTAATGACATGGCCTCCTTGTTCACCTGATCTGAACCCCATTGAGAACCTGTGGTCCATCATCAAATGTGAGATTTACAAGGAGGGAAAACAGTACACCTCTCTGAACAGTGTCTGGGAGGCTGTGGTTGCTGCTGCACGCAATGTTGATGGTGAACAGATCAAAACACTGACAGAATCCATGGATGGCAGGCTTTTGAGTGTCCTTGCAAAGAAAGGTGGCTATATTGGTCACTGATTTGTTTTTGTTTTGTTTTTGAATGTCAGAAATGTATATTTGTGAATGTTGAGATGTTATATTGGTTTCACTGGTAAAAATAAATAATTGAAATGGGTATATATTTGTTTTTTGTTAAGTTGCCTAATAATTATGCACAGTAATAGTCACCTGCACACACAGATATCCCCCTAAAATAGCTAAAACTAAAAACAAACTAAAAACTACTTCCAAAAATATTCAGCTTTGATATTAATGATTTTTTTGGGTTCATTGAGAACATGGTTGTTGTTCAATAATAAAATTAATCCTCAAAAATACAACTTGCATAATAATTCTGCACTCCCTGTATATAGTAAAAAAAGAAAAAAGCTGACTGATGTACTAGCCCTAAAAAGGGCTTTTTGGGGTGCTGTCAGGACGCTGTCCTTACAGCAGATCAGATGAGTCTTTGAGGACTGGAGTGGACACAGAACACTGGCCTAGCTAACGATTTCCCTATTAATTCAGCAGCAGCAGCACTCTCCCTGCTCTCACTAACACTGCAGCTTCAGAATGAATCTAAGATGGATGCTGTCCTTGCTTTTTGATAGGAGGTGGGAGGGAGGGTATGCTGCTGATTGGCTGGAATGTGTCTGCTAACTGTGAGGTACAGGGTCAAAGTTTGCTCAATGATGACCAGGGCCGTCTTTAATATTGATTGGACCCTGGGCAAAAATTTACTTGGGCCCCCTGGATCCTGCCTTCCCACACCTTAGCAGGCAATCACGCCCTCCACCACAACACACACATAAAAAATCCACACACCTGGTAGAGTCCAGTGAATGACTGTAAATACTTCCAGTTCTGAAGACTCCAGCTGCTCAGGATTAGTGCTCTGGGCAGCTGGGCTCAGGCTGGAAGTGGGCACCGCTCTGCAGGAAGGAGACCAGGGCTCGGCTCACTCTAGTGTTACAGTGCACCCCGGCACCCCACAGTATGCAGTATAGCACCCTATAGTATACAGCACCACACAGTATACAGTATAGCACCCACACTATACAGTACCCCACAGTATATAGTAGAGCAGTATAGCAGCCCACAGTATACAGCACCCCACAGTATACAACACCTCACAGTATACAGTAGAGTAGTATAGCAGCCCACAGTATACAGCACCCCACAGTATACAACACCTCACTGTATACAGCACCCCAAAATATACACGATACAGCCCCCCCACACTATACAGTACAGCAGTATAGCACTCCACACTATACCGCACCCACAGTATACAGACCGCCACAGTATACAGGCCCCCACAGTATACAGCCCCCCACACAGTATACAGGCCCCCACACAGTATACAGGCCCCCACACAGTATACAGGCCCCCACACAGTATACAGGCCCCCACACAGTATACAGCCCCCACACAGTATACAGCCCCCACACAGTATACAGCCCCCACACAGTATACAGCCCACACACAGTATACAGCCCACCACACAGTATACAGGCCCCCACAGTATACAGGCCCCCACACAGTATACAGGCCCCCACACAGTATACAGGCCCCCACACAGTATACAGGCCCCCACACAGTATAAGGCCCCCACACAGTATACAGCCCACCACACAGTATAAGCCCCCCCACAGTATACAGCCCCCCCACACACAGTATACAGCCCACCACACAGTATACAGCCCACCACACAGTATAAGCCCCCCCCCACAGTATACAGGCCCCCCCACAGTATACAGCCCCCCCACACAGTATACAGCCCACCACACAGTATACGGCCCACCACACAGTATACGGCCCCCACACAGTATACGGCCCCCACACAGTATACAGGCCCCCACACAGTATGCAGCCCCCCACAGTATGCAGCCCCCCACAGTATACAGGCCCCCACAGTATACAGTCCCACACAGTATACAGGCCCCCCACAGTATACAGGCCCCCCACAGTATACAGGCCCCCCACAGTATACAGCCCCCCACAGTATACAGCCCCCCACAGTATACAGGCCCCACACAGTATACAGCCCACCACACAGTATACAGCCCACCACACAGTATACAGCCCACCACACAGTATACAGCCCCACACAGTATACAGTCCCACACAATATACAGCCCCCCACAGTATACAGGCCCCCACACAGTATACAGCACCCCACTATACAGTAGTTTACAGTATATTAACATAACAGCCCCTGTCACCTTTTTCTGATGTAATCTTCACACAAAAAAGCTCCACAGTTAATTCCTGCTAGGACCTGTGATGACCTCATAGCCATGTGACCAGTAATTGCTAGGTTACTGGTCACATGGTGATGATGTCATTAAGGTCCTTGATCACAACTTTAACACAGTACGATGCCTGTGTAGCTGACTGCTTGACACCCGGGGCAGTAGCTAGCAGGGCTCAAGAGGCAGCTGCCTTGGGCCCCCCAGGAGCAACTGGGCCCGGGGCAGCTGCCCCTTTTGCCCCGTGGTAAAGACGGCCCTGATGATGACGTATAGGGGGCGGACCGAACATCGCATATGTTCGCCCGCCGCGGCGAACGCGAACAAGCGATGTTCGTCGGGAACTGTTCGCCGGCGAATAGTTTGGGACATCTCTACCCATCAGTGGAGCTATATTCCAGAAGTAGTTTATAAACGTTTGACAAACCTTTAGTATGGTCCGATGTGCCAAAAAAAATACATCTCAAAAGTTGAAGTAGCAAGTCTCAGGGTTTTTGAAAGGGAGCCCAAAAGGGATCGTAGTTGCAAGTATTTATAGAACTCTTTATTGGATATCTGAAAGGAACTAGCCAGAGTTGAGAAGGGGACTAACTGACCTGAACTCCAAATCTGACAGACTTTGGTAATTCCCGCAGTTATCCAATTTGAAAAAGAGATATCTGGTATCAGCAGTTCCACTATATGTTAGGGTGATGTCAAATATATTCCATGATACCATTTGTTTCTTTACCACCATTTTAAGCCATGAGTTTAAACTTGCTTTCAATGGTGGCAATGACGGAATCAATAACAAGTTTTTTTATAAGTATCACAAATAAATAGTCCTTTAAGGGTGTGGGGATTATAATGTCTTATTCTATCTGAACCCATTGTGGTACATTATCACCCCGTAATCAGCACCTTACTTGATCAAGTATTGCAACATGGTAATAACAAAGTAAATTAGGAAGGCCTAAACCGCCTTGCATCTCAGATTTATATAAAGTAGATGCAGCTACCCTAGGCTTTTTATTATTCCAAACAAAGGCATTCAATAATGATTGTAAGCCGGCGATGTATTTTTTGGGTATCACAATAGGGAGGTTAGTGAAAAAAAACAGTATTTTGGGCAAGAGCATCATTTTAGTAGTTCCTACCCTTCCCACCCAGGATACCTCAACCTTAGAATAGGTGGATATATCAGATTTGATTGTCCTATTCAAATGAACATAATTTCGGGCAAACAATTCTTTAGAAGGGAATGTGAGTGTTATTCCCAGGTACGGCAAGCCCTCATGTGAGCATTTAAACGGGTACTGGAATGTTAGCTGAGACCGGGGAGAAAGCCCCATATTTAATATAACGGACTTGTTAGCGTTGAGCTTATAATATGAAATGTCACTAAATTGCAAAAGAAGGTTCATAACTTCTGGTAGAGACTTCTGGGGATTGGTTAAAGCTATAATGACATCATCAGCGAATAACCCTATTCTGTGATCTATCCTATTGATGTTAATGCCTGTAATACCTTTTAATGATCTGATAGCCTCCACCAACGGTTCCATGACCAATGTGAATATTAAAGGAGAAAGGGGGCACCCTTGTGTCATCCCATTTGTAATATAGAATGAATCCGATAAGTGACCAGAGGCTAATGGGATAGAATATAGTGCCAATATGGCTTTTTGTGCCAGGCCAATTATCCCAAATTTTATTTAGTACAGCTTCTAGATACCCCCAATGTACTCTGTCAAACGCCTTCTCCGCATCAAGGGAAAGCAGCAGAGAAGGCATTCAACAGGTCTCCATTCTCCCCACCAGGTCCAGAAATCTCCTTGTGCCGTCTACTGATTGCATACCCTTGACAAATCCCACTTGATCACCGTGAATCAATTTAGGAAGGATATCTGCCAATCTAGTAGCTAATATCTTTGCATATAGTTTCAAATCTGTATTCAGAAGAGAAATCGGGCAAAAACTCTCAGGTTTGTCAGGCGTTTTCCCCGGTTTAGGTAATGCAACTATTGTTGCTGAAAGTAATTCTTCGGGGAAGGACCCCGAGTCACGAACATAATTGAACAATCTGCAAAGGTATGGCACCAAAATGGAGGAGAATTGTTTATGATAATCATTGGAAAGTCTATCTAGACCCGGAGTTTAATTGGATTTGAGGGATTTAATGGCCGCAGTAATTTCTGCAGATGTAAACTGATGATAAGATTTCCAGTTGAGATACTTCAATTAGTGGGAGTTTCACCGAAATAAGAAACATTTCAATGACTTTGGAATCAGGTTGGGATGTGTTAGTGTCCTCCTTGAGTCTGCTATCCCTTTAGGGTCAAAAATCTTATCCCCTTTCCAATCATATATATAGGATATCTTGGATTTACCCTGTAAGGCCTTTAATCTAGATGCCAAAAGAGAGGTGGCCTTGTTATTATGGCCATAGTATAATGATTTAAGTCTTCTTAAAGCTAGCTCATACTTATGAAGCTGAAGAAGATGCAACCTGTGGTGCAAGTCCTTAAGTTATTTTTCTCTTACCTGGTCATAAGACTGTTTATTCATTTGGGTGAGCTGTATAATAGAGTCAGTAAGCTGCACACACTGGGCCTCCCGCTCTGCTTTGTCCCAGGATGCTATACTAATATAATGACCACGAATAAAGGCTTTATGAGCACACCAAATTGGAGCAATGCCTGTATCTCCCCGATCATTAAAAGAGAAGTACCCTTCAAGAGTCGTCCTTGACTGGGGTAGATATTTGGAAGAATTAATTCCAATTAATTCTCCAAGGTATAGTGGGAGGAGAGATATATTGCTCCAAAATCATAACGGAGATAGGGGCATGGTCCGACCATTCTATGTGACCTATTGTGCAGGATGTCACCCTTCGATAGGTGTTATAGTCCATCAGGAATAGGTCTATTCTAGAATAAGTTTTATGAGCAGAGGAAAATAAACTATAATCCCTTTTGGTGGAGTGTTTCAACCTCCATACATCGAATAATCCTTTTTGCGTTAGGCAAAATACCTTAGAGCGGAGAGTTGTTTTAGAGATCGCGGAGAAAGGAATCTAGTTCAGGCCACATAAGTTGAAATCCCCCATATAAAGAAAGGACCCCTTCCTGACCATCCCCACCCTCGCGAAAAGTCTCTTGAAAAATCTAAGTTGATTCTTATTGGGAGCATATACAGCTACTAGTGTGTACCACGTTATTAAGTTCACAGATTAAGATCTCGTATCTGCCTCCTTCATCTGTGTAAGAGTCTATTAGCTTGAATGCTATAGTATCCCATATTGCTAAAGAGATTCCTCTCTTTTTTAAATCCGCAGTTGCTGAAATTATAACAGGAAAACGCTTATGTTTATGTTTGAGTCTGTGAAGGTCGCCTGCAAGCAAATGTGTCTCTTATACACAAAGGATGTCAGATTTAGTTTTAATGGCCTCCCGCCATAATTAAGATCTTTTGAATGGGCTGTTTAACATTAATTAAAGTAAATTTAAGTACCATTGTAATGTATCAGTAAGACCGCTAGTTGGTGACCTCCACTCACCCAAATCACTGGCGACCTGAGAGTGGCTGCGGACAAGTCTGTGTAGAGAGAAACGGAGCAAAATCTTTCTGGTACTGCCGGATTGTTGCATGCAGCAGCCATAAGGTTCTCTTTAATATGATAGAAAGTATTGTGCTCAGTACTGGAGACCATATCTCCAGAAGGATATTGATACTTTGGAGAGAGTTCAGAGAAGAGCTACTAAACTGGTACATGGATTGCAGGATAAAACTTACCAGGAAAGATTAAAGGACCTTAACATGTATAGCTTGGAAGAAAGACGAGACAGAGGGGATATGATAGAAACTTTTAAATACATAAAGGGAATCAACAAGGTAAAAGAGGAGAGAATGTTTAAAAGAAGAAAAACTGCTACAAGAGGACATAGTTTTAAATTAGAGGGGCAAAGGTTTAAAAGTAATATCAGGAAGTATTACTTTACTGAGAGAGTAGTGGATGCATGGAATAGCCTTCCTGCAGAAGTGGCAGCTGCAAATACAGTGGAGGAGTTTAAGCATGCATGGGATAGGCATAAGGCCATCCTTCATATAAGATAAAGCCAGGGGCTATCCATAGTATTTAGTATATTGGGCAGACTAGATGGGCCAAATGGTTCTTATCTGCCGACACATTCTATGTTTCTATGTTTCTATAGAAAGTAATGCACGCTATTACATCCCTAGGGATGTCTTCAGGCAATCTTTTAGGTTTCGGTATTCTGTGAGCCCTATCAATGAAGAGCTCAGTTGGCGATGCAATAGGTAACAGAGCCGTAAAAAAGTCTGTCAAGAATTTGTGCAGTTGGTCAGGTTTCACGGCTTCCGGAATCCCACGGAATCGTATATTATTGCTATGAGACCTATCTTCCAAGTCTATCACTTTTGCGCGGACGGCAGCCAACTCCTCATCTTTTTCATTGGTAGTGTCCACCAGCTCATTATGAGCTTTATCAAATTCAGACATTTTATTCTCTAAATGGGATGTGCAATTTCCCACTTCTGAGATTTCCTTCTGCAAAGGTGTTAACATAGTACGAAAGTCCTCTTGCAAAGAGGACCTCAAGTCACTCATTAGTGCTTTAAGGAGTGATTCTGTAACTGGTCAATCTGTGCCAGTGTTATTAATATTAGAATAATGCTGTGGGAACATTGCGTTTGAACAGTATCTTTGTTCCAGTGGCGCTGCTTGTACTAGGGGTCTCCCATCAGTTGTAAAGAACTGCCCTGGAAAGGACTCATGGCTGACATGTGGTGTTGCCACACTTGCCCCCTGCCTGGTATTAAGAAAATGCGTCCCTGAGCTGTTGGGGGAGGAAGCAGGGTACTGCACCAAGGGCCCCTGTGTAGGAGACACGTGTGGCTGGGTGCCTGCAGGAGAGCCTGCTACACACGTTGCCTCCTCTTGCCTTCGCAGTGCGCCACCTCCGCCATCTTGTGGAGCGCTTGTTGCAGAGAAAAACTCTGTTAACTTGCCCGTGGCCGCCTTTCTCTGAGTCTTCGTCATGACCGGGTGAGTCAGTACTTGCTTTTTGAGTGGGCATGATGCGCTTGGAGCCGCCGTCTCAGAGCTAAGGCGCGGTCCCCTCCATACGCTGCTGGCCACGCTTCACTCTCTTTCTCTCTCTAAACACTTGCCAATCTTCCCAAATTGACCACAGGTATGCAAAATTCTCAAAATCAGTATTACTGTTCCAACAGTGCGGTGCAGATCCTTAAATGGATGGACACTCCATTATATAGGTGCAGTGGGTGTCACAGCAATATACCCTCTCCACAAGTTGCATAGTTCATAGCCATAAGTGAGCATTACCTTTGCTATCACACACAGTCTCTTTTGATTGTAAACAATCTTCTTTGCTCCCTTCTCTCAGAGGTCTGCCACTTGTCCTTAGCATTTAGGGATGGAGAACTTCTTGTAGTCGGCAGTAGTAGAGGACGTCTTAACGCAAGGAACCAGAAGAGGGCACAAAAATTAAGTGGATCTTCTTTTTTATTTCAGCAATGTCTAACAATGTGTTTCTGAGGACAAAACCCCCTTCATCAGGTTTTCTTTTTTTTTTTCTTTTTTAAATCTTTTTATTGATTTTATAAAACATGAAAAAATAAGTATACAAACAAGGAATACAAGACCGTACTCTATACAAAGCACATATATTGACCCCTTATGGCAGAGCTAATACAGCAGAATATGTGAGATCTAGCTAACGAGCAGTACAAATAAATAGCAGTCTGAAAGGCACCATTATAAGGGGTGCTGTTAAAGCACTAGGGTGAGATCCATATTATAGGATTCACCTACACTAGAGATCCCAGATCCCCTTTACCGCAAATCTGCAAAACTGCTCAAACACAATATGAGAATAGATGGACTCGTGCTTAGACTCAAAAGATAAAAAGTGCTGTAAATAGTTGGACAGACAGATTGCTAGTGACTGTATTCCAGAATTAAAACATAGAAACAATAACAATAAAGTAAAGGTGAAGGAACTGTAGGGAAATAACAAGGGGGGGGGGGGAAGGATGGAAAGGAAAATGTGAAGGGCAGCAGGTGGGGAAGAGTAGGAAGGAAGGTGAGGGAAGGAATGTGAACTAGACTGTGCGAAGCTTTTGGGTCAGCAAATCAAAGGAATGTATACCAAGTATTAATATGTAGGGTATGCTATTATGTCGAAAAGGTTATCCTCTAAAATCAGCGGTATTGCAGGAGTGTTGAGATATAGGTGGCCCATTATCCACTAAAATTGTAGGGAAGAAGTGTAATGTGTAATGTGAACTGGTGCTCAGGGAGATGAGGGGATTAACTCCCCAAGCTGATGAGGAGAAATGATGTCTTTCTTAGAAGTCCATGGAGACCATATTTTAATATATTTATGACGGGATCGGAGTTCCCAATGTGAGAGTTCCTCCATTCTGGCTATAGCTTCTATTTCATCAGGTTTTCAATTGCATATCACACAATAGAAAGTTGCAGGTATTTTATTTTATATCTTTTTTTATTTTACAATACAATACAAAAAGGACATACATATCGTAGCTACATATAAAATCAATACATCTATCTTTACAGAATTGTATATCACCAAATCTACATCACAATTTATAGTTTTCCTACAATCATCCCCATCCCACCCAAAAAAAAAGAAAGGGTCTCTCTCATCTCTCTCCATTCCCAGCCCCCCCCCCCCCCGTACCCCAATTCAATTTCCATCTTAATCAGTTTTTTAACCATTCGGCCCACATACTCTCAAACCTCTACCTTTTAGCATTTGTAGCTATGTGTAGTCTCTCGCAAGCTAACGAGCATTTGACCAGGCTGAACCACATGTTTATTGATGGTACGGTTTTCTCTATCCACTTTCTTACAATACATCTCCTAGCCTGAAATAACAACTTTCTTATTATTGAAAATTTCCCGGAATCCCCTCCATCCTTCACCAAACCCAGCACACATGCCCCCGAAAGTTAGGAGGATGTCCACCTTATAAAGTACCTTAATATAACCAAGCACTTAATTCCCAAAATTTTGGAGAGATTGGCACTCCCACAGTAGATGCTCATCCTCAACTCCAATCTCACTACGTTTTAGACATCTAAATACCTTGTTTTTATAATATTTCATAAGTTTGGCAGGGGAGTAATATAAACGATGCACCACAAAAAATGTAATAAGCCTATGTGCTGGGTTCTGGGAGGTCTTGTTTATTACTTGATATATTTTACTCCACCCTTCGGAATTTATCTGTTCACTCTCCCATTCCATTTTCCCATATTAATCTTCACACCTTGTTTTTCCCTCATTTTTTTTGACAAGTTATTGTACATATTTGATATTCTCCTCCCACCATTAATCATTTTGGAAATTGCCTTGACTGGTGAAGGGCGTGAGGTAGCTATTCTTTTTCCCAACAATGATTGTTTAAGAGCCGCTCGAAATTGAAAGTAATGGAACCAATCTTTATCTACAAGACTATTTTTGCATTTAAGATCTTCAAGCCCCATTATTTCTCCATTTCACCATATCTGGCCAAGAGTACTGAGTCCATGTGTCTGCCAGAACCTCTCATCAATACCTAATAGTTCTTTTAAGTAATAATTTCCCCAAAGCAGCATATCGTCATAATAATCTATCTTTTCCCATAATTGTCTAATAGCTTGCCATGTTTTAAACATTAATTTCATGGTAGGGGATTTATTAAACTGGGGATGCAGGTGTATACCAGCTTCTAGTATCTGGCATATTCCAGTAGAAGTAACATTTTTATATGGGCAGCTTAAAACAGAATTATAAAGTTGGGATTTACTCCAGTCCAAGCAATTTTTAAACTGCCCTGCCAAAGCATATGCTTGTAGGTCGGGAATTGTTGCAGGTATTTATACACATAATAGTACACAAAATGGACACCGAACAATCAAAATGAGGGGGGGAGGTCCCTAGGCAATGAGAACACCCTTAATAGTAGAAATTAACCCTTTTAGCAGAGAATTAATTCTAAGAAGTGTTACAATGGGTCACTGCACTGGCCATTTATAATATTTAAGGCCCAATTACCGACAACAGTCCCAAAGTATGTCAACAGTGAAGGCCATGGTCTGTAACTGCCCAGTTGGATCTTAGGGCCACTACTACGACTATTCAGCAGACCCAACTCCAACCACAGGGCCTCCTTTTTGCTAACTAACCCGTATTATATACAGGTGAAACTCTAAAAATTAGAATATTGTGCAAAAGTCCCTTTATTTCAGTAATGCAACTTAAAAGGAATTGCATTAATGCAGCTTGAAATTAGAATTTTGTGAAAAGGTTCAATATTCTAGGCTCAAAGTGTCACACTCTAGTCAGCTAATTAATCCATACCCCCTGAGCAAAGGGCACCTCAAAATTGTGACTTTGGGGTTTCATAAGCTATAAGCCATAATCATCCAAATTATAACAAATAAAGGCTTGAAATATATCGCTTTGCATGTAATGAGTCTATCTCATGTGTTAGTTTCACCTTTTAACACCTTACAACTCATGTGGTGTACCATTATTGCATCCAAATGTGTGACACCGTGGCCTCAGCCAATCTGCATTCCGAGCACTACACAGCATTATCACCTTAAAGTTACAGAATGCATTAAGGCTTCATACACTCAACTAAATTTATCATCAATGAGCTATCTGCAGTTTTGCAGATGTCCTACAGACCCAGATTAGAGTAGATAGATAGATACAGTGCCGGACTGGGGTGCCTAGGGCCCACCAGTAAAATTTATTTTGGGGGCCACCGTGCATTCAAATATTACCTGCTAACACAGCAGCGAGATGCTTCCAGATGATTGAATATGGGGGTCCCTGCAGCATCTTTGAGAAGGTAGGTCCTGGGGAAAAGAGGATACTGGCTAGCTTTCCTCTATACCTAGAAGTCATCTCAGCTCTAATCGTGTCTATAATAATGAACTGGGGAGTTTCTTTAATAATCCGCACTTCCGGGTCCGCAATTCCGATCCAGAAAAAAAAAGAACATGTCCTATTCTTGTCCGCAATTTTCTATGAGAATGCCGGCGATGTGTGGTCCGCAAAATGCGGAACGCACATCGCCAATGTCCGTGTTTTGCGGATCCACGGATCTTTGGATCCGCAAAACACACACGGACGTGTGAATGGACCCTAAGTCTACTGTGTTATGTGCCACTTGTGCAGGGGGTGGGAGACTAGGGTCCCACCTTGCTCAGGGGCTCACCGGGGGATTCCCCTGTACCCCTGTGGGCCAGTCCGAGCCTGGATAAATAGATAGATAGATAGATAGATAGATAGATAGAGTGCGGAAGAGCATCTACAGGGTATATTAGAAATACAATCAAAACAAAACATGGTGGCTACAAACTAAGAGGGGGCTTATCTCCAAACATAGATTTAGATTTGACCTCATTTAATAGAAGCAGTCATTATTATATCAAATATGTTATCACTTCATGGTGTGAGCACAGATTAGAAATATCAAGCACCTTTTTAGATCCAGACATTACAATGGAAATCCACAGAGTGCTCCTTGAATCCTTTTATTCAAAGCCATTGAAATATCAGATCACAAAGACACTTTTATTCTCCAAGATGTTACAACCAGACATTTTTTTTTTCCTGCCCGAGATGCACAAAAGCAACTGTTCAGTAAAAGCCTCTATCAGATCTGATCTGGTGTCATTAACGCTGTTTTAATTTATGCCACCGCCGCCGCGGTTAAAATTAGAATGTAGGAAAATAAGCATCCTTGGTGGGATGCGGCTTTCAAATTAAAATGAGTCTCTGGATGTTATTCAGCTTGATGAAAAGACCTCAGCTAATTTCCTCCTGACCGTCGCTCACTGCAAAAAAATGAAGAGGAGCACAGGGCACTGAGCACATGGGACACAAAATATTTATAGCTCCCTAATCCCTAGAATGGATAGAATGATATTAAATATGGATTACCTTTGACTGAGCTACAGATAAAACAACAGAGATGTGAAAACAAAACCTCATAAAGAGGTAGACCTGGAACCGTGAAATCAAGCCCATGCACACAAATGTATTTTTTGTCTGTTCCGTTTTTTTTTTAGGCCCGTATGCGGAACCATTCACATCAATGGGGCCACAAAAAATGGAAATTAAATCTGTGTCTGTATGTCCGCATGTCCTCTCCGCAAAAAAATATAACATGTTCTATTATTGTCCGCATAACGGACAAGGATAGGACTGTTCAATTCGGGGCCAGCTCTTCCGTTACGCAAAATATGGAATTCACACAGGCGTCATCCGTATTTTTTGCTGATCCATGTTTTGCAGACCGCAAAATACATACGGTCTTGTGTATGAGCCCTTGCAGTGTATTTCCAGCCTATAATGATTCTTAATTTAGAAATTTCAGAATGTAATTTCTAAATGTATTTAGACTTTGTACAAGGCTTTATTTGTCTTTTTTTATGCATTTTTTGGTCACTTTGGTGATGTACTTTACCTATGCAAATTAATAGAGCAGCATTCCCCCCCCCCCCCCCCCGCTCAATCAGTATTGTGAGTACAGCCATTTTGATTGACGAACCAATGGAAACATCAGTCAACAATAACAAAATGGCTACTGCATAGTTTCTATGTGAGATACTGATCTCCAATTTGTAAAGGATTTTGGGGTAATTTATTTAGACCCCTGAGCTGGCAGTGGATGCGGCGAAGTTATGTAGAGGCGTCATGCCATGCCCCCTTTTTTAGACCTGGCATGAGCGGGGAAAATTTGCAGATTCGGCTGCAAATCCTCTTTGCAACTGAATCTGCAACAGATATATGCCAAAAATTGAAGTATATCTGTAGCAGTTTCCATTCTACAGGGTGGGCCATTTATATGGATACACCTTAATAAAATAGGAATGGTTGGTGATATTAACTTCCTGTTTGTGGCACATTAGTATATGTGAGGGGGGAAACTTTTCAAGATGGGTGGTGGCCATGGTGGCCATTTTGAAGTCGGCCATTTTGAATCCAACTTTTGTTTTTTCAATAGGAAGAGGGTCATGTGACACATCAAACTTATTGGGAATTTCACAAGAAAAACAATGGTGTGCTTGGTTTTAACGTAACTTTATTCTTTCATGAGTTATTTACAAGTTTCTGACCACTTATAAAATGTGTTCAATGTGCTGCCCATTGTGTTGGATTGTCAATGCAACCCTCTTCTCCCACTCTTCACACACTGATATCAACACCGCAGGATAGGTGCTGCACATCTCGTATCTTCACAGCATAGACAATTGCCTTCAGATGACCCCAAAGATAAAAGTCTAAGGTGGTCAGATCGGGAGACCTTGGGGGCCATTAAACTGGCCCACGACGACCAATCCACTTTCCAGGAAACTGTTCATCTAGGAATGCTCGGACCTGACACCCATAATGTGGTGGTGGGTGCACCATCTTGCTGGAAAAACTCAGGGAACGTGCCAGCTTCAGTGCATAAAGAGGGAAACACATCATCATGTAGCAATTTCGCATATCCAGTGACCCCCTTAGACTTTTATCTTTGGGGTCATCTGAAGGCAATTGTCTATGCTGTGAAGATACGAGATGTGCAGCACCTGAAACTACGGATACTGGAAGCCTGTGATAGCATTACTCCTGCAGTGTTGCTATCAGTGTGTGAAGAGTGGGAGAAGAGGGTTGCATTGACAATCCAACACAATGGGCAGCACATTAACCCCTTAAGGACCGGGCTCATTTAAACCTTAAGGACCAGGCCATTTTTTGCAAATCTGACCAGTGTCATTTTAAGTGCTCATAACTTTAAAACGCTTTGACTTACCCAGGCCGTTCTGAGATTGATTTTTCGTCACATATTGTACTTCATGACACTCCTAAAATTGGGTCAAAAAAGTTAATTTTTTTGCATAAAAAAATAAAATTTTTACCAAAAATTTTGAAAAATTAGCAAATTTCTAAGTTTCAGTTTCTCTACTTCTGTAATACATAGTAATACCCCCAAAAATTGTGATGACTTTACATTCCCCATATGTCTACTTCATGTTTGTAGCATTTTTGGAATGATATTTTATTTTTTGGGGATGTTACAAGGCTTAGAAGTTTAGAAGCAAATTTTGAAATTTTTCAGAAATCTTCAAAATCCCACTTTTCCCACCAGTTCAGGTTTGAAGTCATATTGTGAGGCTTAGATAATAGAAACCTCCCAAAAATGACCCCATTCTAGAAACTACACCCCTCAAGGTATTCAAAACTGTTTTTTCAAACTTTATTAACCCTTTAGGTCTTCCACAAGAGTTAATGGCAGATGGAGAAACAATTTAGAAATTTCTATTTTTTGGAAAATTTTCCAATATAATCAATTTTTTCCAGGAGTAAAACAAGGGTTAACTGCCAAACAACACTCAAAATGGGTTGCCCTGATTCTGTAGTTTGCAGAAACACCCCATATGTGGTCGTAAACTACTGTTTGGCCGAACGGTAGCACATAGAAGGAGGGGAACACCATATGGGTTTTGGAAGGCAGATTTTGCAGGACTGGTTTTGTTTATACCATGTCCCATTTGAAGCCCCCTGTTGCACCCCTAGAATAGAAATTTCAAAAAAGTGACTCCATCTAAGAAAGTACACCCCTCAAGGTATTCAAAACTGGGTTTACAAACTTTGTTAACCCTTTAGGTCTTCCACAAGAGTTAATGGCAGATGGAGAAACCATTTTGAAATTTCTATTTTTTGGAAAATTTTCCAATATAATCAATTTTTTCCAGGAGTAAAACAAGGGTTAACTGCCAAACAACACTCAAAATGGGTTGCCCTGATTCTGTAGTTTGCAAAAACACCCCATATGTGGTCGTAAACTACTGTTTGGCCGAACGGTAGCACATAGAAGGAGGGGAACACCATATGGGTTTTGGAAGGCAGATTTTGCAGGACTGGTTTTCTTTATACCATGTCCCATTTGAAGCCCCCTGTTGCACCCCTAGAATAGAAATTTCAAAAAAGTGACTCCATCTAAGAAAGTACACCCCTCAAGGTATTCAAAACTGGGTTTACAAACTTTGTTAACCCTTTAGGTCTTCCACAAGAGTTAATGGCAGATGGAGAAACGATTTTGAAATTTCTATTTTTTGGAAAATTTTCCAATATAATCAATTTTTTCCAGGAGTAAAACAAGGGTCAACTGCCAAACAACACTCAAAATGGGTTGCCCTGATTCTGTAGTTTGCAAAAACACCCCATATGTGGTCGTAAACTACTGTTTGGCCGAACGGTAGCACATAGAAGAAGGGGAACACCATATGGTTTTTGGAAGGCAGATTTTGCTGGACTGGTTTATTTACACCATGTACCCTTTCAAGCCCCCTGATGCACCCCTAGAGTAGAAACTCCATAAAAATGACCCCATCTAGGAAACTACAGGATAAGGTAGTTGTTGTTTTGGGACTATTTTTGGGGTAAATTTGATTTTTGGTTGCTCTATATTACTCTTTTTTGAGGCAATGTAACAAAAAAATTAAATTCTAAAATTGTTTCTACATTCGCTATTTAGTTTTGTGGAACACCTAAAGGGTTAACATAGTTTGTAAAGTAACTTTTGAATACCTTGAGGGGTGAAGTTTCTTAGATGGGGTCACTTTTTTGTAGTTTCTAGTCTAGGCTACATAAGGGGGGCTTCTAATGGGACATGGTGTAAAAAAAAAAACTGTCCATCAAAATCTGCCTTCCAGAAACCGTATGGAGTTCCCTTCGTTCTATGCCCTGCCGTGCGACTATATAGCCATTTACGACCACATATGGGGTGTTTCTGCAAACTACAGAATCGGGGCAATAAATATTTAGTTTTGTTTGGCTGTTAACCCTTGCTTTATTACCGGCAAAATGGATTCAAATTGAAATTTTGCCCAAAAATGGGTGTTTTGGCACAGTTTTTATTTTATATTTTTAACACCGTTCATCCGAGGCGTTTGGTCAAAAGTTATTTTTATAGCGACAAC